>NW_008360320.1:9085649-9188149 GCF_000622305.1 Nannospalax galili
GAAAAGCCTTTAAAGTTAGACAGATGTGTTGACAAAATTTAGAAATTTTAAAACATGTATCTACACATTTATTTTATAAATTGTACATAAGACTGGCTCCTTTTCCAGTGCAAAATCAAATATTTAGATTTGCACAAACCTATGGAAGCCAGATTTTATACAAAAAGGTTTTTTTTTTTTTTTGTCAGACTGTCAGTCTCCAAATTTCATCACAATCTGTTCAGTTGTTTTTGTTGCAGGCAGGCATAAAATGTACCAGGGAAGTGTGTATTTGTATTTATTATTAAAATGGGAGTGCTAAATCCTACTTTCTAATGGCCTTCATATTCTTAAAGCCAATACCAGTGAAGAAGCAGCAGCCTCAGTCCTCCTGTGAAAGGCAAACCTGTAGGCAGAGGAAGAGGGTCAGTGGCAAATGCCCATGGCTAGCAACTTTATAAAATATGCTTTTCAAATTTTTTTAATGACACTGACTTTTTTGCTTCAATAAGTTTTTCTGCATCTATATGATTTTGCTTTGGAAAAATTAGAAAAATTATTTGCTGGTGGCAAAACTGAGTTATGTTTTATTTAATGACATGATGTCTTTTGTCCATTCTTTATGCTAATCTAAAAATAAGTTATTTTTAGGTTAGCATAGAATTAATCTAAAAATAAAAAGATCTAATATCACTTAACATACATATATGATTATATGCAAAGATTGCCTCAAAGAACATTAAAGCTAGAACTTGGACCTCTGGTAGGTGACATTACAGCAAAAAACAAGTGTCACGTCTTATTTAGTTGTTAGTTTATGGAGCTTTCAGCCAGGTCTTTCTGATACATGGTGTTTTATACACAAAGAGCCACCTATAACAGATGAGATTAAGATGTATTTTTCCTAAGTGAAGCGCCTACAAAAAGGAGGATAATGCAGTTGTTCCTCATTATGCTGACGATGACAGTGTAAACCTTCAAGTTCTATTTTCATAGTTTAAAGATCTGCAGCAAACATATTTACATATTAGTCTGCTTAGGCTGCCATAACAAAGTATCATGGACTGAGTGACTTAACAGAAATTTGATTTCTCACAACTCTGTAGGCTGGACATCTAAGATCAAATCTTCAATCTATTTCTGATCTAAAGATTGTGTCTTAAAAATATTTTGTTATTTTAAGTATACGGGTGTTTTGCCTGCATGTATGTAAGTGCACCTGTGTTGTGGAAAGACTGAGGGGCCAGAAGAGGACAATGGATCCCCTAGAACTGGAGTGACAGATGGTTGTTAGCCACAATGTGGGTGCTGGAAATTGAACCCAAGTCCTCTGCCAGAGCAACCAGTACTCTTAACTACTAAGCCATCTCCTTAGCCCCAGAATATGCCATCTTGTTATGTGTATAGAGGGAGTTACAAGGATTTCTTCCTTTCTTAGAGGACACAATCCTGTTGGATCAGAACCACGCATTGACTAACTCATTTAACATTAAATACCTCAATGAAAGGACTCTCTCCAAATATAGGGTTGTGGCTTAGAGCTTCAATAATGTTTTTGAAGGGATTCAATTCAGTCCACAGTGAGAAATCCCAATGGCCCCATTGGAACTTCAGGTTTTTTTTTTTTTTTTTTTTTTACTTCTGGTCATGTTTATATCAATTCAGCATGAGACTAGACTCCACGTTCCGATGAGTAATTTTGATTTTCAGGGGCTGGAGAGATGGCTTGATTTTCTGGAGCTGGTGAGATGGCTCACTGGTTAAGAGCACTGACTATTCTTTTAGGGAACTATTGTTGGTTTCCAGCACCCATGTTGTGGCTAACATAGTCCCTAATTCCAGTTCTGGGGATCTGACACTCTCTTCTGATCCCCATGGACATTGCATGGCAGGAATGCACTTACATGCAGGCAAACCACCTATACACATTAAAGAAAAATAAATACATTTTTTAAAGTTCTGATTTTTAATTTCATACATTTATGAGCAACAGCACATGGATAAAGAACTTCTTGTTTTGTATGTGAGGTCTGATAGGCAAATTAGCTCTAAGGATTTGATCTTTGGAGAAAGGTGAAGGCATCCTTGGTAGGTAAAAAGTTCCAGGAATCACTGAAGAGAACCTTGCCTTCCTGAAGAGGAGTGTTCAATAAGGGAATGTTTTGAAAGCTTTCAGTTCTGAAACCTGGGAGTCTATAAATTTAGCATTATTCATAGTAAGATTTTTTTCTAAAGAATTAAAAGTCAGCCAGGCATGGTGGCACATGCCTCTAATCCCAGCACTGGGGCGGTAGAGGCAGGTGGATCTCTGTGAGTTCGAGGCTAGCCTGGTCTACACGGTGAGTTCCAGGCCAGCTGGGGCTATAGGGAGACCCTGTCTCAAAAATATTAAAAAAAAATTAAATCAAATGTTATAAAGAACCTGTTGAAATAGCAAAGTAATAGTTCTTCCAACATTTTTTTTAAAGTGAATATTGCTACTAGATTTTCAAAGAATAATGAAAATCTTGAGCTTGGCTGTATACTCATGACAGAGATTGCCTTGTTGGATGTCAACCAGTACCCCCCCCCCTTTTTTTTTCTGGGCTCACCGATGGACTCCCTTTTCCAACTTCCTCCAGATTAGACTATGTAATTGGAGGGAAATGACTTACCACACTTTTCACATGATTTCCCTTTACCCTTGTTAGTAATAATAAAGCCATATGTTGAAATCACATGAACAAGAAGCCTGAGTCCCATAGTCACTATTCGAAAAAGACATCCTGAAAACCTCTCTGACTTCTTTGGGAGCAAGAAATAAATGCTATTGTTAATCCACTGAGATTTGGAAGTTGTTAGCAAATGGCCTTACCTGTCCTTATTAATATAAAAAACCAAGGGAAATAACAAGAATCTTGGGCAGCAACCCAAGTTTTCTTCTTTGAAAGATGTATCACTGAGGAAACAATAGGCAAAAATACTGAATTCCATTTGCCTAATTACATTTAAGAAGTCAAATGCATGTAGTTGGTATTTGTGGATCACTTTTGTCTCAATCAGCATGATTCTATTAAGAATCTTTCCTGATATGGAATTAATTAATTATTATTTTTCTCTGACCATACCCCTAAATTACAGTAAGGTTACAGAGTTTAGTCCTGTCCTGTCAATGATAGTACCAAACACTCAGATGACTGACTTATCACTGCTGGTGGAATTGAAAACTTATGCAGCCACTATGGAAATTAGTGTGGGGAACTCTTAAAAAAATAGAGCCACCATATGATTCAGCTGTACTACTTCTTGGCATATACCCAAAGGACTCACTATCCTACTACAGAGATACTTGCCCAGCCATGTTTACTGCTGCTCTTTTCACAATAGCTAGGAAATGGAAACAACCTAAATGTCCCTAGATTAATGAATGGATAATGAAAATATGGTACATTTATATAATGAAGTTGATTTCAGCACAAAGAAAAACAGAATCGGTGAATGGATGGAACTAGACACTATTATACTAAGTAAGACAGCCCAGACTCAGAAAGACAAGTGGCACATGTTCTCTCTCATTTGTGGATCTTACCTCCAAACTCTTAGATGTGAATATATATCCTGATGTAACCACAGGAAAACGGAAAAGAACCACTGAGAGAGAGGAGAAAAAGGAGCTTGAGAGAGGGGACTAGTAGGAGGCAGAAGTTATCAAAAGGGAAATGGAGAACATGGGGGTTACTTTAACTGGGGAGGGCAGAGGGAGTGCTATATGAGGGGAGAGAGAGGAAAGAGATAAATAATGTTTAGGTGTTATGAAAAGCCAAAGGGAAATATAATATTCAATAAGCTTACTGAAAAATACACATAGAATATAAATGTGAATGCATGTATAAAGCTAAGGCTACATAACAAAGTCACAGTGCTAGGCAAGGGAAACTTTCCTTTGAGTTGTTAGTGATGGAAGTCCAAGACACTCCCAGAATAGCACAGGCTAATGCCACAGCTCTTGATTGCCTTCTAGAATTTGAAAGTAAGACCCTAATGCTGAAGACACCACATATTTCAGACTTATGCAATTGGAGCAATTGAGCTAGAACTGACCTGGAAGGCTCTTCCCCAAAGACTAGCTCTCATAATATCAGAAGATACTGTTCAAGGTGCCAGTGGAGAAAATTAATCAATAATCATACCCAGATATAAAATCTATGAACCACAACAATAGCTGATCCAACAAACTATTTCCATTAGTGCAGTAGTGACACTTTTAACTTGGGGGTAATCAACAGCTGTCTAATTGGACTTAGAAGGCCTGCTCAATGGGAGGGAACTCAAGGATGGTAATATAAACATAACCAAAAACACATGGTTGGAGAGGTCATCGATCCTAGAGGAAAATCTACTTTTGTCACATCCCTAGACCAATGTAATTTCTTACTTTATTCCAAACATGCATCCTCATGTTTATAGACAAGTGTATCTCTCACCACTCATCAAAGAAGCTTCTTTTTGCAAGAGATGGAGACTATTACAAACTTTGACACCTGGTCAAACACAGAGAATAAATGACCATGAAGTGCCTGGCCCTAAGTGGTACATCTATAATACAACCTCTACACCTAAGGCTTACGGAACACTGCAGAAGAAGGGGGGTAGAAAGGATGCAAGAGTTGGAGGGACAAGACATCTGCTCCTAGTTAATGCTTTCTAGAAAAGATGGGGAAGCTGCACCAATGAAATCTCCATAGTGTGGTAGTCTAACAAGATCTGTATAATGACAAAACCACTTGACATGCTAAGGTGGATGGGGGAATGTCACAGGGTCCCACCTCTAGACACAGTGCTACAGGCAATTAATGGATGCTGAGGGAGGGAGAATCAGTTTTCTCCTGGGACAAGCTCCTTGAGAAATTATCTACTCCCAAGTGGGCAGCCTTAAACTCAGGTACACATGAGCACCACTAAATGTACTCAGTAAATTATACATTTATGTATATTTATACATGTATGTATATGGAATAATAATCAAAGAAGAGGGTGAGAAATTGAGAAGGAGTCAGGGGAAGGACATGGGAGGAGTTGGAGGGCGACTGGGAGGAATGGAAATATGCAAATACAATACTCATGTATAAAATTCTTGATAATAAAATTTAAAAATCCTGAACTGATGCTACCTATATTTTCTCTTTTTCCCTAAAATATATCCGGATGAGAATTCTTGACCTTCTGAATTCCATTTGTTTGGTAAAAACCAACCCATTTTGTAGCTCAGGAATGACTAATAGTGGACTCTGATGGAGCTGTCATGAGTATGAGTAGCTGCTGAGGACACTGGTATCATGCACTGAGTCAGAGTCTGAGTACCTTGTGATTGCTGTCTCTCTACCAAGGCCAGAGACTTGGGAGTGTGGGTGTACCTCACAGTTGCCACCTTTGCCTTATTTTATGTTTCCAGTTTTTTTTTCCCTAAACATTTGCCCACCTCAAGGAGGGTCTAGTCCTACTGAAAATGTTTTCAAAGTTTTCATCTAAGGTCATTTCCTTGTGACACTACCTACTGTTCTATTGGATGAAATGATAGCTTTCCATTTTGGAGCTGTGTTTACTTAAAAGATTGGGTTTTCCTGGTTTATCTGCTGCATCTCCAATTCTACAGCATTGAATAAGATGTGGTATGTAGAGCTTAGAATTTCCCAACCTACTAATAGATTTTTGCCTTCCGTTAAGAGTGCTAATAGAATAGTCCAAGCACTTGCAAGCAAAAATAAACAAAAATAGCAAAGATAATGGTAAATATGGTATTTAATAAACAAGCATTGTATTATTGTTTTTAAAAGTGTAGACTGCTGCCGGGCGTGGTGGCACACACCTTTAATCCCAGCACTTGGGAGGCAGAGGCAGGCAGATCTCTGTGTGAGTTCAAGGCCAGCCTGGTCTACATAGTGAGTTCCAGGACAGCTGGGGCTACAGGGAGCCCTTGTCTCAAAAAGACAAAAAAAAAAAAAAAAAAAGTGTAGACTGCTATAAAATCTCTGTCATGGGGTTGGAGAGATGGCTCTGTGGTTAAGAGCATTGGCTGCTCTTGCAGAGGACCCAGGTTTGATTACCAGCACCCACCTAGAGGCTAGCAATCATCTGTAGCTCCGTTCTAGGGGATCTGATGTCCTCTTCTGACCTCTGCTGGCATTCCACAACACAGATGCACTTACATGCATGCAAGCAATATACTCATATACATAAAAAGAAATATCTTTTGTACAATCTAAAAATGTGTGTTGAAATATAAAACATAGCTACATTTTAAAAATTTTATTTATTATTTTCATTTTATGTGTACGAGTGTATTGCCTATGTGTATGTGAGTGTACCCATGTCATGAAATGCCGCTGGAAGTCAGAAGAGGCTTTGGATTCCCTGGAACTGGAGTTAAGGATGGTTCGCAGCCGCCATGTGGATGCTGGGAATCGAACCCAGGTCCTCTGCAAGAGCAGTCAGTACTTTTAACTGCTGAGCCATCTCTCCAGCCCCAAACATAGCTACATTTTAACACAGCATTTTAATGTTTTAGGCCTTTATTCTACAAATTCCAGCTTACATTTATGTGTAAAGACATCAATTATAACCCCATTTTCTATGGCAATAGTCACTATTCAAGTGTTGGCTAAATAAGATGATGTATTTACATAAGTAAACATGATGTAATGCTTGAATAAGTGAAACCAATGTGGCTTAAAAGGTATATGTGGGGGCTGGAGAGATGGCTCAGCAGTTAAGAGCACTGACTGCACTTGCAGAGGACCCGGGTTGGATTCCCAGCACCCACATGGTGGCTGTGAACTGCCCTTAACTCCAGTTCCAGGGGAATCCAAAGCCTCTTCTGACCTCCACGGCATTGCATGACATGGGTGCACTCACTTACATGCAGGCAATACACTCATACACATAAAATAAAAATAATAAATAAAAAATTTTTTGAAAAGATGTATCATACAATGTAATAAAGGTCACAGGTTGTAGAACAATTTACACAGAACTATCTAATATGTAGTTCATATGGCAGTGAGATAATTTTTATGATAAAGCTTTTTATGATAGGAAATATGTTGAAACCATACATCTCCCATGTTGAGAGAGTCTATCTGTGGTTCAGGACAGAAGCAAGGAGGCAGCTTGGTCAAAGTAGAGTACATTTCATGTTTCTGTATTGCCCAGTTTTTTTCAAGTTATCTTTTAATAGCAAAAGCAATATAATAATACTTTTGAGCAGAATAAAAGAAGTATCAGATGATTATAACCTCTTGTTTATTATGATAATTTTTTTTTTTTTTTTTTGGTCTTTTGATACAGGTTCTCCCTGTAGCCCCAGCTGACCTGGAACTCACTATGTAGACCAGGTTGACTTTGAACTCACAGAGATCCACCTGCCTCTGCCTCCCAAGTGCCGGGATTAAAGGCATGTGCCACTATACCCTGCTGATAAATTCAAATCCTTAATTCAATAATTCAACCTTTCAAGGTTCGTAGATTATTTTTTAAACATTGGCTAATATACATTGAAGGCTAGCTTTCTGGAAAAACATTTTAAAGGAAACAGAAGTAATAAAACTACCTTGAGAAATCTGATTTTATATCCAAATTTCCAAGGAAGTGTACCGTTTGTGGAGAATAATAGGTGATGTACTAAGAGACAGGTAAATACAGTGAAAAGGAGGGTGCAGTAAAGGTCAGTGTGCGCAGTGGAACAGCTATTGAGTTTTACTTCCCAAGAATCCATTTTTATTTGTTCCGATGACAGACACAATAACGCTGATTGTTGGTCCTTCGTTTTGGTCCTCTGTTCTGGCTCTTGGGTGGGTGTTGGTCTGGAGTGCCACCCATTAGTTTCTCTTCTAAGAGCTAGACAGCTAAACACTATTACACTGGAGTAGTTGGAGGTTTTTTCCTATTTGTTTGTTTTTCTTTCAATACCTCCTCATTCATGCATGTAACAAATATTGTTTACGTACCAAGAACTGAGTAAAATAATAATATATCTCTTTCCTAATAGTCTACAGAATCTGGCCAATAATCAGTACAAGCCAGTATGTAATACGTGCAAAGGAGAGGAAATGAAGGAGGGCAGGAAGATAGGTTCACTCTGGCAAAGGATTGAAGTTTTATGTGGGCATCAGAAAAGACCTCTCTAAGAAGGTGATGCGTGAGAAAAGATGGGCAGGAAGAGTGGGAGGGAACCCAGCAGAGGTCTGGGGAAGGATCTGCAGAAGCAAAAGTCTGCTGTGGGACTGTGACCCAAATGCTCATGGGATAGGTGACTGGAGCCAAGAGGAGGATGGGAGCAATAGGAGGTGAGGCCAGAGAGGCTCGAGCCTGGAGTCTGAACATGCAGGGCTGGACTGGTCAATGTAAAGATACTGGCCTTGCTTCTGAGTGAGATGGGAACCACAGTAAGGATAAAAGAAGAGTGATTCTGCTTGACCTGCATTTTAGCATTGGCCATGTCTCCATCAGGTTGAGCATAACTTAAGAAAGGAGAAAGGTATAAGCAGGGGGCAGGCAGGGGACAGTCAAGGGGCTCATGCACTCATTCAGGTGAAGGATGGAGGTGGCTTGGACAGAGTGGCAGATCTTGATGTGATGGGATTCTGTAAGTGATCTATTGGTAAACTTTTCATTTCTTTCTGTCAGCAACTCTATATACTTCTAATTAATTTTTTCTTAAAAGTTATTGGACTTCTTACAACATGAGCACACCAAAAGATTAGGAATGTTGATAAATAATTAGAAAAATAATAATCTTTTATTGACTCTGTGACCTTGAATGAGTTACTTAACCTCTTTGCATCTCATTTCCTCATGTGCAAATTGTGCAACTAATGACAAGATGAGTCACTTGAAATTGACATTTTATGGGTCAACTATCAACCCTCTCATGTGGCTCATCTTTAGAGCTTAGAAGACTGGTTGTTCTACGATTAAATGAGCAAATATACAGAAAATTCAGAGTCACATTTAGCCCATTGTAAGAGCTTGGATTAAAGGTATAGGCCACTATGCCTGGTCTCTGTGGATCTTCTAATTGTTTAAATGTATGAAAGCAAGGTTCAGTGTTCCAAATCTTTTTGGTTCAGCTCAATGGTTTTCTCCTTACCTTACAAAGCTCTTTTCTCATGTCTGTTAACAGAGAGGCATGTAGTGAACAGGGCAGGCAGGAGAGTCACCTTTTTGCTTATGTGTCTTCTCTGTTCTGAATCTATAGAAGATTTCTCTATACATAGCACAGTGTCTTGCTACCTGTCTAATAAACAGTTAAAAATTAGCAAGGAACCAAGTGACAAAATGAATTAATGATTAGTCTTTATTTTATCCTTAGAAAACCAAGAGAGCAAATAATGAAGTGGATTGCCCAGTTTTCCACTATTGCTAAATGAGGAATCCTGCAACCCAGGTGGCAGAAATCCATGTCCCGAATGCCATCAACTGTAGCAAAAGCTTCAGACCCAAATGAAGCAATAGGTGTGCTCAGCCCTGAATGTGCCTACCAGATGAAAACCCACCCCAGATGGCATATCCAATTTAATCAACATCACCTGTGAGCCAAACTGAACAGTAAATGTTAAGACAGGATCACTAATAATGGGGACCTGGAATGTAGCCAGAATTAAAACAATGATCTGCTTAACAATCCCTCTGGGCTGGATGCATGTGGAGAACGGATAAATGCTGGATATCGAAACAGCTGTTCTATGGCAAACTGAAATGGGGCAATCATATGTAGCAAAGGGAGAAGAAACACTTGAAAGTTGTCTTAAATAAAGTCGTGTTTAAATAGTGTGTGACCTGGCTGTGGCCTTTAAGAAGCAGCTGCCACCCATGAGGTACCTCATCAAACCTCTCTAAAGGTAGCTTTTAGTGACAAAGCCTTTGGGATTATAAATAACAAGGGCTACTGGTACTATCAATGACAGTTTACATGGATGGTATTAGTCCTCATGAATGCTGGAAACCAAAGGCCAGTGCTCCAAGTTAGAATTGCATGTCAACACTTCCTGTGCTTTGCCTCCAGAATTTTATTGCCTTCTATGAATTCCTTGTAGACACTGGATGAAATGCCTTGCTATTATTATACTGTCAATTGTTTGATTATTCTTATAATTACATGGTGCTTTCTCATCAGGATCACAAATTGCCTTAGAACAGAAAGCAAAGCTGATGTTGAGGATATTTAATCAGTCAGCATTGTACAGGCTGAGAGCAGTCCGAATGCTAGGTGGTGAGCCATTCTGGCTTGCACCAGCTTTGGCTCTCCTTCTTTGGGGTTGATGACTCTGCACTGTGAGGTATTGAAAGGTTGGATACCCACTTTTCGTAGAAAGGGGTTCTTGATTGATTGACTCCCCAACTTCATTCATTTTTATACTTGCTTATCATTTGAAGAAATCTTAGTATGTAATTGATAATGCATGCATCTATATTAAAATAAGCATGCTTTTTACAGGGCTAAGAGTAGGGGCTACCAATTAAGTAGGCTGCCAACCAAGTAAGAAATCAGTTATTCAAAAAATAAAAAGTAAAATTAAAATTTGTGCTGATTTTAAAATGCATACTATGCATCAATGTACTGACATTTGGGAATATAGAAATAAACACTGACCTGCCCTTAAAGAAAATAGAGAATTGTAGAAATACACATTTTTTTTTTGTCATGGCTCTTACCACCTATATGATCAAATGTTATAAGAATAGGTTTAAGTCCAAGATGTAGGCATAGGAAAGGACTTTTTAAATTGGACATAAGCTGCTCAGGCATTAAGGTCAACAATCAATAAGTGGGACCTCATTAAGCTACAAAGCAAAAGAAACAACCAAGGAAGTGAAGAGGAAACCCACTGAGTGGGAGAAAATCTTTACCAGCTGCAGATCCAGCAGTGGATTAATATCCAGAATATACAAATCACTCAAAAAACAAAGAAACAAGAAAACAAACAAGCCAATAAAAACATGGGCTACAGACCTGAACAGAGAGTTCTCAAGCAAAGAAATAAAAATAGTTAAGAAATACCGTAAAAAGTGCTCAACAATGCAACGTCTACACCTACGGTGCATGGAACATAGAGCAGGGTAAAGAAAAGGACACTAATGAATCTCTCAGTTCTCCTTAATGAAGCTCCTTCATGCAACAGAGGACCAGGAACACAAAAGGTCACCAATGACCAAAATGTGGAGACTAAGAGTCTGCAGAATGCTGGTTCTTGGACAGGACTACTATATTAAATTTCACCCACCCAGGGCTCAGGGACCATTGCAGAAGAGGGGATGAAAGATTGTAAGATCCAGGGAGGAAGTGTATGACCATGTGGGAGCAGAGTCCTACAAACTCCTGGGAACCTGCTCGTATGATTCTATGGCCTTGGTGTCAGCATACACAAGTCCCATGAAAACTCAGGCAGACAAAAACCCAGCATAGAACTGGGGAAATGAACAGCATATCCCAATCTTAGTTAAAGAAATATTGGCAACTGATTACTGCTAGGTGAGGAAGAACTTATTTTCCTAAAACATGGGACTCTAGATGGGCTGACTAGGCCTCAGTGGAGGGATTTGCGCTGGGTAACATCTGGGGACACTGACTTGATACAGTGGACCTTAACATGGATGACAGAGGATTCCAGTATGGGGGCTATGGGAGGGTGCTAGTGGGGATGGGGGTATAAAGATGATTAAGATTGTTTGAGATATTCTGTATAAAATATACAAAAATTCAATAAAAACAAATTTTTTAAAAAGTGCTTAACATCCATAGTAATTAGAGAAATGCAGGGAAAAAAAACAAAACAAAACACTTTAAGATTCCATCTTACCCCAGTCAGACTGGCTAAGGTCAAGAGAATGAAAGACACCAAATGTTGGAGAGGATGTGGAGAAAGGGGAACACTCATTCACTGCTAGTGGGATTGCAAACTCGTGCAACCACTATGGAAAGCACTGTGGAGAACTCTCAGAAAACTAAAAATAAACCTACCATATGATCTGGTTATACTGCTCCTTGGCATATACCCAAAGATACCTGTACATCCATGTTTGTTACTGCTAAGAAGTGGAAGCAACCTAAATGTCCCTCAACTGACAAATGGATAATGAAAATGTGGTGCATTTAAACAATGGAGTTCTACTCAGCAGTAAGAAAAGATGAAATTATGATAATTTCAGGTAAATGAATGGAACTAGAGATTTTTACATGAAGTGAAAATAACACAAATGCAGAAAAGCAAGCAACGTATGTTCTTCCTCATTTACAGATCATAGCAGTCTCTTATATATGAGTATATATCCTGATGTAACTAACACCAGGAGCCAAGAAAATGGAAGGGAAACACAGAGGTAAAGGAAAAGAAAGAACCTAAAAGAGGGGGACAATAGGAAACAAATGTTACTAGGGAGGAGGTGGGGAAAGTGGGAGTGTTCAGCTGGGAGGGGAGAAGGGAGGGCCACGCAAGGGGCTATGGTGAGGGAGGAGGGAACTCAGTTGGGAGATGGTGGGAGGTGGGTGTTATTGGGAAGAGGGAGGAGATAATGGGGATGCTTGGGCTGGGAAAGGAAGTGGAAGGTTGGATGGGTGGGGAGAAAGAGTAGAGATGAATGAATCTTGGGGACTAGGGAAGCCAGAAGGAAATGTGTGGCCCCCCTTCCCCCCGAGAAATACACATATGGTGCCTGAACTTTAGTATTCCTGGGGGCTGTATGCAAGGAACACACTGCCAGACAGGAGAGACCTTCCTTTGAGTGGCTGGTCAGAGTGGTCCAAGAGGCTCTCAAAATAACACAGGCTGTTGTCAGGGCTCTTGGTTATCTCCAAGAACTGGAAGGTAAGACCCTACTGTTGAAGACAGGACACAGTTTGGACATAGGACTTTGAGCAATGGAGGAGGAACTGACCTGGAAATCTTTTACTTTGAGTTCAGCTCTCATAGTTCTGGAGGATACTATGCAAGCTGCTAAGGGAGAAAATCCATCAGTGGCCCAACCCAACCCGAAAGTCTAATAACCATAATGACCAGCACAGCAAACTACCTCTATTGGTGCAGTAGTGGCACTGCTATCTGGGGGTAATCAACAGCTATCTAATTGGACTTAAACCTCTCTCAATGGGAGTGAACTCACAGGTGGCACTGTAAATACATGGCTGGAGAGGTCATAAATCCTAGACAAATGAAATTTCTTACCATATGCTATATATGGATCCTTATATTTACAGACAAGTATACCATATACCACTCATCAAAGAAGTTTCTTTTTGCAACAGATGGAGGGTACCGCAGAATCTCACAACTTGTCAGACACAGAGAATATATGTCTGAGAGATGCCCAGACCTAGGTGACATATCTACAGTGATACTTCTAAGTGATACCTAAGACTTATTGAACATAGCAGAATTGGGGAAGGAAGGTAGAGAGAAAACTAGTGCATTCCTCAATTCTCACCAGTGAAGCTTCCTTATACAACACAGTGTGATACACTCAAAAGGTCACAACTGACCATCTTTTGAAGAATAAGAGACTGAAGAGTATGTGCCCCTGGATAGGACTCCTATATCAAAACTCTCTCACCTGTGGCTCAGGGATCATTGCAGAAGAGGGTCAGAAAGATAGTTAGATCCAGGACTAGTTCATGAACATAGGAAAACAGAGGCTTCCGGGTCACTGGAAGCTTGCACATGTGAAGTTGTGGTAATGGTAGCACTGAGCACGGGATCCATGTCAACTCAACTATTGGAACTATTGGAGACTGATTAATACTGGGTGAGAGAAAGTAGACCTTACCAACCATCTCTAGATAGGCTGACTAGACTCCAGTGGATGAATTTGCAGTGAAGGACATCCGGGTACAAATCCTTGACTGGACAGGACTTAACATGTATGGCAGAATACATGAGATCTGGTGGAGGATATGGGGGTATGGATGGAGGAGGGAGTCTAAATTTGATTAAGAACTGTAGTATCAAATGTACAAAAGCTCAATGGAAAAAATAATAGTTCAGGGGCTGGAGAGATGGCTCAGTGCTTAAGAGCCCTGGCTGCAGAAAATCGGAGTTTGAATCCCAGCATCCACATGGCAACTAACAACCGTTTGTAACTTCAGTTCCAGGGGATCCAGTGTCCTCTTCAGTCCTTCATGGGCACTACATGTAAGGGCACACAGTTGCCCTTACATACAGCAGCATAACACTCATACACATAAAAAAAGAAGAAAAAAATATTTTCAGTTACAAGCATTTAGCAACTGAAATATCACTATAGGATTATTGAAGATGGTCTAATTTCACTGTATGAGCACTGGATGAACAGTAAAAATCTAGGAATCTCCATCATAGTTACCCCCAGCAGAAGCTAGCTTGTTTTAGTGTCCATAATTCCGGTAAGAGAGGCTATTGCTTCCCAAGGGAAGTTACACATTTTTAATAAAATAAATTTTCAAAAACTATCTTAACTGGGCATGGTGGCACATGCCTTTAATCCCAGAACTCAGAAGGCAGAGACAGGTGTATCTCTATGAGATTAAGGCCAGCCTGGTCTGCAGAGTGAGTTCCAGGCCAGCTGGAGCAACAGGGAGACCATGTCTCAAAAACAAAACAAAACTAAACAATCTTAAATCCTTAAAACCAGAGTACTCTAAATCAACATGCCATAGAGATACTTGCATTACAGGCTTATTGCAACAGTATTCATTATAGTCAAGTTACAGAATTAGCCTAGATATCCATCAACAGAGAAACAGATAAAGAAAACATGATGTTTGTACACAATGGAGTTTGTGTATGTGTTGGGATGTGTTGTACACACGCCTGGGGAGCCACAGGTCAATGTTGGATGTCTTCTCTTGTTTTCCACCACACACACACACACACACACACACGTGTGTGTGTGTGTGTGTGTGTGAGTGTGTGTGTGTGTTTAAACACATGGTCTCTCACCGAACTTGGAGATCATTGATTGGCTAGATTGGCTGATCAGCGAGCCCCATGGTCCTTCTATCTTCATCTCCCAGTGCTGGGATTACAGACACACAATGTCATGCCTGCTTTTTCACACGGGAGCTAGGGATCTGAACTTAGCTCCTCATGTTTATGCAGCAAGCATTTTTTCCACTGAGTCATCTCTAGTCCCTGCAATAGAGTGTTATTCAGACATAAAGAAGAATAAAACTATTTCCATTTTCAGGGAAATGGATGCAACTAGAGATCAGACTTAGACTGAGGGAATGAAAGCGTGTAATGTGATGGGGAAGGGGAAGAAAGGGAGAGAATGACTATGATCACATAGACTTGTATGAAATGTCTTTATGAAGCCCATCACTATGGACAACGAATACAAGTCTTAAAAATGGGCACAAGAAAAAAATACTATCATTGTTTTCAAAATATAATAAAATTATGGATTTTTTCCTCATATCCTCAAAATTATTCATCATAGATTTAGATAAATTGCACCTAAGGATCCAAGAGGTTTTAAACCTTTTCTGATGTTTTACTCTTAGATAAGGAGTTATCAAGTACAACTTTTATTCAATCTCAGTAGTTCTGGGATGACATTTAAGGAAAGGGTGTTTGTACAGGAGGAAGCCTTCAGGGAAGTCAATGGAAATTTTATTTCTTTTCCCCCATTCTTCATTCATTGGGTTAGCACACTGTTCACCAACCAGTTCATTTACTTTTAACAAAATCTTTCAGAATTTGAACTGGGCAACATTGAGTGACAGAGATGGAAGTAAATAAGGATGTTATAAAACAAGTGATGAGGCAGGAGCATGAACCTATGTCACTGCAAAGAACTGTGTGGTCAATTTTCTTTTCTGTCTTCACTGGGCTTCACCAAGCTAACTGTGCTTCACTGAAAAGAAAATGTGTACACACATGCATGCACCCAAACAGGGAGACATCTGTCTTTAGGAAATAGCATATTAACATCACTTGTCTGTAGAATATTCAGTATGTGTACTCTTCTCTTTCTGTAGCTTTCTGATGGCTGATGTGGGATCATGTTGATTATTTGAACCTGCTTCTGCAGGGTTATAGCTACTGGATTTCAGGCAATTAAAGTCCCGATGAATAAACTATTGAAAACCACCTCAAGTACCATTAGATAGCATCTTAGGCATATTATCTTCCTGGCTATTTCTGATATGACTCTATACATTTATATTCATAGAGAGATACCCCACAACTGAAAAATATCATGGGTAGACACATGAGAGTTATCATAAATGCTTTCCTTCCTCTCTGAGGTTAGTTGTTTTGAGTCTGGTCTCTGAGCTACCAGATGACCAAAATAATTCCAATGCCTTTCTCACCTTGTATGACATTGCTGCCCATCAAAAGCAAAAGTAGAGCAGCTTTGTAAGAGCATGGTAGTCATATTACAGAGCACAGATGTCAAAACAAAGGTTCACTAACCTGAAATGACTTACATAAAAAGAACATTCCGGTATGTCCAGGACCATGGCAGGCGAAGGAGAATTTTTGTTTTGTGTCATTGACTGATATCAAGGGCAGGCTCTTTCCCTAATATGACAACAGAGAGAATTTTGTTAGCAGTATTCTGTGAACAAAACACTTAAGAGAATGTATGTATACAATAGTTTTAAAAAAAGGGTTACTGACACAGATGCCAATTTGGTGGGGCATATGGAACATTTACACTTGCCTTTTTCTTTCTTGCTTGCTACAGCTGGTGCTGATTTAGTATGTGAAATTTTACTAGCAGGAGTGCTAATCAAGAGAGAGATTCTATAAGGATTTAGTCATTTATGTAGGAGAAACTACGGGTACCATTAAAAAGTAGAAGATCATCTTATGGAAAAACATTATCAACCTCATTTTTAAACTAAACAGAGACAGTGGTACTGTAAGTATC
Source organism: Nannospalax galili (assembly GCF_000622305.1). Taxonomy (NCBI): domain Eukaryota; kingdom Metazoa; phylum Chordata; class Mammalia; order Rodentia; family Spalacidae; genus Nannospalax; species Nannospalax galili. The sequence continues at coordinate 9,102,513 of NW_008360320.1, forward strand.
ACTTTAGCAGCAGAAAAAGTCAGACTGTTTCCTGATAATGCTCTAAGAGGATTGCATCTCCATTTTAAAGTTTCAGTAAAGCACACTGAAGTTGGGTCATGTTGGAGTGATGCAGCGGGGTGAGCAATTTAGCAGTTAGTTGTTAACTTTCCTGTCTAGTGGTTTAGCAAAACTGCGTTGTGGGAACTCAGTTTATTAAATAAAAACATTTGATTATAATGATACAGAAAGAGAATGTGTTTTCCTGAATCATCTGGGGGAAGCTGGCGAAAGGGAAAAAGTGTACAAGATTCAATTTTTCCCTTTTATACTTGAATACAAAGTTTTACAATATGAGGCTTCATTTCATGCAGTAATTCCACTGGCCATACATGAGTTCAGAAAATGAAGTAGCAAAAACCCTTTTCTAAGTAGCAGCAGAACCACTGTGAGTACATTAAATATGTTGTGCAGGTGGCCTGGTGGAGTTGGAGACCTGAGCAGCAGCTCCAAGACATCTGCTGCCTGAGGAAACTCGCAATGTGGCAAGTGGTGTTTGTAGCTCCCTGTGGAAGAGTGCCAGCTGCCCACGGCTCCGCTCCTCCAGATGAACGGAAAGTCTTGTGGGTGCTTCCGTGGCAGCCTGCATTGTCTCAGCCTTCGCTTCCGAGAACTCAGAGGACAAAGGGTCTTCAGCAAAAGCACAGGTAGATGTTGTCGGTTTCTTTCTAATACCCGAAGTGCTCTGTCCCGCAGTGTGATAGTGAGCACATGCCTGCAACCAACCCATTTTTATTCTACTCTCATGCTGAATTTCTATGATGGACTACAAATTGTTTATTTTTACAGTGTTATTATTTAAGGCTTAAGTGTCCTCAGAAAAAATATTCAAAGAAAAGTACGACTTGCTAAAATGTAAGCACTAAAATATCTTTTTATGCAACAATTGATAGTTACAAATATCTTAGATGGGTAGTTTGTTTTAGGATATTTTGACATGAATATGATACATTTGAAAGTAGAATGTACATTATAACTTAAATAAAACAATGTGACTAATAGATAAAATTTATTTACTGGGTATTACCGTAGACTGACCTCCAGGTTAAAGCCAGAGACAGAAAGCCTTGCACAATGTGCAACCTTGGTCATTATCTACTTGAAAGCTAGTAAATCTCTCATTTCCTTGGGTTTTAGTAACATTTTTACAAAAAATACCATGACCATCTGAACTATTTAGCTGAAACTGAAAATGTTGAAGAATTATTGTTAAATATAAAAGGAAAAAGGTTGAGTAGGTGTATACTATGTTAAATTTTAAGTCATTGAATACTAACTTTCCCTTCTATGAAAACATCCTTTCATCTACAATATTGCTGGAGAAATGAAGTTTCAAAATGAAAAGGGCAGTTATTGAATGCAATGGTTGGATGCTTAAGCACATTTGAAAGGAGAAAGTAGTCAATGTATTTTGAAAGGCAAAAATTAGATAGAAAATGTCTTGTTAGCCATCTAATGCATACACACGTGCAAGCATAAACATATACACACATGTACACAATTTAAATTGTAGGAATTTCTAAGCAACAGAAAACTCCCTTTTAAAATTTCTCTTAGGCTGTGTAGTAAGGCATAATGTATTACTGAAATTGCACCTGATGAACAGTGTTTGAGAATTTCCTCATTGAGGCAATCATTTAAGTGGAAAACATTTGTGATAGGCTCTGGGGGAAAACCCATTATTTTCCCTGAAAACTGTCTTTAATTAGCTGTTTATCACTTATTCTGCTGTCTATAGGAAAAATAAAATGTCATATTTGAAAAACAAACAGATATTCATTTCTTTTAAGATCCAGGAGGTTAGTCAGCTAGAGAATAAACCAGGGGAGTTCACAAACTGTTAGCAGCGATGGTGAGCGTGTGGCAAACCTGAACCGTGTGCAGGGCAGCTTTTGCTTTTGCTTTCCAAATGCCTGTCGGTCATTGTTAGGATCTAAGTGAATTTGTTAAGGGGTGAATTCAGTGATATGAAATCATTTGGCAAATTCTTAGAGAAGTGATCTCTTCTTTTGTCTTTGTTTCCCATATACAAGCCTCCTCGAAAGCAATCTTATCAAATGATACCTGGAAAGAACTTGCCCTTTAGAAAGTACTGTTGCCTTTTCTTTGCTCAGCTAGGAAAAAGAAACAATCATATACTGTGTGTCTGAACATGTGTGTCCGTGAAAGCTAGCAAGTGCATGGTGACTGCTTTCTCCGAGAAGATGCTCAGATTGGTGAATTTGCCACCATTATGAGTGATGTGCTGACTGTGGTGGGGCAGAGCCATCCCTCTGTTTCTCGCCTGTCTTTGCTTTGTAAAATCAGTAATGTACGGCATGGGACCCAAATGATGGCTGGCTCATAGTGTACATGATCAGGAGTGAGCAAGCACACTGGGCTGAAAAATGGAGTTCCTGGGCTGGTCAGGGAGCAGATACAGAGAAAGACACGAAAGGAAAGGAGGAGGGAAAAGACTTGAAATGTGAGAGTCATGAAAGGACGAAGCACCAAAGTCAACAACTGTGTCTGAGTGTGTGGGAGAAACTTCATGTCCTGACAGCAGTGGCACTGCCTCAGTTTTGAAACACTTTATTCAAAACAAATTCAGTCCTGGCTCTGAAGAGATTATGCAGTCAAGTGTTGAAAGTAAGAAATGCCTTTTATTTCTCCTGGGCCAGAAGAATTTTGATCATATTATAAAAATTTCTTGTCAAAATGACAGGAGTGCATTGTTCTTAAGACATCAAGGGTTTTCATGACTTTCAGTGGTAGAATGTTCTTTACAGAATGGGTCCAATGGTAGGAGAGTCCCTAAGAGAGTTGAGGCCCTTGGTAGCAGCAGGGATGACTAGTTCTTTGAAAAGCATACGTCAGGTGGTAGGACCCAACTGTCAGAAGCAGAGACATGATTACCATGAAGATAACAAGGTCCTAATGGCAGGCAAAAGAGACCGGAGCCCTGTGGCAGCAGTTGGCTCCAAGGTGGCAGGTTTAACTGACTGCGATTGTCTGAGGAAGGCTATTGTTACATAACGGGGAAAACAAGAGTGAGAACAATAGTTATGACTTAAAACACACATGGAAACCAATTGGGCCTGGGTCAACCCACCAGGAAACCATCTGGAGCAGCAAAAGTGCATAAGGAAGGGATGGATGGGGCTGGGCATGGTGGGAAAGGACTTGGATGGTGAATATCAGTCACTCCTTTGGGGTCCCTGCTGCTGTGACTGGCTGCAGTTTGCCCCATTCATCTTCCTTTTACAAGTTTTTTTTTCTACCTAGCTAGAAATGCTTATTAATCCTTAAAAGTGATGCTGCCCTTTAAAATATTATTTTTATTTTATGTGTATGAGTGTATTGCCTGCATCTATGTGAGTGCACCCATGGAGTATAATACACAGATGTCAGAAGAGGGCTTTGGATTTCCCCTGGAACTGGAATTAAGGACTGTTTGTAGCCGCCATGTGGGTGCTGGGGGTTGAGCCCAGGTCCTCTGCAAGAGCAGTCACTCCTCTTAACCGCTGAACCATCTCTCCAGTCCCAATGCTGCCCTTTATAGACAATGTTCCAAAGTCTTCTTTTTTCTGTGGTCTAAGGTTTTAATAAGCCTCTGACAGATTATGTACCCCTACAGTGGAGCTTGTATGTTATGCATGTGTACCTGTGCCTCTTAGACGTAACAATATTCACAGCCTTGATAGTGGCTCGGTGATGACCATGCCGATGGAGCAGCTCACAGCTGCTCTGCTGCAGTTCTGCAGACTGACCCCAGCTGAGCTTTCCTTGCTGTGTGCACACTTCTTGTCTGTTTTCTTCCCTGTTGCATTTTCCATAGCTACAGTTGCAAAAGTCTCAAACCCTCTGCGTTCTCAAGTCCTGAAAACTGCTCCTGTGCATTTCATACAGCGGCCAACCTCGAAGCAGATCCCTGTCCCAGTGACTGAAGCTCTACAGCAAACTCTTGCCTCCTTTTTTCTTTCTTTCTTTCTTTCTTTCTTTCTTTCTTTCTTTCTTTCTTTCTTTCTTTCTTTCTCTCTCTTTCCTTCTCTCTCTTTCCTTCTCTTTCTTTTTCTCTCTCCTTCCTTCCTTCCTTCCTTCCTTCCTTCCTTCCTTCCTTCCTTCCTTCCTTCCTTCCCTCCCTCCCTCCTTCCTTCCTTCTTTCCTTCCTTCCTTTCATATATTTTTGAGGGTTTCTGATAATAGTACATTCTGAACTTACAAAGGGTACAAAATGAATTTTTTTCCAGAATGTTTCAAAGGATGGTGCCAGTCTATCATTGTCTGTAAAGCACCTTCACATACTATTACTGTAGGTCATTTTGTCTCTTAATTAAAGTAAGACACCATATGTCCATAGTTTTGGCCTGTACTGAAAGCAGGGAGGTGGGGGAGGGTTCTCAGTCTCATTCTTAAAAGAATTGAAGGATGGACACAAATAGCAGAAAGCAGACAGACTTACAGAGACCTGTATGACTGTGGCTGGTCAGAAGTTCTGTGGAGTTAACTTTCACCTTGCGTAAAAGTCAACTCCAAATAGATCAGAGACATCAATGTGAAACTGGAAACCCTGAAACTATTAGAAGAAAATATTGGCAGTAACCTACAAAATATAGGTGTAGTAAAGAATTTTCTAAATCGGACAAAGATGTAAGAAAGCAAATGACCCAATTAAAAGATGGGCTAAAGATCTAAACAGAGAGTTCTCAAAGGAAGAAATAAAGGTGGCTAAGAAACATTTTAAAAAGTGTTCAACATCATTAGTAATTAGGGAAATGCAAATTAAAATGACCCTAAGGTTTCACCTTACCCCGATCAGACTGGCTAGGATCAAGAGAACAAATGATACCAAATGCTGGTGAGGATGTGGAGAAAGGGGAACGCTCATTCACTGCTGGTGGGATTGCAAACTCGTACAACCCCTATGTAAAACAAAGTGGACAACTCTTAAAAAACTAAAAATGAACCTACCATATGACCCGGTTATACCACTCCTTGGCATATACCCAAAGGACTCATCGTATTGTAGAGACACTTGTACAAACTCTTACTTCTTACTCCCCACTGCCTGGCTCCTACATTTCTTGCATACTCCTGTCCTTCCTGAAACCCCTCAAGTAAAGGATTCCCCACAGTTCTCTTTGGTTATCATTGTCTTTCTAATAATAAGTCATGTTCAAAGCACAGCAGCGTCCTCACATGCATCCATGACATCAGTCATTCTGCCAGTTACATGGGCGTAAGGTTTCTCTTCTAAACCTGCTCTTGGTATTATTTAGGTGAAAAATCTTATTTCCTTCCTCCTGGAGAGTGTTCACCTCTGTCTTTCTTCCTTACATGCATCAGAGTAATCTTCCTAAAACAGGCATGATTGATTTTTCCTAATGTTTTTGCTTTTCATTGTGAATAAAAATATTTTATATTTTATTGGGAATATATTTTTTGAAATGTACATATGTATGAAGAACATACACAATATAAAAGTAGCATTTAAAAACTATAAAATGATCACTGTTTGCAATTGACTGAAGAAATCCAATGTTCCCTTTACTCTTGAAAGCCTTTTGACTTCCTGCCCAGTTACTACCTCCTTCCTCTAGCCAGTCCACTGTAACGTCTTTCCTGTGCCCTAAGGTAATATTTATTCTGTTATGATTACTGACTTATTTTCCTTAAGATTTACCCAATATGTGCATATATTAATTTATGTTGACATTGTACATACATATGTTTGAATAAAATATGCACTATTACATTGTTTTTTGCCCGTGTTTCAATTTTTGATTTATTTTTATTTTATGTATATGTGTTTTGCCTGCATATATGTAAGTATACCCATATGTACAATGCCCACAAAGGCCAGAAGAAGGCATCCGATCCCCTGGAACAGGGGTTACAGATGGTTGTGAACTGCCATGGTGGTGCTGGGAACCCAGCCTAGGTCCTCTGCAAGCACAGCCAGTGCTCTTAACTGCTGAGCTGTCTCTCTAGCCCAGTCATTTTGTCCATGTTTATGTCTGTGTAAAAGATGTCTGTGTAAGAGACATCATTGCAGTGTACTATTCTGAAACTTGCTAGTAGCACTCACATTACATTTTGGGGAATGGTTTGTATTGATAACTGCATCTGTGATTCCTAGAGTTTCATCCTTGCATAGTACTCCATTTCAAGAATGCATTCCATTTCATGCTTTCATTCTGCTCTTGTCAATTGGATTGGTTTATTATTATAAGGACTATTTCTATGAATGCACAAGTTTCTCATGCTTCAGTATTCAAGAGCTTCTCAAAGATTTATCCTTAGATGTGATATTAGCTATGCACAAACTGACCTTCCAGAGCAATTCTTACTTGTTTTCCAAATTCCCTCTATATCAGTTGGGTCAACACTTTTCAGACTTGAATTTTTACTCTCTATCTTGATGTGATATATTTCATCTTAAGATACACACACACACACACACACACACACACACACACACATGATGCACACTTTCTTGATTTTTGCTTGCTGTTTGGATCCAGAGTCTTCCTAGCCTGTCCTCAAATGTGTGGTCCTCCCACTTCAGTTTCTCAACTAGTAGAGATTATGGATGCATACCATCATGCTCAGATTCTTGGTCTTTTTTTTTTTTTTTTTTTTTTTTGAGTCAGGGTCTCATTATACCTCACTATACCTCTGGCTAGAACTTGTGGTGTAGACTAGGCTGGCCTCAAATGCACAGAGATCTGCCTGCCTCTAGCTCCCCAGTGCTCATCATTGGCCTAAAAATAATATTTATTTATTATTTTTATTTTCTGAGACAGGTTCTCCCTGTAGCTGGAAACGCACTATGTAGACCAATCTGTCCTTGATCTCACAAAGGTCTGCCTATCTCTGCCTCCTGAGCACTGAGATTAAAGTTGTGTGCCACCATGCCTGGCGATTTACTTTTAAAATTATGCATGGATGTCTGTGAATATGTGCATGTGTGAGCACAGGTGACACAGAGACCAGAAGAGCATCCCTGGAACTAGAGTCACCCAACGTGGGTACTGGAAATCAAACTCAGGTCCTCTGCAAGAGTGGTACATACTCTTAGCTCCTGAGCCATCTCTCCAACCAACCCTGTTGATCATTTTTAAATGAAGAACTCTTTCATCTCATATATACTATTTAGTCTCCTTTATTTAAGGCTTTAGTGAGTTGTTTGACTTTTCCTTTTAATTTATAGGCTTTTACATTTTTGAGTAGTAATTTTTAGTCAATCTTTCCCTTTTCTGCTTATGCTTTCTGTTTTATTTATTTATTTGTTATTTTTTTATTTTCTTTTTTGAGACAGGGTCTCACTGTGTAGCTCATACTAGCCTGGAACTTACTATGCAGCATAGCCTGCCTTCAAACATATGCATTTGACCTGTCTCAGCCTTCCAGACTGCTGGAGTTACAGGCTTGAACTACCACATTCCACATTCAGCTTTTTTGATTTTTTAAAAACAAAATATTTATTATTCTCATAGTAAATACATTTTCCTATAATCTTTTTAAAGTTTTAAAGTCTTGCTTTTTCTCATTTAAGTTCTGTGTGTGTGTATGTGTGGTACATGTATGTGTACATGTTTGTGTGTGTACATATGTGTGTACAGATATGTTCGTATACATGGATGTCTGAGATAAATATTGGGGGGGGGTCTTCCTCTATTGCTTTACCTTATTTTTTGTGTGTACATGTGTGAGTGTAGTGCATGTATGTATGGTGTATATGCACATGTGTCCAGGTGTGTGAATGTATGATACATGCTCACAGAGGCCAGAGGAAGACACCCAGTATCCTGCTATCACTCTCTGCCTTTTTTCTTTGAGATGAGGACTCTCACTGAACCTGGAGCTAGGCTAATGGCCAGAAATCCCCAGCAATTCTCCTATCTCTGCCCTCTACAGCTCGTGGGTTCCTGGTATATGTGGTCATACCCAGCATATTATGTGGGTACTGGGATCCAAACTCAAGTTCATGGTTGTACAGCAAGAGCTCTTATCTACTGAGCCATCTCCATACCCCTTCATTTTAATTCTTTTTTAAAAAGATTTATATTTTAATTCTCTCTCTCTCTCTCTCTCTCTCTCTCTCTCGCTCTCGCTCTCGCTCTCGCTCTCGCTCTCTTTCCATCCATAGGTGTTCATGGAGCCAGAGTTCATTGTTGGGTGTCTTCTTCTATTGCTTTCCATTCTAGTTTCTGAAAGAAAGTCACTCACTGACCAGGGAGCTCACCAGTTCATCTACACTAGCTGGCAGCAAGCCTTGGATCTTCCTGTCTCTACCTCCCCTGTACTGGGATTAGAGGTGCACACCACTGTGCCTGGGTTTTTACCGTGGGTGCTGAGGATCAAACCAAGGTCTTCATGCTTGTGTTTCGTGCATTTTGCCAACTGAGCCATCACTCCAGTGCCCCTAAGAAAGTGATTTAAAATTATTTTCTTGGGGCTGGAGAGATAGCTCAGCTGTTAAGAACACTGGTTATTCTTGCAGAAGACCTGGGTTTGAATCCCAGAACCCACATGGCAGCTAACAACTGTCCATAACTCCAGTCCCAGGGGATCTGACAGCCTCTTCTGACCTCCGCGGGCATTGCATGACATGGGTGCACTTACATATATGCAGGCAATACATGAATACACATAAAATAACAATAATAGATAAAATGTTAAAAAAATTATTTTCTTTTAGTTTTAAAATAGCAATGTGGTAATTTTATAATTTATGATGTTGGCTCAAATGTATATTTCTAAAAGAATCATAATTTAGTAATAATGTGTTTTTCATATATCCCTAGATTCAGATTGTAAATGCAGCTTAATATTTTTCATTTATCTTTTGAAATTGGCCCCTTTTTGTTTGTTTCAAACTGACTTTATGTTTTTTTGTCAGAATGAATATGATAGTCTCACCAAATGTGTCAGAGGACATTTCATTTTTTTCTCTTCTCTTCCAGCATGGAATAATTTGATACTTGACTGGTTGGTAAAATATATCCAGAGAAATGTTTATTTGTACAGGCATTTTAAATATCACTTTGCATTTCTTGAGGGAGCTCTAGGTCTTGCAGGTCCTCTATAAGTACGTTTTCTTTTCCACTTGACAAAAGTAATTTTTTATTATTATTCTCATAATCAAAATCATCATAAAATTCTTTGCACTTTGTTAAAAATGCACATGTGGGGGCCCAGATATTCAGATTCATTCAGTGTGAGGGAGTCTGCTCTACACAAGTAGAAGTTCATCTTCATTTAGAACATGTCCAAGAAAAGATTATAGGCAGAATCCAAACTCAGACCAAATTGCCTGATAAAGAGGTCTTACATTTATGACACTACGCAAATTTAGGAAGTCCTCTGACTAACTCTGAGATCTACCTCAAGAGTGAAACTCTCTCCAAAACAAGCATTGTAGCATCTAAAATTACAGTTCCTTGAAAAGTAGTTCAGTACAATAAAAGGCAGCACAGTAAGATAAAAGGTAGTGCAGCTGATACGTGTCAGCATCCAACAACATATTAATGTAGCAGTTAGCATGGACACATGAAAATTTTATTTGTGTTAGCTTGGCAAATTGAATAAGAAAATAATTAATCAGAAATAAAAAAAATCATGATTACTATTATTTTTGTGGCTTCCATACCACCACAATGCTTGTTTCTAGTGGTCTTATTATCAAGCAGGACAGCTTCCAGGACACTTGTGGAATCATTCTGGAGGTGGTGGCAATCTTCTGACCACTTCTGGTAAGCATTGACCTCACACTTTCAGGCTGTAAAAACACAACTGGAAGACTTGTATCTGAAGCTTCCCTTATATTGAGGTGTAAGGCAGCATCTCCTGGACAGCATCAAGATCAAAGTCTATGCTAGATTTTACATACTATCAGTGCCAAAAGTATGAGCTTTGTGCTGACACTCTGAATGCTGGAAAACACTCAAGTTTTTGACAAGACCAAGAACAGGGGACATAGACATTTTGAAACATTTCTGCACTTTTGTGTGCATGCAAGTGCAATGTCCTGAGGGGTGGAGACAATCACAGCACAGTCTTAGGATACATCCCAGCTTGGTGGGAAAGTCATGGTAGCTAGCAGGAGCTTGATATAGTTGGTTACATCACACCCACAGTCAGGGAGTAGAGGGAGATGAATGCTTCAAGCAAGTCTTAATAACTTTTTTCCTGATGGATTCAGGATTTGCTTTCAGGTACTTTGATAGCTGTTGAAGTGGTTAGAATCAGTGTCAGTGTAGAACCCTGAGACCCTCTTCATTCACCCGCTACCCCCTAATCCCTCCAGACCCCCACTAATTGCTCTTTTAGCTTCTGTAAAATGCTTGGCTGCTGCTTTAGACATGCCTAGACATACCCTGACATGCCCTGACCCCCACCTGCTATTCCCCACCCCCCTTCCAGGAAACTATAGGTTAAGCAAGCCTGAGCATAAAAACTGCCCTATAAGGTAAAAACAGAGACTCCTGGCCCCACAGGTAACAGTCAGCACATTCCACAACCCTGAGAATAGCACCTACCAATAAGAAACTTCCAGGGCTGCATCTTATACATCCAATAAGTTTAAAATTATGTTGGCAAGCGCGGGTTCCTTAAAGCAACCAAAATGTATCTTCAGTTTCCCCCCCTTTGTCTAAAACCTATAAAAGGCTCCACTCTCCCTTATTCTGGGCTCTCAGCATGGATCCGTTGAGTTGGTGAGGTCTGAGAGCCCGAGCTTAAGCCCAAATAAAACATAAACCTTTGGTGTCAGTTCCCTCTCAAAGGCTTCTGAAATAGGGGGAGAAAATAAATTTATCCATCAGTTTAGAACAATAGCTGGTTGTCTCCCTTAGCAACAGGTGGGCACTACAGTATTGCAGACCAAGATTTGAAGTCTTACATCTGGGCAGCACTTTCTGGTTAGGAACAAAATCATCAGTGAGAAATAATTGTCTAAGTAACTTTTTATATAGACTTAAGCCTAAAGTCTGGGAAATGGAATCCCCTGAACTTAATATACTGATGACTTTACTCTTTGGTTATACTTTCCTTTTGGGTGTTTAAGACTGTCCTGGTTTGTTTCTCCATTGCTGTGTCAAAACACTCTGACCAATATCAACTTGGGGAGGAAAGGGCTTATTTGTCTTACATCTCCTGGGTCACAGTTCATCAGGGACCCCAAGGTAGAAACTCAGGACAGGAACCTGGAAGCAGGAGCTGGAGCACAGGCCATGGAGGATCGCTGCTTACTGACTTGCTCCCCTGGCCCCCCGCTCAGCCTGCTTTATTATGCAACACAGGCCCACCTGCCAAGGGGTAGCACCACCCACAGTGAGCTGGGCCCTCTCACATCACTCATTAATCAAGAAGATGCCCCATGGACATGGCCACAGGCTAGTCCAATGAAGGAAATTCCCCAATTGAGGCTCCCTCAACCCAGGTGTGTCAAGTTGACACTAAAGCTATCCAGCACAAAGACCATACAGTTGGCTCAAATAAATCAATTTATTTTCACACTTAAGGTCATTTGAGAATCTGTTCCTCAGGGGTCACATGGGCTTGGGAGGTGTGCCTGGCTCCTTTCTTTTACCAGTTCCATCTATGTGAAGATAAGTCAAAGGTCCTGCTCGACCATGCCTGGCTTCACTTGGAAGCATGAAGGAGATGTTTCCTCTGAGTTGACGCCCCTCTTTGTAGGCTGGACACTGGTTCAAGTTCATTTTGTGGGGTCTCCATGGCCTCCCTGAACAAGAGGACAGGTGACTCACCCCTATGCGGAAACTACTTTTTAACTCTTGTAAGTACTGGTCAATGCCATTTGGTGGTGGTTTCCTAATATCTTGGACATTTAAGCACTCTGTTTTGTAATACTGTCAGCAGGTCATACTGATATTTCTTTCTTTACAGCAGTGACTACAGCCACTGATGGGATGAATTTATGCCTACCTTTCCTGAGGTTGTGGAGAAATTGTGCCCGACACAGAGAGCTACCTTTATGTCTTATGGGATAAAGATAATTTTTAATTATATTTCCTCACTTAGAATGTATTTTCTTCTAAATCCCACCCTTGATAATATGTCTATAGAAGTAATTATCAATAAAGTAATAAGCTATGTAGTCACCAGGATTTTTTTTTCTGTAGATTCAGACACCTGTAACTCAGCTCCTAAATGGTATTAACAAAATTAAAGCAAGCAGCTTGGTTGTACCTTTGGGTTCCGGAGTCTAATTGCCTGTAATGAAGCACTGGAGTCATAATTTGATGGTCTGTAGGTTTCTCAGCTGTTTCTCTCTACGAGAAAATGTATAATGGGATATTTTGCACGTGACTGTCTATATTTTATATGCAATGCATCAGTGTTGTGTAAATTTTGTGAGCAACTTCTATTATCTTTGAAACCACAGAAGCAACAAACAGTTATAATTATAGTCTGAACCAGCTATAGTGTTTCAAACATGCCTACAGTAGTGGTATTACAATGAGAATGTTCTGTTTGCCTGCAGCTTTCAGTGTGCTCAGTGACATCACAATTAGACTACATTTTAACAGAAACTTCTGTCCTTAAACAGAAACAGCTTGCTTGAAAATTGAAGAGTTTCTTTCTTCTGAATTCTTTGATTCTTCACCGAATAGAAGTGGTAGAGAGGGTAAATATCATGGCATAGCTACATTCTCTGTTCCTTCTCGGCTGGTTTGACTATCATGATAGGTATGCTGCTTCACTCCACATGGGGAATGAATACATGTTATTTAAAACTTCTTTCTGTGCATCTGCTACTTGTCAACTTCTGATCCTTGAAGATTTGACAACCCTGTGATTTGCTGTGATGGAATTACTGAGAAGTTATCAGCAGAGACGTTGCAATGTAAGAATGCAAAGTAAATCCTTAGATGTTTAGAGGGAAATGAACTTCAAAAGGGGTGGTGGCCACAAGGAAATACCTGAATCATACATATTATTGGAGTGTTTCTGTGCCTTTAATTTTGTTGACTGGGAGAGAGGATGTTTATATTGCCTTCCTGTTTCCTGAGCTGTGACTTAGTTTTGCTGTACTTTATTCATCAGCACCTCATGTGCACTGAGAACACCTCAGACGGAGGAAAGTCCATCTGATCAACAAGCTATAGGAATTAGGAAAAGTGGATTCTAGTCCTGCTGTGTCATTTCACTTTGCCACTGAGTGTGGTGGAAACATCAGATCAATCTTTCATGTTTTCTGAGCCATTACTGTTTTTAAATTTGTAAGGCCAGATTGGTGATCCTAAAAGCGTACTCCCAGAACCAGTTACGTCAATGTGACCTAGAAGTTAAGAGGCAAATTCCTGGGCTTCACCCTGGTGATTCTGTATCAGGACTCTGAGAGGAGAATCCAGTAATCTGCGTTGTTGTGAGCCTTGCATGTGATTGTATAATATACTTTAAATTTTGGAAACCATTGGATTAGACAAACTTTAGAAAACTCCTAGCTAGAAATGTTCATGAATCTCTGTGAATGTGGAATAATTTAGGTCCACATGGATGTTAAGTAGTCATATTCCTCTGCTTGTAATTAAATGTAAAATTTGGATTCCAAACACAGATTTAGAAGCATATGCAAGAAAAAAAGAATAGGAATATTGAAAGTGCTGTCCAAAAAGGACTCTAAAATGTTTCTGAATATAGGCATTTTCAGAATTTGCCTCCATGTGACATTTCTGACACTGGTGTATTTTGATGAGTATTCCCACAGAATGATCATTACTAATTAATGCCTGTGATCTCATAAAATAATATAGAATTGTTCATATTTATTACAATTCAGTTCTTATATTTATGGAGAACAGTTAATAATCTGTTCTATTTAAGTGCACATATGGCTAAAATTTTTATGAATGACTATTTGGGACTTTGGTCTTCCATTTAGGAAAATGTCCTTGTGTTTAAGCATGTCCATGCTTTTTCAGCACATGCTTTACCTAACTGTCTGGTTCCATTTTTTATTAGCGTAGAAGACTTTACGGTAGTTGATTTTTAATATTAAGGGTAGGTGTAATTATATGATTGAGAGCTTTTTGCTTTCCAAGGTTGCTGAAGGAAGGAACTGGAGAATCTTTTATTTGTGGTCTAAATAAGTTAATATGTGACAGAATGAATTTGGTTTTTAATAAAATTATAGTATTCTAATAAATTTAGAATATAAAATGAGAATTGAGAAAGAGAAGTAGGAGAATTATTTCTTTTATAAGCTTTATTACAAAACTGAATGAAATGCAAAGGACATTTTGGAAAGTTAGTCTTCACTAAATATTTATTGAACACATATTGGTACTAGGTACAAACAGATGGTGGATAAAGAAAGTGTGAAATATATATATATATATCACATCTTTATATATATGCCACACTTTCTTTATCAACTTTCATATATATATATGAGTTTCATTAAGCCATAAAGAATAATTAATTATGCCATTTGCATGGAAATGGGTGGAACTGGAGGTCATAATGCTAAATGAAATAACTCAGAAAGGTAAATATCGCATGTTTTCTCTCATATTCAGAATCTGGATTTATCTATGTGTATATATAAATATATGTAAGTATAAAAATCTATCTATCCACCCATCCATCCATGACATCAAAGTGGGAGTAGGACTATGTGGGGGAGGAAAGGAACCAGCAAGAGTCAGAAAGGGAGAGAAGGAAGGACAATGTGAGAGATGAATAGGAGCAAAGTACAGCAATACATGTGTGAAGATGTCATAATGAAACCATTATTCTGCATACCAACTAAAAGATTAATATTTTTATCATTAAATACAAACAGAACAACAAATAAGAGAGCTATGTGCTTTACCTGTTGTAGATTCGGATTTAGATTGGGGAAGAAGACAAATATTTAAAAAAGCAATTATGCAAATTGTGATTAAATAAGTACTTGTTCAATAAGTATTACTAAAGTAATATGCATATTGCAATGAAAATATATACTACTGATAACTTCTGGCTTGGGGATCAGGATAGATTTCATACATGTTTCATTTTGATTATAGTCATTCTGATTGCTATTTCAGTAAAGGAAGTTGCAAAGTAATTTAAACAAGAACGAAAAAACAAAAAACAAAACAAAACAAAAAAACCAGGAGATCACTGAAGTATATTTCACATCCTTTGGTATAAAGCTCTCTGTAGAGCTCACATTATAATGTAGGAGTTGTACATTTAGGTGCTCTGATGGTTAATGTTGATTGTAAACCTGATGGGACCTGGAGTCACCTGGTAGGAGGCAAGCCTTCAGGCACACCAGGGAGGAATTATTTAGCTCCTGGGCATACTTCTAAGGGATTATGTTGATTAGGTTACTTAAAGTAGAAAGACTCATCCTAAAAGTGGCTGGCACTATCCCCTGGGCTTCAGTTCTGGACTGCATAAAGAGGACAAAGTGAGCTGGCACCAGCATTTATCACTCTGCTTCTTGGTTTTGGACGTGACATACTCAACTGCTCAAGCTCCTTTCACCTTGACCTTTCGACCCTGATGGACTGTGTCCTTGAAATATGAGCTGAAATAAACTCTTTTTCTTCTGAGTTGCTTTGGTTAGGCTATTTTATCATAGCACTGGGAAAAGAAACTAAGACAGGTACCAAGAAGGAATAGCAAAATTTTTGTAAGTTTTATTCTAGTTTTCTGTCATTATGAAATAGCCTTATCAAATGTGATTAGGTAAAGACCCCAGTGTATTAAGCCTCATAGTCCTATGAGCTAGATAGGCTCTCCTGGAGTCTCCCATGGGTCTTGGACCCATCTGAAAATCCACCAACATGGCCTGTTTTACACACATTCCTGGTATGCCAACCCATCTCCACATAGCCATTCTTGTTACCAGAAAAGCCTGCAATATGTGGAGGCTTAGGACTCCAAATGGAGGGAATTCGATCTACTTGTTCTTTTGAAGGACTTTCAAGTCTGACCTGATATAGCATCATTTTTGCTGGATTCAATTGGTCAAAACAGTAACAGGCAAGTTCAGATTCACACTGGCCAAAAACCAAACTCCATAATATCATGATGAAGAGAGTTATGAGTAATGACAGGATGAGTAGAATGGCCTTGAGCCATCTTTGTTTTCTGTTAGCACTCCCTTCTTGGTACTGGGTCGTCAGAACCAGTCCTTGCCTTGCTGGGTTGGAACAGGAGTTACAGGCTTTTCCCTTGCTTTTTTAGATTGCTTTATTTGGGTAGTGCTAACCCCTATGTTGAGCATTCTCCAGAAGGAAAGGAAATAAGGAGCTTATCAGCTTTTAGCACCAACTTGCCACCCATGTAATTAGGCCACCTTGGAAGTGTGTCATCCAGCCCCAGTTGGGCTTCAGATGACTGCAGCCTCATGGGAGACCACAAGCTGAAGCCATCCATGTAAGCTGATCCCAAATCCTGCTTCACTGTGATATAATGAATATTTATTTATTTCTCTGAGCTGCTAAGTTTTACAGTAATTAGATAGCAACATGAAACAGAGGTCATTTTGGAAATAATCTGGATTTTCTCTTTCTTTCTTTCTTTCTTTCTTTCTTTCTTTCTTTCTTTCTTTCTTTCTTTCTTTCTTTCTTTCTTTCTTTCTTTCTTTCAATGTTTGCTTCACTAATGAAGTCAGTAGTTTTCTGACTCACAGTTCGATAACATTGTAAAAGAACAGTCATGATATCCTAGTCACCTGGTAGTACCAACACATGACTTCTTACAACAGAGGTAGGATAAACCTTGGCCGCCAGGAAGAATGAGGAGGAGAGATTCTGGGTTTATAAGAGCACAGTCTTCTTCAAACATAGACCACCAGGGGAATGCAGATGCCTACCTTTGGTGACATATTGCAGAACTGTTGCTAACCCTGGCCAGCATTATCAGTCAGAAACCAAAAGCTTCCTGCCTAGCAGACAGGTTGTAGCAGAGACTTTTGTTTGGACAGAGACTGTCCTTTTCTTTTGTCAGAGAGCATGAATAAATTGGCGTTTGCTCTTCAAAGACACCACAGGTTGCTGCTCAGTGACCTTTGTTCTACTAGGATGGTTACCTAAGGATTCCTGATTGATTTGTTCTTGTATCTTCTCAGTAGACCTTCTTCAAATCAAAGATAAACCAAGTGTTTCTTTCTGAGTGCTTTAAAGAAACAACAGTTGAAAAGCAGAGAACAACCTACAACACTCAGAACTGCAAAGAAAGTTATAATAAAGTCAAATTACTCTCTCTGTGTTTTATAGTTCAAAACATTTTCCTATATCTTTGAAGTTTCTATGAAGATAGTCGAGAATGAACTCTTAAGTTTCTTTCAGTAATCCAATTTTGGCAAAGTGTTTCTATTTTCAACATGTCAGTACTTTCTGGGATTTTTTTTTTTTTTTTTAGACAGGGTTTCCTTGTAGCCTCAGCTGGCCTTGAACTTGCTATGTAGACCAGGCTGGCCTCAACCTTACAGAGATCCTCCTGCTTCTGTCTCTCGAGTGCTGGAGTTACAGGTGTGTGCCACAATGCCTGACAGTGCTTTCTAAGATATAATTGGATGGAAATTATAAGAAATTACAAAGTTGAAGTGATTTTTAGCTGGCAGGTTTTAGAAGAATGTTTTGTGAACAAAGCAGTATTATAAGTAAGATATATTTGTTAAGTTCTTGTATATTGTTTTATAATAAGCTAAGTACGAAAAGAAAATGAGGCACATCTCCCCAAGAATAAGCAGAATGAGAGAACATTCTAGAAGGGACAAATGACACATGAAGTGTTTGAAAAGTGATATGGAAAAAACCAGACACGTAAATAGATTTCTTTTACTGGAGCACTCCCTTCTTGCCTATGTGTCCTTGCACATTATAAAATAATGCACCATTTTAAAGATAAATCAGAAAGTACAGAGAAGAAGAGGAGAAGGAAGAGGAAGTGAAAGAAGAGAGGAGGAGGAAGAGAGTCAGGAGCAGGAAGGAAGAAGAAACTACTCAGCATAATCATCCACCATATTTGATGGATTTTCCTCTTACAGACTTTATTCTCTTGGGTTCTATAAATAATGCTTTACACAACATATACACATACACACAGAAATATACATGCAATTGTGAATTTTTTCACTTAATATAAGTTTTAAAATATTTTATCATTGGTAAACATCACAAGAAATAAGTAGTATCTTGTTGAGTCTGAAAATGTAACCCTTGGTTATATAGCTATCCTTCTATTTTTAGGCATTTGTAATGGTCTGATGTATTCATTGTAACAAATAACAAGGTAGTTGCCACATTATGATATATCAAGTTATTTCTGAACTTAAAATTTTCTGAAAGGGCAGCTGGAGAGTTGGCTCAGTGGTTAAGAGCACTGGCTGCTCTTGCAAATGACCTGGGTCCAATTTCCAGCACCCACATGGTGGCTAACAACTCTCCCTAACTCCAGTTCCAGGGGACTCTAATGTCCTCTTCTGACCTCCATGGGCATTGCATGACATGGGTGTACCTATATACAAGCAGGAAATACACTCATACACATAAAATAAAAAATAGTAAATGAAATATTTAAAAAAACACATTTTCTTAAAGGATAGGTTTATAGAAATGTGACTATTTCATCAAAGATTAGGAACTTCATATTTGAATTTCATACTTTGTGATTACATTACATAAGCATTGACTAGATTCTTTGATGAAGTAGGTTTTCCCCCTCACAACTAGTAAGTAGATCCTAATCAAAACCCCACATCACACGTAAGTCTGGGTCTGTTAAGACCAGAGTTTCTGCCCATATATCTGGACTCTGCAGCCTGGAACCCATCGTGCACGCTGCATGGTTTCAATCACTGCATTATGGGTAAATAGAGACAGTCCTTTCATGAATGATTTCTTCTGAAAGAAGGAGGTGGGGAGAGAGTAAACACGCCTGAATACAGTATCCATGGTGGTCAATAACATTCTTTGCCAAACGCTTGACTTGGGAGATCCAATAATATTTAACACACCGAGTTTCATTTTTATGTTGTTCATTGGGGCACTAAAATGTGCACTTGGGGGCTGAAAAGACGACTCAGGGGGTAAAAGCACTGACTTCTTTCTTTGCTGGTCTTAGTTTGATCTCTGGGATTCAAATGGTGGAAGGAGACAACTGAGTCCAGCAAGTTGTCCTCTGACTTCCACTCGTGTGCCCTGTGGTTTGGGAATACCCCCCAGCTCAACAACCCTAAAAAAATTTGGAAATGCATTTTTTGAATATGGCTTTCATGAAAATGCCACTGAAACGGCATGTTGTGTGAATGTTGAAGTACAACATGAAACTCTTTTGGACACAGACATTTTACAGCAGCCATATCATGTTCCTCTTTATCTTCCAGAAGCTCACCTTTTAAATAAAATAAAAGTGTTTTCTTTCACTTTAATGTTTGAGACTGTTTGCTTTGTACTACCTTTTATTGCTGTATAAATATCTTTATATGTTGTTATGAGGACATCTTCCTGTTAGTTTCAAATTCAGTAATGCCATAATCCCACAAAGGCTGAAGTACCGATTATGCCTCAGATAATGTAGTTGTTAATGATCAACTTAATGTTGAAAGCCATTACTGCTCATTGACACAATTCTGAGAACATTATACTGTAGAAGTGCACCTTTTGTGTGAAAACAGAATGACAAAATTGAAATGTTAAAAGTTGAGTGTCTGAATAATAGCCTGTGAAATCATTTAGACAAGACCTTTGTTGTCGCTATTGTTCAAACCTAGAGTGACAGGAGGAGCTGAGCAGAGGCACACCCCAAGGGCTCCACTTGCAGGTTGGAAGGGAGATGGAGAGAAGATCCCCATTTGTCTGTTTCTCTCTTTCCTGGAGGGTCTTCTCCTAACAACAGAGCACCCTCCTCCGGCCATTGCCAAAAGGGGAAGCGGCCTCGTTGACTAGCAGCATGAGCCAGGCAGGGGCTTGCTGCTGTTGCCCTGCAATGATTTTTTCCAATGCCATGTTGCCTGAGAGTGGTCCCAAGTGGTCATGCAGGATCTATATTATGCTGCTGACTCAAGGTTTTAGATCAGGAGGCATCTGAAAGCTGGGAAGTCTTTAGGACGTAAGTGGACAGCTACTTTCCCAAACATGTCCGCTCACTCTGGCACTTTGTCCGTCACTTGCCACCTGTTTTCTTTGGCATTGTTCAGTTTTGCTCTGGAGTATGGAGGCCAGTCAACGGATTGCAGAGAGACAAAAGATGGTGTGTATGTGTAGTACAGGAAGGGATGAACATGCAAGTCCTCATGCTTCCTAGATGAAACCAATGGGATTTAGAGCAGAAGCATGGGTCTAAGGAACTTAACTCAGCAGCAGAGTGCTTACATAGCATGTGCAAGGCACTGGGTTTCCTCAGCACTGGCAAAACAAAGCGACAACAGCAACAAAGCCCAAAGAGAGAAAGCAAAACAAACGCCCCAAAGTGTAGTGTATTGTTGAATCATTTGCCTTTATTCTTCCAGGGTCAAAAGGCCTAATTCCTTCCCAACTGGCCTTTTAATATTGTTCATATTTTTCCAACAGTAACAAATGAACAAATAGAGACAGAACATGTCTAGTTCATCATTATTATTGAGATGTCTGAAACATCTGCTTATACTATGTGAGTGATTGTTGCCTTCATATCATTAACGATGCTAATGTGACTAAAAACTTTCTGTGTTTCAGGTGCTAGTCTAAGTGCTTCAGATGTCTCACCTGGGGATAATTTGCTGAAGGCAAGGACCTACAGGAGAAAGTCGTGTTTCTTTCAGATGATCAGAAAAGGAGGAAGAATAATTGCATTATCACAAAGATGGAAATTCACGTTCAAAATGTGCTCTAATATTTAAGAAGAGATTATCCTTAGAAATATTTAAAAGAGAGACATTTGCTATTTGTTTAAAATGTTTCTATAAAACTGGATTATTTTTAAAAGTTTTATTGACAACGAATTTTTCAAAGTATACTTTCTTTTTCTGAACAGTTGATAATACACAAAAATTTACAAGACTAGTGTAGAAAGTCACCATATGCCTCATGCCTAATTTCATTTATTAACATTTTACACTAGCATGGTACATATGCTAGTTAACAATATGAATGCAACAGTATCATTACAGAAACAATATTAATACACTACGACTAATTGAAGTCCATGATTTACTTAGATTTCTTTGATCCTGTTTTCTGTGCCTGTCATCCAGAATACTACAATAAATTTAGTCATGATCTCTCCCCTTAGGCTTGTCTTGGATATTGTAATTTTCCCACTTTTCTTTGTTTTTATAACCTTGACAGCTTTGAGAAGCACTGGTTAAGTATTTTGTGGCATGTCCTTTAATGGGGCCTTTCTTCATACTTTTCTCATCAATAGACTGGGATAGTGGGATAACTTTCAATATTACTGAAAAAGTTTCCAGATTTCTTGTATATTGTTTTTTGGGGATGACCTTATAACCTATAATTAATGGACAAAATATTGCTTATTGATAGCTAAGGAGTGATGACAGTTTGGCTATATCTATGTATGTCACAGAGCTCTCACAGGGTAGTAAAAACTCATTCAGAACATAGTATATTTCTTTCTTTACCCAACAAATATTCACAGAATACTCACTGTTGGAATACGCCCTTGGGATAAAAATGAAAACTGTGGTTAGAACTGTCTCAAACTGTCCTGCAAGGAGGGCTTCCCATTAAAGCTCAGTAAGGAGAATCAAAATACTTCTTACAAAACCTACGTATCTACATTTCTACTTTTCTCAAGGAAAACCTACTTCTGAGGGTTAAAGTATAGGTTAGTGGTAGAGCATTTGCCTAGAATACCTAAACCCTCAGTTCTAGCCGCAGCATTATAAAAGTAGATATAAAAACTTACTTTATTTTGCCCCCTGCTGAAATGGAAAATGGTAGCAAATATGTACTTAAATCATTCTATAACCCCCAAAGTAAGAAAAAAAAATAACATAAGTGAAGATATAATTCAGTGGTAAAGAGCCTGTTTAACGTGCGTTTGGCCACTCCTCAGTATCATCAAACAAACAAACAAGTAATAACAGCAAAGTAATAACCTTAATAACAAATTCAATACGTTTTTACAATTCTTGCTCCTATCCACCATTTTTTCCATGCTTTGTAATCAATGCTCATAAAAATGTGCAATCTTACCTGCATTAGACTTTCTTCTTAAAACATTTTTATTTTGTAATAATTTTAGAATTACAAAAACATTGCAAAAAGTCAGAGGGTGCTGGGTCCATTCTGAGGTTGGTCCTGAGCCTGGCACTTGCAGGTGCATGCATTTATCAGTTCTGGAGAACTGATAACAATCAACAATGAAATCTTTAGCTTCTCAGGAGATTTAGCTTTCTAAGGAAGAAGGTTAAATATCCGACCTGTCTCAAGAATTCTGTTTTAATGCTATGGGGAAGAGCTACCCAACATCAGACCCATTTACTACTAATGAATTTAGGATGCTTTAGCTGTGATTGGCATTGAATGGATTCCAATTAGGAAAGGACAAACTGCTTTGAGGAAAAAAGTAGGCCTAAATCTTCCTTTTGTTATGCAATTATATTGTTTTCAAAGCTAATATTCTTATAATGGCCCTCTGTTGGAAATCTCCAATTACTTCTGTAACACTCAGGGTACCTTCTTCAAGTTTCTCCTCTGCCAACTTCTCATCTTTCCTAATAGAACCTTACCACATGTCATTCTTCTACCACAAAGATTTCTAGACTTCTGGTCCCAAATATTTTCTTTATCCTTGCAATTAGCTATTTTAATGTACTGATTTTAGTTTTTATGACTTTGTTTCTATATTGGTGCCACCCTCATATTATTTAGTAATATGTTCTGTGATTACTCAGTTTATTCACTTATTTGCATCAATGAATTCAAGAAGTCATATCCTGTTCTCAGAAGGCTCAGTCCATCAGGGAACAGTTTTGAGGTGGTATCTTCTCTGAATCTAGACTTGGTTTTGAATGAGATCCTTGATTTTGGGAGTACCTGTAATGTGTCTTAGGATTCATAAATATACTCAAAGGGAGAAATGATTGCCTTGACTTCAAATGGAAGAATGAACTTGTAGCTTCTGTTGGTCATGATTCAGCTCCCTGGGATCTAAAGGTAGTGGAAGTGAGGAAAAAGGGAGGAGAGAGGGAAAGGAGGGAGGCACACCTGAGACACTTCTCGGAAGAAAACCCAAGTTGTCCATTGCAAAAGGGATTTGGGAATGGGAAGAAGGCTCTGCAGAGGAACATGAAGGTGGACAAATGAAACCACTTGCTTAGGGTGACAGGGTGGAAAGAAATGGTTTGGGCTTATTCGTATGCCTCTGAACTTTCCTTCACCTACCGCTCTGAAGCTGTGGGAAATCCAGATGCGGTTGTTGCCACAGAGTCTCATTAGGACCCCATCCAGCCCCAGCAAAAGCGTCAGGAGGCTGTGTTGGCAGCAAACAGATCCCTTCCTAATGTAACTTGGGGAAAAAATTGAATGCCTTTGCTCTGTCATCTGAAATTTTCTTTTTTTTTGTTTGAAAGAGCATATAGATTGTTTATAGTCTACAGAATGAACCGGAGGGTCTTTTAATAAACTCATAGATTATGTTGCTCAAAGGAGTTTATTGAAATAATATCTGAACTCGCCCGTGACAATGGCATTCCATGAGTTTATGGCTCTATCCTATGTGGAATAGGATTTCCCACCTTACCCCAGGGTCCCTGCATATCATCCTAACATTCAGCAGGAAAATGAAAGAGTGACTTTAGGTCAATATATAAGCTTTGCACATAATTTTTTTCCTTAAACAACAGATGGATTAAAGCAGGACAACTGATAAAAGACTAGGAAGAGCTCAGGGAGCTGACTTCTAACGCAGGTACATGGAAGCCTTTTGTTCATATGTATTTTGGGGCAAAAATGTGAGTTTTATTCCTTGCAGTCATTTTTGAAAGTCACCGCATCTTTTTCGATCAGAATATTAGGGACTTAGGGAGTTTGATTTGGATCTGATCCAAGAAAGTGCAACGGGGAAGAGAAACCCACACCATCAGAGCCTGCAGCTTTGTTTGAGCTGTTCTGTCCTCTACTGGGCCCGAGAGTATGGGATGATTGCTCACCCCCATCACCTCTGCACTCCACCCCGCACTCCCACAGGTGTGTCTACTTTGCCATTTCTTTCAGAATTATGGTTGTTTACCTTTCCTTAAAATGAAGCCAGTCAAGTATATGGTATTGTTTGAAATACAAAAATCTGACAATTTTTCCACACTTTTTTGCCCATTTTACCTTTACACTCTCTGCCTTTAGTCCTGTGACCCCAGTCTCTCCTCATTCTGTCAGTACCTTCTTTGTTTCATCTGTCTCTTCAAGTCTCACAACTCATTTGAAATTTCATTTAGAATCTAGAGCCTCTCCCTGTATTCCTTACTCATTTCTCCCCCAGCTACCATTTATTTAACTTCATAGTGACATTTGCTAACTCCATAAAGACTTCTGAAGTAACAGTCTTTATGAGACACACATGATTCTATTGTATTATTACTTTTTTTTCCCAAAGAGAACATAGCCAGAAAAGAACAATGGAGAATTGTTTTCTTCCAAATAGAACAAATTAATAACAAAATCATGGAATGCTCTGAGAAGGAATTAAAAAAATCATTCTGTCAAGGATTTTCATTTCTGTTATGAGAAAACTGAGTCCCAGAGAGTTGGTGTCATTTCCTCAACGTGACGAGTCACACACAGCCAGGGCTGGGTTGGTTCCTGAGCACTCTTGCTGCTTTTATTTTCATCCCACTGCATGGTCCAAGAAAGACACTGTCATTCCTCAAATTCCAGAGCCCCTAGAGGACACCAAACCTCTGCATGTGGAAGTCCCTTACACAACATGCGGTACTGCCATACCCTGCTGTACAACTCATCCCTTGTGTACTTATCATCCTTTCACAATGTAAAGGATGCATAAGTAATTGTTATAAAATTTGTTTGGAGAAAATTATCAAGAAAAAACCCATATATGTTCAGTTAAGATGCAGTTTTTGATCCCTAATATTTTAATATTAGTATTTTAATACTTTGATCCTAATATTTATTTTAATCATATATAGGTGTGTGTTAGTCTGTGGGTATATGCACATGAGTATAGATACCCAAGGAGGCCAGAAGAGAGTGTCAGATCCCCTGGAGCTAGAGCTCCAGATGGTTGTGAGTCACTGATGTGGGTGCTGGGAATGGAACTTGGGTCCTCTTAGTTGCTGAGCTATCTCTCCAGTCTCTCCTAAGTATTTCTGATCTTTGGTTGGTTGGATTTGGGAATGTGATACCTGTAAAGATGGTGGCCAAGGCTGTATTTGCTTTGAGACAGATGCTAGATACCCTAGCAATTTACTGGGAGGAGTGATTTCCAGAATATATCATTTCACTACTAAGCACTCTGTATAAGCACAGTTAGGGCCCAAGGATTCATAATGAATTATCTTATCCTCATGGAACTTCAAAGTAAGCCAATGAAGACTCTGTTCAAGAAACAGGGAATATACCATGCCAGGTGGTGACATGAGCTGTGAGGAGAAAGGAAATGGTATAAGAGAATGGAGAGTGAACAAAGGGAGCAGTGGGGTGTTGGGGTAGCATGGCCACTGTGCTCTCCTGAAGAGGTGAATTGGAGCAGAGGTCTGGAAGAAGTCAAGGAATGATTCTTGAGACTCTCAAGGGAGAACACTCCAAAGTGAACAGAAACTACAACTATGTTTCATTTGGAGAATGCAAATGCCACTTTTGAATTCCATTGTAGAATGCTTTATATGTATCAATTGTTTAAAATCAAGAACATTTGAATTCTATTAAACAATACTTTTAGGACTCAGTTTTACCAGAGTCACTAATTATATATGTCACATGCTCTAATTGTAAGAACTCAAGAAATGGGGCATAACCTTCTTGCTGCAAAGATTCACTGAAAATACTTTATGAATGTGAAAATTTCATAAGCAAACAGCCACACTAAAAATTGAGGTTTAGGGGCTGGAGAGATAGCTCAGTTGTTAAGAGCACTTACTGCTCTGGGTTCAACTCCTAGCACCTACATGGTGCCTAACAACCATGGTAACTCCAGTTCCAGGGGAATCTGGCACCATCTTCTGGCCTCTGCTGGCATTGCACAACATGGGTGCACTTACACACATGCAGGCAATACACTCATAGCACAAAAATAAAAATAAAAAATAAAATATTTTAAAAACTGAGCCTTAGCTTTTAGTTAAGTGGTTCTGTCAGAGACATAGGGTGTATAATTATCAGAAACAGCTGTTTCTTTGGGGGCCAATAGTGACTTCCCACACTGTAACCCAAAGAGAATGTCATAGGAGATGTTTATGAAGCTTCTCTGTCTCATAGAGAGACTCCCTGCACTGGGTGGAGAGGAGTATAGGGCATGAGCTGCTACTTATGTAGGCATAAGCCCTGGCATCCCTGTTCTAATCGGGAAGAGGCTAGCCTGTTCTGACCTTTATAGCCTGTTGCAAAGTCATTGCCGAGCTATTATTTCAGTAGATTGAGGTGGAATAATGTTCAACTCAGCTTCCTGGAGCTGCTTTTGAAATGCAATTAATTGACTGCTGTTAGTTGTCAATTAACATTTATTATCAATTAGTTCATCAAATTGATTAGTTGGCAGGACCTTAAAGTCTAAATGCACTCCTTTCCATTATAAATATGTCTATAAGAGTAAAAGCTACTCACTAATTGATGTCAAGCTGGAATCGCTTATGTCGGACTTGAGTCTTGTCCATATTGCATTTTAAAATCCATATCAAAGGAACTTGAACAATATTTGTAAGGTTCTCACTGTTAAAATGTGCATCTTGGAGTTGTTTATTTTGGGTGGGTAATCAGTAAATATTCCAAGTGAAAGTTTGTACTGAGAAGGAATATTTGGTAGACTTTTATGTTTACACATCTTGAATAGTCTTGAATAATTTTACTCTGGAAAACCAGTATTCCATTTTTCAGCATTGCAGACATTTTTGCTTACATTTAAACTCTTTCTGTATCAATTTTCACATTTTGTGAGTCAACTGAAAAAGAGACAAGCTTTCAGGTTTTCTAAAGGAAGGTAAAATATAAGTGTATAATTTGCTAATACTGCTATTTGAAAGACAGGCATATTTCTTTAATCTCTTCTCACAAACTTCACTGAATTATGCCCAGCTTTCCAGGTTAGTCTGCACTGTCTCTGTCATCTAAGGACAAATTAATAGATTTATAATTTCTCTTCCTGTACTCTTTTTTTTTCCAAAGGAAAAGAGACATATTAGCATATTTTAAAAAGATTATCTTTTGTCAGGGAGAGGCAATTTAGAGACAAAAGTTCAGCATTTAGAGTATATTTCATCTTATCATTTGTATAAATAGGGATAAAGAATGGACCAAAACTGTAAAATCTACCCTTATCTGTTTAACAAAGCATCAGATATCTACAAAGGATTATTCACTTTATTCCTTTTATGCAGAAAGATATTTCCTGCCCCCTCCTTCCCCAAATTGTGACCTAAATATGGCTAAAAGGCACAACACGTGACCTGCTTAGCGCTGCCTGCCATGGCCTCCAGCCACAGCAGGAACTCTATTTGAAGGATCGGCACAGATGCTACCAGATGGCTAACATATTGTCCAGAGATGACCCATGTATAATTGCAGAAAGTTCAATACATTCAGGTTTTGAATTTAATTGCATTGACCACCTCACCTACTGCTGCTGCATGCTACAATTTTTTAAGGTGGAAATATGGTTGAAAAGAGTGAGGTAAATCCTTAGAATGTTCTTTCTGCCCTTCGCCAAGCATGGAATTGCCCACAGGTGGGATTCCAGGTGTTCCTAGCTACCTGGACTAGGAGCAATTTGTAACGCATTTGCTTGAGTTTCAGTATTTGGCTAGACAGTTTTGCTTTATAATCAACTTAGCAACAGATTATAGTGCGCAAATGCACAGAATGCATTTTCATGATTTTGCCATACTGAGAGGGGTGGGGAGATGGGAATGGACCGCTCGTGAGATTGCCTGTCCCACTTTCTCTGGGTTTTTGTTAATAAGTGATCAGTTGAATTTTGGTTTCCTTTACTTTGCTGCTCCCCGCGCCCCCGCCCCCACCTCCCATCTCAGCAGCTTTGGTTCTAACAACGTGAACTGCCAGTGGAATCCTAGACCCCATACATTTGTATTTTTAGTAATTTGATATTTCATTGGGGGGCATTAATTTGATTTTGTTGCTCATATGAATATATAGAAACTAAAAAAAAATGTGCACCTGGGCTTTAGTTACGATGGGTTTTGAACTTTTTCTCTCCAAAGAAAAATGACAATTATATGTTATGCAAGGCCGGAGAACTATTGTTTCAGTTTCCTTTTGCAGGCCGTTATTTCTCAAAATGTTTCTGCTAAGCAAATGTAATCCCGATGGCATGCGTTATTAATTCAGAACAGCTTCTCAAATGGTTCAACCTCCGAGATGGCAGCATGTCTGTTGCAATGTCATTTGTCATAATTCTTTGCTCTTACATCGCGTCTTCTCCCCAAGCCACTCACATACTACATTTGCTTCGTGTCTATATTCAAGACAAAAGATAAACCCTCATTCTGTGAGAACTTTCCAATCTACGGCATCTTTTCATATTTACACTGCAGACCATCTACTGATAGGTCTGATTGGTTCCTTGATATGTCCTAGAAAGGGAATTCATGAAATTGTCAAGGAAAATTATGTTCCTCTGTCACAATCTGATTTGAGAAGGAATTTTATGGTGGAAGCCATTTTACAGTACACTCAATGATGTTTTTCTGGCACTTGTCATCATTAATTATGCTTTAGAAAGTGCAATTACTTGTTTAAAATCTGACTCAAAATCATTTGTACTAAAAATGCCCATTTTTAGTGCTTCAGATAACCTTTAATTTTTTTGTAAGAGTATGTTTTCATGAAAATAGTGAAATACAGAATGCTATGTTAAATAAGAAAATAGCACTCATAGAATTCAAAGAATATCCTGTTATTGTTTTATGGTTTGGACTTACTGATAAGCATCTTAGGGTGTCACAAACCTGACTGGTTAGTGTCCCTTTAAAGGAGAATGTCAGCTGCTGTCAAAATGCAATGCACCCCCCAAACTTGCTGTTTATTCATATTCCAGTTAAAGCTGAAACAAACAACTGGAGCTAATCACGCTTGAAGTTGGGTACCGCCTTTGTGAGCTTTATGAGCCTATTTTTCTGAAATTAGAAATTGCCTGAGTGAAATGTTTCTAGCTAAACTGCTTTCTACTGAAGTCATGATTTTTACAGTCAGATAAATGCCCCTTAAACTCCATTTGTGTAAGCGTCAGTGACATCCAGTGGCTAGCAGGCTGATCACAAGTGTGTCTCCCAGTGTGAGGGGCCCATGGCACAGGCATGGCACTGGAATCCGCAATCCGCTCTGCCTTGATGCTGCTGCTTCTAATCAAGAAAGTTGGTTTCTACCAAATGTGGTCCTCTGATTGGGATGACTAAACATTCCACTGTGAACTTTGAAACAGCACTGATAGAGATGAGAATTGAAAATTGGAAATAAAAATGCACATAGAGCATACACAGGAAAATACCATTGCTTGGAAAACATAATTAGCATCTACACTAAACCCGAAGCTTGAAACTCTGCAGGTGTTATTTAGAAATGGTTATCAGGGAGCTTACACAGCTTTCAGTTATACAAAGAGGACTTGTAAATTCTAGCGAGATTGGTTCATTATACAGAGTTGGATGATGTTACCGCTAATGTTTCAAACACATATGCTTCATAAAATGGTCCACCTTAATTTGAAAAAAGGTATTACTTGCAATTATGTCAGCCACATAAATTTATTTGCAGACAGTCAATTCATATTGATCATAACCCGACCTCACAATGACCTTGAGGAAAGGTAGTCGGTGACGGGTATAGATATTGGGATCAATACCAGAGTGTAATTGACTACACCTAGTTACTGATAAATGAAGTAAAAAGGTACACTATTTTCAGAAACAAAGATAATAACAGCTCATTTAGTCAACTGTTTGCAAAGGTTTAATATTGATACACGTAGTTATAATGACATCCTCGGGCATTTTCAAATAGCAGAAAACAATAGGGTGCAGAGTCACTGGGCGCATTAAGGAGAAAGAATCATTACTTTCCAACTCCAAATAAGAAATGCCACACTATTTATGTCAACATCACTGAACCAGGGCATTCTGTAAGCAGTACACAGAGAGACAGTGATTCCAGCACACAGAACTGTTTGTTTTCAGTGTTGTTCTGTACATGCCAGGGCTTGTGAAACAAAGCACCCTATTACGTGGGAGCAAAGCTGCCAGGACCACACATTCTACGTTAGTACTACCCTCTCTTGCACATTTGCAGTGGAATTAGCTTGTCTATCCACAGGTAGAACCTACTGTAATCATGAGGAAGAGAGCTTTTGGTCTCAGCGCATCTGCTCTACGTTGATGCATTTCCTTCTGCTATGGAAAGTTAAAAGAAAGGATGCTAGCAAAAATCTCCCCCAATTGTTCCTTTCTTTTTGCTGGGAATTCCACAGAGTAAGCACTTGGCAACTAATGCAGAACCTAAGTAAATGGTGTCCATTGGCAGAATGGTAACAGGTTGTGTAGCTTAATTGGAGGAGAGAAGTTCAGGAGCCGGCCGGTGTCTGCTGCACCCAGTTGGTAAATGGTGCCTGTGGAGAGAACAGAGTGATTTTGCAGGGAGCTCATTTTTGGGTAACTAGTCAGCTTGCAACTGTGAGCCAAGAAATATGAGGATTTGCTTTCAGTGTCTTTTTCTTTTTCTTTTTTTTCTTTATAAAATATATTTCTATATCTTGAGCTTTGTTTATTTTTTGCCAGTATAATTTTAAGAAATTGGTACCAGTGCTCTGATATTGTCTTCCTAAGGAATAGGAATGCTGAGAGACATTTGTGGCTATTAAAACTGGCAAACAGAAGGAAAAGGCTCGGTTAGTGGAGATTCTATTCGAATATTTTTCCTGAATACTTAAGTTTCTTTGTTGATCTTTACAGTTAATCTCCAGTCACAGTTCTTAAGCCATATTCTTTTCCACATGCCCTTCCCATTTCCTGTGCTTTCGTGTCAATTTTTTTTTTTTTTAGAGACATTTGTGGCTATTAAAACTGGCAAACAGAAGGAAAAGGCTCGGTTAGTGGAGATTCTATTCGAATATTTTTCCTGAATACTTAAGTTTCTTTGTTGATCTTTACAGTTAATCTCCAGTCACAGTTCTTAAGCCATATTCTTTTCCACATGCCCTTCCCATTTCCTGTGCTTTCGTGTCAATTTTTTTTTTTTTTTGCCTCTTTGGTCTCAACTAAAGGTGTGTGCCACTACATCTGGCTTTATTATTTTTATTTTATGTGTGTGAGTGTATTTCCTGCAAGTATGTAAGTGCACCGGTGTCATGCAGAGCCTATGGAGGTCAGAAGGGTGCGTTATCCCTGGGACTGAAGTTACAGAGGGTTGTTAGTCACCATGTGGGTGCTGGGAACTGAACCCAGGTCCTTTGCAAGAGCAGCCAGTGTTCTTAACCACCGAGCCATCTCTCTAGCCCTGTCTCTTCCACTCTTATTTGGCTATTTATTAATAAACCTGGGTTTTCAATGAGGTGCTTCATCAATAAGCCTCCGAGTGGTTCTATTAGTGAGTTTTCTGGGAAATCTTATGCTACATTGGAGAACTGTAAATCTCTGTTATTGCTTCCCATTGCACAAATAAAGAATACCCTCTTA
Organism: Nannospalax galili; assembly: GCF_000622305.1. Lineage (NCBI taxonomy): Eukaryota > Metazoa > Chordata > Mammalia > Rodentia > Spalacidae > Nannospalax > Nannospalax galili. The sequence continues at coordinate 9,134,356 of NW_008360320.1, forward strand.
CCTCTAGACAGCCCCTGTTCATTTTTAAGGGTGAATACATACTCTTCAATAGGCACTGGGAGGTACTGAGCTTGTTTATTATTAAGACACCATTGCAGCCTCTAAAGATACCCTAGACCACCTATAATCAAGGGACATGTTAATTTAAGGTATTAAAGACCAAATTACTTCAGTTTGCTTCAGCTTTCTCTTTGGCTGAAAACTTTAACCAATTTGGTGGGACAGGCAAACTCTGGACTTCAGATTCTGCAGCTGTGCTGTCTGACTTCAGTATGTTATTAACTGTCACAAAGAAAATATCAGTAATTAGAAAGATACCAGACAGGAGGGACACAATGTCTTTGTTGTTTGTACAAACTAAGAAACTTCTGTATTAAACATGTAAGACAAGAATGACAGTAGCACCTCATGCCATTGTTCTAAAGGCTGCTCCTAGAGAGGGTCTGAACTCTGAGAGAGGGCAGGGAAGAGGAAGCTAGCCTGGGTCCGCTGGCTTTCTCTCTGTCTCTCTGTCTCTCCATCTCTCCCTCCCTCCCTCCCTCCCTCCCTCCCTCTTTCTCCTCCCTTTCCCTATTTCTTTCTAATGATAGGGATCTAACTGGGGCCTTGAGTATGTTAGTCAAGTACTCTATACGGACTTATCTCCTCAGCCACTGAGCCTGGGTTTTCTTGAGGGTTTCATTAATGTTATTAAGTGGCATACATTTGGAAAGAGAAAATCAGTTTTTAATATCTATAAAAGTGCTTTTGGTAAAGCAGAGAAGGAATCCATAGAAACAAAAATCTGGTACTGGCCCAGAAATCTGACTGCTCTGGGACCGATTCTTCATGTCTGGCTTCATCAGTTCATTGCATGCCAGGTTCACTTCTTTTAAGTGTGAGACTGGCTTGAACACCTCAGCTCTGAGTGTCTGGTCCTCTTGCCTCAGCTCCTGGCTCTGACCAGGGGTCTTCATGTGGGCTAAGACATTAGAAAATAAAAGACTATCAATTTTTGAAGCCAACCTTTCCTTTGGATTCTAGTTGTGGTTTAAGAATCACCACTGAGACCATGGAACTTTTTCCAGGATCCAGGTCTTCCGTCTTCCTCCACTCAGCTGCTGACCATCGATTGTCTCAGGCTAACCCACCTGGCTGGTTTCTGCTGGCTGCTTTGGCTAGTCTTGCACTATCCTTGGTTAGATTTCTTCTGTGATATTCCATGTGAGTTACACACATTCACCTGCTCATTTTAAGTAACTGAGCTGGTCTATTATAGTTTAGGACATACCATAATGTCATTTCACATGCACCTTCCTCTTGGTCAATCCCATATTCCACATTGTCCCCCAGGACACCCTTCTCCACTAAAACTCCAACATTTCATTCAGTTGAAGTACTTTTGTGTGTTGACTTGGCTAATAATGAACTCTGGTGGAAATGAAATGTTCCATTGGGCCTAAGTGCACATATAGGGAAGTCCCTACGTTAAGAATGGTGAGAAGCCTTAAAGATTTTTCTCGCATTGAAGATTATTTTTAGATACTGAATTTTAATTTTTGATTTTAATTTTTTTTTGTCACAGAACACAGATAACAATACCCTAACCCAGATACATATAAGGTCAGCTGTCCACAGCAAAATATTGTAATGTCTGCCTGTGCCACTATGGGTGACAGAGTAGTAGCAGTGGTCAAATGAGTTTTTAAAACATTTATTTACTATTATTTATTTATTTGTATTTATTTTGTGTGTGTACATGATGTACATACCATGGCACACATGTGGAGGTCAGAGGACAACTTGAGGGAGTCATTCCTCTCCTTTCATCATGCCAGCTCCAGGGACTGAACTTAGGTTGTCAGGTTTTGTGGCAAGTGCCTTCACATGCAGGGCTATCTTCCTGGCCCCCAAGTGGATTTTTAACTGAAAGCATGCCAGCTATGTGACATTTGATCTAGTCTCTGAAACTTGCTAGACTCCCACATACCCAAGTTCAGCAATTATATTTTGCTTTAAGTGTGTTTTCAACTCTACTATTTGGTGATTCTGTATTAGTATAAGAAATGGAGCTCCTTTGCTGGGGGCCTGTATTGGTTTGAATGAGGTGTCTCCCATAGGCTCCAGTATTTGAACACTTGATCAGTTGGTGGCACTGTTTGCAGAAGTTCAGGAGGTATGATCTTGTTAGAGGAAGCGTGTCAAGGGAGGCAGGCTCTGAGAGTTCTTAGTCTACCCCATTTCCAGTTCGATCTCTTCTTCCTGTGCCTGCTTGAAGACATGAGTGTTCAGCTTTCTGGTCTGGTTGCCTCCTGCCATGCCTCCCCACCATGATGGACTCTTGTTCCTCTGGAACCATAAGCCAAACAAACCCCTCCTTCTACAAGTTGCTTTGGTCATGGTGCTTTGTCACAGCAACAGAAAAGTAACTAATATAGGGCTCCTTTTTTCTGACAAGGACAAATCATCCTCAGTGAGAGGCAGAAGATAGAAACTGAGAAGAGGCATAGTCTCAGTTATGCTACTCAGTCCAGTCATGTTAAGTGAGAAGGAACATCCAGCATACATGACCATTTTTCCACGACTGAAATATTTCTATTTATACTGATTTCTGGGACTGTAATCTTAAATGTTCTAAAACATGAAAACAAACAAAAAACAAAGGGCAAATTTACCATTTATCACTACATGAAATTGCACTCCAAAGAACAATGTCTTAGATACATTTTTAAAAACTAGGATACACCTGCTAAAAGATATCTTGCATTAAAAAATGTAAAATAGCAAAACAATAAACTTTACCATATAATTAATTTTGGATTATAACTGAACTCTTATTAAGAGCATATGACATACATGGTAATGCCAAATTAATTCTTTATGATCAGTGCTATTGCAATCAATGCTAAATGAATTCATAATGATGAGATACTTAAAATAAAGAGTTACCACAAGAACAATAAAAAGACCATCATCATCCAAGCTATAGCACACTAATACAGTATTAGCTCAATAAGCTGGGGCTCTCTATGACAATCAATGGCAGATAATTTATTTCCACTTGCCTATGCCTCCCTTTTCCTGTAAGGGATGCATAAAAGCATAGGCCTTTGATTCTACAGTAAATTGTGTAGAGAGGAAGAAATACAGTACTCTTATTATTAAATGATTCTGCTGTATCACTTTATACATCACCTCTCTGCCAAAGAACTCAAGGCGAATTGCATACATTAATTTACTTTTCAAATGAATTCCCTTTTGCCTCTATATCCTCTTCTGAGGACCATGTAATCTTTCTCTTCTTTTTTCTCTTTTCTTTTGTGCACACATACTCCCTCTCTTTCATATATATATATATGATGTATATATACAAAGTGTATATGAGGGAAAACTAGAAAAATTGGCTACACTGGTTTCTATAGTTTCTTCTTTTCATTTTACAGTTGTCATACATTGGCCTCTATGCTTTTGTTTCTTTTTAACATTCCCAAAAGTCACTGTAAACATGGAAATGAAGGGCTGTCTTTCACTGTATATCAGAATCAATCAATGATATAGTTCAAAAGTAACAGACTTTCTGGATTTCTTTTTTTCCCTTTCTCCCTTCTTCTCTTGTCTCTCTTTTTCTTTATCCTGTCCTTTCATCTTTCCTCTTTTCCTTCTGTGTTTCTTCTGTAATGAGAATTTCTGAGCCTCTTTTATTTTAGATGTTCTCTGAACCCTGAAAGTGTGAACATGAAAAGAATATTGTGATTTGTATCACATTTAGGTCGAAACTTAACTCTTATTTTGTTTGGTTTCAGAGGCAGTTTCAAATTCCTCTTTCTTGGGTGTGGGAGACAGGCTTGAGCCTAGGGTAAAAGTCTTATTGACAGCCATACAGCAGTCCCGAGGCAACGGCTGGACCGCTGGAGCCACAAGAAACGCCTTGTGACATTTGCTCCCATTGGCAGATCATGAGACTGATGCCTAGAGCTCGCCACTCCCTAACCACCACCCTTGGAATCCAAAATTGCAACACTTAGGTATTGCAACAGTCAGGGTCACGTGGTTTCCAGGAATCCAGACTCTGTAATCTGAAACCCATTATGCTAATGAGGCATCCTATCTGCTAATCTGTGATAGGATGTTAAGTCTGTTATCCTAATAGGATGCTAAGACTGTTATGCTAATAAGGTATCCTACTTGCTGTATTGTGATAGGATGCTAAACCTGTTATGCTAATGAGCTATCCTACTTGCTGTGCTGTGATTGGACCACTACCCCTATATAAGCTTGTGCCTTTCTGCAATAAAGAAGACCTGTGTCACTGAACCTGGTCTCCTATGTCTGAATGCAGCTCCGCGGGGTCCAGGACCAGGCAGAAGCGGAGACGACAGGAGGCAGCACAGGGCAAGCAGAAGAGCTGCCTCAGCACCAGGCGAGTAGAAGAGCAGCCTCAGCCCAGGGTGAGCGGAGGAGCAGCCTCGACGCCCGTGAGAATGAAGGAGCGGCACCCGTGAGAACAGAGGAGCAGCCACTGCTGGCAGTGACCACACTTGGGAACACAGAAAGCTGTATTTCCAGGCACTCCTGAATTTAAATAGTGTTGTGTGACTAGTTCTAGACTATAAATCAAATGGGGAGAATAACGTATGTTACTTTTTGTCCAAGTCTGTAGAAACTTCTTTGTAGTTCTTCAGTCCTCTTTCCCTTCTCAGAAGGAGACTTCATCTTGAGATAGTAGAGCCACAGACAGTAACAACCTGGACTGCTAAACCACTGTGTATTGAACAGTGTTCTTTAGAGACAACAGAACGCCTAGGATTATGCTTTATAGAAGCCAAGAAGTCCCATGACCAGTGCCTGCAAGCACAAAGTCAGTGGTTGTGATTTAGTCCAAGTCCAAAGGCCTAGAAACTGACTGGAGCTGCCATTATAATTCCTGGAGTCTGAACGTCTGAGAATCAGGAACTCTGATATCTTAGAGAAGACAGGTATCCCAGATGAAGAAGAGAGAATTCTCTCTCTCTCTCTCTCTCTCTCTCTCTCTCTCATCTTTTTGTTCGGTTGGGTCCTCAGTGGACTGGATAAAACCTGCTCACATTGTTAAGGGCAGGTTTCCTTTATTTAGATTCAAGTGTTCATCTCTTACAAAAACATCTTCACAGACACACCAAAAATAATGTTTTATCAGCTGTCTAAGTAACTTTTAACTAGATCAAATTGACATATAAAATTAACCATTACACATTGCCAGGTAACTGTCATTGAAAGGTCTTTGAATAATAAGGTACTGTGATGATTTGAATGAACAATGTCCCCCATAGGCTTATGTATTTGAACACTTGGTCCCCAGTGGATGGTGCTGTTAACGGAGGTTTAGGAGATGTAGCCTTGCTGGAAGAAGTATGACACCAAGGGTTGACTTTGAGAGCTCATAGTTTCAGTTTCTCTCTCTCTGTTTGTCTTTATGTGTTTGCAGGTGTGAGTGCTCAGCTTTCTATTCCAGCTGCCTCCCTTGCCATTATGGATGTTCCCTCAGGAATGGTAAGCCAAAATAAACTTTTCTTTCTTTAGGTTGCCTTGGTCATGGTGGGTCCAGAGCAACAGAAAAGTAACAGAAAATCAACTAATACAGAAGTTGGTACCAGAGAGGGTGGTTTCTATGAAGAACCTGACCATGATGTTTTGGGAGGAATATGGAAGACTTTGAAAATTTGGACTTAAAAGTGGTTGATTGTTGTGAGCAGAGATTAACTGGTCATTCCAGTAATAGGCTGGAAGACAGTATGTTGAGAGTAGAGAAGGTGAAGACCTGGGTCATGAGGTTTCAAAGAGAATAAGATCTCTAAGAACAATTGGGCTACGAGCCCATTTGTGTGATATTTTGACAAAGAAAGTGGCTTCTTTCTGTCCCTGTTCTAGGAACTTGTCTGAGGTTGAATTAAAAAGTTTTGGACTAATTTATTTGACAGAGAACATTTCAAGACAGCCCAACATTGACTCTGTGGTGTGGTTATTAATAGTGGGTCTTACATGATCTACAATGAAAAAGCACATGTTGGACAGAAATACAAAAATATATAGTTGTGTGTGTGTGTGTGTGTGTGTGTGTGTGTGTGTGTGTGTGTGTAAGCACTGGAGAAATAGTTCAGCAGTTAAGAGCATTGGATGCTCTTGCAGAGTGCCTGGGTTTGATACCCAGCACCCACATGGTGGCTAAGAACCATGTGTAACCCCAATTCCAGGGGATCTGACATCTTCTGACCTCCACAGGCATTGTATGACATGGGTGCACTTACACACATGTGGGCAGTACAATCATACACTAAAATAATAAATAAAAAACTGAAAAACAAACATACAGTTTGGAGAGGAAATGAACACAAGGAAATGTTGCAGCCAAGGCTTGTGCTGTAAGAGAGGCTGTAATTATTAAGGGGATGAGCACCATTTAGGAAAGGTCTCCTGCTTCACACTTAGAATAATGGGAGGGTGACCTCAGGGCAAAACCCACCAAGCTAAAGCTTCCAATTTGTGAAAGGAGAAAGACTAAGAAGTTGTTCAATCCTATGAGCAATTGCTTCAACATAGTAAAGCTGTTCCTCATGTGGTTGAAGGGAGCCAAGGTTTATCTCAAGCTGGTAGCAAAACTTAGGAGTATCATCCATGTAGTCTTGGTTTAGAAACACGAAATATACAAGTGTGTGGGGGTTATCAATTCTCCCTTCACAGTTTCAGAGAGTTGCTGAGGCTAGACAGTGTGTAGTAGGGGAGTCCTTGATTAAAGGCAGCCCTGGGAGGCCACTTGGAACCAGCCTAAGAGAAATATATGTTGTAGGAAGCAAAACTGGAGGAGTGGAACCATCTAAGTCACTGGAAATAAAGTCCTAGATGTTAACATGAAGCTACAGGATTTGGCATTTGCCTTGCTGGGTTCAGGCCTCACTTTTGTCTCATAGTTCCTCATTATGCCCCCATTCTTCTCTTTTGGAATGGCAATGTATGTTCTGTGCCATTGAAAGTTGAAAGTATATGATTTCCTTTTTTATTTTACAGTGGATTGCAGTTAAGAGAGTACCTTGAGTAATAGAAGAGACTTTGGATGTTGGACTTTTCTAAGTCTTGAGACTTTTAAAGAGCATTAGGGCTTTTAAAGTTGGACTAAATGCACTTTGTATTGTAACATGGACATGAGTCTATGGAGGCCAAGGAGTAGAATGTGGTTGTTTGAATAAGAAATATTCCCAATAGAATCACATATCTGAACACTTGGTCTCCAGTTTGTGGAGGTTTAGGAGTCGTGACCTTGCTGAAGGAAGTAGGCCACTGGGGTTGGGTTTTGAGAGTTCATAACCTGGTCCCACTTCTGGTTTCTCTTTCTCTGCTTTCTCCTGCATGTGCTTAGAGATGTGATCTCTTAGCTTTCTTTTCCAGCCACCTCCTGCTGCCATGCCCCCCCGCCCCCCCGCAACTATTCTAGTTAGCTTTCTTTTGCTGTGATGAAACATAAATCCAAACCAGCTTGGGTAGGGGAAAGAGTTTATTTTTGCTATATCAATACAGTTTTTCCTCAAGGGAAGCCAGGGAAGGAGCTCAGGCAAGAACCCAAAGGCAGGACCTGAAGCAGAGACCACAGGGAAATGCTGCTTACTGGCTTATTCCTCTGGTCTGTGCTCAGTCCATGACCACCTGCCCAGGGGTGGCACCACCCACAGTGGGCTAGGTCCTCCCACATCAACAATCAAGAAAATACTTTACAGACATGCCCATAGGCTAGTCTGATGGGGGAAATTCCTCAATTAAGATTCCCTCTTCCCAGGCGTGTCAAGTTGACAGTTGAAGCTGTCCAACACACCCAGTATTACAGACTTTCCCTCTGGAACTATAAGTCAAAATAAATTCTTCCCTCTATAAGTTGTCTTGGTCATGGTGTTCTATCACAGCAACATGAAGGTAACTAATACAGGTACTTTGATGGGGAAATAAATATTTTATTTTATTTGGAATTTCTTATTTATGTAGCACAAGTTTTATCTAGCATAACAAAATAGGTATATAACCTTTTTCAGTATCAGTTTCTCCATTGGAGAAGAGTAATACTGTATTTTTTACCTACATAACGAATTTACTCAGAACTAACTTCAGACACAAACTAAGAATTATGCAGTCATTGAGTTGATCTACTTTGAATCTCAGACTTTTAACTTATAATTTCATAAAATTCATTTGGCCCAGGGATCTGTCTATCACAGTATCAGGAGATGTTGTCTAGCTAAAGATTTCAAAAAGAGAAAATGATTGAAGCTTATTCTGTAATGAGAGTTCTGTGTACATTCTTACTGTGGAGGCCTCTGATAATGGCTTCCTCCTGAGGCACTGATGGGGTAACCTTACACACTTCTCTCATCTGGTCTGGGTGAATTTCACCTTCTCCTGTCCTATAGTCTGCACCAAGATTTCTAGTCTGTCCTTAAAAATTTTATTGCCAAAGTTGGATTTTGTTAGTCCTCACTGAGACTATAGACTTTTCGTGGCCCAGGATTTTATATACCTTTAAATTTTTGTTTTTTCATGAGAGGGCTTGCTTCCTTCCAACATTCTCTGTAAATTTAGGTGTGTTCTGCTCACCTACCCTGAGATCTGGGCCATTATTCTGTTAGCATTCGCTTTCTAAAAGTCAAAATTCCATCCAGGTGCAAGATGGCATTGTAATGCAGCCTTTAAAGAAGAAAGAACTAGAAAAGTTTCCTTTGTTTGCTGGTGTTCCTACCCTGCATCACCAGATACCTCTCAACACAGTTCCCTACACAACTATTATGTCAATATTATCACATTAAATTGGTATTGCAATAGAGTTTACCTATGATGTGTAAATTTTGTTATTTATCAATTTATTCAGTAATATTAATGGGATGCCTACTATACAGCAGGCACTCTTCCAAGCACTGGGATATAGTAGTGAAGAAAGTCATTTGAATCTCTGATCTTCTGGAGTTGACATCCTCTCACCCAGAAACAGAGGGCAACCATGCAACATGGGCTAACTTCAGATCATGAGACGTATAAGGAAACAATGCTGAAGAGAGTCTGAGAATGAAATGAGTTGTTATTTTGTAATGGACAGTCAGCAAACACCTCTCTTGAGCAAGTGATGACATTTGACCTGAGTTAGAATAGAGAGAACAGGACTACTTCATTTATTAGGGATGATATACTTCATGCCTGGGGCACAGTTTTCAAGCATTCATGAAAGTGTTTCAGACCTAGGAAAATGTTATTGGCACTAATTTATGGAAAGATTGCAAAACTGAAATCACCAGTATTTATTTAAAATGTCAATTACAACTAATCACCTGCAACACAGCTGTTATCATTTTATATAAATTCTAAAGGGCAGTGGGAGTATATTGTAATATGTTTGATCTTGCCTAGAACCCATAAGGATTTTGGATGAGAATGAGCTCACTGCATGAGGATCTTGGGGATTATAACTCAGGCAGAGAATGTCTCCAAACAGAAAGAGTTTGATGTGACTGAGGAAGAGAAAGAAACATGTGGCTTGAGAATAGATAGGGATGAGGGGAGTGGTGGAAAATGAAATGGAACCAGACAGTGTCTGGACTATACAAGGATTTGCACAGAATAAGGAAAGTAAAGAAAGCTTCTCAACTAACCTTTGTTCTGGCTCAGAGGTGTGGATGTGGGTATGTGTGTGAGCAATCTTCATTCTCTCTTCTTAAAAATCTATTTGCCCTTGAGTAGTTGCTTAAGCCAGGAATAAAAGCCCTTCATTATTTTTTCATGTACTTTGGTCAAACAGATTCATGCCATGAAGTCTTAGACCCTGACATTCCACAACAGTCCTGCATATTTACTGCTCATGAACAAAATATGAACATCCTCTATACTAGTTTCCTTACTAGAAGATTCTTGACTTTAACACTTAAATCCAATTATATTTGACTTATTTTATTTCATGTCACTTTAACATGACATCAGGAAGTTTCAAAACCAAGGGGAATTCATAAAAATTTAAATACCATTTAAGGTAAGAGCCAGCCACCACTTTTTGCCATACCATAGGGCCAATGGGTCATTCTGGAGCTTAAGCTCAGTGTGGTTGCTGCAAGAATTGTATCAATAATGCTCAGTTACCACAGAAGATGAGAACTGTCTTAAAAGAATTGCTATTTCAGGTATAGCTCAGAGCCTTATTTTATGCCATTTGGTAGAAGAGGCAGGGAACAATTCAGTGTTGCCTGTCAAGCCCCAGACATCTTTTCTGCTTTATTCTCTCTCTGATTGTTATTGAAAATAACTAGTCATAATGCCTTTGTAAGCCTTGCCTGGCCTCTGCTATGCTATGTGTAAATCAAGCTCCCAGACAGGGCCCCTTGGTTTAGAGGTCCCTTTGTGGGAGTGATTTAGGTAGAGGCAGGATCATGAATAAAGAGCACTCACTCGCTGGTCTTCAGAGGCAGGGGCGGGAGAGCCCTTCCCAAACATCTCTTTTCAGAACCAGTATTTGGCTAAGAGCTTTAATTTCATTAGACAAATGGGGGCTGGTCTCTGCATCTCAGCCTCCTTTTAATGTGTAAATTACATAGGATTTGTCACTCATTACAATGGTGATATGATTATTGGCCTCAAACAGACCACACTGCACAGGCCCTCAGTGATAGGCCAGCTAAGATGTGGCATGTGTGGGAAAAATTGGATAGCACATGTTTTCTGATCACAAGCCTTCAAAGAATTGAGTCCACAAACATGAGGCTCCCACTGGGCTTACTCAGAATGCTTTCTGAAAGTCGATTTCTGGGTGGATGAGGCATCCTGGCAAGAGATGGAGTTGTGGGGCAAAAACTGTTCAGGACCAGAGGGAGTGGCACAGGAGAAGCATTTTGAATTTAGCAGCAGCAGCAGCAGCGGCTGTTTGGCTGCAGGAAGGCACAACACTTAGCTCTTATGAACTTCAGTTTCCCCATTTGTAAAATGGAGATAACAAATGCCTTTCCCATCCTTCTGTTCATTTATGGAAACTGCTGTTTGAGTGCACTAGTCAGTATTGTTTGCATGATCCTTGTAGTAACCTTTAGGGGCAGCTCCAGCTCAGGATACTAAAGAAAGTTATTAAGTCAGTATAACACCACTCCCAACCCTAAATGTTTCATTAGAGTTTCTTAGAAAAAATTATAGCTTAGATAATTATGGGGCTAGAGAGATGGCTCAGTGGTTAAGAACACTAGCTGCTTTTGCAGCGAACCCAGATTTTGTTCCCAGCACCCACATGGCAGCTAATGATATTCATAACTCCAGTTCCAGGGCATCCAATGCCTTCTTCTGGTCTACTTGGGCATTGTATGACATGGGTGTACTTACATTCATGCAGGCAAAGCACTCATATACATAAAAATAAAAATAAATTAATTTTAGAAAAGAAAATGTTGCCAGGCTTAGGCAGCAAGTGCCTTTACCTGCTGCTAATTAACCTGTGATTAGAAGACTTTAGACTACTTATACCAACACATTAAAGGATTTGAGAAGCTTCCTATTAAAACTACTGTTTAGTTACTGTTTGCTCATTACTTACTTCTCTAGAATATACTCTGTGGCCGCCATATTCCCAGTCCCACTTCAACAAATACATACCCCAGCTTCCTAAAGTCTAAGTCTCCCACACTGGTAATGGTTCCAGTACAGGTTTCTGAACTGGAGATTAAGAGATAGTAAGAAGCCTCCAAGTCCCTGGAAAGAGAGACTGCAAGCTTAAAAGAGATCATCAGAGAGACCCAGAGAGACAGAGACAGAGAGAAAGAGAGAGAGATACATAGATAGATACCTCCTAGTGAAAAATACTTCATGTGTCCAAAATTATGACAGGCAGTCCACCGAGCAGAGTTTCCAAGAATTTATTGTCTTCCTGTGAACTCCCAAAGAAAATTTACAGTAATGGAATATGATTTCTACATTTTCTCATTTCTTATTTATTTTGTATGTATTTATAAATTCAGATTTATCCAATACATGTCCCATCTGTAGTCTATATCATGCCAGAAATTAGACCTTCATCTTGAAAGCTAGTGTCTTATTAAAGACTTCTAATACTGCTATGTGACTCACTTCCACCTGTACAAATTGACTAAAAGAATAACGTTTGACACTTGTTTAATGATTTGTACTGTAAAACACATGTATTTTTTAAATAAATTTTCTGAGTATATTCCTAAGGACACTAGTTCAAAAAGATGTAAATGTTTCTGAAAAAACAAATACATGTATGTACATGTTTGCTGAGGTGATTGGGGTGTGCTTTCATGGGAAGTTCTGGGTTATGAAGGAAAATGGCTTCTTTAACATAGTGTATGTCAGACGTCCTAGTGTGTAGTGTGATTCTCCATGACTGTAATTAAAAGAAGAGAGAGTGGTTTGGAAGCAGCATCTTCCAAAATATGTGATTAGTCATTTCACTCTTTGTCTATGGAACATTTTGGGGGAAATGCTGGCAGCAGTCTAGTTTACTCTAGTTTGTGCAGCAGTGGCTACCTCGAAGAGTGAAATAATAGAGTGAGGATTGTTGACCACACTGCTTCCTGCAATATGATTTCAGTAACTGATGTTCTTTGACAGCCTGGAGAAAGCAGGCAGGCCTCAGCCTCTACTCCTGAACCTCCATCTGTGAACCCTTTCTAGTTTTGGCTGTGGTGTTTGTACTGGTTCTGTGGCCTTGGTTCCATTGTCTGTCTTGTCTGGTACTGGAGGTTAGCTTATCTACCACCCCTTGTCCACTGGCCATGTACTTTCTTCTTCCTTGGGTCTTGGCATTCAGTGCCCCGAGGCTGAAATTTTTTGTCCTGCTAGGCTCTCTGAATGACATATCAGGAACTGTTAGACATTGGGAAATACTTTTCCTGAGATAATATGCAACCATGTCTTGCTCTTTGCTCAAAGCTTTTAGAAACCACACCCTATCTTGTTTCAGCCTTGGGTTTGCCATTTCGGGGGTCCAAACACCAAATGTTGCAGCCCCTCCCCTCCCTATCTTGGCTCACTCTAAGTTGCTAGTTGGAAAATTCCAGTCTGCTATGTGTCCAGGGCTTCCTGGACATTGACTACCTTAGGAATGCTCTAGAACTGTCTTACATTGTATGTGAGTGAATATATACTTACATAGTTTTAAGTGGCAGGATATGTCTAGAGCTCTGGTCTGTAGACCACTGGTGTGGTTCTCTCTCCATTGTACTACCCCATGTGACTGAAAATTATTCTATTTCCCCCCTTTTTACTGGGAAAACAAGATAACTCAAGCAAAGAGAACTTTAACCATAACTGTTTTGGTTCTTTATGCACATGAAGTGCATAACTAAGTTTGGCCATTTTCACCAGCTTTCTGTCTAAGAATAAATCTTATCAAACAATCTTTACAGTGACTCATATTTAAAGTCATGGTTCCTTCAGTAAGACCTGGGCTGAAATCATTCTAGGGCAACCTCCGAATGCCTGACTCACTCCTAAGAGCAAATAGCTTTTGAGAAAGAGGTTTGCTGAAGAAGCAGACTCACTGCCTCCAATTTATCTAACAATGAGTCCAGAGAAAGTTTCAGGACAAGGATAGTTGTATGACCTGTGGATGAAGGGACTGATGCTTGACATGTGGTTATTTCTAGTTTACCCGAGTTGCCTATATAGTGGGATTTCTTACTGATATGTCTCATATGTATTAGCCTGACTGTGCTTCTGCTTAGAAATGCACCAGCCATTGCCCTTTGGAATGTCATGCCATGTCTGCTTGGAGATAGCTTCATTCCCCACCAGAAATGCCAAGGATAAATATCTGAATGTTGGCTTGATATGCCAAGGCCAGCTCTAGGACAAGGCTACCAGGAGAGCAATCCTGAATGGGCCAAACAGTAAAATCACTAGACGCTACTAAGCACTAGAGTCATTGCACGAGGCATCAGGAAACATCAGCAATTTAATTTTAAATAACTCAAGTTCCAAAGACTGAAGAAGTACATCTGTTAATAAAAGAATTAAGGGATATGTGTTGCAGATATTCTTTATGAAGTCTGGCCAGGAGATCTTCACATTTCATTTCTCTATCCAAACACTAAATGAATTGGGTTTATATCATATAGAAAACTGATGAGTTTCTGTAGGAGCAGAGACTAGACATGCTTCACCACTCAAAAACTTAAGTTTATGATAATTTATTTATAGTCTCTAAAACTATTTGTGACTAAGGTTGTAAATTTGAGATAGGTGAGCTGTGGTTAAAAGCCAGGAGACTAACCATGGCTAAATGATTTACCCAGACATTAAGACCTTGAGCTTAACTTGCATAGAACCACGCCAATAACAATGGCTAAAAACCCAGTCATCCTGTCTGGATTCTGGAAGTCACAACTACTTCATTCTTTGTCTCCAATTACTGATGCCATTTTGTGAATTCTTCATCAAAAGCTTTCAGAAATATTATAGTATATAATGCAAAATATTTTTATTTCATTACGTTTCCTGAGATCAATGAGTTTAACTTTCATTCCATGCACATTTTGAACTGTTGCAGATGGTAGAGGTGGCCAATATTACACATTTGGTTAGAAAACATCATGGATATAAATACCCTTGTCTTTTTTCTCTGGGATCAGTGGAGAGTTTTAAGAACAGAGTAAATACCCATCTGCCTGGAAAATTGCCTGGAGGCAGGGTGATGGACGAGACATCTTACTTAGATTCCTTCCAAGCCTCTGATTCAGAGCTCTGTGTTGCTGCCAGCTAATGGAGTTAGCTGTGGTGGGATGTGACTAGGACTGCAACCCCTTCTGTTTGTATACAGAATTCCCAAACACTTTGCTCTTGAGTTTAGTTAAGAAGAAGTTCCCTTTTCCATCTCTGTGGAAATAGGCTGCTTCTGACATGGTCTCTGCAGACTTCACTTGAGGTGTTGGGCTTTAATTAGAAGTGATAAATGGATGAACATGAATAGATTGTGTGGAGGGGTTACTCTTTTGGGGGGCTAAAGTATCTCCATGACTTGTTCGTCTTCAAGGGGCATGGCATATAGCCCAAAGGCATTGCCTAAGCACCCCTGCCAGGCCTGATGACCTACTGGGATCAACATGGACTTAGGCCAAAGCTTGGCACTGTTGATGGTACTCCCACCTGTGCAGATGTGATGTGACTTATAATGGAAGTGGGTATCTCAGTCATGGCTGAGAACTTTTTAATAATCCTAGTGAGCAAAGAGATAACAGTACATTTTTGTTTTAGTATATACATGTGTATTAGTTACGTTTCTGTTGCTGTGATAGAAACACTGACCAAAGCAACTTATAGATGGAAGAGTTTATTTGAGCTTATGATTCCAGGGGAATTACAGTCTGTCATGGCAGGGAGGCATGGTGGCTGGAGGTGGCTGGAGCAGGAGCAGCAGAAGCTAAGCTCTCACATCTTCCAGCAGGCACAGGAAGCATGAAAGCAACTGGAAATCCAGTAAGGCTTAAAAACTCTCTAAACCCATCCACAGTGACATGCTTCCTCCAGGATAGCCATACCTTCTAAGGCCTCCCAAAACAGCGCCACCAACTGGGGACAAAAAGTCCAAATACTTGGAGCCTATGGGGAACATTTTCATTCAAACATGTTACATATTTTTTATTTTTATTTAATGTTTAAAGTAAGCCATATGGTCTTTAGAAATTTTTTGAGAGCAGAAAAGTAGGCCCAAACATAAATAATATTAAATTCCTAGTTCAGAAATAATCACTATTATCCCTATGGTACAGGGAGGACACCTGACACTTTCAAGTGGACTGAACATGTGAGAACTTGACATACTCCACATATCACACCAGAATGTGCATGCTTTTCCTGAAAAGCAGTTGCTGATAATGAGAAATTTAAAAAAATTAAATTATTTGTCTTTGTGTGTGTGTGTGTGTGTGTGTACACATGCATGGTACATGTATGCATGTGAGGGTCAGAGGACAATCCCCAGTGTCAGTTCTTACCTTCAACCGTGTTTGAGACAGACATCTCTTTGATGTCTGCTGCATTCTGGGATATCTGGTTGGGAATTTCCAGAGATGCTCCTCTCTGCCTCCCATCATGTCTTAGGGGGATGTGGATTACAGACATGAGGTATCACATGCACTTTATATGGGTTCTGAGGGTTTGAACTCAGATTCCTACCCTTGTGCAGGAAGAGCCATTTCCTCAGCCTTACAATGGGAAATTTAAATGTGTACTTCAGGGCACTAGTAAGTCTTTAACTTTTTAAGGAGTAATTAAAAAAAATCTTTCTTTAGACATACCCTGAAAAAGTTTTAAAGGTTACTTGTTGTTAGTTCTGGGCAGGAAGATGATGAAGCCATTGCAGTGTTGCATTTTCCCTCCTCTACCACCAGCACTTAGCACTTCGGTTCTAGCCAAGCCTCTTCTTTTTTTTTTTTTTTTTTTTTTTTTTTTTGGTCTTTTTGAGACAGGGTCTCCTTGTAGCCCCAGCTGACCTGGAACTTGTGTATTGCCTGCATGTAGGTAAGTGCACCCATGCTGTGCAATGCCCATGGAGGACAGAAGAGGCTGTCAGATCCCCTGGAACTGGAGTTACAGACAGGGGTTAGCTGCCATGTGAGTGCTAAGATTCAAACCCGGGTCTTCCGCAAGAATCAGTGTTCTTAACCGCTGAGCCATTTCTCCAGCCCCCAAAATAAGCTTTCTTTTAAATAATTTTAATCACTCTGTAGAGTGTGACTTGGTTTGTAACAATAAAATCATTTTAAGAAGTTGCTTCTGGGTTGGCTGCCCAGTTACATTTGTACTTGGTAGAAATTGACCCCTCCTCCCTGGCTCTGTACGCTTAATATTTCAAATTCATACATTAACAACACAACTAATTTGTGTGTTTCATGGACTTTGATTTGCTTACAATTAGAGATATGCATATGCAGATATTAGAATTTTAATATTTTTCTGGCTTTTTCTTTCTAATTCTATGTGTGGGTATTGTCAAGTGTATGTTTATGGACACACATGCTGGTAGTGGACCTGTAGTTCTTGTGTATGCTGTTATTTATTTAAAATTTTCAGTGATGCTTTTTCAATTTGTTACTGCTATTAGTTATTTTATGTATTGATTTGTTTGTTCTAAATTGTTTCATCTCCTAAAAGTACACATTATAGGAGCAGGGACTTTTTGTTGTTCACAGTTATAGTCCCAAAATCTAGACTAAGTCTGGCACATAATAGCTACCCAATAAGCAGTGGCTTATTGAGTGAATAAATGACTAGAGTCTTCATTGGATATATAAGTGGTTTCTTTTGCATACTTTCTATGGTTTTATTCTTAAAATTCTTGAATTTACAATTGAAAATTAAAACAAGAGGAAGATTTTTTTGGTGTAGTTTAAAAATTTATTTAACTTTTATGTGTATGATTGTTTTGTCTGCATATATGTAAGTGTGCCTGTGCATGCAATGGCCATGGAAGCCAGAAGGGGGCATTGGATCTCCTGGAACTGGAGTTACAAATGGTTGTTAGCTACCATGTGGGTAATGGGAACTGAACCTGGGTCCTCTGCAAGAGTAGCCAGTGCTCTTAACTGCTGAACTATCTCTCCAGCCCCATCTCCACCATATTTTTAAAAAATGGTATTTTATTAATTCTTTGGGAATTTTGTACAGTGCATTTTGATCATATTTACCCTTTTCCCCACCTCCTCCCAGATTCACTCCCACCTCCTTCCTTACCCACTCAACTTTGTTCTCTCTCTCTCTCTCTCTCTGTCTCTCTCTCTCTCTGTCTGTCTGTCTCTCTCAAAGCTTGTCTAGTTCAATTTGTGTTGACCAAAGCCTCTATGGTGTGGGTCCAACCCTTGGAGCATGGTAGACCTACCAGTGGTCACACCCTTAAAGACCGATGACTCTCCCTTTCCTGTCAGCTATTAATGCCAACAGCTCTTCAGCTAAAGATGGGACTTGATGTCCACCGCTCACTTCCATACTGAGATTTTGTATAACTTGACCTTACCCAAATCTTGTGCATGCTGTCATAGCTGCTGTGAGTTTATGTCTGGAAAACTGTGTTTCACTGAAGTCATCCAACACCTCTGGCTCTTACAATTCACCTCCTCTTCCATGACCATCCCTGAATGTTAGGGGAAGGGGTGTGATACAGATACCCATTTTAGGGCTGAGCACACTCTGAATTCTCTTATTCTCTGAGTCTCTGCATGTTGACCAGTTGTGGGATTTTTCTTAGATAGCTTTCAGCTATAAACACCCACTAATATGTATACTAAAGTTTATGAAATAATACATTTACCTACAGTTTTTTTTACAGACATCCTTAGTATTATTTAGCTTTCTTTTCTCCTTCTCTCCCTGGTTCACCATCCCTACTTCTTCTCCATATTTCTCATTTCTGCCTTGATAATGCCTGTGTCCTACTATCCCCCTCTCTCAAGCACCTTTCCCCTCGTCTCCCAATCCCATGGTCCCAGTTTACTTCACTGACTTCTGCAATTACTTCAGGATATATACTCATATCTAAAGATTTTGGAGCTAGTATCCATAAATAAGAAAGCGCATGGGGCATTTGTTTTGTTGGGTCTGGCTTATTTCATTCAGCATAAATTTACCTGCAAACTTGATGACTTCATTTTTCTTTACAGCTGAATATAACTTCTCTGTGAATATGTTCCACATTATACATTCATCTTCGGAGGGACATTTAGGTTGTTTCTGTTTCCTAGTTATTGTGAAGAGGAGCAATGAACATGGAAGAGAAAGTATCTCTGTAGTAGGATACAGAGTCTTTGGGTTTATGCCAAGAGTGGTGAAGTTGGATCATGAGGTAGATCTGTTTCTAGGCTGTTGTTGAATCTCCGCACTGATTTCCATAGTGGCCGCATCAGTTTGTGCTTCCAGCAGCAGTGAATCTGTTCCCTGTTACCCTATGTTCAGACCAGCATTTCTTGTCATTTTTTTATTCTAACCATTCTGACTGGGGTAAGATGAAATCTCAAAGTAGTTTTGGTTTGCATTTCCCAATGGCTAAGTATGTTAAAAATATATTTATTAGTTATTTGCATTTCTTTTGAGAACTCTCTGTTTAGATCCTTGCCCTAATTTTTAATTAAGTTGTTTGGATTTTGTTGTTGTTGTTGTTTAGTTGAGTTCTTTGTATGTTCTAGACATGAACCCCATGTCAGATTTATGGCTAGGAAAGATTTTCTTCATTCTCTAGGCTGCCTCTTCACTCAAATTATGGTGATTTTTTTTTTTCTGTACAAAAGCCTTTTAGTTTTATGAGGTCCCATTTGTCAGTTAGTTGTTGGCCTTAATACTTCGGCCACCTGGGTCCTGTTAGTGAAGTCCTTTCCTTGTGCATTCCAGTGTATTTCCTACTTTCAAGTTACCAGGTCTTATGTTGAGGTCCTTGATCCATTTGAAGTTGAGTTTTGTGCAGGGTGAAATGGATAGACAGTTTTAAATGGCTATGTGGTCTTCCCTGGTAAAGGTGTACCAATGCTTAGCTAAGTGTTTACTTTCCATTACCATTTATGTGACAATGTCCTGAGGGACAAAATCTTGGCCATTTCTGAGCTTTCCTTAAGAAAAATTTCTAGCTGTATTAATATATTAGGTTAAATCATAAGAATTAAGCATGGCTCTTTCAGCTTGCTATAGTTGGAACCTGAAATGTGGCTCCCCTGGCCCATCTCTGACTCATGTATTGGGACACTTGGTCCTGGCTGGTGCTGCTGTTTTGAGTGGCTGTGAAGCTTTAGGTGTAGTATGGCTGGCAGATCTGGATCACGAGTGAGCAGCAGACCTTGACAGTTATAGCCTGACCCTCTGGTTCCATCTGTGCTTCCTCAGCTAAGAAGCAACAACCTCTTCACTTCATGCTTCCACTGCCACAAACAGAACTGCCCCTGTTGCTGTGCCTTCTCTGCCATTATGGACTGAAATCCTCTGAAACTGTGAGCTTAAATAAATTATTCCTCCTCCTTAAGTTGTTTCTGTCAGGTATTTTGTCATAGTGGTCTAAAAAGTAGCTAAAGTGCAACTTAATATATTTTGACTATTTTTCCCCCTTAGAACATTAGTAAAAATTTAATATTCCTATAAACAATGAATAAAAGTGTGTCTTACCATATCCTTGGTTTATAGAATGATTTCTCTACTTTCCTAGTTTTGGAGTTCAAAGGAATTCCATTTCCATCATGGGTATTACATTAGTCAAGGTACATCTAGTGGCTGTGACAAAAACCTTCAAATTTTAACATTAAGTTTATTTCGTTTACATCATTTCATGGTCTGATGTAGTTCGAAGTACTTCTGGGTATCTGCCCTCTGAATAGGGGTTCAAGGATGTGAATTCTTTATCTATTATTTATTTTGTGGGGGTTATTGTTGAGACAGGTTCTTCCTGTAGCTCCAGCTGACCTTGGTCTCACAGAGATCCACCTGCATCTGCCTGCCAAGTGCTGGGACCAAAGTTATGCACTGCCATGTCTGGCACAAGATGTGAATCCTTTCGTGGATTATCTCCTACTACTTTACTTCTGGATGGATGAGTGTGTGTGTGTGTGTGTGTGTGTGTGTGTGTGTGTGTGTGTCTGTCTATGTCTGTCTGTGTCTGTGAAGAAAGTGAGCCAGGGACATGTATTTAGAGAAATGAAATCAAGTGCAGGTATTTCATGGTCAAGTCAGAATTCAAGTTCATATTCCTATCTTATTGGCCAGATGGTCAGATTGGCCAGAAGTCATTCATGTGCTCATACAGAGATGTAGAGGCAAAGACTTCTTGAGTACCCAGTAGGCCAATGCATTTTGTTTTGAGAAAGATTCTAGAAATATCTTTCATGTTTTTGATAGCTGAAGAGTATAAGGTGCTTATCAGTAGATCTAATGCCTCCGATTGTGTTCAAATGGTCTATACCTTCCAGTTTCCTATGACAACAACCAGAAATTAGCTAATAGTAGTGATAAAGTGAAGACAAATAACTAGAACAAGCACCAGTCTTGTCAGAGATGTACTTGCTTGTCCTGTAATTGAGGAGAAATGCTATTCAATTTACCCACCTTTAGAGTTCTCTTTGGTGTCCTGGAACAGTTCCAACTTGGATAATTGCATTCTGCTGATCTAAAATTCCCCTGTAGTTTCTTCTGGATGAGCTAGCCTTCATTTCCCTCTCTACACATTGCAGCACAATGTTGCTGGAACCCACTGATCACTCCATTCCACAGAAGAGCTGGTTACATTTCACCACCAGGAAAGTGATCCCTGGGTGAATATTCAGAGTTTGCAGGTTTCTTTGGTCCTTAAGTGTAGGAAACATATACCTAATGGATTAGTAAAATTAGTGACTTGAAACTCTAGGTTGTGGAAGAAGTTTATAATTTTCTGTCTTGCTAGATATTTAACTCTAGCATAAAAGAAAAAGAAACCTCCTAAGAATATATAGCATCTTTTCACTCAACAAATAGTACCATACATTTCTAACTCTAAATTTGAGCTATTATGATGATATCTGGAGCACTATCTATAGAATCTGTACAGCAGAGTCCCTATAGCAATATGTTAACATCTGTTTAAAGTAAGTTCTTATTCTCACAGGTTTCAAAGAATAGAATTAGCATTTAGAGAACACCATTTGTCTCCCTGGAGTATTTTCTCTCTTGTAAGTGGTACCCACCATCTCCTATTAACTGCTTCCGTGACCTAAAGAGGAAAGAAATGATAACAATTTTCATCCAGAAATAAATAATGCGTAGTGGTGGGTCATTCAGCTAAAAATTGAAAGTCAATGTAAAATTTAAGGCCCTTTAACAAAGTATCTAAATGAAGTCCTCTTCCTTAAGGTGAAGAAAATAGGAAGAAATAGAGCAGTTGAGCAATTATTAAGATTGAGCTTGAAACTTTTCTTTTTGTCTGAAAATATTTTTAAAAATTCCATCCTATTTCTGATTTATGAATTTCAAAGGCCTCATGGCCAGTGGATCAAAATCTTCTAACAGTAGAGGGTCATCTGTTAAAATTATCTTGAGTCTCCTTACTGAAATAGTAAGCGAGGTTGAGTTTGCAGTAGAAATTAAATAGCTAAGATGCACATTGAGCGTACTTGATGGATTTGCATGAAACACGCACAGAATAATCCAGAATCAGAAAGTACACTTTATGAGAAATTCTTTTCCTTGGTCAAGGGGAGAAGATGAGAGGAAATCTGTATGGAGACAAATAGGAAAGCCCTGTAGCACACATAAAAGGATTTTATAGCTTTAATTCTGCTAAGCCACCGATACATGCAAGATATGCAGCACTGTAATTATCTAGCTCGAGATGTAATTGTATCTATCAAATTAAATACAATACTGTCAGATGACAGCCAAGATTGGACTATCCTTAAGGGTCAGATAGAAGCCTGGAGTGACCTCCCTTCTCCCTTCTCACCATGCCTGTTGTCCTGGCCTTTGATGGTAACCCGCTTTGCTAACCACGTGGAATCATATACAGTAACACTGTCTCTTTGCTCTGTGCCAGCAGCCTCCCTGGAGACCATGCTTGGTTTACTGGGGCTTGGGGGATTAAGCCTGCCCAGGCCTCCCTTGTATTTGAAATGTATGATATTGATATCAGTGCTTAGAGAGAATCAGCCTCTGCAATGAACAGATCATGCCTGGCTCCATGAAGTCTACATTGCACAGAGATGTATAGGCTCAGTGGAGAGGGGCCAAGTCAGGCTGTTGCACTGGAAAGCAAGTATTAGGTACTTTGTTTAAGAGTGTTTTCCTGCCCCGGTCCTTAATATGCAATCTCTTTCCATGGGCTATGTACATAGATTTGAGCTGCCTGCTGGAGTGGCCATTCAATGTCATGTCAGAGGTGATAGTGGAGCTACTGGGATAGACGCTTATATGCAGTGCTGTCTTTAAAGTAAGCGTGCCCCTCCTCTTGCTCATTTACAAGCAGTTGGAATCTATTTTCATGGACTTCTTCCAATCAGGACTGTATCCAAACTGTTTTGGGTTTTTTGAACCTTCCATATTATATTTACTGTGTTTAATAAAGAGCCTGGATTCTCCCAGTGCTGAGTAGTGAACTCGTGGTGGTCAAAATGCTCTGTCTTGTTGCATGTATGGAAAGAGACAAAATACACAGGAGACATGGTTATTAAGTGAGCTACTTCTTATTCTTGGATACATTTCTAGTCATTCTGCAGCTGAGTTTTACATTTTTTTACATTTCCATTGTTTGTAGCTCCTGTTTCAGAGAGTAACAAAGCTCTACCCAAGGCAGCTCTTCCTTGAGCCTGTTCCATAAAAATGCAGGGCACTTTTGCATATGCTGTGTGTTCAACCTACCCAGGTTAACACCCCTATTCCTGGACTATTGGAAAAAACTAAAACTCCCCAGTTGTCATATGTAAAGGGACATGTCAGTGCCGATTTTTATTTCCTTGAGATTAAAAGTGAAGCATGTAACCACAAAGCTGGTTTATGTCATACCCCTGTCGGAGTCAGCAGTCATGCCAAAAATTAGATATTTGATAGGTTTGTGAGAGAAACAGATGCAGAAGGATGCCATTCCCACAATTTAGACTCCTTCTTATCTTTAAGTGAGAAAGAACGTTCCAGACGAAGAAAATCTATTTTACTGGCTGACTTTAAAAAATAGTAAAGAAAATGCAGAAATTAAAAAAAGGTAATTTAAAACTGATGTCATTCTTGGGGACTTATAAACTGCAAATTGGCGTTTCTAACAACAAAAAAGTCATTTAAGACATGCTTACTTGATGTGTTCATTTATGTGCATTTTTACCTCAGCTATGGTGCTATAATTGAGAGGAAATATCCAAGAGATATATTCACATATAGTAGGATGTGAATAAAGGCAAAAAAAAAAAAAAAAAAAAAAAAAAAAAAAAAAAAAAAAGAAAAGAAAAGAAAAAAACATTCAACAGGAGATTCACTCTAAGTATAAAACACAGTATTGTTAGTTGTATGCCAAAAAAAAAAAAAAAAAAGAAAGAAAGAAAAAAGGCGCCGAGAGAAGCCCGTAAACCTCCAAAAGGCTAAAGCCTCTAAAAAGTATTCTCTCAGCCTTTTTTGGGGGGGGCGGGGGGGAGCATTTTGTGTCCCATTCTTTTTATTTAATTCTGCCAGCTGTCTGCTAAACAAATCTAGCCAGGTGGGGCTTACAACCCATGACTGAAAAACCTACCAGTGCAGCTGTCCAGCTTGCCCGGAGGAAGAATTCAGACAAATGGCAGGAGCAAGAGACTGTTTTGTTTTCAAGAAAGTAGCTACTGTACCTTCTTGGTATTCAACGTTTGCTCTGTTTGCTTAAGTTAATCTATAACTTCCTAAGGTTTTATGGTGAGGTAGAAAAATAGTCTCACCCTTTAAAAATAGTGTACTTTCGTTATAGTTTAGCTAAATTTATTATAATTTGCCTTTAAATAAGTGTTTTATTTTATATTACATCCTGGCACTGAGCTGTGTGGGCTTTTTTTTTTTTTTTATTGTTTTTTACTTGGTGATTGCTAAATCAATCTATCTCTGTCTCCCCCCTCCCATCTCTCAGGTGGGTGCATGTTATTAGTGAACTGTGACTGAAGTTTATTTCTAAATATTGCATAATTAAATATGCAGCTATTTAGAGGTGAAGCTTGGCATGACTGAGCCACCAGCAGAGGAACAGAACAGGCTTCTTTGCACTGCATCATCAGTCGACCTCAACTGTGAATTTCTAGTCAGCAAATGGGCGCTTCATTTTGTGCATTTGAGCGGAGGAAGGGAAGAGCTGTGCTAAAAATGATCACATTGCCATCTGATCTGCAGTTCTATTGATGACAGATCAATGCATACACTACTCAGCTACTTCCTCATTTATTTGACACATCAATTCAGCAGATCCCAAAATTTTCATCTCACCTACCTAAAATCCTCCAGAGAAATGACTGTAAGAATTACAGCTAGTCTCTTCATTTGGTTCAAGCACCTGGTAGAGAGACAGAGGATGCTTGTGTGCTGTTGGGATTGGGTGCTGCCTGTAGCCAGACCTAGAACTCTCCACTGGGAAGTACCTGGAATGTCAATGATGCCCCAAGAGAGCCAACAGAAACTCAGTTGCTTGACATACACAGGAAACGGAATGTCCATTAGCAGGTTGTGATTTGCATTTAGGTTTAAAAGAGAATGGGACTCACTGGAACAGTAACAGTTCTCTTAGCAAGGGCACAATTCATTCTACAGACTGGTAAGGGTATTTGGTTAAATCTGAGTAGGTCTGACAAAGTGTTAGAAGTAGAAGATTCCCACATTCAGCTGGCTTAGTCTGCTATTCACAGGGACACAGAAAACAATGCCCAAGTTCTAGCTGTAAAGACCCCCAAATGGTAGAAATTCAGAATAAGCATGTGAAGCCACATTAGCACGCCAGTGCCTTTATTTCCTTTTGTTGTACAGGAGTGATATTGACCCAAGTACTCATGAGCCAAAGGAAAGGAAGCCAATTTTTCATAAAGAAACGGAATCAACCTCACAGTCTCTTGTTATTTAATGAAGAGCAGTGATGGGGAATTTTTGGCAAAACTGGTATATACATAACAAAAACATTCCACAAAAGAGTAGTAACATTACTTAGACTTCAGAGGATCTTTTCAGATATATTTAAATATTAGGAGTGAAGCAAGGATGCACTAACTACCCAGATTAAAAGAAGTCAAACCACTGGGTGTGGTGGTGCACGCCTTTAATCCCAGCACTTGGGAGGCAGAGACAGGCGAATCTTTTTGAGTTCGAGGCCAGCCTGGTCTACATAGTGAGTTCCAGGGCAGCTGGGGCTACATGGAGACCCTGTCTCAAAAAGACAAAAAAAAAAAAAAAAAGATTAAACCTTCCTTCTAGCCATCCCCAAGGCCCAGATCAGCAGCCACCTTTGTTTTAGTTCTGTGTTTCCTTGGAAATTTAGGCCCAACTTTGGACAAAGTGAACAGCTAGCATATTGCTACATGACTAACTTTGTGGTTAATAAGGAATAAACACCAGGAAAAATGTTCCAATTATTTTAAATAGAGCATCTCTTTTTTCTCAGTGCCTTACTCTGATAGAAAAAAGGAATATCTGTTCAAAAATGAGTAACCCCAAACTATGCAAGTAAGGCATGGTGCTTTACACACACACAAAAAAAAATCAGAAAGGAAATTATGTAACATTTCCTGCCCTTTCTTTCATTATGCATGCACGTGCATATGAATCTGTTTATATTTAAATGCTCTTTAAATAAATCTTTAAATGTGGGCAAGGATTGCTCCACAATGGAGTGCAGACAAGCAAATCCACAATACATGCATTTTCTGTATTTTCTCCACTTATAGATTGATGAATGGAGAACCAAAAGAATAAATAAATTATACTTATAGAAATACAAATCTGTATATGTGTTAGACAAAGAGCTTAGAAATCTTAATTTCTGACCATGTGGTCAGCATAAACCAATATTATAAAGATGGAACTTTTCTCCAGTGTTGCCTCCATTAACAAAAATATTTGCGATGGAAACAAAGATTTTGGGTACAAAATAAGTTTGCGATTAATAGACTGATTTGCCTTTCCAGATCCTCAGAGATGGCAAGTCCTTTGACAAACAGTGATTTCATAAGGCAAATGCCTCCATGATAGTGCTAATTTACAGCATAGTTTCCTTTCTTATATCTTAACTGTAAAAGTGGGACAAAATGCCTACTTTAGTCCTACGTCTTCTTCAGTAGCCCAGGCTACTGTTCCAAAACCTAGATCCTATGCTCCATGGAAATTACTTCCCCCCTTTCTAGTTTTCTATCATTTTCTTGGCATTTTGCTCACTTCCAGTCCCTAAGACCATGAAGTGGCTTTGAATATGTAAACTTTAAATGATTTATCCTTGAAAAAAACAGCAATGACTCTCTACCATATATTTTAAAAATAATAATGGTGGTGGCCTGGGTGTGCGAATGTGAGGCCCTACGTTCTCCTCAGTAGAACCCTTGTAAAGCCTGGCAAGGTGGCACTTGTATCTATAATTCTGTAATGAGTGGTTGGGAGGTTGAGACAGAAGAATACCCTGAAGCTCCTGGGCCACCTAACCTGGCATACTCAGTTGTGAAACAGCAAAACTGGCCCTAGGTGGAGCAAGGTAAGGACTGAACCTGAACTTGTCCTCTGACCTCTGAACACACACTATGGCAAGAGCATACCCCACTCACACACATGAACACGCACCCTCCCACTACATACACACACACATACACACGCACACACACACACACATACACAGGCACACACATATACACACACTCACAGGCACACACATTAATGGTATCTTCTTATCATTATTCAGTCCAAGGACACAACAAATGCACACTATTAATACCACATGAAATACAAATGCACAGATTCTTTGCTCCAGTACTAAGGGACTGCAAGACAGCAGAATCTTGCAAGTCTTCCATCCTCATGCACTGATTTTGGCATCTTTTGGATTTTAGCCCAGCATACAAACAGTGTGTTTCTGTATCATGCAGGTAGAAGTGAGAATCTGAGGCTCATTTAACAGTGTGAATTTTCCCAATGTATCACAATTATAAGGACACCTGTGCTTTCTAACGTTCTGCAGATGCATTCTGAACATGCAGTGTTTGAATAAACTGTAAGTTCCTGTATCAGCCTTCGTACTTTATTCTTTCCTTCGTGCTCCTTGCTGTCTTCTTTCCTTGGTCCCCCTCCCCCTCCCTCCATTTTCTTCTTTCTTTTCTTGTTCTGTTTTTGCTTTCTAATGTATGACTTTCTTCCTCTCCTCTCTTCCTCTATTTCACTTTCTTCCCTTATGTTGTTGAATTTTAAAAATATATCTTTAGGTTATAATTTTTCTTAATACCATGGAAATCCCAATTCAAAAATATTATCATTTATTTGCTATGACCTATGAAAGAGTAGTCATATTATTATTATACAGACATGATATATAATGATTTCATTTTCTATTGGACATGTTTCCAGTTTTGCAATTGGCACCACATTTGGCTCTGCCTTCACCCAACAACTGCCTGGCCAGGCAGCACAGAGGCGACCTTCCCTGGCTGAACACTGTAGTGTTTACAAGGCGGTCTTGTACTTCTGCTTTACAGCTGTGCTTAGATCCTGTTGCATTTCTTTTTTTTTTTCTTTCTTTCTTTCTTTTTCTTTCTTTCTTTCTTTCTTTCTTTATCTCTCTTTCTTTCTTTCTTTCTTTCTTTCTTTCTTTCTTTCTTTCTTTCTTTCTTTCTTTCTTTCTTTCTTTCTTTCTAATGGAATTTAATGTGAAGGAAAGTGTGTGTTCAGTTTACATTACAGGACTTATGGTTAAACAGGGTATGTAAAACCACATTTACCCCAAATAAGCGAAGTTCTCATTCACAGAAAGAACAAAATGCCCCATCTGAACCAAAAAGTGAAGGAAGTCTTTAATGAAGTTTTTGAAGATATCAAACATTAAAATGTACCTTTCTAAAGCCATTGAGTTTCCTAGCTTTTGTTGAAGTCCACCTTAAGTTTGGTTGCAAGTCTGACATGCTGATCCTTTGCAAATCCCATTGCTGAGCCTTAGCAAGGGTGGGGCTGTGTCCTGAGACATCTGCGGACCAGAGGAGCTGGCAGGGGCCACAGAGCTTTCCATTTAAGTGAGCGCTCACAGGCTAGCTGCAAGAACATTCAACCTGAGGTAACTACTTCCACCTATCAAAGCCTTGTCAGTGGAGGTTCGAAAGCCCCTGCAGAGGAAGAGGACCTGCTTTAGGGAGAGCCAATCTCCTCCCTTGTACCATCTCTGGGGTATAAAGAAAGACAATGGAAGCCAAGGTGGAGAAGACTATAGTAGTAAAGTAAATTAAATGATTGACTTTAGTTATTCGTATTTTATTCCATGATGAATTTCTATGCATTGAGAAAACAAGATTATCTCAAGAGAATTTCATCTGTTCGGGTGAGTGCTTCTAAATGTACTGTTGTGGTACAAGCACTTGTGATTCTTTGTGAGGTGGTTCTCAAGTAATTTATGAATAATAAATCATTTTCAAGTAAGTTTAAAAAATAAAGGCCAAGTATTCGAGGTTATCCCTATAGTAAGCTCACTCTCACTTGCAGCTGTTCTCATGTGAGTTTCTGAGAGGATAGATGAGAGACAGACGGATTCCCCAGTGTCCTGTGGATTGGGCAAATACTCAGATATCCACAGGACCAAGTCCTATGTGTGAATATCATTTGTCATGTGATTTGTGTAGGAACAAATGCCAAAGACTGACATCCATTCCTTTAGGATTTGAGTTATTAGTATGTTTTATTTGTCTATACTTGGTCTCATTATAATCCTTATACACTAGTGAAGCATTGTGATTTTATTAATCACCTAATAATGGTGACAGATGAGATTCCACCAAGATGTTCAGTTGCTTTTCCTATAGATGCGGTGGCACTTATATGCCTGGGATTTTTGGCAAAGATACACTTACTGATCATTTCAATTTTGATTCAGAAGATAAAGTGCTGTGATAATTAGGTTGAATTTATAACTGACAACTGTTCTTGGGTTCCTAAGAAGCTCTTTTTATAGGAAAGAAGTGTTACAAAACAAGTGCTTACTAAAGTGAGCTCAGAATGGGACTTGCAGTAAGCAGCTTTTAGTTGGCTTCATTTACAAAACTTGGGAGCATTTCAGCCTTGGTGGACACACCTAGGACTTGTAGAAATTATGACCTGACATTACTTCAGGTATACATTGTTTTACATCCATCTTCCTTTCTAGAAAGTAGCTATACAAAGACAAGTTTCTTGTGTTTATAGTTATATCAACAGACAGCACCTTCAAGACCTGCAGTGGGAGGGGAAAAATAATTGTGAAATAAAGAAAAACCCCTCTGCTTTTCCCTTAAACAAGTCAGTGTCACATTGCCACCATCTCATCACCCCTCTGCTGACAGTCTTTTTCAGGTCTTCCATCTAACAGGGCAGGTCAAAAGAGATCAATGGATGTGAGGTATTGCTTTTTATTTTCCTTAGGGGGAAAAGGAAAGAAAAATCTGATACCATTTTCACTGGCCAACACCATCTATTTCTGGTTATTTGACTTACTTGGCAAAAGGAAAGCACAGGTTGAACTGTTTAGAAAAGATAAAGGATCCGTTCTCGAATTTTGAAGACTGGGACTTTTATACACAGCTTCAAAGTTGATTGAACACACATCTAATGAAGGTAGAACTTGCAAAGCCAAGAAACCCTATCTGATGAGAGCCCACACCATATCCATGTGGAAATAATAGCCTGTATTGGCAACAAAGATTTCTGTATAATGAGAGAAGTGCCATTGTTCTTGAAGGTCTAATTTGGTAAACACCTTACAGTGCTGACTCATCAGAACTGAAAACCCAATAATAAATCACCACTGTGATTTAGCATTAATGCTGTAATTCACATCACGATGTGAGCTACAGCACCAGCCACAACTCAAACAGGTCGCTGAAAGGTGCATTTCATCAACAAGCAATTTAATTCATATCAAAGCAGCTTACCTCAAGTGAGTGGCAACTGGTTACTTTTGAAAGCAGTTAACTGCTGGGGGAAATGAGTTGTGCTAGTTACCCATTAAAAGGTAATCATCGACAATCCTTGGTGTTTCAAAAGTTGTTTCCTCCAATTGCACAACAAACAATACACAAAACCCACCCAGTATCTTTGTATCTTAATCATATTCGGTAATGAAGCCCTTTAGATAATTGGCACTGCTTCTTAGCAGGCCACACATTCTTTCAAGTTACAAATACTCACAAAAGGTTTACATTCTAAGGGACTGCTTTGGAGATGGGCAGATTCAGTTTGTAAGTACAAAGTGAACATGCAAATTGCCTTATCTTGTGGGATTCACAAACAACCATCATTCAGATTGATTTAATACATGTCTTTTTATCTCTAAAAGTGTTAATTAGAAAATAGGGACAGTTCTCTGAACACTTAAGAGTAATAAATAGATCAAAACAGCATCCATGCTTGTGTGATGGGGCATCTGAAGGCTTTGTAAAGGGATTAATGCAATTGTCAAAAAGACCACAGTATACATATTTAATAGAGTTACCATGCTACAATTACATTTTTACAACTTTAGGGTAAGCTTTTCCACACTCCCTATGTTGAAGAAGCTGATCGTTTGTAAACCTTTGTTACTTTCTTATTTTAATTTTTTTGCTTTGTACTCCCAAACACATGCGTCTTAGAGAAGATTTTTTAAGCTAATATCTGGAGTTATTCGGGGACAAATGGGCTGTTAGAATCACATAGAATGTTATGAAAAATTGTTAGTAATGTATTTCCATTTGAAGAAAAAAAAAAGCAAAACCATTTTCTAACAAATTGTCTCCACTCTGAAATGTATCCATAAAATGACAAACATGGACACCAAGAAGTCAGCTCTGCTGCCACTGTCTAGCTTTGTGACCTCAGACAAGTGACGTCATGTATTTGCTCTGGCTTGTCTGCAAACTGAGTAAAATTGTGGTCTCTTTCTCACAGGGTCCCGTGGTGGGGATTAAATAAGATTAGGTTGAATAGCAAGTGCTCTACAAGTTATGATACTTGAAGTAATTGTTTATAAACTAGATGGTGATAGTTACTAGGCTTAGCTAATGGTTATATTATCCTCACCACTAAAGTGTGTGTGGAATACTTCAAATTTCTAAGCAAGACTAGACAAGCAACCTCAGTGCTGGGCTAGACCTCTTGGCCTATGAGATTCTGAAGACCTGACTTCTCTGTTCTTCAATAGGAGGACTTGGGAGGCCAAGTCCTCCTCTGGGGCACTGCCTTTCAGATGCCTCCATTTGCGTATGTGTATTCTTTTTAAAAATTTAATTTAACGTTTAAATTTTTTGAGACAAGGTCTCCCTGTAGCCCCCACTGACTGGGAACTCCCTGTGTAGACCAGGCTGACCTCAATCTCATGGAGATCTGCCTGTCTCTATTTCCTGAGTGCTGGGATTAAAGGCATGTATCACCACGCCCAGTATGTATATACATTCTTAAAGATACACATTTCTGTTTTCAGTGGCCTTTAATTAGCACACACAAAGCGCTTATTCATGACATTTTTATGCATGTGTGTACATTGTGTTTGTTCACATTCACCCTTTCATTCTCTTCTTTTTCTCCATGTCTTCTCCTGTTGGTCTCCTTCCTTCCACAAAAGTCCTCCTCCTCCTCCTTTCATATCTTCAAAAGCATTCTGCACTCTACAGATCTGCATAATCCTTCACAGGGGCCACCGGAATCTCCTCTTCACTATTCTAGTTTAGTGGGTGTGCTGCAAAGCGAGCACTCTGTGTTCCGTTACGGCTTTGACTTAGTACATATTTAAACTTAGCGACCATTAACTAATAATGTTCACAGGTAGCAGAATCATAAGAAAGCATAAACATTATATAATGAAAATGTCTTTTCTTACCACCCGAAGTTCGTTCTTTGTCAGAAAATAGTCTTGCCTATCATTTCAGAAATTTCCTTAGCATCTTGTCTTTTGTTTTCACTTTTCTCTATGACCCCTTTCAATTCTTTAAACTTTATGGTTTCTTTCCAGATCACATTTACTAAACACCCTGCTTCCTACAGTCCCTTAATTTTTATTTATTTATTATTAATTAATTATTATTTATTTATTATTTTTATTTTATGTATATGAGTATTTTGCTTACATGTATATAAATACACTGGTGTGTGCAATACTCCCAGAGGCCAGAAGGGGGCGTCCAATCACCTGGAACTGGTGATTGGATGGTTAACTGTCATGTGGATGTGGGGAATGGAACCTGGGTCCTCTGCAAGCACAGCCATTGCTCTTAATCTCTGAACCACCTCTCCAGCCCCTCACAATCACTTTTGAAGCTGGAATTTATCCCCCCCAGACTTTGGGTCCTCAGGGACATCTTTCTCTGCTCTTACTGTCAAATGACCTCTTCCTTTTACACCTGCCTGTTCTCCAGCATCAGCTTCTTCCTCTTCCTGAGAACACTTTTCTTTTTTTAAAAAATATTTTTTATTGATTTTTTTGTGTGTATTTCATACAGAACATCCCAAACAATCATATTGATCTTTATACCTGCATCCCAAATGGCACCATCCCATAGCGCTCCCCCCTTCCACTGGAACCCATATACTTCTGTCATCCCTGTTACTGTCTACTGTGTTGTCGGTGCCCCCAGCTGTTCCCCAGTGCAAGTCCATCCACTGAGTCTAGTCAGCCTATCTAGAGTCCCTTGTTTTAGGAAGATCAGCTCTTCTTCATCTAGCAACAATCAGTTGCAAACATTCTTTAGATAAGATTGGAGTCTGCTGTTCATTTTCCAAGTTCTATGCTGGATTACTGTCTGGGAGTCTCTTGGGCCACCCTGGCCATTGACACCCCACCAGATGGTCTTGAACCAGGGTCCAGTCTACAAAGAGGCGGGTCAACACAGAGGAAACATATCCTCCATGCTTCCAAGTGAAGCCAGCCATGGTTGAACAGAACCTTTGACTTATCTTCACATAGAGGGAACTGAGAACACTTTTCATTGCCTGCTTTCTCTCCCTTTCATTAACTTCCATTTGCTCCCTTGAAGACAGTGGCATATAAGGGGAATTATAAAATTATGGTGGTTGGAAGTCACTATGACTTTTTAAAGTTTACTCGCAAGTCTGTTCTTATTTCAACAGTACTGAGGTGGTTTGACACATTGATTGGGCATTATATAAAGTACATACATCATCTTACTGAATTTCTTCATCAATCCCTTTGTGAAAATCACAAGAGAACTGCCACTCCCATTTCACAGATGAGGAGACATGTATACAGCACTGAAGTTTGTCCAAAATCCCTTAACTTGTAAGAGGCAGAGCCAGAACTCAGAACTGGCTTGACTGCAGATCCAGCCACTGTGCCCTGCAGCCTCTCCTGGCCTCTGTGTGTCAGTGCAGCTGATTCTCATCTAATTCACATATGACCCTCCTTAGTCCCCATCACTGGGTTATGTTGCTGGCCAACTTATTAAGCACATTGAAGTGTCCCAAATCTTCCTCAAAGAAGAATCTTTGAGGATTCTTTCCTTCCACAGGTCTGTGTTTTACTCATGTTTTGTCAGTCATCATCCAGAAAGATCTGGCAGTCTGGTTTATTCCTGAGTTGATGGAGGCCCAGGTAGAAGTCCTTGCTAAGACTTACAAGATGACAGCAGCAGAAGGACTGAAGTGTAGGCCTTTGGACCCTTGCTCCAATGTTCTCCCTGCCCCAGGCCTCTTCAGAGAAACTTCAAGTAAATTTTTGGCCAAAAAACCATGTTCATAACACTTTACCTAACTCCTCCTTTCCCCCTTGAGGGTGGGAATCCCATAATTTCATGAGTGACTTTTCTTTCCATTGACTCTATAGAAGTTTTTGTTGCTATGAATAAGAAATACAAATAGAGACAATCTGGCCCTTGCTGGTGTTTTTTTCTCCAAATACTTGAGTTTCTCTCTCTCTTTGTCTCTCTGTGTCTCTGTCTCTGTGTCTCTGTCTCTCTCCCACCTTAGTAAAATCACACCATAGCTAGTTGTGTGCATGTGTGTCATTTTTCCCGCTCTCATGGCTGCAGTTGCTGGAAGCTCTTGTAGGGCGATTCTTGCTCCGGACACCAGAGACCACTTTGATTCCAGCCAGATATTTTGGGGTCTCTAGCTTTGTGCCCTCACACTAAACAGCTAGTCCCTTGGTATTCTTCTAACCCATGAGTTCATTGCCCAGTTTCTGCCTGTCCACATTCCTCCTCGTACTAGACTCTGACTAGAATCCCATGTCCCCTAGTATTTGGATCCTGCCTTGCTGCTGTAACTGCCCACAGTCTGGAGGATTCCATCTCTGCCTTCCAGCCTCAGGACTGGGATTCTTTAACTCCTGGTGGGTGGACAACTCCGGTTTGTGCTTCCAGGGTCTTCCAGGGTCTCTGGTGGATCTTTCAATATCACTTGCTCTTGTTTCTCTGGCAGAAGACTTAATTCTGAAGCAGGCCAACTGCCTTTCGAAACCATCCTAATGCTTTTTTGCTCTAGTGAACCTTCTGTCAGTACCAGCAAATGATCCTCTTCTCATTTCATGCATGGGAGAATCCAGTTGCTTCTAGAAAGCTTGTTCCAGTGTGGTTAACTGGACTATACTTGGGTCTATCATGAATGGTTTCACTGGTAGACTCTACAGCATCAAATACTTCTGATGACTCAATGCCATCACCCACCTTCTTCCACTGCCTAACTGACAACTAGAATAAATAATCTTCCTGTATTGCTGATAGTGCTCATTTCTTTTGCCCGATCTTGCTATCTCCCTTTTATCTTTTTACTATCTCTCATTTTGAATTTTCAATAATTTCCATAACTTCATCTACATATTAATGTGACTCCCCAGTGACACATATACATTTACGACTGATCTGTAACCATGTTATATGTAGATGTCTCAGGGATACATGCATGTTAATGCATCCCAAACAACCCATCATTTTTCAAGTCCTAGGTTCTCTTGCTGTTTTATTACTTACTATTATAAGTAGAATGACCATTCTTTCAATTAAGATTAAAATTTTGTGGTCACAGTTGATTTATTTTAGTTTATTGCTCCCATATCAGATCTGATTCCAACGTCTCTATTGTTGACTATTTCTTGGATTTCTTTTTCTTTATTTTAGCCACAGTACTCTAGCTATGGTCTTCATCACCTCTTATTATTTGCTCACAGGTACCCTCCTTGCTCTAGGTTCTTCCTAAACTTGTCCTGACTCCATTTATTTATGTATTATATTTAATTAATTAATTAATTAATTAATTTAGTGTGTGCATGCACACATGCACATGTGTATATACTTGCATGCATGTGTGTCATAGTGAGTGAGGTCAGGGTACAGCTTGTGGCAGTTGATTATCTCTTTCTTCTACATGGATCCTGGGGATCAAGTTTAGTTCTTCTGGCTTGGCTGCAAGTGCTCTCATTTACTGACTTCTGACTACATTTTCATGCCAACATAAAAGCAACCTTTCTAGGGGATGTTGTCTTTTTAAAAATATAATATTTTAAATTTATTCTTTTGAGAATTACATACATGTATGCTATGTATTTTGATCATAATAATTCCTTACTCTCTCCTTCCAACTTCTTCTGGATGCTCCTCCATGTTTCTCTTTCAGCCTCATATCTTCCTTTATTTTTTTAATAACCCAGCAAATTCAATTTGTACTGCTATAAACTCATGGGTGGGGCTATCCACTGGAGCATGGTCAACCTACAGGGACTGTACCCCTAAAGACAACTGATTCTCCTTCCCCTAGCAGTCATCTACTGTCAAAAGGCTTAGTTAGGAGTGAGAATCTTGTCCTCTCCCCTATCTATACTGGAATGTTGATTGGCTTGATCTTATTCAGGTCCTATGCAGACAACCACAGCTGCAGTGAATTCATGAGTGCGTGACCCTGGCATGTCCAGAAGACAATGTTTTTCTCTGGTCTTCCCTGACCTCTGGCTCTTACAATTTTTCTGCCTCATCTTCCAAGGTGTTCCCTGAGCCTTAGAGGGAAGGGGTATCCCATTTATGGATGAGCACCCCACACTTACTTACTATCTGCATTTTGACCAGCTTTGAGTCTCTGTATTAACCACTGTCTATTGCATAAAGATTCTTTTCTGATGAGGGCTGAGAGATGTACTGATCTATATGTCCAGAGATTTGTGCTTAGAAGGAAATTTAATACTCTGTCCACTTTTCAAAATAATAGTATTAGGTTCACACTTAGGGCCTATGGACGCCCCAGCCATTGGTAGTTGGCCAGATTTAAAGTGCCAAGTATAAGATTCCTCCTGTGGAAAAGGCCTTAAACCCAATCAGAAAGTTGATAGTTACCCCCATAATATTTGTGCCACTATTGTACCCATATGCTTCTCTTTCTAGGCCAATTATTATAGGTCAAAGGCTTCACAGTTGGGTAAGACTAATGATTTTTGTTTTCCAGCAACCTGCACCTTCTGGCACTATGAAAGTTAGCCAGTGGAGAGGAATCTTCCAGGTCAGTATGGGTTTGATTTCTCCATGCCCTGTGCCAAAATGTGTGTTGTCTTTAGTAGTAGGGTCTTATTATCAAGTTCTAGTGGGCAACCAAGAGCAATGGCAATAGCATATATTGTTTTTGGAGTCTCTGGGACTCCACTACCCTGCAACCTGCCAACCAACACCTTGAGGAGGCTAGATATTCCACACCTGGCACTGGATTCTTTATTTGGCATCCTATGGCTTCTGGGAGGAACATTATACCCCCACCCCTCTATATATATATATAGGTTTATAAAATGGTAGATAAAATAGTTTATAAAATAGTAGACTTTCATATATATATATTTAAAAAACTGTTAAGTATTAGCTGTCCTGTCCTTCCTCTCTTCTCTGTCATGTACTCTTAGCCCACTTCTCTTAGTGAGAAGATATCAGTAGGTATTATTTTCTAAAATCTAGCTGATGTAGGATAGGCATATTAGTCTTACTCTGACATTAACTTGGTCAAGTATGTTTAAATTCTACCCAGTACCTGCTAAATGAAGACAAAGTGGCACTGTCTGTCATTCTTTAGGATACTTTATGTTATCCAAGCTTGCATTTCTAGATTTATTTCCCAGTAATCCCAATGGATTATATTCTGTCCAACTGAAAGCTTTGCCATTTTTCAGATGCATCGAATTTCATCTGCCACCTTCACTAATGATCGTGTTATTATACCTCTCCCCACTCTGAATGCCCCCCTGCCCAGAGAGATGGAATTAAGATGAAAAAAAACCCCGATATCTAGCAAGTGATATCTTTTGTAATGGCTAATCTTGTGAAAATTTTAGGTTCAGCATGGATCCATCTAATAGGGTTTGCTTGTAGTTTTAGGCTACATATGACTATTAAACCACAGTCCTTTATGTCCATGGGTACCTTCAGAAGATGAATATGACATTACAGATCATGTAGAAAAGATAAAGGAAATCGAGAAGTTCTGTTGATGACATACTTCATGCCACAGAGCATAATGTAGCTGTTAAAAAACAAGATCTTGGGCTGCAAAGACTGAAACTATCACCTGTCCTGGCTCTCAGTTTTGCTTGGGTAGCAACAGGGTATTGTGTCTAGGCTCTACATTTAAGGAGGAGTGTTGGTAGGAGAGCATGCAAAAGAAGGTGACTGTATGGTCAAAGTATAGGTATTGTCTAGAGAATAACGTGTAGTTTACCTTGTAGAAGAAAAGGTTAAGTAAGGAGCTGTCTCTTTACATCTTTGTGACACTAGCATGGATAAGAGGTGCCATATGTGCTCAGTTAAGAAGCAGAAATAGGACAAATGGAATTCTTTGTAAAAAGAGATTGCAAAAAGACTTTGCAGCAAGAGCTCACCCAGAAAGTGTAAGACTGAGGTTGGATGGTCAAGATGTATTTACCGGTATATCCTATAGGGGAGGGAGACTGTAGTAGATATTCACAAGCAATGCTTTAAAGTTTAAAATTCTAAAAGGGACAAATAATCTCTTGAGAAGCCAGGTAATTTTGCATTGAAGCAATAGGCATAGTAGATATGACATATTGGTTAGACAACATTGGTTTAAACTAAAGTAGAATTGTTAGTAAGATAAAGATACTTTCTCCCCTCAGAAATATGTAAATTACAAGGGAAATAGCAAAAAATGTAATATTTGGATGATCTTTTAAAAATACAAATCTTTGCTTAGGAGGTTGGTGGGGAGATGAAAGAACGTGTAATCACAGAAGACTTTGGGCTTGGATCATTGGGCTAGAGAATTGTCTTGGAGAATCTGAAGTTCATCTGGGAAGGTAGTGCAAATGTCAATGACATGTGAGCTGTGTGGTTGTAAAGGAAAGTCACGCTCATGTTGAGGATGAGGACCCTCACTCACTCTCCTGGGACCAGTTCTGAGCATCCACAGACAGATGACAGCCTTGTGCTTACACCTTGCACTGAAGTTCACCTGATGGGCTTGATGTTTTCCGTCTCCTCTCTTAACCAT
Organism: Nannospalax galili; assembly: GCF_000622305.1. Lineage (NCBI taxonomy): Eukaryota > Metazoa > Chordata > Mammalia > Rodentia > Spalacidae > Nannospalax > Nannospalax galili. The sequence goes on from NW_008360320.1 coordinate 9,173,440, forward strand.
GTCTCGGCTGCCTTTATCACCATCTGCATTCCATTTTCCTTGCACAACAGTTTGGTTAAACTTGTGGGTGCCAAGCCTTCTCAAGGAGCTGTCTGTCTCTAGCTCCCCATTTGTCTTCAGGTTGTCAACTGCAATTTTGATCAGAGTTGAATTTTATTTCTCACAGCTGCACTACTAGTGGCATGAACTGGTCTTCACTGATGCTCTACTCTGCCTCCCAGCCCCCTTATTTTCTCTCACCACCTGTTTTGTCTCTAGATCATACTCAGAATTGTTTTAGTCCAGACCAGCATGTGTGGCCTTGATGCAACATTACTTGTATCAGTGAAAAGAAAAAGGTTGCCTATAATCTTTTCATAAGTCAGAAACTGTAGAAAAAGCATGAGCAAGGGTATTTATCACCCTGAGAAGTGGGCATGTTGTTACTTGCAAGGCTGTTTTTAGTTTACCGCACAGCTTTCTATTTCTAGCCTCAAACATTGTCCTTGCATCAGAGTTTTGGAGAATCTGGCACACTTGCAAATGCCTTTTGTGGATGCGTTTGCAAAGTCAAGTGCACATCATTTCAGTTGACATTGCAGCTCTCTGCAGTTTAGGCAAAGGGGCATGAGTACTTGTATTCGGTCTTCTTGGTTAGAAGCTTAGCTGTGGTTTATTGCCCAATAAACTACACTGAAGGGTGAAGTATATTAATAGATAGTGTTTACATAAATTAAGCTCTCATGTAACCCTTACAAAATTAGATGTTAATTGTTTTTTTTGGTGTTATTACTGTAGTATAAGCATTACATTTATCTTATGTCCATTCATGTATTTATTTAAGAGAAACATTAAATGAGATTGGCATTTCAGATATTTTAGATTGAATTTGTCCTTAAATTTCAATGTTTTTGAGCCAGGGTCTTGTGTAGCTCTGATTGGACTTGTACTGGCTATGTAGATGAAACTGGCCTGAAATTCTTGATCTTCCTGCCTCAGCCTCCTGAGTTCTGGGATTATAGGCATGTGGTACCACTCTGCTCCTCTTAGAGTTAGCTGGAAAGATTTTCTTTTTGAAAGTTTGGAGAATTCTGAGATTGAAAACAGGGAGCCATGGAACACTTTCTTCTCATCAAGTTATTTTGTTTCATGAAAATCTCCAATCAAAGCAGGCAGGCTCACAGTCTCCACTTAGCTGTTCTGGGCATGACCCAACATGGCCACCTATCCCAACTCTAGCCATGTTCCATTAGAGCTAGCTACCACCATGTAAATGTGCCTCTCTGAAAGAGCTTCCCTGGTTCCTAGTTTTTTTTGCCATTTAATCAACAGACATCCTCATGCACAAAACACCCTAGTGTGATTTCTCATGCAGAGAACTGTCAGCAGGACAATTTTAGGGAAAAAAATGGGCACAGCAAATAATTAAGGACATATTTTACATAGCGATTGAATTTTAGTTACACGAGCTAATGGGTACTTGTGTTATTGTTTTTGGTTTCCTAGAAAAATCAGCTTTTTTTAAAAAAATCTGAGAATAATCTATTAAGTAGTTATAAGTAATGAAACAGCTTTGATGGAAATGAATTCAAGACCTTGGAACTGTTGAGCTCTCTTGGCCTATTTTTTCCATACCTTTTCAATTTATCTCTTTTATTCCCAGTTTATAACTGAGGATGGATTGAATTAGTAATTAGCTAGATTTAACTCACCAACCAGAGAGAGATCTGTATTTTCTTTCTAGGATTGCTGACTGATTCACTCCATTTCTAATCAAGGTAACTAACTGACACTTTGGTGTAGAACACTTCCTTTCCTGTATAACCCCTACTGGCTCTTGGCTATATTTGGAAGAAAAGTGAATGAAAATGGTGATAATGTCAACTACATTGTCAAACATGCAATTGTCTTAGATAAACTTTCCCAACAGCTCCTACATGAGATGTTGTGTTCGGACCCTGTGGGGACATCATGATGTCTGCTGTCGGTGGTGACTTAAGGTAAACTAGACATTTTATGACACAAGCCTTTCCCACTAGAATGGAGAGTTGGCAACAGATTTCTCCTGGAAAGATACACTGCAATGGAGTTAGGTCACTTTTCTATGAGTCTGAAGTTCCCTGAAGGTCTCAGGCTAGGTCTAATTCCAGAGTGACACATGGAGCCCTGCTCTGGCTGCTTTGGCCCAGTATCATGATTTCTGGCAAATTACTGGCATCCTCTTTCTGCATTGTGTGCTATATTGCATAATACCTCCTCCCCCTTTAGGGAAATGTGCCAAAGCTAAAAACAATGACATGATCGGGACATCAGTATTCCCACAGGAATGACCTTATATAACTTCCAGAAGGTTCATTCTTATACATAACATGATTTACAGAAAAATTGACAAATGCTAAATTCTTTCACACTCATATTTACATATTTTTGCATTTTATTTCCTGAATTCCTTTATTCTAAATCCTTAATAGTATTTCTTCTGTTATATAATCATTCAAGTATAGTTTTTTCTTGTAACATGCCAAATTCAATTCTAGCATAAAATAGGAGTGATGTAGATTAGACATTTGGACTTCCTCTTTACCTCATTATGGGTATGATAATCTATTAAAATGCAAACAAGACTTTAGTGGGAGAAATTTGGAAGCTTATATGGCCTGATTACACTAAGATGACATCCGGGATCCATATGACAATAGTAGTTGACAGTACATTTTCTTATTAAAATACAGAGTCCATCATGTCATGGAATACTTGTATCTCCAGCTTTGGAATGTTAAGTCTTTTAGATCAAGTGAGGCTCTATATGATGTCTGTTATTAATCAGAACGAATCATACCCTGTTACTGACAACTTATTATTAATACCAGTCAATAACTCCACACAGTCTTTAGTAACTGAAAAAGAGAAATCTAGAACACATTATCTACTAGGTGATTTGAGTAATTTCTCAACAACTTGATCCTGTGTTCACATTCATTGCTGGAAAGTGGGCCAGTGACAGTTAAGTAATTTCACCTTAAGATAGGTGTGTGTCTATTTTTATGAATCTGTGGTTGGTTAACTTTTGGTAACAGTTGGAAAAACTGTGCAATAAAACCCAAATTAGTGGCTTTTCATCATGTGGAGCTGTCAACTTCTCTCTTTCATGGACTGTAAATTTCATTCCACACCCCAGTCTGTGGTCACACGCATCTTTCCTCTGGCCAATGAGGAGGCAAGGCTACAGACTATGAATTACTCAAAGTCCATTCCATACTTAAGAAAACAGTCCATAGCACATAGTACATGGTGGAAGGTTCCATAGTCTTGCCTCAAGGACTGCATCTTTGGACATGTGTAGACAGACATATCTAGATGTAATGACACACATGTAAAACAATTGCTTATCATGTCCCTAGCAGAGTTTCGTGGAAAAAGATCATTATGAAACACTGAGCTGTTTCTATCAAAGATGCTTTTCAAGACAGCTGTAGATTTTATTATTTTGCAAACTCTGGATGAGGGTATTGGATTAGATAAATTTTAAAGTCCTTCCAGCTCTAAGTCCTTCCAGCTCCCCACAGCCTCCAAGTGCATTGATTAACATACATAATGTAAAACAATGTAGTTTTATAAAGCAAAATTGGCAGGAAGGGAATATTCTCTCAAGAAAAACTACTTTCTGTGAGTCTTCTTTTTAAGCTACAAAAAAAAAGGTGATCAAATAGAGCTCAAAAATAATTTCTGGGCTTAGACTTAAAATTCTTTTATCTGGAACAGATTATTTCATTCCACAATTAGAAATGAGATCCAGAATGCAAATATTACTCAGAGAGATAGCACACTGCTTCATATTCACACTATGGTGTTAACAACTGCCACAAGAGCCATTTTACAGAGTAAGTTTGAGAGGGGGAAGCATACCTTATTCAAATATGTGAAGATGATTTTACAAATCATATCCTATTTTATTCTAGTCCAATTCTGCCAACCCTTCTGGGTATGTAGCTGTTTTAAAGACAGCACTTCGAAATTTGAAGAGGGAAAAAAGTGAAAACTGCTTAAATGAGAATATAACTCCTAGGCTTTCACCAAATACATTTTCATAGTTTTCCAGTTTGTTATATTTTCTTGAGAAAGAGTGAATATTCTAGAAATCAAAAGTACAATAAAGTACCAAATATATGCTACTTTATTAAAGCTTTATATCTCTTTCCCTAAGCTGTCTTAGTTCAGGTCAAATTTCTCTCACACTTAAATTTAGGGAGAGAGGCTATTTCTTGTTTTTTTGACCAGAAGAAACTCTGTTCAATATTTGAAGTTCTCTTCCATTTGGAGTTCTGTTTAGTCATGTAAGGGTGCTATTTTGGTAATGATAAGACAAAGTAGGAGGAAAGGTATATTTTGAAGTTGCATAATTATTATTCTTCACTGTCACTCTGCATGGAACAAGAGAGTTGGGGCTCCAAATGTGTTGGAGGGATGCAGGTACGGTATGCTAAGTCTATATTCTCTCTATCTATTTCTTTCTGTCTCTCTCTTTGTGTCTCTGTCTTGGAGACCCACTGTGGTACTGAACTCTTAGTCCTCCTGATTCCACCTCCAAGTGCCAGAATTACAGGGCCTGTGTTACCGTGAACAGCATACATTCTGGACTCTAGGTGTAAAGCTTACTAATAAATACCATTAAATTTTGCTCTTTCTTGGTTTGGCTGCTCCACTCTTGCTGAACCATGTAGATGCAAACCTCTCCTGGGTCAGCTGCTGAACCCTTGAACCTCCTTAGATCATTTGAATAGGAATGCCAATCAAAGAATGTGTAGGTATCTTGCAAAGAACTTTTTCTATGCCCTAGCTAAAAAGCACTGGTTATTTGATCCACAGCCTCCAGAGATGTCATGGCATTGGAATGGTAGCAGGAGCGAAGGACTGTTCCTCCATGGCTCTTTTATGAGGCAAGTTGAGTCCTTTTCATCTGTGAAGCTGAAACTGGAAAAAACTAGCAGTCTCCATCACTGCACTTTCCACTCTGGCCCCCATATGCTGCCAGCATTTTTGGGTCTCCATTCCAGCCCTTGACCTTGAGACTAGATGCTTGCCAGATTCCTGCTCTGGTGAGACCAGCTGTTACGTTTGGCCCATTTAAATGCCTTTTAGGTTTCAGGAACTTCTCAGTGAGATCATTTTGTTTATCTTTTGAATATCAGGTGTCTAGACCCTTGAAAAATTGATATTGTTTTCCCTCTATAACTATAAACTGAAAACTTCACTCATGAGCGTATGCTGTCCCGAAAGACCAGGCTTTCGTTCTTCTTAACTTCCCATCTAATCAAAAGAAACTAATGAATTCAAGTTGCTTGTAACATTTTGTGAGTTTCTGAGTTGAAATTGAATTCCCAAACCATCATGTGAACAATAATGCAATTCAGGCAGTGGTCCTCTATTTTCCTGCTATTAGAAAAAGAACATTTAGGTGCACTCCTGGGTTCTTCTACCAGGATTTATAATGCTATAACAAGTAGCACTGATTGACTGCATTTTAACTCACAGATCATTTTGAAGATCCCGAAGAAAAGTAATGACTGAATTGAATTTGACTGTAAACGCAACTTGTGGAATCATACAAACTTGATTCTACCATGTTAAAAATGACACAGTGTACTCAATGGACTATAGCTTAATTGTAGAGATGGTACAATAATAGTTTCCCTCATCCTTTCATATTAGAATTTAGGTACAGTGAGCAGAACATAATTATTCCGGTTGGAATTTGGCCAGGAGCTGGGGATTAAAACCCCTTAGTGTTATGAAAAGTTCCATGGGATGTTTAATGACTAGAAATAGCCAGAAGCTTAGATTTATGGCATCCAAAAATAGTACCCCTAGTAGGATTAGTTCACCCAGGTCATGCTGGGGCACAGTTTGGGCAATAGTCAAAAAATTCCATTTATTGAATCTTAAACTTAATTTCTAACAGTTCTGGGTTGGAGATTTGTATTTAAGTGCTACTTAACAACTTTCAGCAGCTTCTTTGTATACAGCATGCCACTACCACTCAGTAAATGCATAATAATAATAAAGAAAATGTCAGGTGGGCTTGTATGATGTGACCAGTTGAGGAGAGCAGGAGAGCGAGGACCAAAGAAATCATCTGTGACTGAGGTGGCTCTGTGCGTGATACGGTTTCAAGGGCAGTAGAAATACCTTGCTTTGGTTAGTCATTGCTTGCAATTAAAGAAGAAAAAAAATATTGTTTTTTTCTTTTTAACTGATAGATCCCTATTTCAAAGCAGATAAAATGGGAATACATGGAACTAGGCTATCCTATGGATCATAATCTGATATGAACATCTTGTCAACTGTTGTAAGGGGTTTTGGTAGAATGGCAGAGGATGTTTTCAAGTGAAAACACTGGATGACTAAATCTCTCATCAGGGACAAGTTTATGGAGAAGGAAGGATGGGACCAATAAGGCCCACTTTTGTGGCCTGAATTATGTCCTTTCAAAATTTGTATGTGAAGGCCTGACTCTCAATGACTGAGAATGTGACAATGCTTGGAGATAAATTTTTAAAGAGGCAAATGAGTTAAAATAGGGTCATTTGGGAGAGCTCTACTGCATTCTGATGTGTGCCCTTATAAAGAGATTAGAATACAGACAATATAGATTGAGGGATGTCATGTAAGGAAATGGAGAGAAGGCAGCCATCTGCCCACCGCATAGGCCTCAGGGGAAGCCAGCCTTGCTGACTTTGGACATCTAGCCTCCAGAACCTCTAGAAAATATATTTAATTAAAAATATTTGTTTTTATTTACATGTCTGTGTGAGTGTATGTTCTCTCTCTCTCGCTCTCTCTCTCTCGCTCTCTGCCCACAGAGGCAAGAAGAGGGTGTCAGATTCCCTGGAACTGAAGTTACAGACAGTTATAAGTCACCTGATGGGAACCGAACTTGGGTCCTTTGAAAGAGCAGCAAGTGCTCTCAGTACGGAGCCATCTCTTTAGTCCCAAGGAAATAAATTTTGTTATTGAAGTCCCATGTCCATGGTGTTTTGTCATGCCAACTGTAGCTGCCTAAAATATGGATCCTTCCTCAGATGGATTGCACCAGGGCTACTCGTTGACTAGCTTCTGTGTGGAGGGAGTTTTTACCTAAAGTGATTCTGATCTTTCTGTTTGTTTGTATTTTTTTTTAGACAGGGTCTCCTTGTAGCCCCAACTGGCCTGGAACTCACTATGTAGACCAAGCTGGCCTTGACCTCACAGTTATCTGGCTGCTTCTGCCTTCCAAGTGCTGGGATTAAAGGCGTGCACCACCTTGTATAGCTTTTTCTTGGATCTTTCTAGCTCCACAGAAAAACTCTGAATAAGGACCATTGTCTCATGTTGATTTTGAAATGTATTAAATTAATAATGCGATTTGGGCATACCTAACACAAGGAGTAGTGATGATAGAGTTATCGATAGGCAAAGCTGTGAGATGGTAGGTGGTTGCTGATCCCAATAATAATGTTTCAAGAAGCAGAAAAAAGAATTTTTGAGTTTTTACTCTAAACATAACCCAACGCAAACTGTAAACATTGCATAATGTATACATGTATCAAAACATATTATCCCATTAACACATACTTTTTTTGGCTTTTTGAGACAGGATCTCCTTGTAGCCCCAGCTGGCCTGGAACTCACTATGTAGACTGACCTTGATCTCACAGAGATCTGCCTGCCTCTGCCTCCCAAGTGCTTGGATTAAAGGCCTGAGCCACCATGCCTGACTCAAACACAATTTTACTGCTCTCATGTACTGGTTAAGAACAAAATTTTAGGAGGGAAAGAAAGAGAGTGAGGGAGGGAGCTAGAGGGAGCTAGGAAACAATGCTAATTTTGGTGCTTATTGGCTTTATTTTCAAGATGGAACCCAATATTCATTGGTAGAGCTTGGGTTAGTTGGCTAACCTTTCACATTAAAATAGAGGTACATGTGTCTTCACTGATTATAAACTGGGTAATTTGGCATGACAATTCTCTGTTGGGCACTTCTGATGCATCAAATGATTTTGTGTGTGTGCGTGTGTGTGTGTGTGTGTGTGTGTGTGTGTGTGTGTGTGAGGTAATTTCAGAATAGGCTTTTTGGAGACTATGAAAACTTGAGCATCAATAAACAACGAAAGGCTACCTATATTAGAGCTTTAAAATATAAATGTAAATAAGTACAGTGACAAGTAGGGGTATTCTATTCATGTTTAGAACCACTATTAGTTAATAATCAAACTGCAGCCTTTGAACACAGTTGTTGATGTGCTACTTGTAGAACTCTGGACTCTTGAGGGCAGGATAATTTATACTTGCCAAATCAGTAAGAGAAAATTCCAACTATGTGGAAATGTAAATATTCAGTAGTAGAAAAGATAATTAAGGATAGGCTAAATATTTACCATGTTCTTTTCTTTTTAAATCAAGACCTCTGGTTAGTTCAAAACTTCTACTTGGTGATGGGCTGGAAAAACATGAGTGGTGGTAAGGAATTGTTTTCTTTTCCCAACCAAAGCCTATCTTACAATTTAAATAGTTGTGAAATATAGCCCTCTCCCCCTCTTCCCAAAAGCTTTGTTTTGCAGTTATTTTACCAAGATACTGCTAATGCAATTTAGTTTGCCTTTCATTAAACAGATCAAAAATATGATGTTAGGCATGAATATAAGAAATGTAGTTTGTGCAGCAAATTAAGAGACACATAAACAGGAGCAAACACATGGCTTGGAGAAGTTCTGCAGAGGGTCAGACGTGTGCAGACATTGAAATGTTCAAGGAATCCCGATTGTCAGCATTTCAACAGGAATTTACAGCAGGTTTACCAACTGCATTGTGAGAGATGTGCCCCGTAGAGACCTTGATGCAAAGTCTTTTCTTTTAGCTCTTCTTTCCCCACATGCTCCCTTTGTGCATTTACTCAAAGAAGATTTTCAGAAGGAATTCCAGTCCTGAGATGGTGGTTTCTGAGAACATTCTATCACTCATGGTCCAGGCAGGAAACCAGAAACCACTCTAGATCTTTCAGGGATCTGGTGGCAGAAACGATAAAGTGTTGACAAGGTGAGGGTGAGGCAACCCAGAAACAGCACAAAGCTGCTTCTTCCTTGATTAGGGAATAAGGAGGAAACATGGCTCTTGTGACTCAGAAGCCATAACGCTCTCCTTTTTAGCTATGAACACCGAGGGGCCGGTTTCTCTGGTTGGAGTTAAAAACACAGAGAAGACACATTGCTGGGTGCAGGTCAATGGTGATAAATAGCAAAAAACACAACTGGACTCACCTCTTCTCCCAGGCTTCTACCAGTACCTCCTTTCACCAAACCCTTCAAAATCCAGTTGGCAGAGGTGCCCAGGAAATGTAGTTATGGGAGATACAGAGCAGGCAAAGGATGGGTACGGGGATTGTCTGCACAAAATTGGTTTTGTTAGTTTTTCTCTTGATTTAGTGTAATTTTATCCTTTTCAGGCCGTGGTGCATTGAAAGTCACTTTTAGACTGGGTGGAAACCATGTATTTCATTCTGTTTTTGCAGTGACAAGTTTAATGACACATTTAAAGTCCTCCTAGGCCTCAGAATTGGAAATACCCTGAATGTTAATGTGACTGTGGAAACGGAGGAAGCAGAGGCCACGAGGAAACCACAGTGGTACCTCTTGCCCACATCTGAGTTTCAGCCCCAGACTCTAAATATTCTTCAGACTGCTAGTTCCCAACTTGTTAGGTGACATTTCAACTTTAGCAATTTTTGTACTAATGAACTCCTTTCTTTCTGCCTGTCTCATTAGGACACTCCATGCTTTCCAGAAACACGGCAAAGTTTAATAGAGATAAAGCCATTTCACTGGTGCAGCTATGATCAAGAAGCTACAATCAATCTTGTTTTCTTCAAGCATGTCATAAAAGTCCCTTTTTCTTCTGATTAGCATTCTTGAACACAGTACAAGCTGATGACTTGCTTGAAGTCATTCACTGTAGGGATACAGCACCTACTGCACGTGGTGAGACGGCATAAGGCATATGAACTGCTCATTACAGTCTAATTAGCTTGGGCTTTTCATTTCATTTTATGTCCTGAATTGAACCTGACTCAATGTGATTCTGAGCCGGAGTTCGTCATGTCTTCTCCCTGGCATGCGAGTTCATGGTGTTTTGCTTGCAAGATTCCATGGATATCAGAATGGTTTTTCTTTTGAATTTTTTCTTTCTTTTTCTTTTTCTCTGAGAACTGGTCAGACAGAAGGTCATTAACTAAGTCTTTGCTGTTTTACATTCCTCTGTGATGTTTTGATGTGATTAAGCACCTAATACTGGTGAAGTTTTTCAAGTCATTTTGGCTGTGACTACAATCTGAGTCACTTAACTTCAAGTTTCTGATAATGCTCAGAAAGAAACCGCTCCAGCTTTTGAGATACAGTGCAAAGGCAATGGAGGAACTCCTGGGTGAACTTTGGGTAGTCTTAGCTACACTGGGAGCTCCCTGAAAGCAAAGTGTCTTATACCTTGGGCTGTTTGCACTGGCAGTGCTCTGTCTTAAGGCAGCAGAAAGACTGCATGTGAATTTGTTTGAACTCAGTGTTTGAAGGGCTGAAGGACATGAAGACATGTACACGCCATTGAATGGTCCTCACTTTCGGCTCAGTGGGCATGCAGACATTACTTCTTTCCTTCTTCACAGAAAAGCTGTGGTCATTGGCCAGTTTAGCCCTCCTTTTTAAAAAAATGAGAAACACTGACTATAGATAGCCTTCATAACAATACTCCATAAGCATATTTTGATTACTACTCGCATGCGTTTAAAAAATTGTTGTTATCATTTGGAAAGTGAAATTTACTTTATATTCACCTTAGACAATACCCCAGGGGTTTTGCCAAAACATGTCCCTTGGTCCCATTGAAGTAGGACTGCCATGTCTTGAGGCTGTCTAATGAAGAAGGCCTCCTGGAACATGATTAATAAAACAATTTTGAATAAAGTAGATTTCCTCACATTACAATGTTCACCCTGAAAATTATAATAGAAAGTTACACTATCTAATGGTTTTGTTGAAGGAATATGTAGATAATGTGTGTAAGATGGCTAGAATTATAGACTTCCAAAGTATATTTACTGTATTTGTTTCCTTCTGAAGTAATCTACTTTTACATGATTCCTACCCTAAATATCTTCATGGAACTTAACATGACTTTGTCGATACAGTCCCTGTATCAGTGATACAGCCTCTGTCACAATGTTTCTTTATGACAGAGGGGCTTATTTGGTTTAATTCAATATTTTTCTAATGATCTTCTTGTATGGTACCAATAACTAAGATTTATTGTGGACTGGCTATTTCGAGCTTACTTTACAAATACTTTCCTTCTTTCAAAGTCCACAGAAATGGTAATATTTTTTATTATATTCACTGACTGACTTGCTAGAGAAACTAAGTGAGTATCTGCTTTATTTATTTAGGTTTTATATTCTAACTGGTGATTCTTTATTTCTGCAATAATTTGTTGAAAGCTTGTGGTTAGGTGGTATGTAACCTTTAATTCAGCTATTGTTAGCACTTTTGTATGCCAGAGAGAGGTTCTGAAATTTTCAATAGGCTATGGACTCTTAATAAGGAATCTTAATTGTTCCCTTAGTACTTGAGAGCCATCCTGACATCTGAGTTATGTACATTTTTCATGCATAACCTTTGGCTCAACACTGAAGAAAAACATTTGTCCCCCACCTCAAGCAAGGAAAGGAAGTGAGAATCTTAAAAGATATTTTTAAACTTACATTGTCAAGGATTCTTAAGGGATTGGTCTTGGTTAATTAGCAATTAGTCAAATGAGTATCAAGTTCTTGATAAAATATTGTTAGGGAAATTGGGAAACAGAAGGTTACCCAAGCCACTAACCCATTCTTTGAGGAAGGGGAAGATGTGGGAAGAGGAGGAATGGAGGAGCCAGAGGTGCCCATGAGGTGCCTCCTGAGCAGATCCCTGTGTCCTCTAGCGTATTATACCAAACATTCTATTTTCTGCCCTGAAGCCCAGTTCTGAGATGAGAAAGAGCTAAAAAATTATGGTTAAAGACTACTGATAAGTTCATATTGGAAACAAGGAATGGTATGAAAATAGAAATCTTTATAAAGACAATGAGATTAGCTTGCTATCATCCGCATTTGCAGGATAACAAGTTTGGGCCATTGTCACCATTATGAAACTACAGCTGCTTGCCAGGCAGGTGTGTGTGGGGTGATGCCCATGCAATGAAAAAGAACTGGACCACCTGGATAGCATGGGGTCAGAGACACTGAACTGGTACCTTAGTGAGTTGAGCATAACCAATGCTTATGTTAATTGTTATGAGTTTTCCTGTGTGTAGTAGGTGATACACAAATAACAGTTTTCAAACTTGGATACACTGAGTCAAAATATTAAAAAGAAAAAGAAAGAAAAAAGGGTGAAATAAAATCTTCAGAGGGAAGAGACCAGTCCTAGTGAGTGATCCATGGTTTGAGGATGCAGACCTTTCCTCTTCCTGAACAAGGCTTGCAGTTGACCTTGTTGGAGTTCCCTCCTTCAGGCTCTTTGCTCATACTTTCTTTCATGAGATTGGCTTAAAGTCACCGCGAAACAACCAGAGCTGGGAAACTTTATGGCTTTATAGTTGATAAATAGAGCATTTTCTTCAGTTGTTGCTTTTACATGTTTATTGGTCAACTTTGATTAAATTTATTACATATAACTATATTTGTAATTGGCGTTATATGACAAAATACATGATGTGTCAAATGGTATTGACTTTTATATCAAATTCATCCTTATCAGTACACAGTGCAGTGGCAGGTGCAGAGGAGACAATGGCTTTCCACTGAACTTTCTACCTACAGATGTTGTCATTTTAATCACTTAGCCTTTATTGGCTTCAACTTTTCCTCTCTATAAAATGGGATTCGTTTACATTATATCTATGATTCAGTGAATGAACTTCTTACACATAACACATAAAATACACAGTAAATAGTACATCCTTACGATTTCCTCTCTCACCTTCCTTTCTATGTCTAATTTCTTTTACACAATGGTCTTAGTCTGTTATTTCAGTCACAAAATACCTGAGATGGAGTCATTTTGTATAAATTATTTCTCAACAGTTCTAGAGGTTGGTAAGCACGAGGCCACAGTTCCAGCAGATTGTACTGTCAGTTGAGGATGTGTTAATGTGGTGTCCTCGTAAGCAAAAAACACAGAGAGCAAAGTGGACTAACATTAGCGTTCTCAAAAGCTACAAGGAGTGGAGGGTCCAGGCAGATCCTCAAAGCTTTTATAGGCACCTTAATCCTGAGTGGGGAGTGACTAAATCATTAGTTTCTATGTGAATTTGGGAAAGGCACATATGTTCAAACTAGAGCAACAATTGTGTTTATATAATCCCATTAATAAATCTCATCTTTACTAGTAAGAAATGTTTTAAGCAGTAGGCATATAACTAAAATTTCATTTTTGGAATCTTCCAAAAAGTCATGCTTTTATTTAGGAAGATTCAGTTATTTAAAAAACAATATATTAAAATATTTAAATTAATTATTTGAAAATTTCATGCAATGTATTTTGATCATATTCTTCCCTCCCCCAGCTCCTCCCAGATCCACCCTCATCTCCTTATCTCCTCAAATTTGTGACTTCCTTTATTTTGAAGGACACTGAGTCTGATTTTTTTACTCAAATACTCTTGGGTGTGGGTCCATCCCCTGGAGCTTGGTCACACCCTTAGAGAAAACTGATTCTCCATCTCCCATCAGCTATCAATTACCAATAGTTCCTTAGTTAGGGGTGGGGCTTTCAGCCCATATCCCCCTTCCATGCTGGGATTTTTGTCTGGCTTGAGTTTGCCCATGTTTTTATGCTTTCTAGCACAAGTGCTATGATAGGTGCAACTGTCCTGTTGTGTCCAGAAAACAGTGTTATGTTATAGTCATCTACTACCTCTGGCTTTTACCCCTTGGAAGGTGGGGTGTGATATAGATGTCCCATTTAGGGTTGATTCTCTGCAATCTCTTATTCTCTTCATGCTGACTAGTTGTGGGTTTCTGTGTTAATTGACTTTTACTGCAAAAATAAGCTTCTCTGATGAGAGCTGAGAGATACATTTCTCTACAGGTATAATGATATGTTCTTAGGAATAGGTTTAATGAAATGTCCATTTAGCTGAATAATAGTAGAAAGTTCTAGCCTATGGCCTGTGATTTGTCTACCCCAGGTTCTTGACTCTGATAACAGTTCCAGGTATGGGTTTCATCTTGTGGAGCAGGCCTTAAATCTAATCAGGAAGCACTAGATTACTCTTCCCACTATTGCCCCAGTGGGTGTATCTTGCTAGGCCAGTCATAATTGTGCCACTGGAGTCACACCTGAGTAAGGTTGACAACTATTTTTCTCTTCTGGTAGCATGCATAGCACCTTCTAGCATTCTGAAAGCTATCCAATAGTGATAAAGATTTGAAGTTAGTACCAACTTGATTTCTCCATGTTTTGTGACTCATGTATATGCAGTGTCTTCACTGATAAGACCCTTCAGTGAAGGGTCTTATCATCAAGTTCTAGAGGGTAACCAAGAGCAATGATAATAGTCTGTACTGTTTGGGAGGTGGTCTATGGTACCCCACTGGCCAACAACTCCAAAACAGGTGGCCCATTCCTGGTACTAGGCTTTTTATTTGATAGTCTGTGATGTCCCCACATTA
>NW_008360320.1:9193149-9212767 GCF_000622305.1 Nannospalax galili
TGAGGATCAAAGAGGCATAAATAGTGCCCCTAAGAATTCAGAGTGCAGCTCAAATGTTTTCTCCGTTCCTTCAGGAGACAGCAAGGATTCATCCCCTGGCCTCATTTCCCTATTCTACTGAGGACCAAGATGACTCCACACAGAACTCCTGTTACCCTTGCTCATCCAAGATAAGCTCATTTCCTGTCATGCCAGTTCCCAGAGTGTACTGGGCTCCAAACGGGAGATGCCTACCTTGTAGTGGAAGGCTCCTCTCCCAATAGCTCCTTGTGTAAACTCAAACCCATCTTCCCTGAGGACACAGCTCCTGTCTTCTCTCAAGTGAAGGTTGTTTTTTCAATGTCATCCAATTCAGCATGAAGAACTACCATACCTGCTTCTTTGCTGCCCCCGCCGATGGTCATGCCATCTGCTTGCCTTACCTGAAACCTCTTGCTTCTCAGCCACTTCTGCTTCTGCTTTCCTTCGTTTCTCTGATCCCTAGAGCAACTCTTGTAGACTTTCACATCCAAACAGATGGGCTACCCCTAGTTCTTAGATCTTGTTCCTCATAATTATCTTCTCACCTGACTTCATGATCAGTCCTTTCCATCATCAGCACCTGCATCACCTCTAAATTTTTAACTCAGTTTTTTTAAAACTATTTTTTAATCATTTGAGTATTTCACTTACAGATGTACTTTTTTACTTCAGAGACATCGATTCACTGACTAAGCCATCCACCCAATCCTTTATCCTTATCATGTTTGATAGCTATTAGATATAAAAATCTATTACTCTACTCACCTCTTCTATGCATAATTGATGCTGCCTTCCTCATTTATACTGGCATGGCAAAAGTTAGCCCTCAAGCAACTCAAACCTCCGTCTTCTCTGGTATTCATTCATTCATTTATGCATGCATACATGCATTCATTTATTCATGCAATACATTTTTCATAGAATACTTACTTTGCTCAGAGCCAGAGGGACCAGGAAACAAATAAAGTATTATGCTGCTATACTCAATGCTGCTGGACTTCCTTAGAGACTCCCTTACCATCTTCTTAAAATATTTTCCTTTATTTAGTCTCACCTAGATATTCACATGCTCTCTACATTCTTGACTGGTGACCTTTCTAGTCATTCGAAAAAAAAGTAGAGCCAATCAGAGACACTCCTTTATCTTCTCAGTACAAACCCAGCTGTATGCATGCCCATCTGCTCAGTAGTCTTTGCATGATATTTTTTCTTTGTGCTGGCTTCTCGAAGACTTAAATTTTGCAGGAGTTCCCTCCTTGTGTCATTGTCTTCCTCTTTTAATCTAGATCCAACTAGCACACAAGAATGGTCAAGTATCTTTCATAGCAAGACAAACCTCTGTTGCCCGCAGAATTCTTTCTTGTACTTTGGGTCTCTGTTCCCCTTCAAAGCCAATTTTCCCTGAAATATATGCACCCTACACTCTGTTCCTGTCTTTACTTCACACTCATTTTTCATCTTTATCCTAGATCCTAGAATCCTACATCCATCTAGAATCCTAGATCCAACCTAAATGGATTCTTTTCTATTCCATTGGAAGGATCCTTGTCACAAAGCAGACCATTCTTTGGTTTCCTTGATGGCATAGTTCTCGTTAGACTCTCCCTTGCATTTCGGTTATTTCCTAGTCATTTTCAACCACTCCTCCTTATTTTTCTCATTGAAATGTTGGCTTGTTCACAGGATTAGTGCTGGACAACTTCCTCTTTCTCTGCATAGATGACCTCACCTGGTCCCATGGATTTAAATTACAGCCATGTTTGTATTTGTCTCTGCTTTGACTTCTCCCATGTGGCTCACGCTTACTGTTTACTCACAGCACCCTTTGGGACATGTGTTGAACACTGTTACCTCAAACTTGGTGTGTTTAAAACAGCAGCAAGTCTTCATTTTCTCCCTTAATATGCCATATTCTCTCACAGTCTTCTCCATTTCACCATCTGGCATCTTAGACCAAAAGCCTGAAAGAGCTTGATTTCTGCTCCTCCATCCACTAGAATCAACCAGAGTGTTGCTTTGATGACTCTTCACTTATTTCCACCTGTATTGATTTCATCCCTGTTTATATCATCGTTGTCTCTTACTTGCCTGGTCGATTAGTTTGCTTTCTTCTGCTGTGATAAACACTGTGAATGAAAGCAACTTGGGGAGGAATAGTTTTATTTCATTGTACAAGTTACAGTATTTCCATGGAAGCAAAGGTAGGAACTCAAGCCAGAACCTTGAAGTAGAAACCATGGAGGAAAGCTGCTTACTGGTGTGTTCTCCCCTGCTTCTGTCCAGACAGCTTTCTTATACAACTCAGGACCACCTGCCCATGGATGGCTCCCCCCTGCCCCCATCAATCAGAAGTTTTAAAACATTCCCCACAAATATGCCCACAGGTCAATCCAATCTGGGAAATTCCTCAAATGAAGTTTCCCCTTCCCAGGAACCTGGTTCTTTGGTTGGGTCCCTGCTCTCTTTCCTTCAGTATAATCCAGTCTACGTTCAGAGGCCAAAATGACCAGTCAGGGCTGTACAACAGATCATGCTGCTCCTCAGTTACAATCTAAGGCTTCCAGGGCTTCTTCCTTCGCCTTGAGCTATCATGCAGTACTCTTCCAGGTTTTGCAATATTCACATAGTCCTCTTTCTGCATTCATTCATTAACAGAATGAATGGGTCCTTTGTATTTGTTGGTTGTCTTTGCCTACAGTGCTAATCCCTAGCCTTGTCATGTTGCTGTCTTCTAAAGCTAGCGTTCCTCAGACAGACTCTCCCACCACCCTTTCTGAAGCACTTGTCAAGTCACCACATTTCTTGTTCTCAGGATGTGATATCCTCATATTCTGAGGAGAGAAATCATAAGCTGAAATTATCTAGTTTATTTATTTTATTAATTATGTGTTCTTCATCCCTCTCAGTAAACTACAAGCTGCTTTGAAGGCGGTGATCTTGTCTGATTTAAACTTTTTTGAATCTCCATCATGCAAACCCTAAAGTTCCCATTTATAGCTCACAGTTAATATAGGCAGACCAACTGACCAACTGACTGACTGACTGGCTGAATGAATGAATTATAATAATGGCATCATGGAACTTGTAGATACAAGGAAACATCTCTAAAAGAAATCAGGGACCAGAAATAATTCTGGAATGGTATATGCATGTCTGGAGGAGTCTGCTGGAAAGTATGCTAAATTTTTCTTGTTTCAAGTAGAATTTGTTTAAAAAATTAAGAAGTATTTAAAATGAGCAAACTTAACCTATATATCTTAGCAGCTCGAATTAAAAAAAAATAACAATAAAAAAGTAAAAGTGCAAAACTAGGGACTTGAGAGATGGCTCAGAGTCCCTGCTCTTGCAGGGCACTTGAGTTTGATTCCCAGCACCCACATGACAGCTAACAACCATCTGTAACTCCAGTTCCAGGGGATCTGATGTCCTCTTCTGACCTCTGTAGGTATTACATGCATGTGGTACACTTATATACAGGTAGATAAAATACTCATACATGTAAAAATAAAAAAAATGAAACTGCAAAACTACATTAACACATATATTGTTTATATAATAACTGACACAATGAACTTTCAAAATACAGACTTTCTGGAAATATCCATGTCGTAGTCATTGATAGTGACTACTTCTTTTAAAAAAATATTATTTTTATTTTACATGTATGAGTGTAATATTTTGTGTATGTTTTTCTTCTTTAAAAGTTTTATTTTTAATTGTATATTAAGTCTTTGCATCTGTGTGTGGCTATGTGTACCTGGTTGCAGGTGCTCGTGGAGGTCAGAGGTGTCAGATCCTCCTGGAGGTGGAGTTACAAACAGTTGTCTATGCCTCTCAGAATGGGTCCCGGGAATCAAACTCAAGTCCTCTATAAGAGCAGTGCATGCTCTTAACCAGTAAACTACCTTTCCAACCCCACTGTGTGTTTCTTGAGAGAGTCTGGATAAACTAACACTTAAAAGTCGGGAATATGAAGCAAGAATGGAGTAATATTAAGAATTAGACTCAGAATTTTGGATGAGGCCTAACCAAGGCTAAATTTTGTGAAGTAGTTAAGATTTATTCTTTCAGGATTTATTTCAGTTTTATTTTCCCCAAGGCAGCTTAATAGCATCTTCTACATAACTTTGCCAAGAAAGTGACATTTGTATGAGTATTCATCCTCATGTGGGGCCCTGTCCTCTACCCCCCTCATCTATATAACCAGGAGCTTTCTCCCTGTGGTGTGGGGTGCCAGAGCCCACTCCCCACTCCCCACTCTTGGGAGCTCCTATACAATTGTTGTTAGAAGGCAGATCTGGTACTGTGATCATGATTATGTAAAAAGACTCATGGGCTATCAGACAACATGTATCATGCTAGGTCTTATGTGAGTGTCAGACATCATGGTATAAAGATAGGAGAAATGTATGGAGGGTAATGGCCTCTTTATGTGTCTCAAAGAATATATGCTGCCACTTCTCTCCCTTTCTGTGCTAGAATTCAGGTAGTCACACCATCAGGTAAAAGGCATCATGATTCTGAGACTCTGAGATCACTTCCTCTGAAAGTATGTAGCTAGGATCTGAGATATGAAAAGCAAGAGCTTAGGTCTAAGGGAAGAATGGAACAAACATGCATAGATGTATGCTTTTTCTGTTACTGAGTCAGCATTTTGTTGGGTTTGCTGACTGTCAACCTATGGGCTCTAATAATAGCACCAACAACAGAAACTGTAAGACCACAGGCTTCTTTACAGGTATTCTTGCAATTTTGAAGAATTTAAAAGCTAACCCCTCCAAAAATCAATTTCATGGATTGTTCTAGCTTGTTTCCCCATTGCTATGACAAAACACTCTGACCAATACCAATTTGGGAAGGAAAAGGTTTATTTTATCTTACGTCTCCTGGGTCACAGTTCATCACTGAGGGAACACAAGGCAGGAACTCAGGGCAGGAACCAGGAGGCAGGAGCTGAAGCACAGGCCATGGAGGAATGCTGCTTACTGGCTTACTCTCCTGATCTGTACTCAACCTGCTTTCTTTTCTTTTTTAAAAAATATTTTATTTATTATTTTTATTTTATGTGTCTGCATGTATTGCCTGCATATAGGCAAGTGCACCCGTGTCATGCAGTCCCGCAGAAGACAGAAGAGACTGTTGGATCCCCTGGAACTGGAGTTACGGACAGCAGCCTTCTTTCTTATATAACATAGGCCTGCCTGCCCAGGGGCAGCACTGCCCACAGTGGGCTGGGACCTCCCACATCATTCAATAATCAAGAAGATACCCTACAGACATGGCCACAGGCCAGTCCAATGGAGGCAATTCACCAATTGAGGCTCTCTCTACCCAGGTATGTCAAGTTGACAACTAAAGCTGTCCAGTACAATTGAACCCTTGTCAACTTGAGACTATTAAACCACAACCTTTCCATTTCTTGTCTGCAAGATATATTAACAATACCACAACATAAGATAGTACAACCTTAAACGTCCCACAGTCCCTAAAAAATCCAAACACTTAAAAGTCTATAGCCTCTTTTAAAAGTCTTGTAACTGTTGGCTCCTGTAAAATCTCAAATAAATACTGTCTTATTTCAAAAGGGAAAAATTGGGTTCACCTAAGCAAAATTTCAGACCAGCAAAGTAGCTCAAGGCTGGACATCTTGTATTCACTGATGGTCTTTTGGACTCCAAAGGGTTTTGGCAGCTCCACTTCTCTGACTTTGCCATCCACAGCTCACACAGCTTGTCTCGAAGACCCAGACTGGCTCCATTCCACACCTGCTGCTACCCTTGGTGGTCATCCCATAGTCCTGGCATCACCAAAAACCTGGGGTCTCCACTGAAACTGAGGCTATACCTTCCCCAATGGCCTCTTCTGGCCTCTCAGGGTGCAAAGCCTCAGATTCTCTCCACAACCCCTTCAGTCCTGGGGTGTTCACTGCAACTGACCCTGTACTTTTACTAGTAGACTTTCCTGGCCTCTCAGGGTGCCAAGCCTCAGCTGGTCTCTGTGACCCCTTCACACTTTCAACACCAGAACCATGCAGGAGACTCTTACACATTACCAAGTCCTGCTTCCAGCTTGAGATGGAGGCTCAGGTCCCCTCTTGACCACAGCTTCTGTGTGCTGACCCTGAGGAAATACTTCCCAGAAGATTTTGCCACAGTGATGCTGGTCTCTTGTTTATAGCTGATTTCTCAGCCCCAGCTAACCAGCATCAATTGTCCCAGTAAAGCAAACATTTCACTTCAGTGCTTCTGGTCTCTTCTTAATGACAGCTGATTCTTCAGCCCAAGCCAATCAGAAACCACAGATTCTCATTTCAAAATATTCCACAAACAGCCCTGATAGTTTCTGTTTCCGTTTGAAGCTTCACAAGCCAGGCCTCCATTGTCTACAACCCTTGCAGCATAACTATTCCAAGCTCCACAGCAACAACAAACTCAATAACTTTTCCAGCCCAAAGTTTCAAACGCGTCCACAGTCCTCCTAAAAATATCACGGTCAGCTCTGTCACAGCAATGCCCCACTCTCTGGTATCAATTTCTGTCCTAATTTGTTTCTCCATTGCTGTGACAAAACACTCAGGCCAATACCAACTTGGGGGGGAAAGGGTTTATTTGAGTTACATCTCCCTGGTTACAGTTCATCACTGAGGGAGCACAAGGTAGGAACTCAGGGCAGGAACCAGGAGGCAGGAGCTGAAGTATAGGCCATGGAGGAATGCTGCTTACTGGCTTGCTCCCCTGGTCTGTACTCAACCTGCTTTCTTATATAACATAGTCCTGACTGCCCAGGGGTGGCACTGCCCACAGTGGGCTGGGCCCTTCCACAGCATACAGGCCAGTCCAATGGAGGAAATTCACCAATTGAGGCTTCCTCTACCCAGGTTGTCAAGTTGACAACTAAAGCTGTCCAGCACATGTTTATAGAGGTTGGTTGTATGGATCATTTTATATTCACCTGGGAGAGTAGATTAATTTGTAGAAGTTTTAGATAACTCATCTAAGAGGAAAGGAGAGATTAGATCATATGAAGAATAATTTCTGAGATTTCTTTTGTGATCTTTATTTTATTCCTTCATAGATAACTTGAAGGTGACCTTGTGGTAGGGATGGCAGGAAGCTTGTGAGACCTCAGATTTATTAAGAAAAGTAAATACAGTTCTTCATGTCAAGTCAGGTAAAATGTACTGAGACCTGTGAAATTTAGCTCACTGGGGTAATTTTCATGCCTCTTGGAACCAAGTCCATTTTGAGAGCTACAGTCGCCACCATTCCCTTCCCTCATCCTGTTCATGAATTTGAATTTATCTTTCAGTATTCTAAAATTTGACTCAGTGGTGAGGTGGAATAATGACAGTATTAGGGATCATTTTACTTCACATTCCATGTAATTTTTGATGCTGCAGCTGTAGAACACAGACTTTTTTTCCAGGTATTTAAAAATATTTATAGGTCAAATGGAGATATTGCAAAGCTCTTCAATAAGCAAAAGGGGTAAGGAGATGAAATAAAGCCAGAAAATGTTAGTATTTGTTAAAGGTAGAAGATTAACATTTGGAGGTCTCTTACACTAGTTAATCTACTGTTGAGTATGTACGAAATTTTTCCTTTTACATTTCTTTTTTGTACTTTTTAATCTCTCTCCCTCTCTCCCTCTTTCTTGTCTTCTCCCCCTGTCCCCCATGCACATAAGTTGATGCCTGTGAGTATGGATGTGCACATGTGATGTCATGTGTTTGTAGGTCAACCTTAAGTGTTGATCTTTCCTCCCATCTTATTTGAGACAGGGTCCCTTGATGTGTACACCAGGCAAGTATGCCTGAGAGCTTCGGGGAATTCTCCCATTTCACCCTCCCATCTTGCTGATTACAGACACTCTGACTGAGACTGTTACCTTTGGCTTTATGTGGGTTCTGGGGATCTGAACTAGGTCTTCATGTTTGCATGGCAAGCACTTTTACCTTCTGAATTATCTCCTTAATCCTGCTTTTATATTTCTTGCCCACAAACATTTATTCCTTTATCAATTAGTTGATTATCTTGAAATACTATTGATGTAAGAAATTCAGAATAAATCCTTAGCTTCTTCCCTTTATAGCCAATTTTCAGTGTGCTGCAGTGTTTTCCTGGCACTCTTTGCCTTTCTTTTGGTGAAATTGTATTTCCAAGTTTGTATGAACATTGCTTCCTAGACTTCAAGTATACAGTGGGTATGTTCTAATCCATTGTATTTGTTACATTGCTGTGCACAGGAGATCATGCCTTAGGCCAGTGGGAGTGTCTTCAAGGTGGTTCTTGTGTCCTTTTGCCATGATCATGTTAGTTAATCTTTGGTGGTTCCTTGTCTTTTGGCACCATGAACTCTTCCAGGGTGACCTTGTACATGTTCTGCCCAAGTTCTATTATTTCTCTACCATCTTGGAGTGAACCATGGAGGTATCTATGTATTCTAACTGTATGTGAGGCACACTATGAAGACTGTTATGATGAAGTAATACTGAGCATCTAGAAGGGTCTTTGGAAGAGCTACCAGATATCATCATTCTTTCTGCTGATATTAATATAGCTCAGTCATTGCACAGATACCACAACTGATTGTTACAGCAAGTCTTTGCTCTCCAGTTCCCTCTTTTTAGCTTCCTCAAGACTTTTTTTGGCTTCCAGATATCCACTCCTGTGGAATTCTATATGCATTTGTGCAGTAGACTCAGTTTTTGTCTTTTTAACCTTTTCAATGTTCACCATGCCCATAGAATAATTAGCTTCTAAATTATATTTGCCTCCCCTTCTCCCATTCACTGTCTATATTAGAGAGCCAACATCAAACATTAGCATCATTATCTTTATCCAAATAACTTGGCTTAATAATCTTTCCAGGCATGATAGTGATTCTTGGAACAATAGTTAGCACATGGCCTTACAGTCTTACCCAGACCTCTTGACAATTCTGTTAAGTAGGTATTACTGCCCCTACTTTACAGATAAGTACAGTGAGGCTTAGAGAATGAAGTTGCTCCTTTCAAGAGTTAGAAGTTTCAGAGACTTCTCTAGATCCAAATCTGCTACCACTCAACAATGTCTTAATATTTTTCTTTTGCTCAAAAGTGCCAGAGATACAAAAATATTTGCTATAAAGCCAAAGATGATCTTAAACTCTTGATCCTCCTGCTTCTACTTTTCAAGTGCTGGATTACAAGCATATTCCATTCCATCAGTTTAGACATGACTTTGCTTTCCATTTCTTTTCCTTCCCTGTCCCCCTTTCTCCCTCCCTCCCTCCCTCCCTTTATCTCTCCCTCTGGGATTCCTCCCTCCCTTCCGTTCTTTCTTTTTTGTGGGTGGTGTTAAGGATAGAACCAAGGGCCTTGCGTATGCTAGGCAAGTGCTCTACCAATACCAATCTACTTCTCAAGCCAAGGCATAGTTTTTCTTCTCAGAGATGTCATAATCCAAATTGAGAAGACAGGCTCTTCGGGGGGGAAGAATACTTTTTTCAATATAAGGAACTTGTGAGAAGATAATGGACTTGCTTCTTTCCCAGTCTTCCTACCTGGTATTGCCAGATTGACTTTATGGAAACATTTTTGCTCTCATTATCCCCCTGCTTAAAACTTCAGAGGTCCCCCACTGCCTACAGGATCAGGTCCAACTCTCTTGCTTGGCATTTAGGGCTTCCAAAATTTGGCCCTTACCTATCTTCTCATGTGTGAAATTCTACTGTGAAGCTGGCATGGAAACTGAGTGCCTAAGCCAAAGGATATGTCTGCTGCTCTGTGCTTTCATGTGCTAGAAATTTTGTCACATTAAGGCCATCTTTGTTTTTCTTAGTTCCACTATTTAAAAGATGATTCCCCAAAAGATGCAAAGTGAGTGGTCTTCTGGACCCCTCATGGCCAAACTGGTTTCATTCCCCAAGTGCATTTTAAATTCCTGCCTCTGGGCCTTTGCTCCTGTCACACTCTGCCTCTCTGCCTTGATGCTTTCCTTTCTTCTAGTCTTGGCTGTGCTTCAACACCCCCCCATCTCTTGGAGCTTCTCCTGGCTTCTCCATGCCCTTGTTTAACATGATCTCATTTGAAATTCTTTAGAATGTCTTGTCTGTATCAATTACCATATATAGTCTTAAATTACCACTTCCATATTTTTAAAATTATACTTGTATTTTTTCTAATTATGAAAGTAACAAATGTTAAAAGCAAAAACTTGGGGATGTGCCAGGAACAATAGGATAAAATTAATTACCAATAATCTCACAATCCACAGATAACCATTGCTAATATTTTGCTGTGTGTATACATACAGAGTACAGTATATAAACAATAATGGCAAAATATTGTACCTATGATTTAGTGACCTGGTTTTTCTCTTAGGAGATTTATCTCATCAAAGGACTTATACACAATGGTTTCTGATGTATCCATAATATTTCATCATAGAAATATTCACTGACTTTATATTGAATCATCATTATTAGAATTTTTGTTACTTTTCTATCATAAATAGTGTTTCAGAAAATGTGTTTTGGGTAATTTTGTAAAACTTCTTGTCTTTTCAATTTGGAGGAGCTTGAAATATTTATTTAAAGATAGGCATACAAAAGAAAGATAGGCACTCAAAACCACTTCCTAGCCGTGTTCCTTTGGGCAATGATATAGCTTTTCAAAGATTACATTTTCTCAGTCTTTGAAAGATCACATCATTGGGTACATCATAGTATCACTGCAAAACAGCTGGCACAAAGTAGGCTGGTAATAAATTTGTGATTTTTGACTTATGCGCTCAGTTTCTCTTCACCTGTGACTAGATCACAAATCCCCTAAGAGAAGCACTTTGCCTGATGGGTCTTCTGCTTGTCCTCACATCTGTCCCAGTTATTACACAGAAGCAGTGGCCAACAAATGTTTGGTAATAATTATTACACCAATCCTCAATTTTCACTGTGTAAGAAGTAACCCTTACCAATACTCCAACACAGTTCCTCAACATTTTTAATTTTTTTTACAACCTTGACTTTAAACTTTTTCTTGTACAAAGCTTATTTTTGGTGCTAATCTTAGTTTTCTTATATTTATATTTCCCCTAGTTATTATCATCTGTGTTGACTGGCCCCCTCTTCATTTCAAATCATTTTTACATGCAAGGGGTTCTGGGCAGTGGTCTGTGTTAACCTCATGCAATGGCATTTCCAGGGCACTAATTCATGGCACAATGAAACATATCTCTGACTGCGCAGCCAGTTTAAAAGCCAGCTTCACAGCAGAATTTCACACATGCAAATGAACCATTGTGGTTCTAATCATGAAAATTCATGGAATAGTGGCTAGTTCAGTGTGGATGACCTGTCAATTTGGCAGCCAATCATTAGTTAAACATTCAAATTACTGGCCAGTTACTCAGTTGAAAACTAGTCTTCCTGCTTGTTTTTGGGTTCTGTGTAATCCTATTAAAAGCAATGTCATTGCTTTTGCTGTGTGGCAGCTAATGGTGTAGAAGTACCATGTAGGCACAGGCCTTGCATCCAGCCTGGTTTCCATGTGGGCATTGTGAGAATGCACTACTTGTGTATCAGATCATTAGATTCATTCTTAAAACACGGAATATCATTGTTGAGTAACAGGCAGAATGTCTTCATTTCATAGGTGCCCCGTTTACTGTTTTCTTCAGTTCTAAATGGCACTTTCAGGGTTGAAGTCTCATTTTCTTATGTGTATTAATTGATTTTTTTGGATCTATTTTTAACCCCTGGGATAAGTCTGTGCTGTCAGGCAATTGGACAGAAACCTATGGTGACTCCTCCAGAGCTTGCTAGAATTTGGGGTGGGATTCAGAATGAACCATCTGAGGTTTAAATCAGGCATAAGATAACTATAGAAACAAATTTAGACTGGTGATTACTAATCACAGACTTCTGTGACAACACTATGAAAACTTCAGACTCTGGTTCTAGAAAATCACAAGCACTGTAGCATCAAACTTCTGAAAGTCCTGACATCTGCCCACTGGAGCAGGAACCATGAATTCTGGGTCAGACTTCTGCCTTGGATGTAAGAACAGGGAGTAGAAATAAAAACCCAGAAACAGGAGAGGTGCTGAGATGGGCAAAGGCAAGAGGAAAGGAAAAAAACAAAACAAAACAAAACAAAACAAAACAAAACAACAAAAAAACAACAAACACCTCCAAGTCTGGAATAGAGGCTGAGAGATAGAGATGTGACCGCAGTTCCTTCAGTGCGTTTTAATTACCCAATACTAAGCATAATTAGGTTCTATAAACACTTTTTTACATTCTTAGTCTTAAGTTGTTCTGACAAAAACAACCTCTCATATTAGAGAGCTGGCACATTCCACACCTGAGGGATCATCACACAGGGCTCAGAAAGCATAGGAACAAACATTTCATTTTAAAGGCAAGCCGGCCGACTTTGGAAAGAAACAGTATAAGAAGGGAAAGGAACTGTAAATGCAAGAGCCTTCCTTTGTATATGCAGGACAGAACTGATAGGATAATTAAAGTAAAAATACTCCTTACTAGGAAGCATTATATCTTGTACTTTCCAAGGAGCTTTTCATATGGATTATCATATTTCATTCTCATAAGAGCCTTATTTTTTTGACTAGGTAGGACAGAAATTGCCATATGTATTTTGAACTTGAAAAAAACTGAGACATATGCGTATGGAGACTTGCCTGGAATAAGAAACGTGCAATTAAACAATGAATTCTGGAATTTCCCAGCTTTGACTGTTTGGTGACTCCCTGAACACTAATACCTCCATAATGCAACAAATTACACACACAGTGTCCTTTTATTCCCTAAGATGAAATGTATAAATGGAAAATAGTGATCATAAAGCAGAACAAAATAAGGGAATCAGAGATTTAGAGTGTAGGAGATCCTAGAGATGAAAATTGGACCTGCTCATGTTGAAGATTTGACTTGACTCAGAGAACTTGCCTTTCCAGCCAGATCTCTAGAGAGCTTGTGGGAATGCGAGGAGGGGTCACCGAAGTCCAACAAGGAATTCTTTCCCAATGACCTGAGTATTTTTAAAATAAGGGGCAAGCAGGATTTAAAAGTGTCTAGCCTATGTTTTATATAATTCAGGTAGAATGGTTTGGTAATAACAGATGTGAGTCAAATTCTGTTCTCAACTATGCTTGGAAAGTTTAAAAATTCAAAATTGTGCCTGGCAGAAGGCATTTCTATGGAGCAACATAAAGCTTTTTTTTATGGCTATAAAGAAATATGGCGGATAAATTACCTTGTTTCTTAGTCTGTCATCTAGGTTAGAATAGGTGATATATGTAATAAAGAGGAATATGTGTACACTCATCTACATGTGATTTAAGTATGTATATGTACATCTATGTATATATATTTAATTTAGAGCGTTTATAAAAAGCATTATGTCTTCAGCTTTTTTAAACATTCTTCACTTATAACTTGCTTTTTTGGAATTATTTAGCTATGCAAGATATCACCATATTCAGTATTTTTTAATAATAAACATGTCTAGTCAAAGAAGGCATTAATGAAGCAATTCCCCAAATAAAACAGCCCATGATATCTGAGTTGCAGCAGAGAGAGTGTGGTCTTTGTAGTTTAATCAAGATCACAAGACTTGTTTTGAGCGTCTGTCATCTTTAATTTTACGGCACTTCATTTCAGAGTAGGACTGCCAGGGTCACATGCAATTAAAACACAGGCAAGATTTGTCTTGTGAAATCTTAACATAAAAAGTAATGTGTTACTCCATTTTAACTTTTCTACTGAACTCTGTGAACTCACTAATTACTTTTCCCCTCTTGTCACCTTTTTGATATGACATGTATTTTATAGAGGAGATAGAAGTTTGGATTTTTTTCATATCATGCATATGATTGAGGATAACAAAATTAAACCAGAGAAAAAAGGAATGCAGTTCTCAGAAACACATTTCTTTAGTAATATCTGAGTACTCCAGCCTCAGTTACAAAGAACCTCGTGATCAAATTCTAGGAAATAACTGTTAATCTGCTTAACTAGGGCAGGTAGAAGTATAATAATGGACCAGAGATTTTTATAGAGGCCAGGATCCTGAACTGGAGTTTATTCTCTAGGGTGCAGGCAAAGGCATTTTTAAGTGATTGGCTGTGAAGAGCATTAAAAGCCAGCACCAACGTGGAAATTTTGAGTGCAAGGAGGCTGTTGCATCACAGTGATCAGTAAATTGCATAGACCCTTATTAACCTTATTGATAAGGAGCTTAGGGAAGTCCCCTTCAGACTGCAATGTATTCCTCCTTTTGTTCCCTGTCTGTCTCCTCAAGCAATCCCAGCCACTTTGCATGGAAAGGCTTTCCAAGGCACCTCGAAATTCTGTGTGAGTAGCTGCGACTCCAAGTTAGAGCAAGGACTGGAGCAGGCTCTTGTGCAGGGACTCGGGGACACCTGGAGAACATTTGAACATTTTGTGCTCAAAGAATCTTTTATATTGCTCCCCTTTCAATGCAGCTGGGGTCTGTAGGGATCAGGGGATTATTTTTGATACCTGTCGAAAAGAGTTATGTCTACACTGATTTTCCATCCCTCACCACTAATTAACCTTATTGTATACAGGAAACAGTCTATTTAATACCTGCATGCTTTCTGTAATGCCAAGTAAAATGAAATCCAGTGTGAAATCTAGTTAGCGTTTGCCTTTTTGAAGTCATTTTTAAGTTTCCAGTTTTAGTGACTGTGACCTCAGAACTGATAGCTAGAAAAATAGGAAGCTCAAACCAATTTTGATTTCAATTGTATTCTTTGCCCCCTCCAACTTGAAAGTTGCAGTTCACCTGACAGTCTAAAACACAGGGCATCCCAAGCTAGCCAGTGTTTCTCTGGCATCTTGCTGTTCCCCACTCCCCTCAAACTTCCCACAGATCACCTGACTCCATTAATGTCCTCTCTCCTCTGCAGCGGAACACCTCTGTCCTTTACTTTCCCCTCCAGGATGCTTGAACATAACAGGAGGACACTTCCTGGCAAAACTGCACAGCAGTCAAGTAAATAGATGCTGAAGGGACAGGGAGGAATTGAGCCCAGGGTAAGATGCTATATGAAATTCTATTGGTGGAATGTTTGGTTGGGGGGTGGAGGGAGAGGTAGGGTCTAGCAAGAAAGAGCAGAAATTAAACTGTGTAAAATGTCACCAAATGATGTGGAAAAATCTGCACGTCTTCAAGTATGCTGCACAATATGGACTTAGAACACATTTTTGCCAGTGATGTGAGAGCGGCTAGAGCAATGGTTACATTCCTGCTCTTGAAATGTGAGCGTGTATCAAGTGGATGCCTCAGCTTAAATGGTGCCAGAGAAAAGGGAGGATTTCCAGGCCAATGCTTTATATTTTGTTGCGATCTTGGTTTTTGAGATTTTCATACGTTGGTCAAGAAAGCTTCTGTTCTGTGGCGTTAATGTGTAAGCCACATGTGTGAAGGTTCAGGAAAGGAGTGAAAGATGTCGTTGGGTATCACACATGTCTGCGCCCTCCCAGGTCTAAAGCAGGACTTCAGCATTTGCTGTCAGACTTGCATGAATTAGGCTGGTAAGCATCATGTGCTGCTGCAGCTGAGCTTTAGGAAACGCATTTCTTGGGGACTTAAACTTCAAGAGACATAGATGAAGGGGTTTCTCTTTGATGGTCCTTTTTTTTAAACTTAGGACTAGGAATCAACATAAATACTAGAGATTTGGCTTCATCTAAGACACCACATTTATCTTGATAGGAAGCTCGATGGTGGATTATGCTCGTCATTAATGCTGCTTATGTTCTTGGTGTTTGTCTTGGTTCACTTATCTGACAAGTGAGCACATAGCACAAACTATGAGCATGGTGTTACCTCTCCCTCTTGCTGCCTTCTTTACACGCTCCAAACTGAATAAAGAGTGTTCTGCACAATCGAGCTTGAGGATTTGGAGACTCTGGGTGCTTTGCCTTAAGCATAAACTAGCAAAACAATCAGTGCCTGTTTATAAGGTGTGTGTGTGTGTGTGTGTGTGTGTGTGTGTGTGTGTGTGTGTGTCCTCCTGTCAGGTCTCTCACCAAGATAGCAAGACATTTTCATTTTGATGACACCACTACAGAAAATTGTCATCTTCCTATTCAAGATGTTCACTGTATTCTCATCACTTCGGTGATTCAGGCTCACTCTCCGGCAGCATGAGACACAGCGTGTCTTGATGCCTGCCTCTTTTTCAATTATATTTAAGAGGAAGACTGCTGGGGATCCAGTTTTTCATCTTGCACAGGACCCTTATAGAGCTAGATCTAATTTCAATAAACATTGGGTAGTATGATATGATGGGTGATAACTGGACTCTGACAAATATGATCCAACAGTGGGTAATATGATGCCACATAGGGTCAGGGCTACCCAAACAGGTGCTTTTTAAATATTTGGGCAAAGAAGTTTCCTTTATATTCTTTCCACAATGAAGTAAACTGTCCAGAACTGTGTCTGTAAGGCATACATGTAAAGAAAATACTACCTGACTATTAAAATTCTAAGAACAAAAATCTTTAATAAGGTTTGGTATCTATTCATAGCAACAGAAATACTCTACCTTTAAGGGGGAAGTCATATAATGTTCCTCTTATTCTTTTATAAGAGTTAATATGAAGTTAAATTTTCTTTGAAGTTAAACTTTTAAGTGTGTTAATAGGAAAGCATCCAGCTCCCCTCCCATATTAAATATAAATATTTAGGGTGTTTATGTGATACATATTTTCAATTCTATTCCTTAAATGATCAGATGGTATAATGGCATGTTAGCTATTTTTTTCATTGCTGTGACAAAATGCCTGACAAAAAGCAGCCTGACAACTTAAAGGAGGAAAGGTTTATACTGGCTTACAGAGAGTTTAGTCTGTCATGGTGAGGAGGGCATGTGGGCCATTGCTCATGTTCTGGTGGATCAGGGAACAGAGAAATGAATCCTGGCACTCAGCTCGGTTACTCCTTTTATTCAGTCCAGGGCTCTAGCCCATGGGCCAGTGCCACACATTCAGGTAGGCCCTCCCTCCTCAGTTAACTTCCATGGAGAGGCCATCAGAGACATTTCCAGAGGTGTGTGTTCTGAGTCAATCTAAATTCCATCAAGTTGACTGTGAAGATTAACATCACAAGTGGTTAGTGCAGAATCCTCTGGCATAATATTATTTAGATCTGAACAATGTCCTGACAGTTCACTAATTACATGAACTTGCTAACACCATTGTTTTTTCAGTTCTGTTTCCTCACAGATAAATCAGGGATAACAACTGCATTTGCATAGTGACAATTGTGAAGAGTAAATAAAACAGCATATGTAAAGGGCAGTTATTGGCATATAATAAGTACTTCATAAATGTTACTTAGCCAAATTATCTTTCCAGGAAGAATTTTTCTTGGTGGTTCTTTTGGGGAGGGGTGAGAGGAAAGACCAAGAGAGAGGACAGAGAAAACAGGTATGATGTGATGTGATGTCCCCATGCCCTCTGGGTGTGGTTCTTGTGGCATATGTACTCTCATCTGACTTGGGCATGACCTGGTCCAAATATGCTAACATAATGACTATTGAATGCCAAATTATTGCCACCATTTCAGAATTAGACCCTGCCCCAATGGAGCAAGTGAGCCAGAAATGGGCCTGCTTATGGGAATCTGGCCCAATAAGAGCTAGTGCTTTGCACTTAGCAATAGTAATGAATAAAGGGTGGCTAAAGTCTCCACAGAGTTCAGCCAGATGATGATCTCATAATTTCAACTTCTCTGTCTGCTGTCGCAGTCTGAATGTAACTATGGCAGTAATCTTCCATACAGCAATGGCACCTACAGTGTCTCCCTCCTTCAAGCTCTACTTCGTAATGTCACAATGCTGACAAAGTTGCTTTCATACTGAAAGATCTACGGGGTGTCAAAATTCACTAGAGATGTAAGATAGAGTCTGCTCTCATCCTTCCTTTCATCATCTTTAGAACATAAAGTTGTTAATAAGGTAGAGATCTATCCTCCATACCCTTAGATGATGATTTATGATATCATGATGTTTTACCTGTTTTGACTTCCATCACATTATTCCATTACACAGACAAGATTTTTTTTAAGTATATTGGTTTTAATAGATCAAAAGACAAGAGAGATCCACATGAACTAAGTAATATTCCCGGACCTTATACAGTAAGTTTGACATATTTTGCTGCTTGTTTTCTATTCTCTCACACCACTCTGACTCCACACCTTAGCTCCACAATTTACTCCATGAACTGCCCTTTTCTGAGAAACGAGCTTTGCAACTTGGAAGGCTTAACAGTGAGGCCACAAAAATGGAGATCCTTAGGCCGAGTCTGCTCAGATGTGTTTTATTTGGTGGCTTATTTAGTGTCTTAAAAATCAGATTTCATATACGATTCTCAATTCTGGCTTTCCATGAAAGATCTGAAAGTCTGGCAGCACTGAGCTCACATTCTTACAGAAGCAACATCAGCTCCAGCTGAGTAGAAGCCGCCTTTTCGGCTAGGCGCGGAGATTGAGTTTTCCCCAGCTGTTACCACTTCATAGTGTCGGCTGCCTGTTCCTCTTTACTCATTTATGCTACATGCCCGGACCCAAACGGCATCTGAATTGCAGCCCTCGGTTTAAAGAAACACACACACACACACACACACACACACACACACACACACACACGAGAAAAGAATGGAAGGAGGGGCAACCTATCCACATTCTTAAGATAAGATGAAACATTTTAATTGAAGAAATGAAATTTGAAGCAAGTCTTCCTTTTTTAAATATGAATTTGAGTTCCTTAGGAGAGAGTTGATATTGTTTTGGTTTTAGTTCTCATTTTTGACAACAGAGCAATTTGACCCAGAACTTTTAGTGACAGTCCTTTTGGATGAAAATCTTTGCAGGGCCTTTTAATACAGCACTATTGGCAAGTGATTGCTTCCTTTTAACAGCTTTCAGCTTTTCTCTTAATTGGATCCTTTGTTTTCTAATTGGATAGGGAGAACCATCATAAGGCTTTCAATTATGAGCTGTGGCATGGTGATCCTGTCATATGGCACATGCTAAGTAAAGCCAGACTCCAAACTCCAAACATGGAATATTCACCGTTTCCATGAAGAAAGAGGCAATCTCTTAATGCTTCTGAGTGGGTACTCTAACTTGCTTGGCTTTTTTTTCCAGAGACGCTTTTAGACTTATAAAGCTGTTCTATAGATCGTCATTTCTTATCATATTATAGGATGTTCCTAAGGAAACGAGATTATTATTGTATTGTTAGGAAATGTTAAAAAGTTATAGTCACATGTAAAAGAAGACAGGAGTGTCCTCAAAGTGGTCTGTGCCTCTTGAACTGCTTGTGAATTTAGAGATTCTTTGTTCAAGTTGCTCTGTGGCGCTCTTATTTTACTACCCACAAGGATCTCCTTTGCGTATAAGATAGGATTGGAATACTTTGGTTCACATCTAAACTTGACCTCTTTCTGTAGCTCTGTGTTCTAAAATTGCCAGGCAGGCATCTACTTCACCCGAAATCACTGACCTCACTCTTCTTTAGAGATGTCAGGATTTCTGAACTCTGGTACATACCATTCC
>NW_008360320.1:9216878-9253155 GCF_000622305.1 Nannospalax galili
TTTTTTTACTGCTTTTTTTTTTTTTGGTCTTTTTGAGACAGGGTCTCCCTGTAGCTCCAGCTGCCTGGAACTTACTCTGTAGACTAGGCTGGCCTTGAATGAACTCACAGAGGATCCGTCTACCTCTGCCTCCTGAGTGCTGGGATTAAAGGCATGCACCACCATGCCCGGCTTCTTACTGCTTTTTAAGTGGAGAGCATTTGTACCTGTGAGTATTGTTGGCATGGCTACATTTCTGGAAGGGAGTCTCATATTTTTAGAGAATCAGTAACTTATCAGAGATTTCAGATTTAAAGTTTCTTTGAAATATAAAAAGCTATATTACTTTGATACTTCATTTATCAAAAGGTTGCCCTCTCTAGGGCAAGTGGAACAGGCCTTTGCTCCCAGGTAGCATGACTGCTTATCTCCACTAAACATCTCTCTTGAGCCTCTTCTAGGCAAGTATTATAAAAGCCATTAGTGAGACTCATTTTAAGATGCAAAAAAGATTTTTTTCCCTTTGGTTTTAAAGGGGTACCCTTTTATGATACTAACTCCAGTGGTTCTACCATAATCAAAAATTGTCAAAGGAAAATATGGGAAAAATAACATATGTAATTGAGTGCTTAGGAGGTGAAATGTTGCTTTAAGAATGTTACCTGTGGATAAAAAATGTCTTAACTGATAAGATTGACCTAGCAGAGGCCAGGGCTCTTTGGTCATAGGCTACGGAGAAGTTAGACACAATCCACAGAAAGCATTGAAGGTGTGATACTAACTGGCCTGGACAGGGCATCTAGTAGGGCAAGATCGTTAGGAACTGGAGTCCAGAGAGTCTGAAAGATGAGGGGGATGATGTAAAGATGGACTAAGGGCTGAAGATATATCTACCAATTTATATTGCTCTAATTTCATCTGGACAAAAGCCCTGTACAAGAAGAGCTGGGATAGCTGGGAGTCCATACTGAGTCATACCCACAAAAGTAAGGTCAGAAGTCAAGGCACATCCTGTACCTGGCAATTACAGGGGACAGTCATGGCTGCCAGAAAGTGGCTGGTTGTCTCAGGTCAGTGGTGGGGCAGTTAAGCTCTCCAGGAGCCACAGCCTAGTGGGATGTATGCCTTGAGAACAAAGACTGAATTACGGCTAGACATTTGACTGTTTCCCAAGAGCTGTAGTTATTATTGTTATTTTCTGTTCAGCAAAAGACCTGGTCTTATAGCCAAGAGCAATACCAAGTCCAGAGGAAGGAACCCGAGTGAGTTTCGGTAGAATGGAGAATGGAAGCTAGTGACGCCTGTCTGCCCCCCAAAAGGCCTTTCTCTCTCAGGTGCTGGGCCACTGGCATTTCCATAGTGGATTTCTGTGCATTAGCTTCCTATGTTCCTTGTGGACAGATGTTTACTTTTTGCTTTTATTCATGTAAAAAGGCAAAATATTCATTTCAACCTATATTCTTCCTCTTTATTTATCTGGACCATTTCCATTTCATTTTAATAAAGCTAATTGGTGAGTGCCTTAAAGATGATCTTGTATGTAAAGTTTTTCGAATATTGTGTAGTTTCATATTTTCAACATTTTTGGATTTGTGAAGATTAAATTTTGATAGCTACTTAAATTTTTTCTTAAATTGAGAAAATCAAGTCACTTGTTATAATTTCTAAGAAAAAGGTATAGTTAAATAAAAGAATGTGAATGTGTTACAAAATGTGTGCTTGTGTGTGTGTATGTGTGTGCATATGTGTTCAACAGTTTATTTTCTGAATACCAATGAAGTAGTAATTAGTATGTTGAAAAATCAGTCTTTAGGTTAAAAATGATGCTAAGGGTGAAAACGAATTCAAAATAGAAGTAATCACCCATTTGACAATGGGATTCATCTCGACGAGTAAATCTATTCTTATATTAAATTTTAAGTTAGATTACATTTATTTTGTAGATTTGGAACAAATATTTCCAGCAAAGAAGGTGTCAAAATTAGGGATACCCGAGAAATGTCTGAATGCTTTTATAAACATTGCTATTCAAATATAAACCTCTCCATTTCTTACCTTGAAAGACTCCTGAATAGTTGAATATTTGATTTAGGAAAATATAGGGAATCAGTCATAATTTCAAAAATGTAGTTAGACTATAAGCAAGCAAAGCAATTTAAATGTCACATCATAATCTCAAATCTTCCACTTTCCCTGTGGGACTAGATGGGCATTAGAGCTGAAGACTTCACCTAGTCAACATACAGAGAAACACAGCCTATCAAAAGAAATAAAAGCTCTGCATGCACCTTGTTTGACTGAGTATCTGTGGAGGAGAACTAAAATATAGTGAATTGTACTTCCATCAGCCTAACCTGCAGCTGACCTGTATTGTTGAAGGGGAGGCTGTGATCCATAATCCATACATGTTTTTTTTGCTATGGTTGGCAATATTCCTGGACAGCTTTCATTAAATTAAGTTCTGCGAAACACCATTTCTTTGATATGTTTCATAAAAATGGCATTCCAAAGTAAGTTTTGGAGAAGATTGTGGCTTTTTCCTTCTTGAAAATTTACAATGCACGAAAGCATTATAAAGGCTCTGAAAAGGCCTGCAGAGTAAATATTCCTGCTCATGTTTAACCTGTGTTTACTTAAATGTCATATGTAGATTTTGTTCTTGGGTGGCATGGAGTGTACATATTAAGAAACTTCCTTTATGTGCTTTGCTAAGGGCCTGTCTATAATTCTGAAAATGTACTGGAGTTTACCCTCCTGTGCTTTTCTGGCCCTGCAGCTTTACAGCAAACAGTCCAGATGGAGGTTAGCCTTGGCCCTCCCTGGCCAGTTCCCCTACTTTGGTGGACATGAATTTTGTCAGTCCTTAAAGCTCATGACAGTGCTGTAAATTCTGAGCTAAAATTTAACCTGTTTTCAGAAAAAAGTATGAAAGACATTCACCTTTTATGACAAAAGTCAAAGGCAGAGAACAAATACAAATGAGAAATGTGAGAACAGACACGATCAAGAGATTAATGCACTGTGAACTGATGGTTAGAAAAGTACAAAAACCATTCAGCTCCTCCAACAGTAGTTGGGAATCCCTCTTGATAGGCATTTATTCAACACTAATTTATTCCCAATTAAGTCTTTATAGCAAAGATACCTGAATCTAAGTAGCACAAGTGCTCAAAATGCAGTTCCTGTGAACATTTACCCATTAGAAGACAGACCGCACTGCAGTTTTGCTTTGAGCTAGACTACATGTTAATACCGCTTAACTAACATAGCCTGACAAAAAGGCATCATTAGGACTTTATTAAATGTGTTGTGAAATAGTATTTGATATATGTTTATTGTAAGTCTCACACCACTAAGTAAGAATTCAAGTTTCTAAAATCTTGAAATGGCTCAGAACTATTTTGGGATGGGGTGCAGGAACAAGGAAGTGATAAGCAGTTTATAGCTGCAAAGGAAGAGGAAACGCCACCAGCCCTGGTCACCGCAGATGGAAGGAGCAATGGCCCTTCAGTTTAGGGTTATTGACGAGATGATCTGTAGTGCAGTGCTGAATATGTTGGATTCCAGAAAACAAAGCAAAACAAGACAAAACAAAACACTCCAAACTTTCAAAGTTTAAGTTTTCTCAAAATTCAGCTGAATTCTAATCCAAAGAATTTCTCAGTTTCATACAATCATAGCCAAATGACTCAATCTGAAAGAGTCTTACTATAAAACTCAAAGTTCATATGGAGTTAAGAAAAGTAAAATATTTAATAGCAGTATAGTTCCAAGCAGGTAGATGATAGATGAATGCAAGCTTTCTTTTCAAAAGTTATATTTTATTTATCATTAATTAATTAATTAATTAATTAATTAATTAATTAATTGTGTAGGGGGCTTGTAGAGATCAGAAGCCAATCTGCAGGAGTTGATTCTCTCCTTCTACCATATGGATGTCAGGAACTGAATGAACTCTGCCTTGGTGGCAAGTGCCTTTACCATGAAAATCTTCTCAGCATCCTGCAAACTTCCCTTTAAGTTTGTGTTTTGCTGTTCCCATGGTGATATATAAAGGACACAAAGAGCCATATAATTGCCCTCTAGACAATTCTCAAGTTTTAGAGGTGTATCACAGTGTTCTTCCTATCTGTGAAACTTCAGGAGGGTTTTACTGGATTGGGGAGACTAGGACAGTAACTGTATTCCAGCCATCAGGTCATACCTGGCTGGCAAAATATAACTCAGCCACGGCATGTGAAGTGTTAATTGTGATTTTGACCACTTGAGTCAAGAGCGGCTGTTGGAAATAGAATAAATTTTCAATATGCTCAGCTTATGTTTCTTATGTGCTGTAACTATTTTGGGGGTAGGGAATCCATGCTAACCATATGCTTGCCTCCCCTCTATTTGCACAAACTATTCTGCTGTCTCCTTTTGGACTTTTTATAAGATTGGAAAATTTGTAAAAATCCCATCTTCTCCCTTAAAATTATGGTGTGTGTCAGAAGGACATTCAAATATAGCAAAGGCAGGAGAACATTTACAAGGCATTTTGCATTTAGCATCGATGTGTTTTAGAGTGATCATTCACATCTGATTCAGCCATAGTCATATGTCAATCTAGAAATCAATTGGCTTAAACTAATTGCAGTCTTCAATTTTATATCTAGATATTATATCATTACTTTCCAAAATAGGCTTATGACTAGCATCCTAAATGGGAATTATTGTTATATTCTGACATTTTTGATTTTAAATAATCTTTAAAGCCATGCATATATAATTTTCTCAAAGATCATTACAGAAAAGAGCCCAATATGGCAATAGACTATTGATAGTTAACATTGCCTGCTTTTTTTGTTTATTGAACTACTTTGTATTAATTTCAATGCAAAAGACTGAAACATTTTCAATTATTCACTTGTTTCATATTTTTATTGATCAGACATTGTAGAGATATTCTGAAGTATCTTTAAAATAACATTCAAGCTATCTAACAGGATGCAGAAAAATGAATAACCCATGAACTCAGTTAATGACTTATTCCTAGTTGGAACATGTGTTTTGTAACATATCAGCAATGATAAATAAAATGGGATTTCAGAGCCAAAACCAGGCCATCCTAAACAGCAAAAGGGAACACTGATGGCACTTACTATTGTTGAAGCCTTCTATGTCCTGATAACTGTGCTTCAAGTATGTCACAGGTTTTTCAAGGCATATTTAAAAAATCAGCTTTAACTCTTTGTTTGGCTACAAAAGATGCATTTAAAGAAAATTTATAATATTTGTGTGTATGTGTGTGCATGATGTGTATGTTGTATGTGTGTGTGTTTGTCTGTATGATTGTCGTCACATGTATGCCATGGTATGCATGTGTAAGTCAGAGGACAACCTTGGGTGTCAGTCTTTATCTTCCACCTTGTTTGCCACTTTGTGTGCCAGGCTAGCTGGTCTGTGAGCTTCTGGGAATTCTCCTGGTTCTGTCTCCCATCTTGCCATGAGTACCAGGATCATACGTATGCATGCTATTGCACCTGACTTTATGTGGGTATTGGGGATTTGAACTCAGGTCCTCACACTTGTGTAGAAAGCACTTTACTCACTGAAGTACCTCCCTAGCTCATGAATATAATTAACATATGCATTCATTATTAATCTACTAGTGAAGCTTCCTCATGCAACAGACAGCGATTAACACGGAAAGTCACAACTGGCCAAAATGTTGATAATAAGAGACAACAGAGTGTGTCTCTCTGGATAGGACTCCCATATTAAACCTCTGCCACCCAGGGTTCAGGGACCATTGAAGAGGAGGGGGCAGAAAGATTGTAAGAGCCAGGGGTGGTAGATAACCACAAGGAAACAGAGTTTATCAGGATTCTAGAAATTTGGTCGTATGAGCTGACAGCAATGGTGACAACATTCAAAAGACTTGGCCAAAATCAAACCAGCATAGAGCTGGAGAAATGAATAAGAAGCCCCAACCTTAGCTGAGGAGCTATTGGCAGCTGATCACCGCTGGGTGAGGAAGAGTTGGTCTTCTTCAAGGGAGGGATGCTAGATAGGCTGACCAGGCTCTAGCAGATGAACTTACATTGAGGAACATCTGGGGACACAAGCTTGACAGGCCTTAACATATATGACAGAATGCATGAAATCTAGTGGGTAGGCTATGGGGGGGTACAGATAGAGGAGAGGGATCTAAATATGATTAAAATGTATGATATGCACAAAAATTCAATAAAAATATATATTAAAAAAGGAAGTTTATATAAATGGAGATAATTATATTAAACAAATTAAGGAAGTCTCAGGAAGACAAAAAATACCCTACTACATGCTAGGCACTATTCTGAATATTGAGGTAGTTGCCTCTTCCCAGGAGGAGCTTATGGAGCTAGGTCTCCCTGTCCATGGGTTTTGTACTTGGGGATCCAACAATCTCACATGGAAACTATTTGAGAAAAAAAAATTGTATATATGTTGAATATGTACAGACTCTCCCCCATAACTCCACCATAAACAATATAGTATAACAACTATTTCCTTAGCATACTAATTGTATTTGGTATTACAAATAATATGAAGATTATTTAAAGTGTACGAGAGGATGTTGTAGGTTATATACAAATACAAATACTGTACTGTTCTATAGGATGTCAACATCCACAGAGTCTGGTATCTGCAGGAGGTGCTGAAACCAGTTCTCCAAGGAAACTGAGTGGTGTCTGGAATCTTGCTAGAAATGAACAGTGAAACTTACACTAGTTAACATATAGTGTAATTTCAATCATGAAATGTTTTGTGAAAAACTGTGGAAGGAAGTAGTTCTTCCACTGACTCTAAAGCACTTTAAAAAATCACTGATGTTCCTGGATTTGTTCTCTGAGATTCTTTTCCTTAAATCTTTCACTTATTATTTTTATTTTATGTGTATGAGTGTATTGCCTGCATGTATGTGAGTGCACCCATGTTGCGCAATGCTGTGGAGGTCAGAAGAGGGCGTCAGATTCCCCTAGAACTGGAATTGAGGTTGGTTCTTAGCCGCCATGTTGGCACTGGGAATCCAACCCGGGTCCTCTGCAAGAGCAGTCAACGCTCTTAACTGCTGAGCCATCTCTCCAGCCCCTGTCCTCTGAGGTTCTTGCTTACATAGTATGGGCAGGACTTGGCTGCTTCTACTTTTAAACAGTCTCCAAATAATTCGAAGTAGCAGAGAGTGGTGAAAAGTGCAACATATTAGAAGACAGTGCGCTCCAAGAAACTGTGTCCAAGGAAGAAGGATGTAAGTGCAGTCCTGATTAGGTGCACAGGGAAGGAAGCCCCAGGGGGGCACACAGCAGGTTTACTGCTCTGGGGATAAGGCTGGGCTGGTGCTTCTAGGAATAGAGGACAGTTTAGCCATGGGCCAGGGAGCCAGGGTAAGGAGGTAGGAAACACTTGGGAGTAACTTGGGGCCTTTAGTAAAGGTTAGAAATTTAATTCTAAGGGTGATGAGAATCTATTCATGGGTTTTGAACAACAGAATGGCATTATTAGTATGTTAGGGATTTAATTCTAGGGGTGATGAGAGTCTATTCATGAGTTTTGAATAACAGAATGACACTATTAGTATTTAGATAATATAAATATTTATATAACTTAACCACTGTACATGTTTAAGGAAATATTCTTTATACAATTCTAGACCCAGCATTTTTCAAGTCTACCATGTGCAATTCCAATATTTTGGACCTGTAATGTATGTTCTTTAGCCATCTCCTAATATGGGACAAATTGGGCTTTGCACTAGGATTACTTAGTATAATTTGGAGTTTTAAATAAAAAAAAAATAATTCTACCTATTCTTTGTTCAGATATTGTACTACTTCCTTAGGTAGTGGATCTCTTTCAAAGCAGGCCAATCTGCCTTCTGCAGCCACCTGTCACCTGGAGGTATTTGGCAATGGAAGCAGAAACCATCATGGTTGGGTGACATGAGAAACTGCTCCTGATCTGCAGTGAGTAGAGACTAAGAATGCTGAACAGCCTCCACCATATCATTCAACTTAAGACCAACCATAGTGCTACAGTCAATGAGAAACCCTGTCCTGTTTGTGAGAGCACTGTGGTTCATTTACCTTGCTGTTCCTGAGAGCACCTGGAGAGGTTACAAAAATACAGAGCACTGGGCTCCATCCCCAGAAGTCTGATTCAATATATTTGCGGGGATACTTGAACTACAGTGCCCTTCACAAATTCCTAAATGGTAATAATCCTGCGGGTCAGGGACCACACCTTGAGAACTATCACTGACCTGACAGCCAACATGGTAACAGCATGAGAGCCTTGTGAACATTACTATGTAAAACGGAATCACTATAGATAAAAAATGGTCTGCCACTCTTTAAACTTAGGATTCTTTGAATTTAGGAAATGGGAAAGAAGGGCTGGAGAGATTGCTCAACAGTTAAGAGCACTGGCTGCTCTTTCAGAGGACCCAGGTTCAGTTCCCAGCACCAAGTGGCATCTAACAACTGTCTGCAACTCCATTTCCAGGGAATCAGTCACCTTTTTCTGGCCTCCACAGGCTTTACATG
This sequence comes from Nannospalax galili, assembly GCF_000622305.1. Taxonomy (NCBI): domain Eukaryota; kingdom Metazoa; phylum Chordata; class Mammalia; order Rodentia; family Spalacidae; genus Nannospalax; species Nannospalax galili. The sequence goes on from NW_008360320.1 coordinate 9,225,422, forward strand.
TGACACAGGCACACTTACATAGATGCAGGCAAAATACTCATATGCATAAAATAAAAATCAATCAAAAATTTTTAAAAAGAAGGGGAAAGAAGTCAGCAAAAACAAAAAAAACCCAGCCATGTATATTTTCACTTTGTGAATATCACTTCTTTCTTTCCTATTGAGAGACCATAATTTTGTGTTTGTTTAATCAGTCCATTTCATTTGTCTAAAAAATTAATGCATAGTCTTTAAAAATATGTACTAATAAAAGTACCTAAAATATGCACTAATAATAAGTATCTAATGTAAAAAGTAATATCTTCCCATTTCCTAATGAAGCTCCTTCACTATAGAAATAATTAACGGAGGGGCATAACTTCTGGATAGTTTTCTACTTACTTATTGACCCACCCATCTACCTTTATATATGATAATATGTATTTATATATAATATCTGTATTGTACACAACATTCTGCACATATATGCAATTTTTCTTTTAAGAAAGAATGAGATAATAAAATACACAATGCTCTGTAATTAATTACATATTAATTCTTCCTCCTTAATTACATATTGTGAACATTGTTCTGTGTTGGTGCATGTGAAAATACCTCATTCTTTTTAGAAAAAGTTACATTTCATAGTGTGGAATGTCTTACATGATTTAACCACTTTCCTGTTGGTGGCTCTCAGGTTATATCAGATATTTGCCATTACACCCGATGCTGGCATGTACGTGCTTCTACAAACAGATTTCTAAGAAGTAATGTATTGAGAAGACAAAAAAAAAATCTTCATTATTTTTATTGCACACATAATCCCCAAATTCTTTGTTTGTTTGTTTGTTTTCTTTTTGGTCTTTTTGAGACAGGGTGTCCCTGTAGCCCCAGCTGTCCTGGAACTCACTATGTAGACCAGGTTGGCCTTGAACTCACAGAGACCTGCCTGCCTCTGCCTCCCAAGTGCTGGGATTAAAGGTGTGTGCCACCAGACCTGTCTTGTTTCTTAATTTTATTTACTTTGATGTTTATGTAGTCATATCTAGTGTCATTTCTTCTGCAATGTCTGCCACTGTTTTTATTATTATAAAATCTGCCCACTTAAAGAGATAAGATATAAATAATTGGTCTTGTCTTAATTTTTAAAAAAATTTTTACATTTAAAAATATTTATTATTTTTATTTTATGTGTATGAGTGTATTGCTTGCATGTAGGTAAGTGCACCCATGTTGTGCAATGCCTGTGGAGGTCAAAAGAGGCCATCAGAGCCCCTGGAACTGGAGTTACGGACAGTTGTTAGCTGCCATGTGGGTGCTAGGATTTGAACCCGGGTCTTCTGCAAGAACAACCAGTGTTCTTAACCACTGAACTATCTCTCTAGCCCCACATTTCACATTTTTAGCAAGCCCTCTAATTCATCTGAATATATTTTAATTTGAGATATGATAGCAGTATAAATTTATCTGTTTTGTAAAGGCAGGTAATTATTGAATAAACCACTTATTCAAAATGATTTGTGGCACTAAAATCACAGTAGCATTACTATATTCTGGGTATATTCCTCCTCCCATTTGTCCTTTTCTTTATAATGAAAAAAAAATTTCAGGTGAGTTTTTTTCCAATGAAGAAAATGAGTCCAAGAAAGATGGAAAACTTTGTTCAAAACCACTAAGAGGCAGAGCTTATGTTGAGGCATATCTTTATTACTCTAGAATAAAGGCATTCCTTTTGCAAATGACTAAGATCAAGATTTTTTTGTAAATTTCACACAGAATATTTTGATCATATTTAGATCCTCTTCTGTATCTGAACCCCCCTTTTCTGATTCCCTCCAACAAATCTCTGTACTTTAATGTGTTTGTGTGTGTGTGTGTGTGTGTGTGTGTGTGTGTGTAAAGTTCTATAGAGTCAGGTTTGTGTCTCCAAGTGCCCTTTGGTGTTGGTTCATCCACTAAAGCCTGGTCAACCTATTAAGAGTTCAATGAGACTGAATCTCTCCTTCCCAGCAGTCATCAGTTGTTAGTAATTCTCAGCTATGGTTTCTTATCCATCAAGTCTGTGTTGGGATTTTTTAAGATCCAAATTTTTGAGATTGAAATCAATGGCCTTTCTAATCAAGAGGCTCAAAGAAGACTTAGGGGAGAAGTGAGTTGCAGTCAGCAAGATATCCTGGGTGATAGACCTTAATTTTTCAAAATCTCCCAGTACAATGACCAGCCTAGAAAATAGTCTCTATTGGTATCGTTGTGGCACTTTTATCTTGGGGGTAATCAACAGCTGTCTAATTAGATGTAAGGCTCACTCAGTGGGAGGGAACTCATGTATGGTACTGAAAACATAGTCCTATACACATGATTGGAGATGGTATAGACTCTAGAGGAAACTAATTTTGTCACATCCCTAGACCAACATAATTTCTTACCATATTCTAAATATGTATTCTATATACAGACAAGTGTACTTCCTATCGTTCATCAGAGAAGCTTCTTTTTGCAACAGATGGAGACTATCATGAAGTTCTACAACTGGTCAAATGCAGAGAATAAGTGTCTGTAAGGTGCCTAGCTCTAAGTGACACATCTACAATACAACTTCTACACCTAAGGTTCAGGGAACGCAGTAGAACAGGAGGCAGAAAGAATCTTAATGCATCTCTCTCCTCTTACCAGTGAAGCTTCCTCAAGCAGCAAATGATGATTAACCCAGGCTGTCAAACTGGCCAAAGGGCAGAGTGCTTATCTTTGAATAAGATATCTATATCAAGCCTCTGCCTCCAAAGCTCAGGGATCACTGTGGAAGAGGGGCAGCAAGATTGTAAGAGCCAGGGGTGGTAGATGACCATAAGGAAAGAGAGTTTTCCAGATGGCAGTGACGTTTTTGTATGAAATGACAATAGTGGTAACAGCATACACAAGACATACATATCAAGCCAGCAAAAATCCTAACATAGAAGTGGGGAAGTGGGAAATTGAGCTGCTGGAAAAGAGTTGGTTTTCTTTAGACAGATGAACTAGGCTCCAATGGATGGGCCCACACTGAAGGGCATTTGGAGACAAAAATTTGACTTGATAAGCCTTAATATACATGACAGGAAAGAGTATATGAAATTAGGCTGGGGACCTTAAAAGCAGTATAGATAGAGGAGGGGGGTGTCTTAATATGATCAAAATATATTGTATGAGGTTTGCAAGAATTCAATAAAGATTTATTTTTTAAAGAAAACCTCCCAATTCACATTCAATGCATATCTACACTGATAAGAAAAGCAATAAGATGGACTAAACAAAATTAATATGAATTATCTTTCTCTAGAGTCACGGTTTTCAAAACTTTGGATAGCATCTATTTCTTATCACAAATGGAAATGCCCTATGGGCATACCGATGGGGGCTTTGAGCTATGGGTTCTCTAAGGTGTCATTCCTCAAGCTTTAGAATGGTTTTAGCCATCCATAGGTGAGTATCTCAACAGTAAGAGAAGTCTGCTCTGCTGCCACAGTGACAACTAATAGTACCAAGATCCTGGGAAGACTCTGCTCTGCAGATAGAGGAAAAACTCTAGGAGATGTATCATACATTTGAAATAACTTTGGGAAGCAAACATTTATAAGAGAGCTATGATTTTCTATCTGAATTTTCCCAGTCAATCTGTTGAAATACTTGAATGTGCTTGTCACATTTCATGTGGAATATATTGAGTGCTGTACACAGAGCATCATTAATTAAGCCCAAAGAGTAATGTACCTAATAAAAAATATTAGTGGAAAGCATAGAACTTTAAATATTTACCTTGCAATGTTATATAAACCTAAAAGGAATATTACCAGTATTTGGTCAGAATTCCTTAACGTCTTAATTTTTTTTCTTTTCATGTAAATGAAGAGAACAGCTACTTCATTTCCCAGTAAGCATATCTACATGATGATTTTGGCAGGCTTTTTTTTTTTTTTTTTTTTTTTTTTTTTTTTTTTTTTTTTTTTTTTTTTTTTTTTTTTTTTTTTTTGGCAGTTTTTTGGAGAAATACTCCTTCCTTAAAATGTTCCTAGGGTAGCTTGGAGTCTTTTCCAATTTGAGTGTCATCATTCCTTTGTCCATATTTCATTTTAATAAATAAAAATAAATATTTGATCCTTTGTATGGTGACTGGACTTAAACAAGAACTCTGTAAAGCTTCCGGACATCAGGGTGCTATTCGGAGGAATCCATTTCTAAGAGGAAGACCTCAGGTTGGAAACTGAAGCTGTTTGGTTTGAAGAACAGCAGAGTTAGGGAAACCCCGATGACAATGCAAACAGTCATGATATAGAAGGAAGAAGAAATGATTTTCTGTTTGTATGAAGAATTAGTGTGAAAAGAGAAATGGCTGCTTCACAATAGATCAATATCTTCATGGAAATGCAGAAAAGTCAAAATAAGAAAGCAAAACCACTCTTAATTCTAACTACTTAGGTTTTTACCTTTATTAATATCTGATATAGACTTATAAATGCTAGAAGAGCACCAGGAGCATCCGTCAAGGTTAGTAACTATTTTATGCATAAAAGGCCCATATTCCCCATCAGGAGAAGCATGCAGTAGGACATTTGAGATTCCTCTACTGGTTGACAGATTGAGTGACCTCTGAAGAGTGGTTTGTGCTCCTTGATTAATGACCAAAGAGTAGGCATTCTGGAAAAGTCAAAGTATCATTTGAGATGAGGAGGGATAATACGTAACAACTGTGGCTTCTGCCGCAGCATGTCTTACACTTGCCATTTCCTAGGATTCAGTCAGCAGAATTTGCTGCCTTGTGGAGGGGTGGATACAGCAGAAAAAGTACTTTTGCTTTTGGCAAGCCAAAACATTTGATTGCAAAGGGCAGTGCCTTTGAGTGGCCTAATTGGTGGGTTATAGAGGAGATGAGCCAAGCTACTCTGCAGCTAAGCTACAAAAAGACTTTATGGACATGGAAGGGGAAGGGGGCAAGAAGTGCAGAGACTTCAGCGAGGCCTCATGAAAGTGGCCGTGTCCTCAGCTCTTCTTTGCTGCCTTGCTGGGTATGTAGGCTGCTGGGTTTGAAGAATCCGAGGTAAGATACAGCCATATTCTCCTTCAGGAACGCCTAGTGATTCACTGTGATTCCAGAGTTTCTATGCCCAGTATATTAGGCATAACAACATAGAAATTGCTTTGTGGTATATCAAGATAAAAGTGCACCAAGATATTTTCACTGTCTGTTGCATCACATGAACTGTGACCAAGAGCCAGACCTAGGGCTGGAAGTTGGGGATGACAATGGAAAATCAGAAAGGAAGGAGACCAGGCTGCAGGGTTCGCAAAAGACAGACACTTTCTGCGCTACTAATCTGCCGTCTTGTCTTTCCTGGAAGACTGTAAATATCTGGAGCTCCAGGAGTGCTCTGCTTTACTTAGTGTTACTCCTCTAGACCAAAATTTGTGTTTGGGTCATAGTAATAGAGTCTCAAAAATCTTTGTTGAAATACTGTTTAAACAGATGCCCTCCTTGTCCCCCACCAAACACTTAAGCTATACATAGCCATGCACAGTAGAAACAAATAGAATATAGTCAAATAATCATTTAGAGGAATGGAATTTAGGGTGAGAAATTAGTTTCAATTATGGCACAATAGTAATATTCTTAAAAAACCAAGTTTCATAATTATTCTAAGAAAACAAGAACATGAAGGTAGAAACAGAGAGCTAATCTATTTTTTAAAGATTAAAATATTATGTGTGTGACTGCCTACATATATGTATGACCACCATGTCCATGCCTGGTGTCCACAGAGGCCAGAAGAGAGTGTTGAATCCCTTAGAACGGGGGTAGTTGAAAGCCACTATGTAGATGCTGGGATCAAAACTAGGGTCCTCTACCCAAGCAGCAAGTGCTCTTAACTGCTGAGCCATCTCTTCAGACCCAAGAGCTAATATTTTGGAGGCCTGCTAAGGGGTTGAGATTATGCAGCTGTAATGTTGCTGATGGGACTTTGTGGTTTGCACATGTTAGTACAGTTCCTTTCTCTGCCCAGTCTGGCTGCTATATCCTTCCTTTCTAAGTGAGTGGATCCCAACTATACCTTGCATGACATACTCTGTTTCAGGTACTCCTTTTAGGGAACTGAACTTGTGATTGCTAGTTCCAGGAGAAGCTCAAGAAAGCCAACAAGAAGAATAAGGTTTGGAGCTTGCTCATCTGCTGCCTGGCTGGTAACAAGAAGATGGGCAGTGGTGGCAGGTGGGGCACCGATGTGTCCTTGTGCAAGATGACAGTCAAGTTACTAAAATTCTCACTACTGATGAGTTGGATGGGTATTGTATCTGTGGGGATGAGCTAATATGCTGCACAAGACATTTAAAACCAATATTGTTTATAGGTAGCTAATACATGTTCAATGAAATTAAGAACTCTTACTAAGTACCACTGAAAGTCTACAAAAACTTGTTTGCAATTATAGGAGCCTTTACTCTCTAAATGAAGATTAACTGAAGGAGAGGGCTTATTACAGATATAGTCTCACTGATAGAATTGGGGATGAGAAGACACTGAAATTAGAGGTCAAGTGATGGGGCTTTAATTGCAAGAAGCCAGGTAGATATAATCTTAACAACAAGAAGCAAGGCAGCCAAGCTGACCTGAGTCACAGAGAGTTATGAAGATGAGTAATAGGACATGGCATTCTCAGGAGCAAAATAAACAGGCAGCTAATAAGGATGCTTTTCTGTTTGTATCATTGCATTAGAGTGATATATCTAATTACTGTATTTTAACTGCTTCTGGGCACTTGGGCTTCTTGGGTCCAGGGACTGACAGTCAAAACTAATAGTTGTCATCTAGGCAGGTGTAACTGACTCAGAGCAAGTGGAGGAGGTAGGGCTGCTGGTATAAAATGGGGGCAGGGAGATGTATGCCACCCACATGAGGCTTCTAAAGTCTCTGTCCTTCAGGTATAGTTTGAATAATTAATGGGCAGATGGAAGGCCTTGACTGAGAAGCCATGATGAACAGAATTTTGAATCTCTCATAGATGAGGGAGTGGGTCATTGTGTCACATCAGGTACCAAGTTCCACAAAGGCCACATATGAGGGAAAGAAGGAATGCATAGTAAAAGACAATGATTTACCTTCAACTGCTGAGACTGCGCTTCCCTTTCTAAGCTTCTTTTCAAAGGTTTCCTTAGAAAGAGAGGCCTCCTGTCATCCTAGGAGAGCTGCTTCCCAAACATATATAAGGAATGGATTGGAGTAAGGGTGGACTGTGGAGACCTGTGATGTGCAGCCCAGATCTGTTTCAAAAAGGACCTCTAGCTCAGCTTCTCGTGTTCAGTTATAGACAGCTTTAGCTATCAACCCCGTGAAGTTCCCTTCAGCTGAGGAGAGCCATCTTACCCCAAGAGCCTCTTGGAGGTAGCTTGTGACCAGTGACTGACTGCAATGAGTGTGTAAAGGTCAAGCTGTTTTGGATCTGGAGAGGACTGTGGTGGCCCAGGAGTTCCAGAGACTCTGTATGTTGGCCTGGATCATCAGTTTGACTTTTCTTTCTTCCCCATCCTGCTCTATTCTCTTTCCATTGGTGTTAATAGATAGCTACTGCCAAATTTAATACCCCTTGTGACTGTAGCCATGAGCTCTTGGGAACCAGAGCAGTTCGAACAGAAAGGGAACTGGTTTGTGATAGATTTGAAATTTCATGAATTTCCTTCCACACTGAATTCATGCTTTATTATTAGCAAAACTGGCACAGAATCATGTTATATCTGTATAGTAATTTATATTTTCCAAACTTGTTCAGGTCATTCTAGGGCCAATATTCTCCGTCCAGCTTTCCTGTTAGCATCATCTGTGGACTTTTAAAAAGCATGTCAACGTCTGAGGCCCCAGAAATTCGGCTGCAGTTGGCCCCTGATGTGTTTTAAAAGCTCTGTATGTGACTGCCTGTGTGTTGGGGGTGGGGGAGGATATCATTGTCTTGGGAAAAGCCATAGTGTAATCTGGACTTTCAGGATCCACAGCTCTCATTCTCCAAGTGCTAACTGTGGAAAGAAAAGTGTTAGCAGTTCTCTGAGCCTCGGACTCCGCTTAGAAAGTAAAGTCTTTGCAAACATAACATCATGGAAATTTTGTGATTAAATTTTAAAGTTTGTGAAAACATTTTGGAATTGATAGACATGTTGCTCTCATCATATATGCTCCCATTGGCCTCTGTGCCTTGTTATTTCATAAACAACGAAAGAGAGACTAGGCCTTACTAGAGAGCTTGGACAAAGGAACAACATTTGATTCGGCAGTTGGAGGCTGACATCCAGGACTCTGAATTTCTAAAAAATTCTTCCCATAAAAGTTTGGTATGCAGCCCCTGGGCTCAGAGGCTTCTTGGTTAAATGACCTGTGTGAAGGGCACAGAGCTAAAGAGGTTGAAAACAAAACAACAAACCAGATTTAACTCTCAATATTTCCACAGTGCTGAAGGTTTTTCCACGATTATTCATGCTGAGTTTTCCTTTGTGCTATAGTCCTTATCTTAGAACTACTGGCTGGTAATACAACATTAGAGCTAAAATGGATTTTGAATTTTAAAATATCATAGAATTATAATGTGCTATGATTATTAAATGTTAAAATGACTCCTACCCCATTAGAGCTAAATCATGATTTGTGTTCTTGCAGTAAGGGCGAAACTCTGTAGGTAATATAAGCTATTTTTAAGATTACATGAACCAAACATAAACAATATGACACAAAGACTGAAATAATGTAAGCAAGTATCAAGTGAGAAAGTTTAAGTGAGTTCAAAATAGAGTAATACAAGGTTACCTACTGTTCCCCTGTCTAGAGCATGCTGACTCAATGTGTCATCATGAAGAAAGAGAAGGCTAGAAGGGTAAATTGCCCAATGGAGACCATCTCAGTGTGGTCATGACCAAGCCATTCATATTTTTCTTATGGCCTAAAAACAATTTCAAACATATTAGAAGATTTGACTTGTATATAGTCCTTACTTGCCAAGAGATAAATTTTCTAGAAGCCCAGTGTTTTCTGGAAGAGTCATCTGTTCTGTCTGCTCTTTAATCAGAGGCAGGGAATGAGGACACCGCACTTGAGCAAATGTATGCTATTTCTTCACATATCTAGACTTTGGGGTAAGCTCTCTTGACAGCTCCCTGATTTCTTTAACGCAGCAAATCTTTAATCAGCCTAGATATGTTAAAATGTGAATTTTACAGTGAATTGACCTGAGTTGGGTACTTGAGTTGAAATGTGTATTTTTTTTTTCCCCTCAAAAGCTGACTTGTAGGAAAGAAAAAAAATCAGATGTTCTATGATATACTTTGCCTTAGTGACAAGATGTTTTGGGGGAAATCATCCAAGCTTGAAATAAAATCTTTATTGAAAGTAATTCTACATTCATGCCAGTCAGATACATTGTCGGATTAGACCAGATATCCCAGGAGAAAACTACAGTATATGCACCAGGCAGAGTTGATTATTTGGGCCTCCTGTCAGTTCTTAACTTCCTGACAATGGCTGAGGCATTCACAGCGCTACAACTCTGTTTTCATCTTTATTTTGAGAGAAAGTTAATACACTTTACCTTAACTATGCCAAATGTACTGGAAAATAACCCGGTAATAAGATATACCCCGCCTACCAAGGAGTATCTATGTGGAAAGGGCATTTGGCTGTACATTTTAAGGAAACAAGTACGAGCAGCAAATGGCTGAAAGATGTTGTGATTATTTTTTTGCTTGAACTTTAAGATTTCTCTGGCAAAGCCTCCCTTGTACTGTTTGTTGAACAGCCACTGTGTGCACAGAACCAGGGGCCACAAACAACTTAAAGCCAGTGTATGCGCAGAACCAGGGGTGACTCAATCAGCTTTCACTGCAAATTGCCACCAAATGGGATGATAGCCTCTATTTTTCCTATGAAAATAATTCAGATATCAAAATTATTTGATATCTCAAAAGAAAGACAGGTATGACACTTAGCATTTATTTCTACTTAGAGAATCAGAACAACTTAGATGTTTTTTAAAAAGCTTACAGAATTATGCTTTTTTTCTTGGAAATAATCACTAACAGAAGACAGGAAAAAAGAATAATTTTAAAATTGGAATTATATTCTGATTCATTTTGAAGACAACACATTCTTGTGGTTGCAAAAGCCTGGAAAAGGCATTATCACCAATAGTGATTGAGAATAATCACATTCATTTGAAATTTTACAATTTAGTTTCATAGTTCCCACTTATGTGTATATTGTAACACTGACTTCTGTCATGCCACCAAAGAACAGAAACAAGGAAGTGACTTTGCCTTCAATTCGACTTAAGTTTAATAGAAAAGATAAGTTTATATTGTGTGATGGGAAATCACAACATAGTCCACCAGACAAAGAAGCCTCACAGCAGAGTAAATACATTCTTTGAGAAATGTATTTCCTATTTGAGAAATGCACTGATTTGGTTAGAATTTATGGTCAGAGAACTTTGGTTTTAAGTTAACAAAGAGCATGGCTATCCTCCAATAGGTGAATAGGTAAACAAATTCAGTATATTCTCATGAAGGAATGTGATTCAGTGATGGAAAGAAATGAGCTATGAAAGCATGTAAAGCCACGGAGGAGTTTTAAATGTATGCTGCTAGGTGAAAGAGGCCTCGTGATTCTCAGTACCTGAGGACATTCTGTAAAAAGTACAATTATGGAGACAACAAAAAGATCAGTGATGATCAGGAATTTCAGGGAAAGGAGGAATGTGGGGATTTCTAGGGCAGTGAACTCTTCTGTATGACTATATTTTGTTGATGGCATGTGAATCCTAACGTGAATGATGGGCTCTAGTTAACAATATTTGGACATCGGCTCATCAGCTATAATAATGCATCACACTGATGCAAGGTGTTGGTGACAGGAGTAGCTATGTGTGTGTACCAAGGGGCGTGTACAGGAATGCTGTCTGCCATATGCTCAGTTTTTCTGCAAAACTGAATGTGTTCTGAAAAATAAAATACATTTATTTTGTTTTAAAAGAAAAAAAGTGGTCCTGAAACCAGTTTGCATCTATTTAGGGCTATAGGTTGCTTGCCTGATCATCTACCTTCAGGTCACACACTAGAGCCATCTTATACTTACATCATTAAGGCTTCTATTGCCAAGCCACACCTATGCCCTTCTCCATTCCCAACGCTGGATTTAAGCATGTCTCTACCAGGAAGCATTTAGAAATTGTATTCTGATTACTTCGTTATTTGCTTTCTTGGCATTTAAACATTCAGATTCTATTACGTGGAGGTTGACATGTTTTATTTTTATCTCTACTTTATTTCTCGCACATATGTTTTATCTCTCAATTAACTTGTTTAGGTGGCAAGTTACCTTTAGCTTTACTCCTAGTTTTGGTTGCAGTAAAAAGTTGGGGCATTCCATACTTTCTTTTTATAAATACCTTTTGCTTTATGTATGGTGGTTAGGTTAGGCTTTTTCTTCATCTGCTTGCAGAAAGGAATTGGAATAAAACAAATATTTTTCTACCTGCAGTCAGAACAAAGCCAGCCCCAGTTATTCTTTTAAGTCTATAAGGGAAAGCCATGCTCAGGCGGGCAGGCAGTTAGGTTCTTTTCTGTCCTCCTTTCTGCCTGTCTCCTTTTGTCTTCTATCACTTTCTCTGCAAACAAACTACAGTGAATGACTAGAGAATGCATTTTGGATAAGAAAGATAAGTGTAAAATATCCTTCATGCTCCATTTTCAAAACTTTTATGAGTTAGTGTAAAATTACTTTAGGTTAAAGTGCCAAGAACAGAATATAGGAATCATGAGGTCTGTTTCCAAAAGTCTTGGTTCCTTACTGAAAAAGGTCCAAACAATCTAAAGGGGAATCTGTCTAGGTTAAAACGTTGAATGATTTCATAATCCAAATAAGAATATGTTCAGGAACAGAGACTGTCTGAATAATCCATTTTGCTGGCCTATAGAACTGAGTGGCAACTCCTGAGAGTGCCTAACCCAGAATTTGGAGAAGCGTGGCTGTCCACTGAGTGTAGCTCAGCAGTATTGCAGGAGTGGGCAATTTGCTTTACAAGAAAACAGAAAATCTGGCTTCTCTTCTGGCTCCGTGCTTCTTTACCTGTAGGAAAGTGGGCATATAGCCTTCCTCAGCCTCAATTTCCTCATTTGCATTATAAGACACTTGGGCTAGAAGATTTCTAATTTCTTTGTGCTAGAAATTTGATTTTCAACAAATCGTTTTCTTCTAGTAACTCTAAATAACTTGTAAAGATGTTTGACAAGCTCAGAAACACACTGCAAGGATAGTCACCAGTAACACAAGTGGCATCTGAAATGAAGCGCTTCTAAGAAGGACTTTCTTGCGTATATACGTGTATATTTTAAATGCATGTTTATGCATGCTTTATTTTATATAGGGTATACATGTATCCTTTTAAAATATTTTATTTATTAGTTTTATTTTATGTGTATGAGTATATTGCCTACATGTGTGTAAGTGCACCCATGTCCTGCAATGCCTGTGGAGGTCAGAAGACGGTGTTGAATTCCCCTGGAACTGGAGTTACAGATGTTTGGGAGTCTCCATGTGAGTGCTAAGAATTGAATTCAAGTCCTCTGAAAGAGCAGCCAGTGTTCTTAACCACTGAGCCATCTCTCCAGCCACCACATATATACTTTTATAAGTATTTATTAAAATGAAGGATGAAATAGAAAGGCAGACCCCAGGATAAGAAAACAAAACCAAATAAAATGGGCTGGAGAGATGACTTAGCTGTTAAAAGCATTTTTTTGCATTGACAGAGGGCCTGGGTTTTGTTCCCAGCACCCATGTGGCAGCTCACAACTGCCTGTAACTCCAGTTACAGGGAATCCAATGCCCTCTTCTGGCTTCCATGGGCACCAGGCACACAGAACATGCATATGCATACATGCAGTCACCCATATATACTCAAACACATAAATAAATCTTAAAAAAAAAAATCCAGACACAAGCCACCTATTCTGTTGGAAGCATTGTTTTTCATAGTGCCTAGGAAGGAATGGCCTGGATGAATTGGCCTACTGTGGTGCCTGAAAGTGGCCGCTTGTTTCATGGATGAGAACTCTGAAGTTGAAACCACTGAGTGGAAGAGGGGATAAGATTGTCCAGTAATCTCTACATGACTTGGGGGTGGAAACGGTGGTATATGTTCTGGGAACATGTCATTCAGTTCAAGAGGACTTTCAAAAGGAAACCCACTACAGCTAGGGAAGCAATGAGACCTATTTTATCTCCTAGATGGTCAGGAATCTGGGTACTTGTGAGGCAAGTTGCTGGGCTGGGGTGGATGTTAAACCATCTTGTCCAAAAGTTTGTCTAGAATGGAAAATTATAGTTGGATAGAGGAATCAAAGTAGGCAAATAAGTAGTGATTTAGGAATAGGTTAGAAGTAGTTAATGTACATGGATACCTCTTGAAGCAGGTTTTAGAATATTTGTACAAATGGTATGCCTCAGTAAGCCTTTCAGATTTGTTCCCTCTTTGTTTTTGTAAAGCAACTTTATAGTCGTTGAAATGTGTATTTTTTTTGCTCACTTCCTGTGGATGTACATCCCCTCCCAATATTTTGTTGACTTTCATTAATAAAAAGATCAAACCTTTATGTGATCATATATGAATGTTGATGTGCATGTCATTGAAGGAACAAATAGTCTCCCAATGGTTAAAAAGCTCTACTGGACTGGGGAGATGGCTCATTGGATAAAGTGCTTGCCATACAAGCATGAGGATTGGAGTTTGGATTTCCCCAGACTTACATAAAGCTGATATGGTAGCATGTAGCTGCAAACCAAGTGTGTCTACTATGAGACAGAAGGTGAAGAAAGGAGAATCCCTGGAAGCCTGCAGGCCAGCTAGCCAGGCACACACAGTGGTGAACAAGAGATCTGCTTCAAAACAAGATAGAAGACAAGAACCAGCACCCAGGCTTGTCCCCTGACCTACACACACACACACACACACACACACACACACACACACACACACACTGCTAGTATCAGATGCTAAGTGATAATTTTGCTATAATAGTGATTATAAAGGGAGACGAGATATACACGGCTGCTGAGTAGAAGAGGGTCAATGGAGTCTCTGTTTTATGCCTATTCTTCTGTACTCTTGTGTGGCGCCACACTGTAATGCCATATCTGGAAGGATTACTAATAGCACAACACTCTTGATTTATAGCTGCTCAATTAGGTTAAACAGCTTGATTCATTTCAATTGGATAAGAAAAACTCTTGTTGGATCTGAATTCTTGCTATGCAATGAACACAAACTCATGCTCATTATTACTTATGGAGCTTTTCTTTATGGATGAAGTGTTTCTCAGCCAAGTAGCAGTAGTCACCCAGCTGATGACCATAAGGAAAGGCAAACACTGTCAGTAGAATAACATCCTCAGCCAAGTGTTTATGTTGGATTCATATACAATACAGAGCTGTTCCTAACTAATGAGACAGAGTGGCCTCCTCGTCTCTCCTTTTGTATCGTTTCTTACCACCCATGTGTTCAGCAAGATTTTCTCAGGACCTAAGCCCCATCCTACTAGTACGTTCTGCTTCTTTGCAAGCTGGATTTATTCTTTCTAGTGTCCAAATGAACATCATACATCAAATAGCTGTAAGTTAGCTATGAATACAACTGTAATATGACTGTTAATGTAGCTTCCAGAGGTGATTAATTCATGCAGAGACTATTCTAAACAATGAAATAATTGGGATAAGTTGACATTTTAAAATGTTATTTACAGTCCTTTGTTTATAGATTTTTCCAAATCTGCTGGTTCATTATATTCTCACAAAGTAGTTTTTTAAAGTGTCTCCCACTTCAGGTAAGGAAGCACCTCAACTTTCCTGCTTAGAACTTTATTTTCTTTCTTCTCTGTGCTCCAATTTTCCTTGGTTTAGCTTCTCTTTAATCTACAATCTGGAATTTTCTCCTCTGATGGCTGAAAGAATGTCTATAGGCATTTTTAATGATACCCTTGATATATTCAATACCAAGCTGAAAGATCTGTCCAGATGCTGGGACAGGGGATCTGCTTACCTGGGTCTAGAACCCAAAATCTTCTCTGGATACCTGTGTTCAAAGCCTACTTGGTGTCTGTTTACTACCTTTTTCCTGCTGGTCTCTTTAGTTCCCAACCAGATATCCCTTGTCTCTGTCTCCTGAGTACTGAGCCAGTCTGTGCCCCTCCTTTTCCCAGGTCCCAGCTCACTTAACCCCAGCCTGGGTCAGAGCCCTAGGCCCCTTGCTTTCCTGGCAGGAGAATAAAGACAGCTGGCGGTGAGAAAAGTCTGTGAAGGAGAATATGAGCACAGCCGTGGTTATGGCTCTGCTGTCTGAGAACTCCCTCTGTCAGAGAAAGGCACTGGCTTCCCACACTTGCTACAGGGACAGATGTTTTCAATTATTATCACTGACAAGCCTCCAGGCCAGGTTCCTTTCTGATTGGCTGTCACTGCACTCAGAGGGGAATAAAGGAAACTGAGGCTAGGACACAAAACACCTCAGTCATCACTTTAATCATGTTTCTCCAAAGCAACTGGTTGAGTTGGATAGTTCACCCAGAACTGGAATCCTTTTGTAAACACAGACTCAATTTCCTTTAAACCTTTCATTCTGGTTTTAATTTTTCTGCCAATAGTTCTTCTGACATTATAAGAGAGTGAGACATTTGTCATTTCTTAACCAATTCTTTCCTTTTGTTGTTCTTCCAGAATTTTGGGTACCTACCAGAATATAGCAGGGGGATATGACTTAGAGAAAAATTGAACTTGATATTATTAGATGGCTAGACTTGTCTTTACATAATCATCTGCAAAAATGACCTGGATCTGATCTGGAAGCATCACGTTCTCCAGTGTTTCTACTCACTGTAACATAGATAAGATCCCCCCTGAAGTCAGAAGCCACTTCCCATGTCAGTTTTGCATGAAGAACAGGTTTACCAGGGGCTGCATGAGACAACCTCTTTCGAATCTTTAACACTGTTTGTTGTCTACCTTGACGTTTACCCTAATTATCGTGTGTATTATTTAGTTTTTTAGTAGCAGTGACAAAACAACTTAACGGAGGAAAGATTCACTGTGATTCATGATTTCAGAGGGTTCAGTCCATGGTAACTTGGCTCTATGCATTTGGTGGTGGGAGTCTATCGCAGAAGAGACTGTGGTGGACAGGAAAGGGGAGAGGGAGAGGGGGAGGAGAAGGAACAGGGGGAGGGGGAGGGAAACAGGGAGGGGGCGGGAGACAGGGAGAGGGAATCAGGAAAGAGAAGAGACCATTAAGGACACATGGCAAACAACCCAGTTCTTAAGTCCAGCTCCCAAATTTCTCCCCTCCACCTCTCAGGAGTGCTCCACCAGCTGGCCAAGCATTCAACTCATAGGGGACATTTCATATTCCATCTTGATTGTTTTTCTTTACTATCTCTGGTGTGTCCTAAGGAGGCCCAGTGACCAGCTGATCCTTTTGGTCACCCGACAAAGCACTGACACAATCAGCAATAGAAAGGAATTGAGACGTGGCTCCCAAATAACTCCCCTCCCAAATAACTCTCCTCTGAGCACTTTCTTCTTCAATGGGATCAGTTATATCTGGTACCACTCAGCCTCACTGTTTGTTCTTCCCTTCCTGCCTCTATAAATTAGAAGGAAAATCAGATCATCAGGTGGATTAAAGCATTCTAAGTTCATTTTTATTTCCCATTCTTTATGCCATATATCTGTTTAGAAAAAAAATGTTTTCAAGATGCTTCAGTGTTTCTGCACATTAGTTTTATGTTCTTTGATGTCCTGAAATTTGGTTTGTGTGTGGTCCTTCTTGCTCAAGTCTCCAAACTGCCTTGTCTCAGCTGCCATTTTAAAAACAATAGCAGCAGGCGAGGAAGCTGTTGTATTTAGAGGACAGATTAAAAACCACAGCATTAGTTCCTAAAGGCCTGCGTCTCCATCTTAATTCCTAAAAAATGAAATGTCTCCTTGACTTTCAATCTAAATTCTTTATTTTAAGCCTAGCGATAAAATATTATAGGATGTTAATTCATCCTTTTCAAAAAAGGCACATGAGGGTTAAAACATATGTTTCCTTCTTCACTCAGAAAAAAATCATTCCAACCTTTTTGGGGGATCACATATAGCTCTAAAACAGCTGAAGCTAAAAACATCAAAGTTGGCATGACTTCAGTTATCACTGAATCAGGAAGATCAAGCCAAGTTTTTGAAGAAAGTGGTTGAGCATTTTAAAAATAAAAGAAGTTAAAATGCTCTCCGAGCATGCTCAGTGAGAGACTTTATAATATTTTCTTTAGGTCAGCTTTATTTTGCATGTTTCTTTGTAAATATTCCAATAAAAGCTATCTAATTAGCCCTTATTACTATTGGTCACCTGCCCAGCATGACCCGAGTGTCATCATGGGCCCAGGTAATGCTGTGGATGTTTTTGTTAAGGAGCCTCTCTCCTGGTCAAGGCTGGTGAGTTGCTTTGGTCCTTTTACATTTTTGTCATTGTTTGGGTCAGTGATTTAGACTGGGGCAAATGTGGGGGAGGGGATGAGTGACAAGATGTTGAAACAGTATCACAATAATGTGGTAGATTGACTGTAGCTGTTGGATTCTTGCTCATTTCTCTTTTCTTTTTATTAAATTGTTCCCAATTTTAATATTCTGAAAAAACGAGTAGTATTGCTTCAGTATTTGAAAAGCAACAAGCTGTTTAAGTCAATGCTCCAATACAAAAACATAGCCCTCGACTGGAAACTGTGCTGTGTTTGTCATTGAGCGAGAGGGTTTCATTTTCTTTTAAAGCACTAAATAGGCTCTGTATGACTGACAGTCTGGGGCCCACATTTATCTCATGGTAAGACAGGAAACTACCCTGCTTTACCTGGGACCAGATGAAGTGTTGGACCTGGCAGATCATTGACATTGTGCTTGCTATCACCACAGCACTGTTTCAAGATGTAAATTTCTCCAATGGCATCAACAGCCTGGAGAGAATATTGCTTCAGAGCAAAGAGCTCTTTTTCTAGTTTGCACACTGCAATTTTAGGACCTGAGTTTGCAGTGAAATCTTCCAGTCATATTTCTCAATTGAAGAAATATTTTGCATGTGTAATGGCTCAAGGGAATTTCCTCTCTGGTAAGATTACATCTCTACCTGTCACAGAAAGTCAAGAGATAGATTTTGACATGTGTTTTTCCTAATATGCAGTCAGACTGTGGTAGTCAGAAGGGTCCACACATATAGGGACAGCCCAGAAGACTATCTGCAGATCAGTTTAGATATATTAGTCTGATGTATAATTATACTCAAGTTATAGATTCAAGTATAGTCAGGGCCATTCTATTTTAATAGCTGACAGCAAATTCCACTTAGGAGAGAAAAATCATCTGATTTTCTTTCTTGCTTAGCAAAACATTTTGATGGACCATTTTGGTTTTGTGAGAAGATAATCCTTTAGCATATAGCCAGAAAAGCGAGAACCAAATTTCTATATATAAAACAAAAAATGGACTTTGGAGAGTTATGTGCAAAAAAGAGAGATTAGAATCTGAGAGTATAGTGTAGGGCTGAGTGGCATAGTGAGAAGTTAGAAGTCAGGTAGAAAAGCCAAGCTATGGAAATCCTTAGAAGAGGGGAGAAGGGGGAATAGAATCTCAGTGCTGGGGTGCCTGGTACACACCTTGACATTTAAATGATCGGCTAGGCTGGACTCACAGCTTCCGTCCACTGTGAATCCTTGGGGGAAATTCTGCCAGGGCTTTGATCAGGAGATCCTGAGCAACATGGCAGAGGAACCTTTAATAGGGGAACCGGCATGTGGTAAGGCGTGGGTGAGGTGAGGGTTAAGCAACCCCGGGAATGACTACATGAAAGCACACCCTTCCAGAGACCCTCAGAGACACTGAATACCTAACTCTAAGAGTGGGAGACTGAACAAATCTTAATTTAACTCTGAGGACTAACAATGCGGAAGGAAAGAAAACGTTTCCCAAGGTTCTTAGTACCATGCCTTTTCTGCATTAGCAGTACCCAATATCTTAAAATTTATTTTATTAGTTTTTGTGTATGGGAACTTTGCCTGCATGTATTTAAGTGCACCTGTGTCGTGCAGTGAAGGCCGGAAAGGGGACAGAGTGGAACTGGAGTTACAGATGGTTGTTAGTCACCTTGTGGTGACTGAACCTGTGCTGCGAACTGAACCTGGGTCCTCTGTAGGAGCAGCCAGTGCTTTTTTATGGCTGAACCATCTCTCCAGTCCCTATGCCTAATATTTTTACAGTGACCCTAGGTCTTCTTACAGCTCATTGATGGATGGCCCAAGAATGAGCTGCTGGTCTGTGGCTAGTTTCCCCAGGTGGTGTGTCTGCTGTGGCTTTGATTCTTGTTTCCTTTCCTTTCCCCAACAGGGTCAGAATCTAGTTCTAGACTCCAGCTGGACTGCTGGGGAGCTTGACTCTCACATCTAATTTTCTAATTCTGTCTCCAAAGCTATTGTCTTTTTCTGCCCTGTATGTACACTTCAAATGCTCATTGCCTGGCCCCAAACACAGATCATAGAGCATTCTAAGGTAATGTGCGTGTAGATGCACTCTCTGAGCTTCATCGTGTGAGTCAGTCTCTGACTAAAAACCGCCAATGTTTTTCTGTTGTTCACAAGGTAAATCCCAGCTCCTTCACACAGCACAGTGCTCTTCTCATTACCAGACACTACTTCTCTTCCTAGTGATCTTCCTTCAATGTCCTCTGTGATTTTTTTTAGCAAAATATTCCTTTTTCTCCCAGTGAGCAGACTTGGTCACATTTTTGTTATAATGTTTGTTATAAATGTTTGGTTTCATTCTCTGAACCAAAGAATGAGACCAACCTGAGCTCTTTCTTGACAGTCTTCATATTAAGAATGCTGTCAAGGGGCTGGAGAGATGAATCAGTGGTCAAAAGTGCTGGCTACTCTTACAGAGAACCTGGGTTTGGATCTCAGACATGTTGCAGCCCACAACCATCTGTAACTCCGGTTCCAGGGGATCCAATACCCTCTCCTGGCCTTCATGGGCACTTCGTGCATGTGGTGCATTTACATACATACAGGCAAAATACTCATAGACAAAAATAAAAATAAATCTTTAAAAAAGAATGTTGTTGAATATAAGGGATTGCGTGCAAGTAGAAAGGGATAAAAGAAAGTAATGGAAGTAAATATAATAAAAATACATTATATGAAATTGTCAAAGAATAAATAAAAATATATAAAGAAAAGCAGAATGCTATTGAATGTAAGTGCTTTACAAAGCAGAGCATATGATTTGCATTGGACAAGAAAAAAATAACAAAGCAAAAATGCTGACTTGGCTCACAAATCTTTTTTTCTCACCCAATATAATGATTAATCATTAAACTGTTGTTTATACCCAAATGTTTGACATTGTAGTGACTAAAGAGAATCAGCTACCAGGCAGCCTCCATGACATTGAAATAGACCCTCAGACCTTTGCAACTTCTTTGGGTCTAAAGAACTAGTCCTGTACAAGTCTCTATAACCACTGAGAAACCCTGTTCAGTGTTGGTGTCTAAGAGGGATGTTAGTGATTGTTGAGGGCAACACCAATCATCTTACAATCAAATGAGAAGTGGAATAAGCTCTATTGCTTAGATGCTAAATGACCTCACAGAAGACCAGTGAAAGGCACATTTCTTCCAGATTTAGAAAATTCTATATGGTAGCTTATTCTCCAATCATAAAATTTTGACTTCTTGAGGCACACAGTGAGCTAGATATAGCACGCTACTCAATAGTAGTATCTTCTTACCAGTAAGAACTTGATATTTTAGCTGCTAATGAGTATTGTATTACCTAAAACAACTCAGAATCATGTATTTCCCCAAACCCCAAGTTAACAATACATGTGTTACAAATGCCCTCGAGTTTTACTCTGATGATGAAGATTGCTGTGCAATAAACATAGACGTTTCAAGATTTTTCGTGAGATCACCATGAAGGGCGGAAATCATGGCCCCTGTTCTTTCATTAAATTGTCCAGTCAGGAGACCAGGTATCATTAAACAAGCACATCTGAATGCTCTTTTAGGTTCTACCCAATTGACGTGGTCATTTCAAACTGTGGAACAAGTTTCTTTCATGCCTTTCTTAGAAATGAGCATAAACCCCACTTTCTAAAGACTTGTGAATATTGGACATCATCAAATACTTACGCTTTATATTGGACCATTTCCTTTTCCCATTGCTTTTTTTGCCCAATACGCAATAGTGACCACAGAGTATCAAAACTGGCTCTGGAAGTCATGCTTAAAATTCTGTTTATGGAGTTTTGAGCATATCAGTTATGGATAACTGTTTAAGAAATATAAATCAAAGTTTTAAATTTATGGATAAATTGTCAAAATTAGGGAATTCAGGTAGAAGAGAATGCAAAGAGCTCATGCATGTGGCAGGCGCTCTCTTGGCTGACTTCCACTTACCCAGCTTTTTATTTCCCCCTGTAAAATAACTGACCAACGCCTTCAACACACTTGATGTTCCCAGTTAGTTAACGACTCTCTGCTGTGCACATCTGTTCCCACTAGAGGGAAGTCCCAGGAGAGAGCCCCAAACAAGTTTATGCCAGTTGTACTTATTATTGTAATTATGTAATTTAATTAAATATTATGTAAGCTGATGAAATATGAGAGTAGAAAGGAAAAGAGTTGCTTTGGGAACACTTTCTTTGGAGAGAAGTTAAATTCTATTTTATCTAAAATTACTAGAGGGTTTTCTCAGAGGACAAGGTTTGGTATGGCTGATTTTGCAAGGTTTTCTCCAAATCTGTCACAGTTGATATGACTTGAGTTTTAAATTTTCTATTCACAGATCCTACTCCTTTTTCTCTTTCATGTGAGCAGGTGCTAATTTTCATTCCCTAAGCACTTACTATGTGCCAGGCACAGTGGAAAGTGATTTGCTTTTACTATTCCATTACATATCCAACAATAACTATCAATTTTTGAAAAATTACATTATGTGCTTGATGCTATGCTGAGCACATTATATATATAATATACATACAATATATTATCAATTTAATCTTCATGAGAACTTGTAGTACACTCACAGCTAAGAAGCTCAGCTCCTGAGATTGGAATCTAGCTATGTTTCATTTGAAGCCTTCTTTCTTACTAACCAGCTATCCTGCCTGCGCATGTTGGTTTTTAAGGACCTTTCATATTTACTTCTGTAGTCTTAGCTCACCAGTACGTGAGCTATCCTGCGGTATAGAAGGAATGCACAGAGATGGATATTACATCAATTTTTGAGAAAACAATGCCAATTTAGCAGAAAATTGGTGAGATGGGCAACTTTCCCTAATTATAGACACGAGTGATGCTTAATGTAAATTAGCCTTTATTCACTTCTATTGACTAACGTATTATTATTACCAAAGATAGAGGAGTTGGGGGAAAGAAAAGATTTTAGAAGTAATTTGCAATTGTAGACTGGTAGATTTTTTTTTTTTTTTTTTTTTTTTTTTAAAATTTTTTTTTTCCCCCCCACCCTCTTTTTTTTGTAAAAAAAAAATTTTAGAAGTAATTTGCAATTTTAGACTGGGAGATTTTTTTTTTTTTTTTTTTTTTTTTTAAATTTGGCTTCCAGTCATTGCTCCTTCCTTTTAGCGAGATCCCGTTTGAGAGAAATTGCTTCTTGGCCACTCCCAACCTCTGTGTTTCAGTGAAGTTAACCCAGGGTGGGTGGGCCTGCATTCCAAATCCAGCTAATGAGAGCCATGCATTCTTTTGCTATAGAGAATGGATCAGGAACAAACAAGAAGTAAACAAGGGACCCAAGCCAGGCCAAGGAGAATGATTCCTGGGAGTTTTCTATTCCCACAGCAAAAGAGCAGCTACATGCCCCTGAGGGTGTGAAGCTGACTTGGTACAATCCTGGAACTGCCATTTTGCTGCCAGGAAGAAAGGGTTGTTTTTTTTTTTTTTTTTTTTTGTTTTTTTTTTTTAAGTCAAAACAAAGTTAACCAGTGGAGAGCAGAGTTTAGAGATGGAAAGAGGTAAAGTCTTGGTAATACTTTTTGGCAAGGGGATCTAATCATGCCCAGAGTCATAGCCAGTCATTGAATTTTCAATTACATATTTCTATAGATTCCCTCTTTTGCTGTTTGAATTGCATTTTTGTCATTTGCACCATATCTTGTATATAGAAATTTAAGATACGTTTTTCTATGTTACACGATGCAATAGCTTGTAATTAGGAGAGAAAAATAAATTATATCATAAGCGAAATGAAACTGTGCTTTCAGCCTCTATGTCTCAGTGCTAGCTGATGTTTTGGCCTTAGTACTTCTTAGTTCTACCTTGTTTTTTCTTAATTTAAAAGAAGATTCAGTCTACTAAATAAAAGAACTTGATTAAGGAAGAGGATACATAACATTTTAGGATCTGTATTCTTTAGTCGTCAGATAAAGTCAGAATATTCAGGAGGAATACCCCCCATGATGTTTTTAAATGAAATTTTAAATTCAAGGCTTCTTCAAGGAATATTTTCTCCCCAGTCCCTTGAAAAACACACACTCTTGTATACAGATCCACACAGGAAGAGAAATCCATTTCAGGTACAATCTAACTCACAATCAACAACTGCTCAAATAGAACCTTTATCATCAGCACAGCACATCCCAAAATGTCTTTGTAAAAGAAATCAAATTATATGAGCTAATTGATTCCAGGCAACATTAGCAACTGCAGGTGGACACTGAATAACAGGATGTTTATTAATGAAGAACTATTAATCAAAATTGACAATACTAATTCCTGTTTGTTGCATTTGAAAACTACCTGCAGTGGTTATGGATATATTTGTTGATTCTTGAGCATAATTTTGAAGAGGGGAAAAAAAGGATATATGAATACATGGGAATTTTAGCTGTGGATTTTTGGCCTACTGATGTTTAAACAGTGAAAAGATACTCCTAAATGCAATTTGACAAGCAATGCCAAAGATGCCAGTGGTAATTAATTAGCACTTAATTGAGACCACAGAACAACAGGACATAGGAATCGGTACTCACTGCCATTTCCCCCTCAGGCTCCAACTCATGAGGGTCAGCAGTGTGGCTGCAAGCTGAAGGTCAGTAAGTAAATTGGGAGAACACATTGACACTGGGCATTTCATGATGGATCTCCTTCACCCTTTGCTGCCGCCCCTGGCTATTGCTGAGAGAAAAGAACTGTGATTGTCTGAGGGGAATTTATCGTTTATATGCGTCTAAACCGAGGTAGGCACTGCCCGCACATCCTGGACTAGTTAGACCAGCGCTTCAGGAAGATTCAAGCTCAATTGTGAGTGTGAATGAGGGTTACTCAACATAAAAGCACATAAATTTAGAATGAATAATTGTTGAATTTCTTGTCTCTGTACAGCTATATTTAAGTTTTTATAAAATAAACTATAAAATAATTTTTCACAATACTTTTTTGTAGATGTTTTTGGTAAAATTTTTAGATGAAAATGAATTTGTTAAAAATATCACAGATTTTTTAAATAAAAATGTCATAGATATTACA
The DNA here is from genome assembly GCF_000622305.1 of Nannospalax galili. Taxonomy (NCBI): domain Eukaryota; kingdom Metazoa; phylum Chordata; class Mammalia; order Rodentia; family Spalacidae; genus Nannospalax; species Nannospalax galili. The sequence goes on from NW_008360320.1 coordinate 9,250,021, forward strand.
CTAGTAATTTGGACTTACAGACTTTTACAAATTTAATCTTAAATATTCTCCACATGCCCCTTGGTCTTCCCTAGACACCTCTGTCTTCACAGGTGGGTGACAACACCGTTAGTGGGGGCTTGGGCAAAGGACATACACGCTCATTGACTGAACAAATGAAGAAATGGAAATGAATTTTAATCTCTGAGCAAATTAAGAGACAGCCTCCAACTGAAAATTTCTGGTAGCTTGTCTGGCAAACATGAACTGGGGAATGATTTGTTAAAATTGTCTTTTTTCTGAATTTGGGCAGTTTTAAATTTTTTTAGACTTGAAATCAGTAATCGAAGACAGTTTATTAACAACTGGGAACTGAAATCTAGGTTCCTGAGTACCAACCCTCTATCCACAAGGATTATGTTACTTTGAAGGGCCTTCACTCTCCAAAATAAGCTCAGATAAACTACAAATGCTGCATATACATCTGGAAAAAGACTCTTTGGGGATCTGCTTTATTTGGTCACACACATGCCTGCAGTTAAAGCAAATCAGATACCTATCCTTTCAGCATTCCTAGGAGCTGCTTCACTCTGACTCTTCAGAGGTCCATGAGATGAGAGCTTGTGTCAGACACTGACGCTCACTGTCAGAGCAGCAGTCCGCAGGCTTTTGATAAGAAGTGCTGTCTCCCTGTTCCTAACTCACTTCCTATTCATTGCTCATTTGCAGAGTTACGTCTGTTCTCATGAATCAACAGTGGCCTCAATACCCCTGCTCCTTTACAACGGGAGGAATCCCAGACAAAACCCTCCTTTATTACAGTCAGTATTCATGTGACATGCCTGTAGTAATCAGCAGCTCCCAGACTCTCCATTAGGAAGCCTGGTTGAGCTTGGTGAAGGCAACGAGGAGACTTGCCATCTAGTGAGCTCAGAATTAGGAAAAAAATGGAGGTGAGGGAGAGCTGGTAATCATTGACTTGATATTACAAGAAATTACCAAGAAAATATCTTTCGGTATTAGTCATTTCCCATCTCTTTGCCTTCCTCATATTTGAGGAGAAAGTCATTTTCAAACTAGGAGATAGTTGCACTGTTTAGTGAGGATGGTTTTTTCCTTTCATTCTGTGAAAATCTCATGTCTCTTCAATGATTTTTAAGTGATCAACTATGCTGTTTAATTCCTCCTAAAAACCCACACTTTTCAGATCTCCCCTAATCTGGAATTTGGTGGTCATACTCTTAGACTTGCTGAAAGTTAAATGGGAAGCTGTGCACCACCTACTTAAACCCCTTTAAACATGTCTGAAGAAACTGTATGATTGAAGCCCCAAATTTATTTTAAAATTTAATTATTAACTTGATTTCCACTCTCACATTAAGTGAAACAATAAATATATTTTAAATGTATCCAATATATGTTAAAATACATTTAAAACACAGGAAACAAGTGTGAAGGGAAAACATGGGTTAAGGATAGCAGAGTGCTCCCAACTCATGCTTTGAAGAGCCACATACTTGTGGGATATTAGTCAGACTTGGCTCAAGATTTGCTTCCTTCTCTGTGAATCATATTACTGACAGGTAGGTGTCCAGTGTCTGGCTTCACTGCTAACATCTAGGAACATTTTGGCTTTCCTTATGCTCTCTATCTGACCACGTCTGTCCACATGCATCAAGCCTAAAAATTTCTTGTTACTTTCCCTTTAGTAAGTCAGCTTGGTACAGGGCTCAGTTTCCTTATACAATAATTCCTCCTTATCTGCATGTCTTTGTTACCAAGATTTCCAGTGGATTCTTGAAATTGCAGATAGTACCCATAGCATAGTATATGCTATGTTCTCTCTTATAGTCTCCATAGTGCTGCCATGTAGTACCAGAGGTACTCTGTTCTTTCATGTTTATGTGCTGGTACCCCCTTTACATTAAAATTCATGGTTTCTGTGGCCATCGTTAAGTAAAATGAGGGCTACTTGAAAGTAACACTGAATCTGCAGCAGCACTGCTGGTAAGAGAGCTACTAGGTAACTACTAGGAAGGTAGTATATATAGTGTGGATACAGTGGGCAAAGGGAGGACTCATTTCCTGGACAGGTGATTTCACTATCCTATTCAGAGTGGCATACAACTTGAAACCTACCAATTGTTTATTTCTGGAATTTTCTGTATTCGATTTTTTTCACTTATTTTTATTTTTTCCTGTTGTTGACTGAGAACAACTGAAACATTGGAAAACAAAACCATGGATAAATGGGGTACTATTATAATTCAGTTATTCATCCACCACAGACACATACTTATAATAATTTTTCTGTGCAATTTGCACTGAAGAATGAGGCAGTTTTGCACTGAAGTTACATCTAAGGTTTTATATTTAACAGGACCTGCATTTCAAATACTGGGCTTATCATCTTTCAGTTGGATAACCTAAGCAATCATGCATTCTCTTTATATGCTAGAGTTTGGATCCATATGTAGAGGACAATTTCTTTACATGGGGGTAAATTGAGATAATGTGCTTTTAAAATATTCATCAAAGTATGGAATATATGGTTGGTGTTCAATTAATTGTGTCTATTCACATTAGATATAAGAATAGAAAAAGAATGATAGGCTTTTTCCTACATTCACTTCACATCCTACATGAAGTATCTAGTGTACCTCCCCATCTATTCCTAAGAAAAGATATGTGGTTAGAGTACTGCATTTAATTGTTATTAGATAAATAGCTCAGTCAGGTAGAGCTTACACAACTCCACACTAGTCTTGCATCATTTTCTTCCTACAATGTAGTTATCTTGGGTCAATGTAGTCAGTTTTTGCAGTAAGATGATTAGATACCTTCCCTTCTGGTGGGAAATATCTATATACCATTTCCCTTCTAAAAAGAGAATAAAGGTCAGTTATTTCTCCCTTTGGTGGTTCTACCTCTACTTGTTTTTTTTAGATATCTCTAAAATTCTCAGCACACTGCATCATTGTTTTTTAGAGGGCTGTCCTCTCCTCCTCCTCCTTCTTCTCCTTCTCCTGGTCTTGACATTGATTGTACTGAAATTCCTCAAAACAAAAACCAAAACTAACTTCTTAAAAACAAAATTCTTTCATATGTGTCTATCTGTGATGTCACTTCATTAATTCCTGATTTTAGACTCAACAT
>NW_008360320.1:9253224-9287440 GCF_000622305.1 Nannospalax galili
TCATTTTACTAGTTTCTTACATATCGTTTCAGAGTTCCATTCAGAAAACACAGTAAGATTTCCTTTTCTTATGCAAAAATAGTATACCTATACACTGCTGTGTATCTTGTTTTTTTTTTCCTTTTTGGCCTTTTTGAGACAAGGTCTCCCTGTAGCTGCAGCTGGCCTGGATTTGCTAATGAGACCAGGCTGGCCTCGAACTCACAAAGATCCACTTGCCTCTGCCTCCACAGATACATTTTTCAAAAAAAATTCCATATACTAATGTGTGAAATGTAAATGCAAAATATAAAGGGTCAGCATAAACTAAATCATGCAATGGGGATTTTAATTTTTTTCTTTTTAAATTTAGGGCAAGAAGTAACTTCTGCCTTTTTCATTTTTAATATTTTTATTGAGTTTTTGGCATTTCATATAATGCATCCTAATCAAATTTAGGCCCCTCCCCACCTCCACCAGATTTCAGGTATTCTGTCATACATGTTAAGTCCTATCTGGTTAAGCATATCTATCCAGGTGTCCCTTGGTACAAGTTCATCAACTAAAATCTAGTTGGCCTATCTAGAGTCACCCCTTAAGGAAACCAACTTTCCCTCACCCAGCAGTAATCATCTGCCAATAGATCCTTGGCTAGTGTTGGGGCCTGCTGCTGGGTTTTGTCACTTTTACCTTTTGAAGTTCATTTCTACTGTGATGCTTTCTGTGTGTGTGTGTGTGTATGTGTGTGTGTGTGTGTGCGCGCACGCAAGAGGGTGGGAGAGAGAGAGAGAGAGAGAGAGAGAGAGAGAGAGCGCTAGGAACTCTTCAGCAACTTTGATTACTCATTTTCAGAACACTCCTGTGTTTTCTGTTTTGTAGCAGTCTCTCTTTGAAGACTCAGGATAGCCCAGCACAGAATTAGTATAGGCTTTCACACTAGCAGTTGGGGATGGTAAAGACAAAAAACCATTGCCTCTGTCTCTAAGCGCAGGGAACACTGGTTCATGATTCACCCCCATGTATACTATGAGAGACATATAATTATAGACAGATGCTAGGCCCTTTTAAAAGCCCAGCTCTAGAGCCAACACAGACTTACAGAAGGCAATGGCTGGCCCCACATAGAGGTGAGAAGCAGCAGCTGTCTCACCCTGGCTGCACCATGTCAGTTCTTTCCTAAACTTCTACTTTGGTATAATCAGTCATGCTACCAACACTATGATTTTCATGTCTTTAGAGCTCTCTGTACTTAGTGGCCTTTGCCATTTTTGGACACCTCTCATTAGAAGACTCCAAGTAATCTACCATTGAGCCACTCCCCCAACTCATTTGCTTTTCTTCTGAAGTTCAATTTTTAACCTTTAGTAGTTCTTCTTGGTCAGACCGTTGTTTTAGAACACCAAATGATTGTTCCTGCTCATTGTCACAAAAGTTCCCAAACTTCCATGTCTTCTAGAAAATCTTCCTTGGCTAAATTCAACAATAGTCAAGATAATATGACACATACTTTGTAAAGATGCATTTGGTCATCTTGAGTTAAAGTCATCTCTTATTCATTATTTCATTGGGATTTTAATTGACATCTGTAAGAGTTATGCTTTGCTGTGATCTGTATTATTTTATAACTTTGTTGAGAGAACAAGATGTGTCAAATTCACTTTGAGATTGTCTTATAGGGTACTCTGAAAAATTTTTTTCATTCATCTCACAAACATTAGTGGATAGCCTACTGTGTTACAGGCACTGGATCAGGTTCAACCAGTAAAGGGATTGACAGCATCTATTCCCCCTAGGAAGTCATGGAAAACAGCAGAGCAGTTTCAATCAATGCAGGCATAATACACAATGAGGAAAAGCTTGGAAAACAAAGTGGGGTAGATGAGCAACAGCCTTGATGGAAAGTGAGGCTGGTCAGAGAAAGTTTCTCTAAGCACTTTCAACTTGATGAGAGACTGTATTTAATTCAGTGTCAACCAGAACTGACCCAGGAAATAACAACCAGGGAGCAATAAGTAGAGCATGATTGATTTCTACTTCCTGTATTGCTTAATAATCTTCCTAAAAGTGTTGCTGTAGATGACCTTGGTTAGGGTAATTCATTTCCATTTTCTGAACTTTAGAGTCTAAAGCTATGTTTGCTTTCCTGCTTTCTTCTTGGTTTGGCTGCAGTTTGTTAGAACAACTAACAAATGGTTCTCTAAGTTTCTTTAGGTGTGTAATTAGTAGGGCATCTCAGGTCTAAGTATCAGTTCCCATTTTTCTCCATTTGCATGCACATGTCCATGTCCACCTCAGGTTTTTACTGGCACATCAACAGGGAAATTTGAGTGTAGGTTTAGGTTTGTGTAACCGAGACCAAAGCTCTGTGGCTTTGACTGCACTTCCCAGTGCTGAGTAGACTGCTGGGATTCCACAAATAAATAATAAAAATAATAATGATTTTTAAAGCATTTGGAAATGCTGAGTTGAAAGGTGTGGTATAAATGCAATGTTTTATTGTGAAAGTGATATCTCTCGCATTATGTGCTCCTAATGGAGGGTGTAGTAATGGAGGAGGAGGCACTTAGGGCTGGAGACCAGGTCCCTGAAGGCGGGTGGGGCTCTGGCCGGCACTGTGGTAATGCTTACTGTATGTGGGGAAGCTTCCTTCCAGTCTAGCAGGAGGTGTGATTAGGGTCACTACTGCTTGTTCCCCTAAACTTGGAAGTCATCACTGTTGTTTATTGATGGAGGATAAAACTGAAAATCACACCAGATAAACACCATAGACTTAAAAATATTAATTTAGGTTTGAGTTTTGGGCTCAAATAAATACACGTTAGGCGTGGGGCACATCTGGAGCTGGAGCAGTCCTTGTCTGTGGCATGGGATGACTTAGACTTCTTCTATTCACACCGCAGAGCCCTAACTCAGTACCTCAGATTGCAGTTGCATGGGGGACAGGGCAGTAAAAAGGACTGTGTCCTTACCTGAGTACACACAGAGACAACGGGGACACATAAGCACATGTGTGGACCATGTGAGGATCAAGCAGCTACAAGGCTGTCATCTGTGAGCCAAGGAGAGAGATCACAGAAGAAACCTATTCCACTGGTACCTTGATCTCAGACTTCTAGTGTCCGGAACTGTGGGAAAGAAATGTCTCATCTGTTGTTTAAGCCCCTTTGCCTGTGGGGTTTTGTTATGACAGCCCTATGGCATACAGTCTAGGATTATCCAGACCGTGGATTCACAGCAAACCCTAATGTACAATGTAGCACACAATAAATACTTTTCCTTCTACATGATCTGAATGCTTTCTCAACTAAGTTCGTAACTTTAATTGTAAAATGAACATAACCTGCATCAAATTATGAATATGTTAACATATTGAATGGGGACAAGAAAAATAAGCACCAGACTTAGGCTACACAGGCACTTGAAGGTAGAGTAAAAAAATCTGGTTTCCTTGACCACATTGTCATAATATGCATATATAACAGTTTATTGAATCCAGGCTGTGTAGACAACCAGAGGAACTCTGGCTCCATACTGTCACAATGCATGCCCACAACAAAGACTGGGGAGAACAGCCCCTTTCATTCGATCTCTCTAAGTATTACCAACATGAGAGCTGAAACCTTACGTCTGTCTGAAGTTTATCTATGTATACATGCATAAGTTATTAACTGGGCTCCCTGGGCTCTGCTGCTGAAAATATTAATATATTCAAATCTCATTCCAGCTACTGCAAAAAACAGTACATCAGATAAATGCATTAATATCTTCCTTAGACAAAAAGACTCTCGTATTATGTTTTAAAGTTTTTTCTTGTCCCTTGGACTCCTGCTGAAATGTAGGTAATGTATGACCTAATAAGGTAAAGTGGCCATCAGGTGCCAAAGTGCTGGGTTGACTGCGCCTATAAAACTCTGTTTATTGTCCTTGAAATACAGCATTCATATGTGAATTATGTGCTGAGTACTGTTCACAGCATCCAAGGCAGAAATGTTTTCTTTTTACTTAGACATTGTACCCGATGGAAATGAGCTGGTCTGCATCCAGATGTCCTTCAGTGGTAGATAATATGACCCCTGGCATGGAAACAGCCTCACCTATGCGCTGCCTCTTCAGGCACAGTGCAGCCTCCATGAAGTTGGGAGGCAGAGCTTTGCCAAGACTCCAGAGAGTCAAGTAGGATGGCTGGAGGAGTTGAGGCAGTGATGAGCGGTGTAATCCTTGGGACTTACCCCTTGAGATCACCACTCAGCATTTTTGGAGCCTGAGTTGGGATATAATATATATATATATAAGCTCCTACCCTATCCAGCTTTGCCTTTTCACTATTGGCTGCATTTAAGGCCTTTTATCAATGACAAAAAGCAAAGTGGGTGGTCTTCTACCTCTTTCTAGCTGTAGGAAAAAAAATAGTGACATAATTTTTCACAGCCTGAAATAATTGTGGAAGTACAGATACTGGTTAGGCTTACTATGAATTATTAGTGGAAAAGTGGGTCTCAGAAGTACGTTACATGTGAAATATTTTTCGTCACTTGAACATGTGCCGTCCAGAGCTGGCCCTGTTCTAGCCGTCACAGGGAACAAACATTTCACATTCACAGATGCTCCCAATTTGGTGCGGTTTGGAGTGCAATTTAGATCAAACGTCTCCATGTAAATGAGTCAGGGTTTCTTAATTAGGTGCCTCTAAAGCAAAACCTTGGACCACATCAGTAGGTGTGGGTGTGGTGCCCACAATACTGGAATCTTTCCTGTAGACCAGGCTCTTAGTATCACTCAAATAGAGCTTGCTTTTTCTTTTTCCTTTTGGTTGTTTTTTTCAGACAAAGTAATAAATCTGCAGATGGCATAGACAGAAAGACGCTACTTCAGAAGAGCTGTCTAAAAACACTGCCTCTTTGGCAAATGCCTTAAAGTAGGTCATTCTGCTGTGATTTAGCTTTTTCTTTAGATTTGATTGCCAGCTTTTTGTTCCCATTACAAATAGGGTGCATTCCAGTCCACAGACTTGCTCTTAATTTTTCCAACTGGTATTTGTTTACTAGGATTTGCAGATCTTCATAGAAAATGGCCAATATCCTGTCACAGTGCTAATCATGCACTTGACCACAAAGCGAAATGGATCCTGGTGATAATCTGGCAATGCTGAAATATTAAATGCCTTAAACACCCAGTCTTCCCACAGCAAAACTGCCTTGATTTATATGGGTAGGTTTGTTGAAATAATTGCCCCATCTTTTATACATGTGAAAAGAAGAGGTGACAGGATGTAAATGGAAAACGTACGGGCCATAGAGTTGTTTGTATAGATATTCAGGTTATCTGCTTTTGTACTTGTCATTGTTTGTGTTGTTTATAGAGAGAAAATCACTGGGTCCCATTTCCCTATCAAGGCGTTGGGATTTACATGCAGAACTCCCTGTAGCATTAATGAGTTACCTGCATAAATTCCCTGGCAATCGATGCTCACATAGACCTTGTTTGGTTCTATTAATTATTCTTCACAGAACCTTGACACTGACATTAAATGAGGCCTTAAAAAATCTTGATGAAGGTCTTAAGGTATCTTTTACTGTTCAGATATTAGCATTGCAAAAACTATGTCTAAAGCATTATTCATTTTGTGGTACCACAGGGAAGGAGGAGTTCAGATGAGGGGGCAAGAGCACAGGGCACAGAATGAACTTTCTGACTTTAACTCTTCATTACCCATAGGTTAGTTTTACGGAAACTGAGTTACGATGCCCAAATTGTGATAATGAGGAAAATAACTGTTAAAATCATAACGAATAAAGAAAAAACGTTTTCTCCAGATTGGTGTTGAATATGATGTCTTCTCCAAGGCCAAGTTTTGTCTTGGAAAGTTGTTGATGTTTTCAGGTAAATTCCAAAATGTCAGTTTAAAGGACACTTGGAGATGGGGCAGCAATGACTGGCTAGGTATGTTGCGAGAGTGACTTGTAGACATGTACTTAAGGAACAGTCTAGGAAAATGGCTTTATGTGCAATTTTCACTCATTTCCACTAACCTTCTTTTACTTAGAGGGGGCATAGAAAGTTCTGATTAAGCAAATGTTCTGGTTAAAAACACTTATTATCGTATACGGATTAGCAATAATCAAATAACACAATTAATATTAAAATTACAACAGACACAGAATTATCTTCCTTTGATAATTCACAAGGAACTTTTGAATCTTGAAGCTCTCATTAAGAACTTGAGCTCTCTCTGTGCTAGAGTGTGCTTATTAGATAAATGGGTGGTTATTAGAAATTTCTGACTGGTGAAATAGCAGCTAATTGAAATTTGTTTGGACCCTTTTGGAGCAGAAGCTATTTATTGAATACTGCTACTGGATGGCACTCTTCAGGTTTTCGTATCGCTGATGATTCTGCTTTAGCTGTTTGTCTCCTGATTTTCCCTTTTGGTACTTAGTGATTCTTGCCAAGCTCGTTCCCCAAGTTGCATTAACTCTCCCCTTCTCTGTTGGTGCTGCAGACTCTTGGCGAATGCATTCACCTTTGTGGTCTGAAACTTTTGCTCTAGAACAGATACATCTGGAATATCTATTTCCTTCTTTTCTACCATGCCTTCCTTTACCCACTCACTGAAATGATTTATTGAATCATTTTATTGTTCTATTCTCTATTAGTTACATGGGGTACTACAAGTGAAGAAAAGCTTCCTGCTCTCAAGGAACAAAAGCTAACTTCACAGAGCAAGGATAAGTTGTGTTTTACATCAGGCAGGTAGAGCTGACTATGGTTTTAGAGAGAACCTAGGGGACGTCTGCATGCAAAAAACAACTCAAGTTGTTGCTTTGCATTTTATAGTGGACTTTTATTGACATGCGCATCTAAATTTTCTAGAGATCCTTTGATTTATAGCCATTGTAATATCTTTTAGCATAAATCGGGAAACCAATGCTGTAAAGAGCTAAGGTGACCGGCTGACAGAAACCTAGGATGAAAAACCAGATGTTCCTGATATCAGTCCAGTGCTCTCTCTCTACTCCAGGTTCAGGATTCAGTGCAATATCAAGTGCTTAGGCTAGACTCGGCTTGGATTTCCAACCATGCCAAACACCCATAACAACACAGTCATCTCTCCATATCCTGGGAGATTAGTTCTAGAACTTCCCTGGGATAGCAAAATTCCTTACAAAAAAGTCAAGTTCCTCATATAAAATGGTGTAGTGTTTGTATAGAATAGATGCACAGCCATCTATATTCTTTAAATGATATCTAAATAATTTATAATATGGAGTAAAATGTCAGTACTATATACACAGTTGTTACACTATTCTGAAAATAACAAGAAAAGAATAATATGTATATCCTTAACATAAATAAAATTAAAAAATATTTTTTATCTTGGTAATTTGAGTCTTCAAATGTAGAATCAGAGGGCTGATGATACATATTTTAGGCTTTTGTTTTTATGTCATTAAAGTTTAGACACACACACACACACACACACACACACACACACACGTAAAGCTTGAGCCCGTGTTGAAGATAGGTGAAGCAGTGACTGAGGAGTGAAATAATGTGCCTGCGTTCATTCAGGAAGCTGACATCCAAGCATGGATCTAGTTAATCTTAGTCTCTCAACCCGTCAAAAGCAGATGCATGAAGCACTTCTCAATCACAAATAACTGTGCAATGAGATTAAGGACAGGGTACTTTAAAGACTTTCCAAACTGGGGGCTGGAGAGATGATGGCTCAGCAGTTAAGAGGACTGGTTGCTCTTGCAGAAGACCTGGGTTTGAATCATGTTACTTCCTCTGCTAGTTCCTGAGCATGCTATGACATTTTCTTCTTTACAGTGCAGGTTTGTTCTAGGAATTTGTATTATGTGGATTAGGTTTATTATGTATCCTTCTGAGGGCATGGTGAATTATTCTAAGTGTACTGATGTTTGGGAAATTCCTAGAATTGCACCTGGCCAATAGTTGGTGCTCAATAGCAGTTTGTAGGTGATTTAGTTTTACCAGTAGCATCATCACTCTGTAGTGTACAAGCTGGGCACCTTGGCACTGTCTCAACTCGTAAGTCCTCCATGTACCATTTTAAAAAGAAAACTTCCAACATTAAAAACAAAACTTGCAACATTCTTCAAAGTCTTTCTAGGAATCCCCCTTCCTTAGCTTCACAGCTAAGTGAATTGGGTGGACATATTCCATTCTTCTTACATAGATATTTATGATGCTAACTTTACATAGCTGAATATTTAAAATGATTGATACTTTGATGTCCTAAATGTATATATCATTGGCAAGCTACATGACGATAAGTATATGTTTAAACCCCACCTTTTCTAGTTTACAGTATGTTTATAGCATGTCTAAATGGAAAAACCATGTTGCTTCTACTAGGCATCCATGGGTATCATCTTTGAAATGTGTGTTTCTTCTCAAATATTAGTAAATTCTATCACTGAAAGGTCACAGAATATGTAGATGTTACTCAAGAAAACATAGGACGTAATTAAATAATATAATCATTAACCCCATCAACAACTAAGATTCTTTAATACTATGCTCATGCTTTATCATAAAAACCTCAACGACACACCAATAGCCATGTTTGTGATAATATAAACATGAAAACCACCTAGTCACTCATTTTCTAGAAACCGTGGAATCCTAACACTCCCTTCACTTCCATGGATCAAGCTTGGGGACCTGTGTTCCTCTGTTGTGTCTTCTTTTTCTTCATTTTGAATACCAGATAAAGTTGATTCTTAAGTGTCATAACAGACCTTTGCTGGTTCTCCTTGCTGCCCTACAGTGAGTGAGAAACATGACCGTTGCTCTGTGCAGGACTGCATCTCCTTCCATGAAACATATTCAGGGACCCAATTTGTTATCCCCCACTCTCATTGTCAAAGCTATTGTGGAGTGGATTTTGGGTCATGTTATTAATTTGAACTCTGTGTTTCTGCTTCCTAGAAAAAATGAAGCAAATCAGACAACTCTGGGTATTGTGTCACATTTTAAAGACTCCTTTGTTTGTAGAGAAGTTCTCTTTCCTGTAGAACCTGGTTTATGAAAGTTTGGTTCCTAACCAACAGGAGATTCCCTGTGAAATCTTTTCTTTATACAGATTTCTAGGCTCCATCCTAAACCTCCCAAATTGGAATCGATATTTTTAACCAGATTCTCAGGTGGTTTAACTTATAAGAGCATTACAATTTAAGAAGCTCTGCATTTCTTTTAAGGATGCTCATGAGAAGAATTCCAACCACAGGAGCAGCAGCAGGCTCCTGTTCCCATCCAGCATTTTGACCCCTTCTGTATCTCCACTCTAGCACTTCAAAGCCTGTTTCTGGAGCATGGCGCATTTACGGGACACTGCAACTGAGCCAATAGAGGGCACTCTTTCTTCTAGCCAGTTAGTACCATTAAGTCCTTCTGATAGATCTGGGCTGAGAGCTGGGCTCTCTGGATGGGATGCAGGATGGCGGCACTCACCACTTGTGGTCATTAAGGTTCCCGTGGTGCTTTTTGTGAAAGGAGAGATTGTTAACCTCCGTGTCCTGGCTGACTTCCAATCTGTGTAATTGCATGCAACCTAAGTCAGCTCTGTAGTTTCAATTAGGTAAAGTATTATTCACTTCTTGTACTGAACTGGTGTGTAGTGTGACTGCAGACCGCTAATTAGCTTGTGCTTTTCAGGTGGCTGAGTGATGTACAAAATGCTCCCCTCTGGTTATCTCCTTACCCATCCCCATTCTCCAATGCCCTATAGAACCTCATACCTGTTTTCTTCTGGAATACCATTTCTTGGGTTAAAGTGCTTTGGAATTCCTAGAATGTGACAATAACTATGATGTTAGTTTCTTTCTGTAGCCATCTGCTCTTAGTTTATCACCAGGGTGGGGAACACAGAGAATAAAAGCATATGATGAGGGATGGATAAAACAGGCCTTCTTATGGATGCCTATAGGAAGAAGGGCAAATGAAGTGTAAATTCCCTTCAAAATGAGGAACAAGCTCCTGTGATTGCTAGGGAAGTACAAACTGTTTTAGGGGTCAAGCACTCTAGGAATTGGCTATTTTCAATATGATGTCAAAGGGGGATGAGGTTAGAGAGAACAGAGTATGTACTTTATTTCTCCTTTTTTCCCACTTAGAAAAATTCAGTGAGATATGTGAACTGCCAATAAAATGTCCCACTGACTCTGTGGGGGAATGTCTGGCCCTAACGAGGAAGGAGAGAGAATAGAATTCTTCTCTGATGGCTGAAGGTCAACACTAGGGAAACACTCCTAGCTCTGCAGTGGCAGCTGGGAGAGAAGGTAAAATGGAAGAAGGTGGGTGAACTGGAAGCCAACAGCACAGGCTTGTCTTTTCATCACAGAAAATATGCCTTGGAAAGGGAATTTTTTCTTAGATATAAAATTTTGGCTAAAAAAATTTTTAAATAGAAAGCGTTCATATTTGGGTGAGCTATCATTTTGCATGTCTTTTAACTGTGTGAACAAATTTATTCTACTTGCCCAAGAACAGAGGCACGAATTGTAAAAGTTCCTTCAGGAGAATTTTTTATTTTTTCATATGTCAAACAAATGAAAATCAATGAATGAAATAAACAAGTGAACAAAATTGATAAAGGAAGGATAAAGAGGGATGTGCTATCAAATCCTGAGAAGCAGTAAAGGAAAACATTTAGTTAGAATCAGAATACCAGTATGGCTTGCCTAGCTCCCCAGTGGTTCTCAAGATCAGGGGCTTCCTCAGTCTGAGGGATGGACTGCCTATGAAAGATCAATAAGGTTGCAAATTGCCATTAGAAGAAGAGGTAGGTAGGGTCAGAAAGTTGGGACTGAGAGGGGATTCTGCGATGGGCGCATTCCCAGATAGGCACAGGGAGGTCACTGTCATAGCTGAACAAGCCCCTATACCTAAGACATTTATTGCTTTCTTGGCAAAGGAATCTGAACAAAATTATAGGCCAAAATAATGTTGAGTCAAAGGGACAACATTTTTAACATTTCGACTATTTTTAGTGCTGGGGCTGGCACCTGGGATCTTGCAAACCCTAGAGCAATGCTCAGCTATTGAGCTAAGTCCCCAAACCCTCAAATCCCAATCTAAAATTGGAGTTCACTGTTATGTAGATGATTTCAAAACTCATTCTCCCCAGTGGCTGGACCCCAGCAGCTCTGAACTTCCTTCATCATCCTCAGAGGCTCTCAGTGAAGTTAAGCCCATGATTTTAGTCCCAAAGTGCTTCAAAGACAGTGTGGGTTGCGTCTGCTACCGGCCACAGGCCGATTATTATTTGTGGCTGATATTTCTTCTTATCCGCTGCTGAACTCCAGTCTTTTTCCAGCATAGACCTTACAGTCTTGAGATTTGAAATCTCATAACATAATCTGCACTTTTTTCTTGCATGAAGAAGAAAAAGAAAACCAACGGCATGGAAATTTGCAGCTAGCCCATGCTAACTATTCCTGGATGTCACCCTGCAGCTCTAATTTCTGCTTTCTCCTCTGCATTCTGGGTACTGCTGCCGGACTTGTCAGCACCTTGTCACTGCTTCCTGTTGCGTGGGCTACCATAGGACTCTGTGTTCCTAACAATTATCCACAAAACCCCACAAATCCTTCACAATTAAAAATATATATTAACAGGTAGATAAAGGAAGCTGTTTAAAAATTTTAGTTTCTTGAAGCGGGTGCTGTCTGTAAATGCCTCCAGCCTCCACGAACAGTGGTGTCTCATTTCCAGTACTGGAATATTCTTTTGTTCATGGTTTTGACAAGGACCAAGGACACGGAGGAGCCAATATGATTTAATGAAATAATATACAAATGTCAAGAATACTTTGATGTCTTGTGTACAGATCAGAGTAAATGACTTGAATAGAATGTTTTTCTTTTTTATTTAGGGAACAACCCTGCAGTTCACAGTGAGCTTCACTGATAAGAAGAGGCTAAGACACATATTAAAAGTAACTCATTTTAATGTGGAATTAAAGGGCTGAGGACTTCATTCAGGGTCAAAAGACAGAGTCCTGCAGATGAAGCAGACAGACAAAAAGCAGTGAGGAATTAGGCTAGTCTTGGAATTCTTATGGGCAAAGAGGAGGGAAAAAAAATCAGTAAGAAATGAAAATGAGGGAACTCGATTCTCAGAATTAAAGGTGAACTGAAAGGAATTGGCAGCTGTCTGGACTTGCCAGCCAGGGAGGCCATGGTGTCTGATACACGTGACAGATCCAGAGACAAGGCAGCACTCCCCTGACAACTCTCCGGAAGGGCTTGCCAGGATGCCAGACGCTGCTTCTGGAAGAATATCCTCCGTGGTTGGGCATCTGGGTTCAGAGCTTTCCATTTAAAGAGGAGAAAGGTGGTGGGAAGCCGCAGCCCTGCCACTGCCTTTTCAGAAGAGCTGTTTGTAAGTGTGCAAGGCACACACAGGCATTGGTGAATTTTGACATGGCACTTTTTTTCAAAGAGACAGTATAAGTACAGGGCATTCCTCTGTGCTTTTTAGTTAGGAAGCAACATATTAAAAGGAAGGAGGGAGGAAAAATGGCAAGACCAACATTGTTATGTAAAGCCTTGTATAAATATGAAGGTTTTCTATTACTTAGGATGTATTAGGGGATTTTATTTGAAGGACTGGGATGATACTTGGCATTGGATGAAGGGAATTTGGCTGAAGGGCCAGTGCCTCTATCAGTCTGCCCCTCCTGCTAGTCTCTGTGTTACCCTTCCTTCTCCCCTGGAAACACAATCAAGTATTGGTACTGGCAAGAGAGCACAGTGCAGTCTGGTAGACTGGAAATCAGGTGACTTGAGGTCTGGGTGGTTTTTTTTTTTTTTTTCCTTCCACTTTGAAGTTTGCTGTCTCTGCTCCACCAAGCAGAAGAACCACATTTCCTTTTCCACATAAAAGGAAAGAACAAGCTTTTCTAATCAAGGTGTTTCTTCCCCCCAAGTTTCTTTCTTTTGCTCTTCTATCTTTTTTTTCTTTTCAGTCTACTCCCTCCCCTCCACTGTTTCTCCCCCCTCTCTCTTCCTTACCCATTCTATCCCTTTCTTTCTTTCTTTCTTTCTTTCTTTCTTTCTTTCTTTCTTTCTTTCTTTCTTTCTTTCTTTCTTTCTTTCTGGATACTGGAAGATAGTATGAAATGTTTTGGAACGGAAACATATGATGAATATGGAAGTTGGGGTAGAGCTCATAGGAGACAGGACTGATAAAAAGAAATATGTGAAAGTAAATTGTTATATTCTAAGACCTATTACTAGTTCTGGGTAATAAAAAAATGCACAGGTACTGTCAGTCTTACTAAGTAGTGTTGCAATTGCTCCAAGTCACTGAGGGGGTCTCAGGGTCCCTGCTTAATGCTTCTCCGGCCCCTTAGCTCTTCTTCATGCTGCTTCTTACTCTCAGCATGCAGCTGAGGAGTCAGTTTCTGTTGTACTCAGAACTGTCCCTGCTCTTCTCTTCATTGTAACAGAGATGACAGAGATCAGGTAAGACCAGATACTTGAGAAGAACGTATCTTAAAGTGGACTATTTCCTAATCCTAGTCTGAAATATATCGTTTGTCTAATATTCCAGGCCTAAGAAGTTGATCTTACCTGGATCCACTCACTGACTAACAGACAGTTATCATCTTCTTCAATGAAGTCAGGCATTCCTTTATTCCACAAAATTACTGAATATCTGCAACACAATCAGCCCTGCCCTTGTCTCTGCTCCTAGTACTAGCAAGAACTAAATGACATAGATTCTTGCCCTTTGTAACCAGTTCTTTAATGTCAGACCGATATTTTCAAGGACTATGTCACACAGCAGCATCTTTTTCCTTGCTCAATGTTGTATTTATTTCTTGGACATTGCTGTACATGCTGAAAGATGAAGGTCAGAACAGCAGCTGATAGTGGCTAGAAATCTCTGCAATGCTCTAGTACCATGAGAATTTTCTTCCTTTGATAATTTATTCATTTTAAAGCTTTCATATACATATGTTTTAAGTTGAACATTTTCTAGGCCTCTTTGGTTTAATCACAAAATATAATACCAAAGCTTTTGCCACACTTTCTTTCTGTCAGTATGCTTGCCATTCTCTGAGCGCTTTCCCGATATCATTTCCTCTGACCACTCTTTCAACTGTAGAGGTCTCTATCTATGACTCTGATCCAACTCTTCCCTTGAGGAGTATTCATGACCTTACCCCATTGCCTTCTTTAAATGTATAGCTCCCAGATTTATGTAAACATATATTTTTTATTACTCTACATGATTTATCTCAAACTCCTTAGCAAAACTAGGGTGCTATTGGCAATTTAACTTGTGTACAGTATTCCAGGTTCATAGTCTTTCTAGTTATGACTCACAATTCTCTACTCATTCCAGAGGACTTGCCTCTTTGCTCTTCTACCATGCTGTAGTTCTCCAAGTTGTGCTACATAGTACTGTCTGCCATTTGTATTTGGAAGTTCTGTGTTGCAGGAATCCAAAACTGCTGATCAAAAGTATTTTCAATTGTTTTCATTTTTACTAAACATGTACAGAAGATCCTTCTTGTCATTTTCTCATAAACATTAATATATATCAACTATTTTCATATTATTAAATTGTATTTAGGTATTATAAGTAACTTAGAGATGACTTTAACCTGCTATAGAATGATACCATAGATTATACACAAATGCCATGCCATTTGACATAAGGTTCTCAAACGTCTGCAGATTTTGGTATCCATAGAATGTGTGTGGTGGGGATATGTCTTGGGACCAATTCCCTTTGGACATCATGTGACAAATGGCTTCTGTGTGCTAATAGCAGGCATGTTGGCTGCCAAAATAATACACTTAAAGCTAGCCTGTGTCATGTACTCTGGAGGAGTTCTTTGGTTTCTGGGTTAAATCTTTGCTCTTTCTTGGTGTTTCCTGCCTCTAGCCTTTAGTTTGGTGTCTCTAACATTTTTCTTCTGCAAGGAATTAGGTAGTAAGTACACTAAGTGTTGTTCATCAAGGGACTATTCAATTCTTGCCAGTGTAACATGCAAGCATTCCTAGGCTTTATATAAACAAACAGGTGTGTGTTCCAATAAAACTTTATTGAGGAAAACAGGAAGCAGGCTACTTGTGGTCTAATTACTAGAGTTTGTCAACTTCTGATTTTGTGTAGACCTGGAATATAGCAGGTACTCATTTAAAACTTTATAAAGGAGGTAGAAGGTAGGAATTTAAAACTAATGAACAAGCAATCATGAATTTAAAGTATTTTGAACATTAATAAAAGGAATATTAAAGGCATTACAATTTTTCTCTATGTTGTAAGTTACTAAGCACTGAGGTTGGGAATAGAGCCTATGCCTTCCAGTCCCAGTTCCAAATTCCTAGTTCTTTCCACTAGTAAAAGGCTAAGAGCCATGGTGGAGAAGGATGGGCAATCTAAAATATTGTACCTCTTAGGAGACAAATATCCCCATGTGGTAGACTCTGACCAACCATACAGAAGACAGTGGTACATGGGACAGTAGGCATTTAAAATTTACTTTGTTTTACACCATTCATTCAAATGTGAAATCTAAAGATCTATAGTAACTGTTTCACTCCTGTCTTAAATGCTTATCTACCAAAGCCTTCTAAAACAAGGATACACTATGGGAAGGATCACTGAACCTTCATCCTCAGCTCAGAAACCTTATAAACCCTGTGCCAAGATGTCTCCTACATAGATGACATTTTAATGATTACTGTGAGGAGTTGGGAACAATGCTTCACCCGTGAAATCAGAGTAATTATTTTTTTTAACTACGAGGCCAACTTCTGCCACAGGAGTCCAGTTGAGGCATTTCAGGCCCTTAATGAGTACATTAGCTTTTCAAAGTGATGAGGGTGCCATTTCACACACAATCAAAAGCATGAGTGAGCTTATTTCAAACAACTTGCAACCTTTGTCCCTTGGGGGATGGTGAGGAGAAAAGAAAAAGAAAAAGAAAGGGAGAGGGTGAAAAAGAAAATAACAATTTGCACACATCTCTCATTTTTCCAGTAAAAATACCCATAGCCTGCAAGTCTTTGGATATCAGGTGTTGTGGTTGGGTGGAAGACCAAGTGTACAGAAAAGGAGTGCAGTGCCAGAAGACAGCACAGAAAAACACACCCTGCTCCAAAGCACACCAGACCTGAGCAGCCGGAGGCCTGGACAGGCAGAAACAAGCCTCACCAGCAGTGCTCAGGAGGACTAGCGAGACGTGGGGTGGGGGAGAACCTGGCCTTCGAAGTCCATGTTTAAATGTATCTAGCCTGTACCCCATATCAGAAATGCCATAGTGTCTTTGTGAAGACAGGGTGGATGTGACCTTTCCTCACCACTGCTTCTTTGTGCAACCCTTCCATTTCTAGGCCATCATCATTTAAGTTACCTCAGATGTGCTTTTCAGAATGTTTTATTTAATATCCATGAAGACCACAGAGAAGCTTTAAATATCAGTTTACTCTCACAAAATAGCCACAGCTCAACAGTTTCTCCTTTCAACAGGCGTTCAATTGGCATGCTTCCATGAGATTTGCCTATTCACCCATATCGCTTTTTCACCTTGGAATTCTGTGAACAGCTGGGCGATTTTCTTAGAGTCAGTGCAAAAGGGAAGGTTTTAACTCTCTTTTTATTATACAATGTGCAAGAAAGCTGATTTACACCAAAATTAAGCTTCAAATATATTTTCCCAAACTTTTTTCAGAAATGTGGGAATGACAGTGATAGTATTAATTAATTAATCAATTAATTAATTAATGATTTATTTATTGACTTTCTTGGAGATTGAACCCAGGGCCTTGTGAATGGGCCTCCAGCACTATATGTTTTTGTTCAAACCTAAACATTTCTAAGAGATGTGTTTCATTTTCCCTGAATAATTTGTACACGTGAGAATAACATGCTCTTTTGTGTTCTCCCTTAAAAGTCTGAGATTGTTTTCGCTCCCTAAGTGTAAGCCACGAAGTAAATCTGGCTATTTCAATTCTTCTCATGGAAACAGTTTGGGGTTTATTTTCTCTAATTACTATGCATCATTTTATCTTGGAAATAAACATGTGGGGAAAGACTTCAGCACTAGCTACAATACCTTACTAATGGTTATCAAGAAGAGGAACTTTAGCATCCTTCCTCAAAAGGGCAGTGAGAGGCCTGCTGGGTACTATGAGCCAGGGTTCCAGGAGTGTTTTCAGTGGTAACTGAGGCAGAAGATAATATCCCGTCACCTTTAAAATATTCTACTTATGAGGCTTGTGCAGACAAGGCAGGAGAACTGTCGTTAGGAAGCTGCTGTTAAAAGGGGAGGGTTAAGAAGATCAGTCTACTCTGTTCTCCTCACCTGCTCTGTCGAACAGGAGAGTAGGTGATGATGTCAGCCACTCACCAGGGGAAAAGGTAAAAAGGGCTGGAACTAAGGACAGGGTACAAGATGCCAGACAGACAGATAGGGAGCCACTGACAGAACAGGGATTGGACTTGTCAAACATGGAAAAATAGTCTTAGTTGGAACTCTGAAAACTGGATGAGTCAAGATTCTAAGGAATCTCAAGTTTTGAAAAACATTTCAGAGGTGGGGTAAGTAATTTTCTAGAAGTCCCAGAAATTGGACAATAATTACACTCTACACCACCTCAGTAATTACTCTTATATTTATTTTCTAAAAATTTTCCATATTTTCCCTATGATAAAAATATTACATTTGGATGTATAACGTTTTTAAAATACTTATGTGGTTGGTAGGTGCTCTGCAAGATCTGTGAAAACATTATACATTTAACCACACAGGAATAAATGCTACTAAGTTCTCCATTTCACAGATGAGAAGATGGAAGCTTAGTGCTGACTTGGCTGCGGTTATGCTTCCCATAGTGGTAGAGCCAAGATCCATATTCAGGTCTGTTTGACTCCAAAGACTGTTTCTTTCTTCCCATAACCCCAATATCTCTTTGTATACTGTTCTTACAGAGAAGAAACACACATATACACACACATACACACACACACACACACACACACACACGTACACACATCTAATTCAATGCCTCAAAGAAAGAAAAAAATTAACATTTCATCAAATATTTTTATAGGCTTTTCTATATGCACAACTTTTTAAAACTTATTTAAAATTATGCTCTGAGTAAGCAAAATATTTTATCTGTGATTTCATTCAACCAAATATAAGCATTTTCTCAATCAAGAAAAAAGCCATGAACATGTTTCATGAAGTCAATATGATGTGATTCTAACCCATCTCTTCTCACTGACTTCTTCCTCCATTCTGTTTCTACTGGTGCAACAGTGTTATCATAAATAGTTTAATCTGTGTGAACCTTTCCCTTTCCCATCTGAAGTACTTGATGCAGAATAGAGAGGGTGGTCAGATCACTGATTCTAAACATAGGAACAGTCCTCATTCTTGAGTTATTTGAATTATTACTTTCCCAATATGCTTGGAGGTCTGTCCCACAAGCAGCAGATAGCAGCCAACATAGGAAATAGAAAGCTAAAATTTGACTAATTTTCTACAATCCTATCTTCTTTCTGTGTCTGCTCTTGCAAAATAGAAGAAAGAACACCTTCCTAAACAATGTCTCCTCCTGCTTTTAAACTTGTTGCCTGGGAGATAATTTTCACTATTGCTCAGCATTGCAGTCTTGTATGTTTCTCTATGGATAGCTGAATACAGATATGAAAGTAGTAAAAATCATGTGGACTTTTCATTTGAATATCTCAGGATTTGGACCAATTCTTTCCCTCCAATTTCCATCACTCCAATCTAACTACAACTGTGATAGGGCCTCCTGGATTTCTTCCCTCCTTTTATCTCAGTCACCTTACATTCAATTGTTAGATAACTCATACACAAAGTGCACATCATGTAATCGTTTGGGGCATGAAATGTTAATGATTCATTTGTTCTTACCTCTTTTAATCAGCCTTTGGCCTCCAACTAATACCCATCAATAAGTAAGACATTTTTCTTCATCTTTTACCTACTATCTTCATCTTAATTTTTCTTTCATAACTTTCTAGAAGATTAGGCATTAAAAATGCATTTATGGCATATTTTATAGAGCCAGAACTTGCCTCTTAGATGATGATTCAGAAGGTATCACAGGACTATCCAGGTCCAAGCACTATGATGTCAATTCACGAAAGTGACCACTAATAAAGATTTTTGGCTGGTAGTATTTTCACATGATTGTTCATTCTGAATTTCTTATCGAAGCCGTGATAGTAGGAACAAAGAACTTGATCTTGGGTTCAATTAAGAATGAAGCCTTTGGATCCTAACCATATACACCTTGTAGTCATTAAACATATTATGCTGAATATAATCACGACTCCAAAGATGTTGGTCTTTATGATTAAGATTTCCCTCCATCTTCTAGTCCAGCTGTGCTGTGGTAAGCTTTCCTAGTTGGCAACTACACTGCTTTGAGAGCAGTGTTTAACTTGCAGTTCTGAAAACTGTAGTTTTGCTCTGTTGACTGTAGAGTACTAAGGTCAAGTGCAATTTTGGCACATCATTAGTTACCTCACCCCATCCAAACAAACAAACAAACACACACACACATATCATACACATGGCATATATGCAACAAATTGGAATAAACACTACATGTAAGTGTTGATGGTAGATTTTATGAGGAACTACTAAATGCATCAAGAATAAGGAAAACATTCTAATGCTTCTTTCAAACATGAGTATATTTAAATTTTAGTTAGAAATCTTCTTATTCATGCTTTGATGACATGATACAATTGGTCGTTTGTCAAAAACTTAGCAAAAGATGCTTACCAAGATATAATGGAGCACACACACTTATGCATAATTAAACTCAGTTTACAAATTGGTGTAGGGTGGAATATGGTCACATCACCAAAGAAAGGTTGGTGGACTGGTAAATTACACAGCTTGCCATATCTATTATGATAAATCTTAAAATGTGAAAGTATGAGGTAATACAATAATCTGATTTTAAATCATAGTTTAACATACCAATTTCCATCTTTAATTAACTAAACAAAAGATCTAACAAAGTTGAGAAATTCATTTAGATATAAGATACATGATCAAACTGGAAATGTTAGTATAGGGATTGCCTACGTAGGTAGGCACTGAGAATCTTGAACTTTGGAAGGCTCTTAACTACATAGATTCTCCTCTGTATGTTTCTGAAGGAAGGGTTAGCCAATTCTTAATTTCTTTGTTTTATAGCTGTTTTTTCCAGTTGTAAAAACAGAAGAACAATTGAGACTAAGTAATGGACACGTCTCAAAAACTCTTTAAGACTAAATATATCTTAGCGTTAAAGAGCATAATTTTCCATTTGTTTTATGACTTTGTCCAGTTAGAATTACTGTGATAAGAACTCCAGTTTTTACTTGTAACTTGAAACCCCTTTTAGGGTGTGTAAGAATCCTCAGACCCCCCCCCCACAAAAAAGCACATTTCAGGAATGCTTAGCTTTGTACCAGCCATTTTATGTGTATTATCTCATTTAATTCTTACAACCACAAGATATGGTTGATGTTATTTAATCCAGTTTTAGGTATCTAAGATCATAACACAATTAATATATAGAACAAGGATTGGACTCTAGGTCTTTCTGTCTTTTGTTCTATTTCTTTAAGAGCCAAGATCTTCTCCCTTTATACAATGCTTAGCTTTGTACCAGCCATTTTATGTGTATTATCTCATTTAATTCTTACAACCACAAGATATGGTTGATGTTATTTAATCCAGTTTTAGGTATCTAAGATCATAACACAATTAATATATAGAACAAGGATTGGACTCTAGGTCTTTCTGTCTTTTGTTCTATTTCTTTAAGAGCCAAGATCTTCTCCCTTTATACCCTACTCCAGAGGATGTTCAGAAACAAAGCGTCCCCTGTGGGAGTAAAACCAGAGAACTAATATGGCAGGAAAGTATAATTTGTTCTCTAATGCCATGACTAGTTCAGCAAGTTACAGACTAACCAACCCACGGGACACTATACTATCATTAAGATGAGTAAGACCAGCCTGCTTGATGAAATAGAAGGCAGTCTATGAGTTGCAGATAGTTGCAGAACAGTATGTGCTGGGTGATGTATACAGCCCCAGAAGCAACCACATACGTTTGCATGTGCTTAAGAACAGGTCTGGAAGGATACATCAAAGAACGTTAGTTACTTTTACTCAGCAGGCTCAGAACAACTGGTAGGCAAATTTCACTTTTTAATGTATATTCACCATTGTTTCTTATATTTTTATGCAGGTGCATGTATTACATTCACAGTAAAAATCATGGATTAGTTGAATAATTTTCAGGAATTGCTCATCTTAATGAATGGATGACTAACATGATTAGGTAGATTTAATCTCACAAAAATAAAACTGCGGTTACAATTCACTCTTCTGTGCATAGTGCACTAATTCTATGCATATAGAGTGAATGCTAAAACCTCATCACATGTATTGTGCCTTATCTGAAGGTGTTAACAGAAGGCAATAACAGTTATTCCAGGCTTAACATGGCCAAAATAGAGCTTTCCAACCTGCTCTTCCTGTTCCTTCCCCAGGTTTACCCATCTGTGCATGTGACACTATCATTTCTCAACTTGCCCAAGCAGAAATCCAAAGTGGCACACGTGGTTTCTCCTTTCCCTTCCCAACTGTATCCCAAACAACAGCAACCCCAACCTTGTGACTCCAAGATATCTCCACTTATTTCTCTCTAAGGACTTCATTCAAATCATTACTATTTCCTGGCCGGACTATTATAGTTTCTAGCTTGTTAATGGCTATTTCTGCTTTCATGTTTGTAGTCTTTACTCAGCAGCCAGAACACTCTTACACTCTCCCAATTTAGCCTCTTCAGTGGCCTATCCTTGTATCTAGCATGGAATTCAGGTCTTTCACAGCCCATAACAGTCTGTGATATGGCCTCATTTCCCACCACCGTACTCCTTGCACACTAGATGCTAACCTATCTAACCTGCTTTGTGCTTTTCAAGTGCATCAAGCTCTTTGGGGCCTCCATGTATTTGAAGTGCCCTCTTTCTTCCTGGAATACTCTCTTCTAGCTGATTACATGGATAGCACCTTATCATTCTGAGTTCACATGTTAAAGAGCAAAATAAATTTCAGAGAATTTAAGTAACTTAATTTTGGTCATAGCATTTGGTACATGGCAGGGCTGTATTTTAACTCAGGTCTGAATCATTTCATGATTATTCTGTGATATTAGATAGCAAAGTCAACATGGCCCACCTTGGGCCCTAGCAATGGTTCTGACAGCTAATCACCAAGCATCTTCAAGTTAAAAAATCCAGGAAAAATTAATTCCTTCAGAAGTTTCCTGTTTAGGTTCTCTTTCCTATTTCAGTTACATTTCCAGGCTCTGTGGGAAGAATGAGGCCAGCTAGAAGGAAAGATTTGAGACAGACACATTGGGGAACCTTTGTCTTAGAGATACAAATTAAATGCTCCCCATTTACTCACAAACACAACTTACTTAGTTAGATGTCCAAAGAGGATTTTCATGGTGTCATGATTTGGTGGAGGGAGTTTTTGTACCAGAGACCTTATAGTTTCAATTCTTGCACTGTTATCTTGTTTTTCTGAAAAGAGAAATTCAAAGGGAGATTAGGAGAGAATGAGACTTTATAGGTATATAGGAGGATTTCTTAGGAGAATTTTAGACTAACACCCACCAGCAAAAAGTACTAATCATCAGTTCTCCACGTACTTGTATAGTTTCCTTATTTGGACTCTAAATTAGATTATAATCATATGATAGTAGCAATGGTGTGCCTTTGATGCAATCTTCCTTTTAAGATTAGATATTGGATTGCTTCCTTATTTTCTTAGTTACAAGGTGGGATGAGGTGAATAATGTCTTCCAAAGATGTCTATGTTATAATCCTTGGCAAAAGAGTCTTTGAAGATGTGATCAAGTTAGGAATTGACATGGGGGAACTTTGTGGATTATCCTTCTCAGCCCAGTTTAATCTCAAAGGTCCTTATCAGAGAGAGGCAGGAGGATATGAGACAGAAAGAAGGTGATGTGACAGTGAGAACAGAGGGGAAGGACTGCTTGATGAGGGAGGAGCTGTGGAATGAAGAAAGCCACCATAGCCAGCAAAGCCAAGGAAACAGAGCCTGCAGAAGAAACAGATCTGCCATGTCTCTGGTTCTGCTCAGTGAAATGTTAGAGGATTTCTAACCTCCAAGACTGTGACATAATAAATTCATGTTCTTGAAACCACAGGTTGGTGTTATTGTTATAGCAGCAGTAGGAAACTAATAGACAAAGACATATAATGTGATTTGATTAAATATTCTACAGATGTTACAAACATTCTACTTTGGTTTTATGGAAAATATTTTTGAAAGAGCAAAAGAATTTTTAAAATCATTTCTATGCTGAATTTTCATACTAGTACTTTTTTGTTATAAGATAGGAGACTTAAAATTTTTTCCAAAAAAGTATAATATGGGGCTGGAGAGATGGCTCATCAGTTAAAAGCACTTGCAGAGGACCTGGGTTCGATTCCCAGTATCCACATGGTGGCTAACGGTTGTCCCTAATTCCAGTTCCAGGAGAATCTGACACTCTCTTCTGACCTCTGTGGGCATTGCATGGCACTGGTAACTTAAATACATGCAGGTAATACACTCATACACATAAAAATTAAAAAAAAACAACTTCCAAAGAAGTATAACAGCAGGTAACATTCTTAAAATAAGTTTTTCAAAACCGGGTATCCCCTAGATTGTTTTACTCATTCTGTTCCTGTCAGAGAGAGGGTGACACATTAAAAAAATGTAGTTACTTTGGACAATCATATTTTTACCCAGGACCTTCCCATCTAGAGAACAGATATTTATTGAACTTAAGCACTTTCTGCACACTGAGCTAGGTATCTTTCTCCCCAGTATTTTCTCTTTCGTTTCTAGCAGACAGCTCCTTGTGATTCCAGAGAGATCATTGCTGGAAGTGTTGGTGTATAAGAAAGCAATACATGAGATGGACACCAACCTCATATCCATTTTCTTCTCCTTTAGCAAGATCATTCCACTGTGAACAGGGCAGTAGCATGCCCAGTTAAGGGGTTCACTTTCCAGTTTCCTTGGCAGCTGGGTTAGCAGTGTGACCAAGTCTGGTCAATGAGAGTCAAAGTATAACACTTTCAGAGTGGGAACTCAGAAAGCCTATGTGCAGAACTCATTTGATTTTTGTTTCTTTGTCCTTTTCATTTCTTACTTCTTAGAATGTAAATGGAAGACTGTGCTGGTGATGACTTTGAGAAGCAAGGCTGTTAAAAATGGAACATGCTGGAAAGAGAGCCTCTGAGTCCATTGAGCACTTGTGTCTAGGTTTCTTGGACATAGGAAAACAAGCCCTTGGGTACCAATGTCTTTGCAGGTGGGTGGATACTAAGGCCAAATAGTTTCTAATAAGATATACTTTCAAAAGCCTAATTCATAATCTCCTATTAATAGATATATAAATTTGATGGGTTAAGAGTTAGTTTAGAAACTGACAGTTTTTGAAAAAATAAGGAATTATAAGAAAATGTCCTACTGAAGATAATGTTTGGCTAAAGTGGGGTGAAGGCAGTCTTCCTAGTAATACTCTGCTTGGAAGCTTTTCTCTTCCCTCTTAAAACCACAAAGGTCTATAAATAATGCACCCACGGTCAAAGCTTTCAAAATTGTAGTTATTCTTAGAAAAATTCCAACATAATACGGCTTGGACCACTGCATATAAAGAAACAAAGGTGGAAAAGAAAGAGAAAAAGAGAGCAGCATCATAACCTAAACTAGTAGGAATCTTGTGCTAGGTGGCCCTTCTGTCACTCAATGATGCTAGGAAATTGGTACTTCACTGGGCCATTTGGGGCCTATGATATGCCATAAATTAAATAAAGAAAGAGGAGAGTGAAACTGGTCTAGCCTTTCAGTTTCCTCCATTAAACAGTGAATTTTCCTATGAAGAAAAATGGCTTCTATACTGGTAAATAATGGGTAAAATGAACAAAATATTAATTAGTGAATGAATGAAAGACATGAACATACATTGGAATAGGTGGGCCTTCGTTTAAATCCTGCAATAACTTTTTATTAGCTATGTGGTCATGCACATATTTCTTACTCTCTTTGGATAACATTTTAAAGAGTAGCTTAATGGAATAAACTATAGCATTCAATATACTTTGCACAAACACCAATGAATGCTATAAATACTATAAATGCTCACCTCCAGCCAACACATTTTTGAGACCATTTTGGATCTAGTTCACTTTCTAACATATAGCATACTCTCTGGTTGCAGTGAACATTCAAAATGTAGCTACCAATTTTTTTTAAAGATTAATTTTATTTCAAAATTATGAGTATATGTGTGTGTCTGTGTGTGAGTATCCATATGTTTGAGTGCAAATGCCCAGGGAATCCAGCAGAGAGTGCAGATCCCCTGGAGCTAGAATTACAGGAGGCTGTGAGCTACCTGTCCTGGGTGCTGGGAATTGAACTTGGGTCTTCTCCAATGTCCTTAACCCTCAAGCCATCTCTCTAGCTCTGGTTACTAATTCTTGACCTGAGGTGGTATCAGTTGATGAATATACAATTGCTATCCTAGCTAGGCATTAGATCACACTAAATATTTTGTGATGGTCTAAGAAATTGATGACCTAATTGGAGAGCAGTTATATATAGGGAGGTGTGTAAAATATATGGTTTCTGTCTATAAGAAACCTTTTGAAGAATACTTTACAAAATATTTTTCCTTATTTTTTTACTTCCTCACAAACTTGAGGAATAGGATTATTGGATAGTCACATGAATATTTGTGGCTAAATTACACTGAAATTCTGGAGGGAAAAAAGCACACTGGATTAGAAAAGACTGAAATATGAAAGAGGATTAATGATTTTTCTGAAAACATATTCAGAATAAAATCATTTGAAAGGGCTTTACAAAAGCAATGTTTTCTCATTTAAATCAGTACCACATAGCATATCCTTCTGTAGCATGTAAAAATCAAGAAATAACACAAATAGTCTAAGTGGGGAAACATCTAAAAATACAATTAGAGGGGCTGGAGAAATGGTTCAGCAGTTAAGAACACTGGTTGTTCTTGCAGAAGACCCAGGGTCAAATCCCAGCATCCACATGGCAGCTAACAACTGTCTGTAACTCCAGTAGCAGGGGATCTGACAGCCTCTTCTGACCTCTGCGGGCATTGCATGAAACAGGTGCACTTACCTATATGCAGGTAATACACACATACACATAAAATAAAAAAAAACTTAGTCTGGGCGTGGTGATGCATGCCTTTAATCCCAGCACTTGGGAGGCAGAGGCTGGTGGACCTCTGTGCTCAAGGCCAACCTGGTCTACATAGTGAGTCCCAGGCCAGCTGGGGATGCAGGGAGACCCTGTCTCAAAAAGACAAAAAAAAAAAAAAATGCAATTAGATACATTAAAATCAAAACGACACCTTTTCTGATTTGGTTTATTGATGTGTCATACTAAGATTTGGATCAGCATATACAATACAGGAGTAGTAAATGAGCTAAGACTTGTACACAGCTTACTCAAGATGTGCCAACTGTCTTCAACGGATTCAATGAGCATGTGAAATACAAAGTTTTCTATTAATATTTCCCTTTAGCATATGGTTTCTCATCTTTGTCACATACTGAAAGTTTGAGGAGACTATGAAGTATCACTGAATTTTGCTTCTTTCCGCTAGGACAGGGGAGAATAAAAGAACTTTTTCTGCATGGAGAGTTAGAGCATCTCTTAGGTATAGTGTACACTAAGAAGTTCAAAATCTTTCCAGAAATAACAAGCTCCATATTTTCTATTTTACTTGCATTTACTTCTACCATCATTCTAGCGTCATTGATTTTTATATCTACTCTATGTCCTATAATTATATTTTAGTCTCTCATATTCAAATAGTGTTTCCAGTCTCTAAACTGGGAACACATAACTGCATACAAGACTTTTCTGCATTCATTTTCACTGTCCAACAGTGATTCTAAGCCATTTTCTGCTAGCTCCTTTCTTTCCAGCCACCATCTCAAACACTAACGAACTCACTATTGTAAATCAGCTTCTTCAAAAACAATTCTCTACTGCTTGGAGAAGTGACATCTCTTCCATGATGTGCAATAGACTTTAGTGTTATGATAAGAATCTGGCTTTATACTCCTCCAATTAATGGTTCTTAGGACATATTTTTCAAAAAATGGTTTATGATACTTATATTTGCATTTATCTGCATGAAGTGTTGCTACTAAAACAAAGACATTTACAACCAAATGCTTTATAGAAAGGAGATAAGATGAAGTTATATGATGCTGGAAAGAATCTGGCCTAGTGAAAAACCTTAGGCCGGATGACCTCCAGACACTTTCCTGGCCTTATCATCTGTGGTCTTATTTTCCTTAGGTTATTTATAGCTGCATATTAAATCACATTTCAAAATAAATTCTGTTGTGTTATAGAGGTCCAGAGAAAGAAAAGACTAGATTCTATCAGTCCAATGCATATGAAGTTTTATTCATCTGTTTTGTTTATAATTCTTAAAGCACAATTGCATCCCTTTGTGTTAAGGAGGTCACAGCATCACAGCTGTTCTTTGAAAAGATTCTCTGGAGTGTCTAACCATCTTGTCTGAAAGCAAGGTAGTCCCTGCACGTCAGATGATATTTGGAAGAGGGCAGTGTTTTAGTCTTTGTTAAATTAAGCTCTTAGTACTGTGGTCATTTCAGAATTTAGTTAAAGTCTGCCCTTGCTTATAGGAATGATTTTGTTCAGGGAACATTTCTTTTGTATCAGAAGATCCTATATCTGGGTACAATCTTTTAGAACATGTTTTTAAATGACAATTTTAGTTGGGGGTGTCATAATATCTGATGTTTCACAATTGCTTATTCAATATTTTTAAATAACATACATCTACTTTGGGAAAAGATACTCCTGAGAGAAATTCAAACGTTACAAATGGATGCACACAGACTTCAAACTCATTTTGTAAATTGAGGAGATAGACACAACTAGGTTAGATTTTTTTTCTCTGTTATATGATTATGAGTAAGTTGCTTAAATTCTGGAAGCTTTTAATTCTTTACTTAAAAACAACAGAATTTTATAGCTCAGAATTTTTGTAGAATTAAATGTTTTAACACAAATTCACATAGAGTAGGTATTCATAAAGTTCTCTTTACTTAAAACTTTTTAGATTCTTCTCTTGCATGCGTCCAAATTATTTTTTGTAATCTTCTCTTTAACAGCTCCAACACATGAAAGCCCACAGTTCAGGGTTGTTTCCAGAAATTTTGTAAAGCCATACATTTTACTCTTTTTATTATATTATTTTTATTTTTTCATAAATTTTATTCTTTTGTATTCTTTCTTTAAAAGAAACATAAGTCACAGAATCTGATAGCTTTGTAAATGCATGAAATATCAGAGGCTGGTGGAAAGAAAGAGCTGGAGGAAGGGGTGGAGTGTTACCTGGAAGTGTCCTCTCACCACTATGCCAGGAAGCTATGGTCACACCTCCTTCCCACACTCATCAAGGAGTTGAGGGCGGAGTCAGTTACCCCTTCCACCCAATCAGTGGAACTTAGCTACATGTAGGGGAGGAACTAAGGATGTGCATAAGCTGAGAATGCCATGAGGTACCTCTCTTGCCATTTCGTGCAGCTGTTGGGCAGAGGATCTATATTTGAGTGTGGACTTTCCAGCACAGCTGTTAATTGGGGACACCACTCTTCTGTAAATAAACCCCCACCCTATGCTCTGTTAGCGAGCCCAATAAACTCGTTAGGATTTTCAAAAAGAAAGAAAAAGAACAGAGCTGGAAACCTTCATTATTCTACCAAAGTTGACCCCATGTTGGCAAATCCTTTGGTCTCTTATCAAAGTGGATTTGTTTAAAATCCCCAAGTAGATAGATTATCATAAATAGAAGTATCAGATATTAAATAAGAGATTGCCATGGCCTTGAAACTAATCTGAAGGTGGCAGCTTTTACCTTTGTGAATTCTGGGTTCCTCACACATCCTCTAAAACCCAGGAAAACAATACTTTATAGTTAGTTCATAGGAAGCCACATTCTCAATGTATGTAGATACCTGGCAGGTTTAACCTTAAATATTGATAAGCTATGTGAGAGCAGTTTAACTTGAGGATAAAGGTCTAGTAACTGAGAGAAAGATCCATCAGAAACTACATCCAGGTAGTTTAAGCAGGACTGTTTCCATTCTTAAGTGGGGACCTCCTGTTAAGTGGATCTGGTTTCATTACTTCCACAAATCACTCCAGATTTCCCTGTAGTCATGATTTCACCTTTTGGGAAATGTCAATGCTTTGCCCATTTCTTGAATAAACAATAGTTTTTAAGGAAGAATTTTAAAAATAAGAACAATTCTCCATACTTAATACATGTTAATATTAAGACTATTCTGGCTAATTCTTTGCCATAAGTTCATGAGTTCCATAAGCAAGGAAAGCTTCTGCTCACCGACTACTTTAAAGCCATTTCTAGAGGCCATTTCTGATCCTGACACAGGAGGAAGCAGTTATCTAGAGCTATCTCAAGCCAAACTTGCCAAGTGTTTGCAGACATTGAGAATTTTTTTTTCCTTTTACTTATATATAGAGCACAACATTTCTTGTCTCCAGAGGGTGCTAGGGGAAGCACAGAACCTTGCCACATTGTAAGCCCCTGTGCTATTAGGATTATTGTTAATGATCATCTTAAGAACAATCTTTATATTTTTGCCCCTCCATTCCTGTTCTC
Organism: Nannospalax galili; assembly: GCF_000622305.1. Classification (NCBI taxonomy): domain Eukaryota; kingdom Metazoa; phylum Chordata; class Mammalia; order Rodentia; family Spalacidae; genus Nannospalax; species Nannospalax galili. Next base: position 9,283,028 of record NW_008360320.1, read on the forward strand.
TAGCAATAAAAAGCCAGAAATTATTCAGTAAATTTGTCTTTTAAATAATTTATAGTAGATTTAACACATATGTTGAAGAAAGCAATACTTAGTAAGGTGAGTGTCGCAGCCTGTGGCTGATATAAAGATGGTCTGTATCTTTCTCTTTGTGATCCAGAGAGACAGACAAAACACAAATATGTCATAACAGATGTTTAAACGTAAGACACGTTACAGTATGGGTACCAATGAACTTCATCTCTTTCTTCTTATAGATGGGATTTTGTAAGATAATTGTTAGTCAAAAAGCTTTTGAGATATAAGCACATTATGCCAAAAATTTCAAAATAACACAGAATTTTACAAATCAATAAGTTTAAAATTCCATTTAATACATTTTCAAAGTCTTCGAGATTATTATGACTAACGGCTTTGTGCATTCTTAAATACATCCAGGGGAAGTAAAAATATCATCTTTTCTTTTTTCTATAACTGTATTTATGTTATTCTAGAGACTTCTGGTGCATTGGTCTTACTCACATGGGGAGGAAGTTTGTGAACGCATTCAATTTTAGGTTCTAGGTAACTGAGTAATTTCTTTGATACAATCAATTTTAGGATGAGTACATTCTCTAAACTCATCACTGTGTGTGTGTCTGTGTGTGCACGCATCCATATGTTTAATGCATTTGTTGGTGTGTGTAAGCCAGAGGACAACATCTAGTATTGTTCTTAAAGTGATGTCTAGCATGTTTCTGAGACAAGGTTTTGGAGCTTGTTAAGTAGACTTGGACAGTTGCCAGGAAACCTCAGGGAGCCACTTGTCCCCACCTCCCTGGCACTGGCATTAGGAGCATGCACCAAAATGCCTGGCTTTTCTTCTCGAATTCTGAGTGTCGAACTCAGGTCCTCTCACTTTACTGACTAAGGTATCTCCCAAGCCCTAAAACTGGCTTTTAAAACAACTTTCTCTCAGTAATGGCCTATGTCTGAATTGAATAGTAAAGCAATGTCTGACACTCCATCAACAATTTCACAGGCAGAGCAGAATCTTACTCTCCTCCTAGAATTTATCTTCAATGTAAGTTGGAAGTGTCATGGTGGCCAAGCATATTTCTGTAACTTACATATGACACTAAGTCATCTTTAGGTGATAGTCTATGCTGAGAAAATCCAGATCACTAGTTTATTTCTTTGAAATTCAGTTCTGTGAAAATTTTCTTTAAACCATATTTATTCATATATATCTGGTTTTATCTTTAAAAAAAATCTTACCATTTTGAGTCATTCAAAATCTTTTGCATCATAAATGAGTAATACAGTTCAAATACTTAAGTATAATGTTTATATTAAGCATTATCTATGTACATTTTCATGAGTAGAAATTCTACTTTTCAGGGTTTGAATTTTTCACACAAGTGCCTAATGCTCTGATTCTTTATATTGGTAGGCAAATTAAGTCTATAGGGGATTTAAAAATCTCACTTGAAAACAAGTAGGATCTATGTGACCATTTAGTAAAAAAGTGTAAGCTAAGAAATACTTTTCAAAAAAGAAAAAGAAAAAGAAAGAAAAAAATACTTTTACCTGTTGTTGGGGTTAAAGATAACTTTTAGAAAAGGTATATTAAATTTTATCCAGAACCATTTATGTTAAACAAAAGGCCTCTGAGGAGGAGATAATGGCTAGTGGGGTAGCCTGTTTTGCCAGTTTATTTGACATGTTCACACAGTGACATTGAAATGAGGGAACAGTTTTGAATTAAACAAACAGCACAACCTTTTAGGAAATGGATTATAAAATAATTTTATGATTCAGCTTTTTTCCCCCCTTCAAATTGCAAGACTATTGTGAAAGAAGAAAAACAGGCAACACGTGGTAACTTTAGTCAGCATTTCTGAACTGGGAATGATAAACTCCTCTGCCTGGCTCTGGTATTTATCAGGACTGAGATATTATTACCACATAGAGTCGCAGCATGGTTACTGTTATCATCGGAAAAAAAGAGCCAGCTAATCTTAATGGTTTGTAAAGCCGTTACCTGCACTGGTCTGACATTTATCATGATCATTTTACCACATGGGTCCTACATAGCAAAGGTCTTTTATCTGGAAGGGACATCACTATGAATTATTATTTGCAGCTAGGTAGAAAATTGTATGTTGTAGATACCTTTTCTCATTATAAATCACATAGTCACATCCCACCATTTCCCCTAGAAAGCTGCTGAGCCCAGACTTTTGGCCACAGCTCGCTTTACTCTCCTCTCTCTTTTTATAGTTTCTTGAAAATATGAGCCATTTTTTTCATCATAATTCTTAATATAAGTTTTGAAGAACGACATGTATAGTGACAAAAAAATGTAGATGCGCAATGTAGTTAAAGGAGTTTCCTGTTCTGACAAAACTATACAGTGCTTGAGGTACATGGTACTTTAATGTGACAGGTCGTAAAATGTCTACTTATTGCAAATTACTCTTCTCTCTTCTGACTTGGTGGTCAGATTTTCTCTGTTCTTGATCTTGTCAATAAAATCTTAACCAGTGGATCAAACAAAATTTCATATGCTTGATCTGGAATGATCAAAATACTTGTGACATTTCTTGTCCCAAATCTTTTGCTTTTAGATTCTCCTAAGGTGTAAAATAGTTTAATTTTGTCAGACTGGGACTTTTAAAAGACTCTGTTTTAGTAGGTTACAATGCATTTGAAGATTCCTCTAAGAATTTTGTTCAAAATAGATGCTTAAATTTCATCTCTAAACTACCAGTGTCCTAATGACATTCATGAGCACATGGTGTGGAAGAAATTAGACATAAAAGATCTGATGCTTTAGAACCACAGGACCAAACCAGTAAAGTAAAATGCATTAATTTAACAATGGAAAACTTCAATGAGAAACCTAAGTTGTTTACCATGGGGAAAAACAAACAAATCCTCTCTTTTAAAAAGATTGAAGCAACTAATCTTCTGAAAGAGATATTTAAATATTTTCTTCCTTCTCAAATGTTCCATTAGGAATAAACAAGTCAGAATTTCTCCACTTTTATAATGAAGAAAGAGGAGAATTCTTTGCCATTTTTGCATTTAGTAAGAAATATGCAAGAGGAATGTGACAATTTAGGCAAATCAAGATTGTTTCAAATGGATTACAAGTGGGACTTGGTGGGATATTTTGTACTAGCATGTGAAGCAGGCAGTAAATTTGAAAGGAGGATTTTCTCAATGGTCTAGTTCTGATGTGTTTTCCCATTTCTTTGTGTGTTTAAAGGAGGTTTGGATGTGGTGTTTAATATTGCTATGATTCCTTTGCAAATGAGTTCTGGAGAAATATTCACTCATGAAGGAAAGCTGCTGTGTTGCACCACTGATAGCAGCTGGGGGATCCAATGAAGTACCCAGATTCCCGAGTCTGGATCCAGCAAAAATAATCACCTCTCATCCCCCCAAAATCTTCTAGCATTTTAAATGTTCATAAGCAATGATAGTAGAGCGCTTGCCCTTTGAAGAAACTTAATATGTTTCCTGTTCCTTAAAGTTAAAACAGTTACTGAATATGAGCTGATAGGTTGTGGAAATGGGCATTACTTGCCTACCTTATTACATTGGTTCCATAATACATTTTTCTATTATTACAGATTTCCTCTAAAGGAATCGATTTCTGTCTCAGAGACCAGGGATGAGATGGGGTGGAGGAATAGTAGCCACTGTGAAGATAACCTGTCCTTCTATGCGCATAAGGAGATGCCCACAATTTGGTTCATTCTTCTAAAATTCTATTTTAAAATGGTGGCCTAATGCTGCAATGTGTGCTTTGTCACCAAATGAAAGACTATGCTGATTTAGGACAAACTAGCAAGCAACCAACACTCTCCTTCATTCTTTTTATTCCAGGATGCACTTTTGTTTGGATTTACCACCATCCTGCCGTTATTGTCCCCTCCCCCCCAACTGTAACCTGGGAATGTTTACAATAATTAGTGAGGAGCTTTGCTGCTTGAATTTTTCCTCTTTTCTGGGAAGCTGAGTGAATTGTTGAGTGCTAATGAAAGTCGGAGACTTCTAGCAGTGGCTGAGCCAGGCACGCTCGGCAGACTGTGAGCTTCCCACTGTGCGGCAGTGCACGCGTCCTGCTGTTATGTTTACCATAGTTTTAATGTCTGTGAAAAAATTCCTGATGCAACCAAATTATGCTGTGCCCTTTTGTTTATATAACCCTACCCTCTCTGCCCACGATCTACCCCCATTTTAACAGATTTTAGTTGTGGTCGCCCCTGCTTGTGACAGAAAGCTCCTCAACTTTTTGGACATCTTAGCACTTCAGTTCTTACCGTGAGAGCACAGCTGCTTTGCAGCATGGTTTGCAAAACCTATGCAAAAGTTCTGAGAGAAACACACACACACACACACACACACACACACACACACACACAC
>NW_008360320.1:9287639-9291084 GCF_000622305.1 Nannospalax galili
ACACACACACACACACACAGAGAGAGAGAGAGAGAGAGAGAGAGAGAGAGAGAGAGAGAGAGACCCAGCTTTACTTAGGCTAACTGGTCATCCTCCTCTGTACCTTACTTCCATTATATCCCAGTCAATGTTAACGCATCAAACTTCATTATCCGGCATTGGCAACTACAGCTTAAAAGGCAAATGTATTTGGTGAAATGCACTGTCTTTAAAAATCCTATTAAAAGACCTTAAAACTCACTGAAAACTTAAGTAATGTTCTCTAACATGAAAATAAGCAATCAGCAATTGTCCTTTTCTTAAAAATGATTATTTCAAAGAAAATGACCATTCCTTTACATTATAAATTGAATCACAAAGTGTGATGTACAACAAAGTTTTTAAAAAGTATTCATATAACTCACTCCATTACCAAGACTGAGGACAATGAGAACATAGTTCTTTCCATTTTGATAGTGGGGGAAAGTGGAATTAATAGCAAAAACAACACTGGAGAAAGTTTAACTTTAATGTATCAAACTCCAGGTGCCAGAGTTTGAGGAAAATAACCAATAATAGCCATTTTTAACATATTTGATGGGACTGATTATGCAATGTGCAACTCTAAATGGCTTATAGCACATTGTAGCGTGGTTCCATCCCATTGGCTACAGTAGGGTGCAGGCAGATGGATGACAGTGACAGGGAGAGAAGTGCTTTTGCTTAGCCGTGCGTTAAGATGCCATCCAGAAGCTCTGTGCACGGCAGACACTTCATTAGGATGCCAGGATAATGGTAAACTACCACTCAGAGTGACACCCCATTTCCTGCTTACTGAGCGCTCCAACCTCGGCAGATGTCAACAGTCTCACAGAGCCACAGAGCAGGCCTAACTTTCCAGCCACTTTGACTCCAATTTTTCCCTCCTAACAGAGCCATACATTATGTGCAATATGTAATGGCAAACACCTCACCGACAACAAAACCTATCCAGTTCATTAGAACAGGATTGTTGCCCTGTGTGTTCCTCCCTCTCAGAGGGGAGGAGCAGGGAGCTGGGGAGAGCCTAGGTCCACTCACTAGTCTTACCTCACTTCTAGATTTCTTGTTATAATCCAATTTGCTGATCAATTCAAAGTGTTAACTGTGTGGTGAACTCTGATTAATAATGGTTACATTTTGGTCATGGGAGAGATGACTGTTTCTTTTAGTGAGTGCCCTTTTCAAAGGTACAGGCTTTCAGATTCTTTTGTTAAAAATTTCAGACTCTCAGTATGCTTCTTAGTTGTCTGCCAAGAAAAGGCTGACAGAAGCATCTGGATGGTATTTCCTCTGCAGTGTATAACTCCAGGCCATTCACACACCTCCTTACCAGGAGCCAAGCCAAGAGAAACTTTTTCCTATGATGTAAATCCCAAATTCTTTCTATAAAGAACCAAGGTGTGTTTCAGATAGTGAAAGAAAATCTCCCAAATGGAAAGATGATATGCTGAAGTCTATCATTGTGATTCAAGGATTGATTTACATTTTGTGATCCTAAGGATTCTCTTAGAAGATTAAAAGGCCTTGAAAATGGCAAGACTGAAAATAAATAGCATCCTCGGGTAGGTTTTCATTTCTAGGTAAAGATACAGGGTAAAGAAACCACAAACAGGTCACACCAGAGGATGAATTTGAATGTGAACTTTCAATGTGATGCCCTCTATGAGAAACTGATGCAAATTGTGACTTTTGGTTTGAAATGATACCTGGTTGGCAACACCTCAACCACCTCTTGGAATTTGTCACTAAATATGCTTGAAGACATACTCAGCTTCTTAAAGTAAGTTAAATAGGGACTGTCAGTTGATGTAGTAACAGAAATTAAAGAACAGCTTACTGGAAGACATGTAAGACTTAACTGGAAGATGCCAGTGGTGTGGCCATCTGGGCTTCTGAACTAGTGAACCAAAGAGCTTACCTTTCAGAGAGCAGATAGAAGTACCCTCATCATTCCTCAACTGTCTGATTTCAGAATCAAAGCCCTGGGTCTATGCTAACCAGGAAGTGGAGATAGAGTCCTTTTCACTACACTGTTAATGCTGTTTCCTGCCAATAAGTTTTTCCCCCTTTCCCCTTCTTACCTGTCTCCTCTCCTTTTCACTATAGAGAAGGTTTCTGTTTTACATGGGATAATTCAGAGCTAACAATGTCCAAAAAATAACTGTGACACTGTAGGAGGAGGATAGAGAAGAAACCCTGATTGCAGCGTACATCACCACGGGTATTGTTCGGCATAGAAACACAGTGAGGAAGTGGGGTGGAGACTCACAGAATTCAAATGTTGCATGCACTTCATCATTTAGAGTACCAGACAGTAAAGGACCATAGTAGGGTCATTTGAGAACAGGACCGTGAAAGTTGTGCTTATGAATTCATCAGCTGAACATAGGTCTCAAGACAAAAGTCCTAGAATAGAATTGAAACAGAAACTAAAAGACAAAATGCTGGATCCATTTTACCTCTTGAGATGAGCAAATATAAAATTTCAACAATGCAAAAACATATGAAGAAGATTAGTTCAGACGAAAGGATAATGCCCTGAGAAAACCTAAAATTCTCACAATGATCACAAGAAAATTAGGGAATTTGGTATCTGTTGGATCCCAAGGAAAGTGATGCATCAAACAAAAGGATCAGCAAATCATAAGATGGGAGCATGGTAAGATGAAAAGATTCTGGAACACTGAGAAAAGCAGAGAAAGAAGCATGGGTAAGCTAAAAATACAAAACAAAAATAAATTGCATTAAAGGTCAAGTTGTTGCTAAGAAAATCAGATCAGTGATATGAACAACAAATCGGAGAAGTTACCCCAGAATGTAGAAACACAGAAGTGAAGAAAACATATTGGAAATCAGAGAACTGACAGACTGTCTTAGATTCATCCGTGTAGTTGAAGAACCCAGAATATTGAAAACCCAATAGCATTCTAAGCATAATGATCAATAGTGAAATTAAAGATACTCTTGTGAGTGAAAACACTGTGTGTTTAAAGTGATTTCTAGAGCAAGAGACTGCAGAGCACTTATCCCTGAAAAGGACACCTAAACACCCAATATCAAACTTTTGCCCCCCAAGGCTCAGGGATCATTATAGAAGAGGGGGTGGAAATACTGTAAGAGATAGGGGTGGAGAATGACCACATGCAAACAGAGTTTTCCAGACAGCTGGTCAGTTACTCATATGAACTCATGCACAAGTTCCACGGAAGCTGAAACCAGACAAATCCCCTGCATAGACATGAGCAAGTGGGTAAGAAGATCCAACTCCACCGAAGGAAATTGTGGCTACAGATGGCTGCTGGGAGGGGCAGAGACAGTCTCTTCCAAGCATGGCACTCTGGGTAGGTTAACCAGGCTCCAGCAGATAGACCCACACTGAAGGACATTTGGGGAGACAAACTGTACTCATATATATATATATATA
>NW_008360320.1:9291171-9298671 GCF_000622305.1 Nannospalax galili
ATCACATTAAATTGGGTGGGGGCAATTAGGAGAGGTGGGGATAGGGAAGGGGATCTAAATATCATCAAATTGTATAAAAGCAACAAAAATTCAGCAAAAAAAGAAATAAAAACACACAAAAAGTGACATCTAGGTTCTAAGAAAATATAATCAAGTAGACACACTATTTAGATGCATTTTGGCAAAACTTTTGAATGATGAGTGTGAAGCATTTTTACAGATATTCGGAGAAAAACAGGGCTAAAGAAAGAAATGTGTGGGTTTTTCTACGAAGTCCTTGAAAACACAAGACAAAACAAAAAATCAAAGCAGTACCTGTTAAGCTTTTAGGGGAATATTTGTGCCCCTCAGATTATCTATATACTCAAAATCGGCATTTGTTTGCTAAATCAATAGAAGACATTGTCCTCTATGCAAGACTTATGATAACTCATCTTCTTTGAAAGTGTATTTGAAGGCTTGTGAAGTCTACTCAATGATGGATCAGAATTTATACCTCACAAATAGAGACATTACAGACAAAACTAAACACCTTACTGCTGGGATCCCACATTGAGGGATACCAATGTGTTCTTTATCTTTGGCTTCTGCTTTGTTCATGGTACCAGGTATGCCTGGAGATCTTCTCCTCACAGCTGAGGGGAGAGCTCTAGGGAGGTGTGGTAATCATTCAAAACAGTGACCAATGTTGTTGATGCTGAGTTTATTTAAACAACAACGACATCACCACTAACACCATCCCTGGAACATTGTTCTGGAGAGCTACTACATGTGTTTTCTCTTTCTCTGGTGAAAAGCATAACTGTGGAGAGAGCAGCTGCATGTTGATATTGTTTGCTAAAGATTCTTAGTAATCATGTGTTTCTATAATTGTTTTGAAAAAATTGAGTGCAAAGTAGTTAATATAATGAAGATATAAAAAGTAAGAATAGTACCATATATGTTTTAAAATTATTAACGTTATATGGAAAAACAAGTGTAGAGTGAACAAGTCAGAAGAAATACCTCTAAACAATTAAAACACTTGGGACTTATTTTTCTCTATACTTTTATATAGATTTCAAGTTAACTTTAATCCATATTTATTACATTTTTAACCTGTATAAGAAGTTTAACATGATTTTGTACAATTGTTTAGCTACCATATAATTATAATTTTTCCAAGCCCTTAAGTAGAAAGACTGGTAGGAAATATACAAAAATATTAATTGTGATAAATTATGTGTATGATTTTTATTTTAAAATATTTTTCCACATTTTTATGATGAGTATGCTGCTACAACTATAAAATTAAGTTCAGATGTTTGCAATAGTAGAATCTTTAGTTTAGCTTAGTCTCCAGGAAAATAAACTATTTACACAGGTCAAATCAATTTGAGGAAAACCATGTTCCCTTTTTAAAGACTTTCTTCTAGGTATTTCTGATGCTGTCAACCTTTTATCTTGGACTATATTCCAGAATCAAGTAGGCAGTATTTGTGTTCGCCACTTTCTTATAGGTGAAAATATTAGGTGGAGGGGCCCTTAAAACAGAGAAAGTCCAGAAAACAGGAACCTCACAGGACTGTACATTTGCAGTCTGAGGAAGGAGCAAAGACTGCATTGTGGTGTGTATAAATATATTCTAGTTTCACATTCTAATGCCTTGTTCTTCCCAGTCATTTCCTTTTTTAGTAAATTATATTGCCTCATGGGCTGCACCTTGGAAGAGTAGTGTATAAAGCATATAAAACCTGTGTACACAATATATACACAACACCTGTATATACAACACCATACACAATACTTGTATGCACAACACTATACAAAACACCTTTATGAACACTATATACAACACCTGTTTACACATTATACACAACACCTGTATATACAACACTGTATGCAACACCTATATACACAGTTATATACAACAGCTATACATACAACTCAGCACACACAACACCTGTACACACAACACCTATACATACAACACCTATATGCAGAGCAATATACACCTGTACACACAATACCTGTATACAAATACCTGTACACACAACACCTGTACATACAACACCTGTATACAGAGCAATATACACCTGTACACACAATACCTGTATATAACATACTATACACAATACCTTTATGCACACTATACACAACACCTGTTTACACAACACCTGTACACACAATACCTGTATACACAACACTAAGCACAACACCTTTATACACAGTACCTTTACATGCAGCACTATACACACCTGTATATACAACACCTGTACACATAACACCTGTATGCACAATGTACCTGTATGTACAACAGTAGTGCAGGGAAGGCGCATTATGGAATATTTCCAAGCTAACAAAAAAAGGCAGCTATTTATCTTGTGTGTAAGCACACATTTTATTACCATGCCTGAGCCTCAGTTTCTCTTCTCTTTGAAAAATACAGTTGTTCAATTTCTTCTGTACTTGTAAATTTAAAGAATGAGGTAGTTGACCAGCTAATATATTTGTTTGGAATTCAAGTTTGTCTTAATTTTCTGTACATATTAGATGCCCAATTAATATCCATTGATCAAATTCTACAGGTAATTGACTTAGTTGTTCAGTGGATCTTACACACATATAGTGAGCAGAGAAATTATTTAGAGTTACCACTAGATCCTTACACTAAGCAGAGACAAGAGGAACCATTTATTTCAATTGTAGAAGTTGTTGGATAGGCAAGAATTAAATATTAGATTAAATTTTGGTCAAAATTAATGCTAGGTTTGGAAAGCTAGGACCCCACTATGGCTAAAACACTCAAGGAGGCCCCTGATGGCTGCTTGTAGAAATACATTCTGATTTCTCTATATAGGTGGCCAGGTGGTTGAAAGTAATTTGAGAGAGGAGCAAAGTCAGCCTCCATATTTGATTAACATAATGTCCTAAGAATTTTTTTCAGAAAATGTTTAAATTTTTTCTATGTTAAAGAATAAAAAGATAATATGAGTTTCCAACAAATAGCTTCAAATGTAAGCAATTCAGAAATGTTCTAGACTGAAGTAGAACAGATAGTAAATTCATGCATATGACAATGGAAGTCTTTAGAGAGGATGAAGTAACGGCTACTGTGAGAGTTTGCAAGGGTTTTTCTTCTAAAACCAATTTCTGGCTGAATTTGGAAAGAAAATAAAGTTATTTTCTTATACAATCCAGCCATGGCCTGCATCCCTGGTAGACATATTCCAGGACTTCAGAAATTAAAAAATAAATAAATAAATAAATAAAAGGATGCAAGTGTTTTTCTTTTCCAGCAACATAATTTTTTTTAGAAAAAGTAAACAGTAGCTTCTCAAGGGAGATTTCCATTTGAAGACTGTTTATTATATCATTTGAATAGGACTAGACCTGGCCTTTTGACTTTGAACCACTACCAAATTTCAGACTGTGAGGAAATTGTTCTACATTTCCTGACAAATTGAGTTAAGCAGACATTAAGTGGGCTTTAAGAAAACAAATGGCCATCTTTATCACAGGTGGACACTGATGGCTTAATGGGGCCTGGGCTGATTGTATCACTTCTAATGGCTTGCCGGGAAGCATTAGGGTTTTTGCATAAAGAACTGGCATCGCGAACCCTGCTAACACAGACCTGTCAAGCGCTCTGTATCCCTTTGTGCACGGAAGCAGATGTTTGTATGTATACTATGAACTGGCATTAGAGCAAGCGACAGATGCCTGTCTGAATGCCAGGTTTGTGAATTTTTACAGCAGGAGCATGTTCTGAGGAAGTGCAGCCCTGCCCTCCGTCATAGGTAATTCCCAGTGGAACTTGCTAAATCCCAGCTATGTTTTCATTATTTGGCTTTCCTAGCAACTGGATGAATGTGTCTATCCTGGAAATGCAAGATGAGAGCCCTACCAAATTCTTACAGATTTGCGAATAGCTCAGCTGTGTTTTGAACTTAGACTTTCCAGGCAGCGCTTTTGCACTGTAATCGCAACCAGCTTACTGGGGAGGGGGTATTATAGCTCTCTAATTAAAACTTACTTCGGTGTTCCTCTGCCAGTTCTCCCCTATGCTGCCCCACATTCCCACTCCGGCTACCAAGGAAATGTGATTTCGGTTCAGAGCTTTTCCTTTCTGTAATACTCAAAACTTACACTCTAGTTGTCTGTCAACAATAGAAACAGGTAGCATGCAGTCCATTAAACAAACACAGTGCCCCCCTCACTTTTATTTGACATTTTATTTGGCTGTGACAAATGAGCAGCAGTTGGATTATAACATAATTTGTCTTGTCTTTATTACCAGCACAAAGGACACCATTCATTAATTATTCTGCCGTTGCAGCTTAACACTGACTGGAAAGGTCCCTCTTCGGACAGATGGCGGGGACGATGTTATTTATATCAATCAGCCAAAATCCTCAACAAGGATTACTGTTCCTGAGACTACAATGATTTATTTCTTTTTACCTCACCCTCCCTCAAACCCTTCTGCTTTCAGAGATTTCTCTATAAAAACGAAATTTGATGGGAATCTTAAAGGAAAGCCATATTTAACCTGTTAGCTTGCAAAACAACATGCATGCTACATCAGTTTAACTGCGTGACATTAGCTGCATATTTTTTAAACTGCTTGGGGTTTTTTGATCTTTCATTCCACAGTAAAAGATTAACGCAGGGTCTCAGAGCAGCGAGTTCAGCAGAAGTTTGCCTCTTCTGTGACACTGTATTGCTGTGGCCCATGGGAACCCCCACCCCCAATAAGGATATTGAGCTGTCAAGATTTTTTTTGACTCTGTTGAGATGAGATGATCCATCCTATTTCAGAGCTCAGAAGGCTGCAAGATCAGCTGAGGCATTTGGCCCAAATAAAAATAACAGTTAAAGCAAACAAGGAGGCAGAAATACCCTTATCCACCATCTAAACTGGGGTCAAGTCAAAGAAACCAGGAAGGACACTGATTTCTCCTCAACCCACACCTCTGTTCATCACCCCTAGGGGGTTTCTGGGCAGGCAGTGGATGATCTACTTTGCTTGTTTTGTGTTGTTGATGATTCTGTTGAATACATGCTGATCAAGCACTAATCTAATAAAAGACTGGACTGAACCTAGGCACTACATTCCTCTGTATATTTTTCAATAGTGCTGAGATGTGGTCACTTTTTCAGTTAAAATCTCTGGGAGAGGTGTGTGTGCAAAAGTCTACTGATTATGTAGGCTAAGGCACTGAAAGTTTTTCAAGTTTCCTGCTTGAATATAAAAAAGAACATAATGCAGAAAGTTTTTTGTCTTCAGAAATTATTGGTATAACCTTGCCATCCTGATTAGTTTGCAAATATTAAAAGTCCCATCAAGACAAATATCAGCAACATGCAAATACCCTTGCAGGTTGTGATTAAGATTTTAAATATATCCTTTTGCTTTTAGTTAATGAAAAACAAAGTCTTAGAGGATCTAAGTTGTAATTTATTAAACATGAAAGGCTCCTTGATGAAATATAGAAATGAGATATATTTTGCATTTCAAAGATTTAAGCTGACAACTTACTTGCATGCAAATAAGAGCAAGATTTGTAAAAATATTTGAAAAGAAATTATTCCTGAATGTACTTATTACAATAATGTGGCATGTAGATAAGAGAAACACACAGCATTAAAAGACATTCATTTCTCCAAAGTCTTAAAATTAGCTTCCTTCTGCCATTGTGTATTAATGTTCTTCTCCAGGAATGCAGCATATTAAAGAACTGAACAGAATTAGTAATAAATTTGTTAATTACAAATTTAAGCAACACAACTGTGTTGTTTTCCCAATATGTTTTTTTTCAAAAGCAGAATTGCTAATGCATTTTAATCATTTATGTATAAACATTCGAGGATAAAATATTCTGAAGTTTATCAATTTCAAGAGCTGTTTATTTGCTAGCAAAATAGGCCATGTTATACAACATATATCTTATCATTTTTGCTCATCAAATCCCCATTTGCTGAATGCAAATTTCGCTGGTCTAAGTGCTCTTGCACCTCAATTTAAATGAATAATAGGATCGACTCTATTAAAATCAGTTTAAGGTTGCCATGGGTGACATATCAGTAGGGTTAAAATGAGAAAAAAAAGGTCACAGAATCAGTCCTCACAACCTGTTTTTTATCATAACGAAGCATGTGTAAGATAGACGAAGGCTTAAATAACAATATGTCACTTAGGCAGTACTTTAGTTTGTAGGTCTTCTTAAAAAAATCTTTAAAAAAATCACAATGTATTCCAAACAAAATAAATGTAAAAATTATAGTGCCATCAATAACTGTGGGAATGTGTTCAGTCACAGTTGCATTGAACATTAGAGAGTAAGCTTTGCTGCTGCTGTAGGAGACTGGCAGATTGGGGATCCCTGAAAATAACAGAACTCCTCAAAAAAGGAGAAGTAGGTGCTCGTGCTGCAACCTCCACTTACAAGGATCCAGCTCGTGCTATGATGAAGCTAACAAAGCCTGTTGAAAGTATACTCAATTGCTTCACTTGAGAAAAAAATGTATGTCCTGTGCTGATGAGGTTTAAGGGATTTTTTTTTTTTTCACACAGTAATCCTCAAGTACTACAACACCAGGACAGATAGGTGGAGGTCTTGGGGGGCACTTGGGGTTAGTTTCAGGCTCTTGAAAGGGAGCAAGCTAGTGTTTGGGGATGCTGGATATACAAATGTGTAAGGGGATATACATACATACACAGATATGTAGTGTGTAGATATATGCGATTGTGGTTTGAATCTTGGTATTTATAAAGTCATTTCTATTCTCGCACTTGCAGTCACATTCTTAATGCTGATTTTATATTATTTATGATTCTCATTTAGATTTCACAGAATCACATTTTTATTACAAGTGTTATATTTCCTATCTTTTTTTAAACCTGTAATAAAAGGGGGAAAATTTCCTTATTTGCTAAGGTTACAGTGTTAGTTTAATTTTCATAGAAGCAGTGGAATATTTTGAAGTGAGTAACATTTACCAAGTCATTAGTTTTATGCAAACTAGGAAGGAAGATGAAAGAAAAAAAATTATCAATTATTTATAGATTGTTAAAATGTATCTTAGTGCACTGCTACTGTATAGAAATGACAATTAGCCAAACTTACCTTCTTTAATTAATAATGCATACATTATGCTCTTTGGGCAAGTAATCACCAGCTCTACAAATTTGTTTGACACTGTTGAAGATACCTATCACATGAGTTATAAAAAGAACAATGCTCTCTGCCAGCTGCAGCCAACTCTCAGCCTTCTAGCAATGCTTAAAATGCTGTAGCAGTTCCAGGGAGCAAAATGGTGGTCCTTCAGCTGTTTGACACAATGAAGATGGCACCACTCTGCAGACTGCTGCTGGCCATGTCTTCACCACCAGAGCATGCACTCTGTCACTAAGTGTCTACTCCTTCAGGAAACCCTCATTTTCTGTCATCTGTATTAATTTCCATAAACTTAAGGTGAAAAACTATTGCAGGTCCTGTTGCTTTCCAGCTCCACTTA
>NW_008360320.1:9303671-9331274 GCF_000622305.1 Nannospalax galili
CAGACATGAGGCCTGGGGTCCCTCAGTTAGTGAAAGCTGTTGGGATGGAATCGACAGAGGTGAACATAATTACACTTCTGTGGGTTCTTGATGCTGTGTGTTCTTGGCTCTGCCTTTTTGTTAGTCTAGAAGGTCATATGGCAAAGCAGAATCAAACCCAGAATGTGAGTCTTTCAAACCTAGATACTGTCATTTAGCATGACTCAACTTCAACACAACATATGGTATGAGTCACAAAGTAAATATGTTCACTCATGAAGAAATGCAGCAGTACTAGAAATACAGAGAAAAAGATGTGGACTTTGCATTAGGAGGGGTAAGTGTACAAATAATGGTGCTTCAGTAAGGTTGGGATGGAGATAAGGTCTGCCCTAAGAATTTTGACGAGAAAAATGTGAAGAAGAACTAAGTGAACTGGGATTGCCTTCTGAATTCTCTGCATGGAACTTCATGATGTGTCATCCAGGTCTTCCCCGGTGTCCACAGGCCATGTACATTACTGTAGTCTATGTGCCTTGAGCATGTGACCTGAATTGTATGGCCGCCTTGCTGTCAGTCTCAACCTAAGTCCTCTTCTGCCTGCATCGACACACCAGTGATCAGATCAAAATCTCCTGGGTCTCCCTAGTTTGGGGCCTTGTTTTATCTCTGTCCATATGTCTAGAAACTTCAGATTCTCAAATTTGCAGTGTTCCTTGAGATAAAAGTTTGTCTGGATTATGAAATGGAACAGGTTGAGTTTGAATGTTTGTGTTCCCCACAAAACTCATATATTGAAAACTTATTACCAAAGTGTTCTTTTAGGAGTAGTGGGATTTGACCTACTATAAAAGAGCATTCCACTATGAGAATGAGGTCAAAGGTCCTATCTGAACTATGGTATGAACCCTGATTCTATTATTTCAGAAGTCAAACATTGAACCTGCTAGACCCTTAAACATGGACTGTTTAGTCTTACAACTGTGAAAACTAAACTTGTGTGATTTATAAACTATCCTGTTTATGGTATTTTGTTACAGCAGTCTGAAATAATTGAGATATTAACCAAATCTTGGATTTTCCATTGTATTCCTCTTTGTATACAGAACATGCTAAAGACTGAAGTGTTTTTGTACTAAAGTCCATTTGCACAGAAGAAGGTATGCTTTTTGACCATCGAACCAGAGACCTGGATTTTATGCTTGGTTCTCTTAATTACTAAGGGTCTGACCTTGGACAAACCCTTTAATGTATCCAAGTCTTAGTTTCTTTATTTTTAAAGGGTAGAGACTGATTCATTCCTATCATGTTTAAGATGCACTGACCATACAGAAGTCCATTACTATATATTGAGCGTTAATTCAGTGCTCAACAGATCATTGCTGTTGATACCACGTTTTTCTATGTGAACCTACCCTCGTGCCTATCCTTCCAATGTTTGCTTTGTGACACGATAGGTTTAGCTCATTCAGTCACTCATTCAGATATTTTGGCATTAGTTCCAATTCTGTGCTTCTCTTACTGGGTTCTGTCCTAGTGTAAGGAACTGAATTATGTCCAGCTGTGAACCCAAATAGGACACAGCTGAGAGGCAGTACTGTCTCATAGCCAAGGAAGCAGTTTTGTACCACACTTGGGTTTGATGCCTTTCCTACTGAATATCTAAAGCAGGATAATGTCTACTCCTCATTTTTTCTTACCATACAAATGGAAATGGCAGTAAGTCCTATATCCTAGGGTTTCTCTGAAGTTTAAGTTGATACGTTTAGTGTGCCTAGATCACACTTGGCACATAATAATTTCTGAATAAATGTTACCTGTATTTGAATTGAAGTTTTAAGGTCTAAACTCAGGAATAGAGGGCTTGATATGTACTTTCACTTGCTTACCAATTCCAAAATCTAAAAAGAGTATTGCTTTTAAATTACATTTAATTTCCACATGAATTTCATTATCTCTTTTGTGGAGTACTCCTGGGAATCAAGTTTTGTGCTGTGAACTTCACTGATTATGTATCCCGTATCATTAATGTTAGGGGAAATTCCTATAGCATTTCGTTGGGATTTTCTGTCTATTCGGCAACAAATGGAAAGTTGGGACTACTCAGCAAATGACTGCAATAAAGGGGATGCAAACTACAATTATATCTGAACTCTGAACTTCTCTAAGACAAAAATAACTGACAGTTCAACTGTGGAAAAAGGAACAGGGTGACTTATTCAGAGTTGAGATGGGCATATGTGCAGCACAAAAGGAAGAGTCAGCGCAGGCTTGTCAAGCAGCTAATTGCGCCTGCAAACAAAGGACACAGTTTAAGGCATGGGCCTTTAGAAAGAATGCTGGTCTCTTGTTTGTCTTTTCAGCTGGGTCTGTGAACATGGGTAATATCACCACAATCAACGATGTCATCGTTGAATAGGGTGGAATAGAAACTCACACAGAGCTTGCACCAGGGAGACTCTACTCACAGATGAACAATTCATTAGTCATTCAGAACTGAAAGCTGTCGCCGAACTTTGCTCTGCATGCTGAAAATGATGAAATAATAGAAAACAAAAAGGAAATAGAATCAAGGCAGAGATGGGAATGCCACATCAACACACTGTCAAAATATTGTTGAACCTGAATATCTATATACTATTTCCTGAACCCCCTGCATTTAAAACTTACACTTTATGTGGCATTTACAGACGTTGCTCATTATTTTCCATTCTAGAATTGTTAAATCTATATAATGTGTCTAAAAATCTGTAATCCTTGATTCTCTTCAACATATTTTTCTTTTCTGAATAATTTTCATAATTTCTTATAACAAATTTTGGTAAATTGTAATTTCTTGAAGATCAAATCATCAAATGTCTGTAAAGCACTTTTTTCAAGGTAGTTATCATTGACAATGTTCTTATTAATGGTCTTAATAAGAATACATTCTCCTTAATGGGAAGCACCTAGCTTTGTGCCTATCCCTCACTATTTCCTCCTATTCCTCACTCTATAGATAACCAACATTTACTACGTTCATCATTTCATTAATTTATATAAAAGTACTTGAGTTTCAAATATTAGAAGCAGAAAAGTGGACCCTGATAATGTCCATGTCCTGATCGAAGAACCTAAGAATATGCTACCTTCTTTGCAAAAGGGGTTTTCCAAGTGTGATAAAATGAAGGATTTTGAGATGAGGAAATTATCGTGGGTCATCTGGTTGACTCCAATCTAATCATGAGGGTCCTTAAAAATAGAGAATGTTGTTGTGGTCACTGGAGGAGATGCATATGGAGGAATGCTGGAGAGATGCAGCCTAGATGATTTTGAAGATGGAGGAAGGAGCTCAGGAAGGGGAAATCCTCCAGAAACAGGAAAAGCAAAGCAAAGGAATCTCCCTTAAAGCCTTCAGAAAGAAGCACAACCTTATCAGCACTTCGTCTTCAACCCAGGGAGACTTCTGCTGCACTGCAGAACCATGAGAAGAGAAGTCATTAAGTCTGTGGCAATTCACACAGCAGCAACAGAAACTAATAGAGTGTTAGATGAAGGACAGTCAGGACACAGCACTGTGTCACTTGCTTGCCTTTGCACACATTCTATGTTGCTTCTGTTCCTAAGGAGAGGATCAGGAGTTTGGAGGCGAGCTCTGTTAGGAAACATATATGGTGAGCCCTTTCATTTTCTTTCCATGACAATCTGACCTTCCTTTTTGAATCATATTTGTACTCAAATAAAGGTAACCCAGTGGAGATACATCCTATATACAGTGCATTGAGATTAGAGGTCTATCTAAATGAGTACTTTTCTGATATTTCACCTACATTTATAAATTTTATACTTTGCAGATTATTATAATTCTTATGATTTCAAAAACAGTCTCTATTTACCCTTTAATCCTTGGCCCGATTAAACTAACCCTACTTTAATGTCTCAGTTTCTGATTCCCAACGTTCTGCCCAGAAGTGCAGAACTTTGAAACCTGCTTGAAAGTAATATAAATAAACCCAGTGCCTCTCTTGGAATTTCTGGGATTGCAAAGTTATGGAATTATATAGAGAATGGACAAAAGACGAGAACTGTGCTTACATGGCTAGATATAAAAAGAGGTATGCTTATGCTTTAAGTAAAGTTTCCACAGACAGAAAAGATTGTGTGAAGAAGTCAGTATGGAGGGCCCAGGAGTTGCCATTGTTCCTTTTGCATAGCAATCTACTTTGAGTAGACTCAAGAACTGTATAACACTTTAACACAAAGAACACTTACATACCCATACTACCATGATAATAAAAGCTCAAATTCAGATTATTGGCCTATGTTGTCTACTTGCAGTGTCTTCAATAAGAATATCCACCTGGGATTTCTAAGTATTTTTAAGAAAGATCCAAAATAAAAATAATATTGACTAAAGTGAATGCCAAGAGATATAGGTATAAGGTAGATAGCTGCTAAGACAGGGAAATTTCTAGAATATGACTAGGGAAAAAAAAAAACCCTGGAATATTTGAAAGCTGATATAATTAATGAGAAACAAACAAATCAGAAGTGTTACAAACTTTTCATGAGAATTATATTGCCACATGAACCCATGTCTGGCTAAAAAGGACAGATATCTCCTCCATGCCTCCTGTGGCCTCTGATAGTGTGGGTAGGAAGAAATGAATCTTTGTATACCCTCATGTGTGCCTTTCTCACTTTGGCTCATGGAATTCAAGGTATGGAAGAAACTTTCAGAAAGGGAACCAGGAGTTATCAGGTTGCCTACCCAGGAAGACATTTCACAGCCAGGTCATGGAGCACCCAGCAGAATGTCATAAACATGTGTGCCAATGTCTAGCCCAGACTTTCTTTCCATTGTTTACTTTTCCACATTATTTTTTTGTAAAAAGTTTAACCAATCAAGATTTATATCATGATTTGTTACACATACACATAGTTCAATGATTACCAAAATGAAATTGACTAACAAGCTCATCACTGCTCATATCATGCCTTAATCTTCACTAAGTAGAAAATTAGATGCTACCATCCCTTCTTTCCTTACATTTGAGTATTTATTGTTTAGTAGTGTCTTATAGTTAGAGGCTTCGAAAATATGTGAGAGTCTTAAAGGAAATTCTTGAGCAAGAGTAATCACACAGATTCTGGGCAGCCAACAAGTTGGGCAGGAGATATTGCTAACTATCCAGTCTGTGTCTGTCCTTCACCTTCATCTTCTAAAGAGAATTCTGATAGTGTTCAGAGGTTTATGGTGTGATTCACTGTTAGTAGACCTTGGTGCTTGATTTTAGACTCAGCCTTGATTAATCTAAGTCAATGTACTTTTCTTGGCTATATTAAAAAATGAGCAAACCACTGCTATTGGTGCAGTAGTGGCACTTTTATTTTGGTGATAATCAACAGCTGTCTAATCAGAATTAAGACCTGCTCAATGGGAGGAAACTCATATGTGGTACTGTAAACATAGCCAAACATGTTTACAGTCATAACTAGAGAGGTCATAAATCCTAGAGAAAAACCCACTTTTGCCAATATTCCTAGTCCAACGTAACTTATTACTGTGTTCTAAATATATCTATAGACAAGTGTATCTCTTACCACTAATCAAGGAAGTTTCATTTTGCAATGGGTGGAGACTAACACAATCAAACTAACACAACTGGTCAAATGCAGAGAATAATTATCTGTGAGACACTTAACCCTAAGTGACATGTCTTCAGTACAAACTCTACACATAAGATGAATGCATCTTTCAACTCTCATTAGAGAGGTTTCCTTTTGCAGCAGATAGTGATTAACACAGAAACTCACAACTGGTCAATGTGCAGAGAATAAGAGGCTACAGGGGACTCATCTCTAAATAGCACACCTATTTCAAACTTCTGCCTCTTAAGGCTTAGGGATCACTGTGAAAGAAGGGGTAGGAAGATTGTAAGAGCCAGAGGAGGTGGATGACCAGATAGCTTGTCAGTCACACACATGAAAGTACAGCAATGGTGACAGCAGGTACAAATCCCACGCAAGCTCAAAAATCACAGCATGGACATGAAGAGGTGGGTCAGAAATCCCAACCCATCCTAAGGAACTTTTGGCAATCAATAGCTACTGGAAGGGGGAAAGACAGTCTCTTACAGAAATGGGACTCCATTCTTGTAGGTTAACTGGGCTGTAGTTGGTGGACCCATGCTGATGGCATGTGGGGACACAAACTTGACTCTACTGGTTGTATTGTATATAGAGTAGAGTACATTGAATTGGGAAAGGGCAGTGCGGTGAGGTGTGAATGGGGAAGGGGATCTAACTACATCAAATTATATTGTATGAAAATTGTAAAAATTCAATAAAAAATTCAAAACCAAAAATGATAAAAACAAACAAAGAAACAAAAATAAGTGAGCATGTAATGTAATTTCAATTAATTTGGCTTGAGATTTCTGGGAAGCATCCTCTACCTCTCAGCATATGAGACAGAGGAAAGATGTAATTTGTGTTGCTACTGGTGGTCATCTCATACAAGGTGGGTCATCAGCACCAGGATGAAGCAGAGCAATGATCAAGTGGATTTTGTCTTTGGATCCTGGATTAACAAGCTCTGTATTTCACCCTATCTGTGGATTCCTTGCTACATGAACCAATAAATTAACTTTCTTCAACATTTGAACTGATTTTCTGTTGGTATAGCTAAACAGAATCCAATTGACACAGTATTTGATATTTATATAGGGACAGTTGTCTTTCAGCAATTTGTAGGAGCAAATAAGGAGGAAAGTTTCATTCTGGGGATCATATACGATTATAATGTTTAAGAGTATAGGCTTTTAAAGACATCTATACCTAAAATTCTATCTTGCTCAATCTGTGTGTCTTCTCTGAATTCCAGTCTTCACAATGTTACAAAGAAATTAATGAATCTACCTTGAAAGAAGTTACAGAAATTAAATGAGATAATGCATGTATAATTCTTGTCATGAAGTAGATGTTCAATAATTACAGCCATTGTTTTATCAGCCAGAGGAAAAAATTATTTAAGATCTCTTGGTAATCTTATATAAGAAGTTGGCACAAAAGTGACTGAGTGCTCTAAGAAATGAAATTGTAAGAATACAATTGCAAATGATTCTAATGAGAAAGAAAAGAAACAATCGGAGAACTGGACAGGGGTGTCCGAAGAGAGAAAGGAAGTGTTACAACAAGGAGAGACTGTAAAAAGAAGCATCAAATTGAAAAGACAGGCCCAGAAACACTGAGGCAGAAAGAGTCCAAAGTTAAAAAATTCATGAAATTTGCAGGAAACTATAGCTCTTGCCCCTCCTCAAAGGAGCTTCTTTTTGTATAAGATGGAGACAATTATAGAAAACCATAGCTTATCAAAACACAGAGTAGTGACCCTGGGGTGCCCAGCCTCAGTTAGTACATCTATAACACAATTCCTATATTGAGGGCTCAGGGAAAATGGGGGAAGAGGGAGTGAAAAGATTGTCAGAGTCAAAGCACCAGGCCATCTATTGCTAAAGAGGGTCTTCTAGATATAGCAGGGAAGGTACACCCATAAGATCTAACAATTTGGTTGTCTAAACAAGACCACATGACAACACCAGTTGACATGCCAACATGAGTGGAGGAGAGTCCCGTCCAGTAGATGAAGTGAATCAATTTTCTCCAGCAACAAGCCCGCTGATAGGTTATCCAATCCCAATGGTCAAACCAACACACATGTACAATACTAAATGGACTCATATGTATATGGAGGAAGGAGCTAGAGAGGTGCTAATAATGTAAATACGGTACTCATATATGAAATTCTCAAAAAATTAAATATTTAAATCTATATTGGGGCTAGAAAGATGGCTCAGCAGTTAAGAACACTGTTCTTGCAGAAGACCTGGGTTCGAATCCCAGCACCCACATGGCGACTAACAACTGTCTATAACTCCAGTCCCAGGGGATCTAACAGCCTCTTCTGACCTCTGTGGGCATTGCACGACACGGGAGCACTTACCTACATTCAGGCAATACACACATACACATAAAATAAATATAATAAAACTTTAAAAAAGAAAAAAATTTAAAACTGTAAAAGCTCATAATTATATTAAAAGACATAATAGAAATGAACCAATGACACATATAAATAACTATGGCACTGAGGGACAACAAAGAGAAATCAAGATTGTTTATAAACTGATTTGAACAATATGCAATATGATACACATTGTATAGATCGAAAACCAGAGAGAAAAGCAATAATTTACCCATTTTCAAGGTAAATGCTACTTCTATGAAATTTTAAATTATACTTTGAAATATTACAGGGCATGTTGCCTTGATGGTTACTTTTTTATAAAAAACATAATAAAATAAAGCATTAAATAGATTCATATCAACCTGAATTATTGATAAACTCCAAGGAGGTCTTGTCAGTACAAAAAGATAACCATTCTTTGGCCTGAAATAATTTTACCACTTTCCTATATAAGCTAAATGTTTAATTTTCTTCAGAAACATCTCATCATGGTATTTAGTTTGCTTTTTAAATCTTTGATTAGCTGTAATTCTAAAGCCTGATTTTTAGTGATTTCCCTCAAAGATAACATTCCCTTTGCCCCCTACACATGTGCCATCCATGTAAACACGCATGCACACATGTACAGGGGAGAGATAGAGAACTGGACTCTAACTCAGGCAGAAGCAGCTTGTACTTGGGTCTTTCTATAACATGCTTTTCATACACAGAAAGAACAGAAACTACGTCTAAAGTAAAAGTTTGAAGGGAGGTCTTCATTTCCAAGCTGAAGTTCAGGTCTGACCTAGTTAAGTCTCCTAAATAGAAGAAGGGCTCTGATTCAGCAGTCCAGGAGAGAACATAGTTTCCTCTCCATGGATGTCTTTGGCAATAATTCACATTCAGGTGATCTGTTTTTAGCAAGTGCTTTTCAGTTACCTGCCCCCAGAGTGAAGTTCAAAGGAAAGGAGTGAAATGTTCTCAATCAAGATCTCTGGGCTGTGGTGTTTTCTACCACAAGAGAGTTGCTGATTTCGAACATTATCACTTTTAGGAATGGGAAACAGTCATTGCTTTACCCACACAGTGTTTTAATCTTGGAACGGGAGGCCTAGAAAGCTATTCTCGCAGAAGGCTTTTCTTGTTTTTAAAAACACAATCAAATTGGTTCCAGTGGAGTGGGATATAAGGAAAGATACCTCTTCTACTTCTACACAAGTAATTGGACCAGCCTAATTAGATTACCCGAGTGTTTAGATACCATGGTGATGGGTACCATATAAATACTGTATGTAGCTAAAGTGGGAGCATCCCTTGTGACTGTAATAGCCATACAGTTAGCTCTGATAGATACAAGCCAAATGCTTTCCTACATTCCATATTTATTGATAGTTATTTATGTTGACACTTTCAGCCATTTGTGGTGTCTTTTTACTTCAGGTCTGTGGGTAGTGTGGTCAAAGATGACTTCTACAGACAAAGACATCATCTTGGATGCAAGATGCATCATTGTGGATTCTGCACAATAACTAAGAAAACTTATAAACAGCGGATATCCAGAAATCAAGCAGCACTTAATCAATCTAGAATTAGAGCATGCTTAAATGAGATCTGTAAAACCACACACAGCATAAAGGCTAATGGTATTTTGGTCCTAGAAGAAAAACCAAAGGATATTCTTTTATTGAAACAAATCGAGAAAATGGCCATACTGAATATGCTGAGTTTCCCACAAAGGTTTTTTTTTTTTTTTTTTTTTTTTTTTTTTTTTTTCCTGTATGACTTATCAAGCTGTGGAGATTTCAATGAAAATGACTAGGGGTGAGCCAGACTGTTGACTTAAAGAAGCAGGAAGAAGCTGACTCATGTTTTCAGTGCATGCACTTAATATTTCTGAACTCAATGGTAAAAATATGTTTTTGTTTTTTTTTGTCTTTTGAGACAGGGTCTCACTGGAAACCTCTATTGGCCTGGAATTCTCAATGCAGACCAGGCTGGCCTCAATCTTACAGAGATCTGCCTGCCTCTGTCTTCTAAGAGCTAGGACAAAGGCATGGGCCACCATACCCAGCGAAATGAGTGAGTTTTAAAAAAAGAGCTTGTTGTCTTTCACATAGGCAGTGTTTTAGCCTGATAATATTCTGGGGACAAAAGGAAAATGAACAATTCACAGTGCCAGGCTTTACACACCTAATGATGTTAATGCTTTGCAATGATACTATCAATTGGGTAGCATACCCATTTTAAGTATGAGATCATTAAAGTGTTGAGATTTTGTTGGTTACTATTATGTCCACATTATGCAATAGAACCCAAATTTCAACCCAAGTTTGTCTGATTTTGAGGCTTGACCTCTTTCCCTAACAAAATGCTTATAACCTCGTTAAAAACTGCTGCCTTAGGAGAATAGGTGATTAATTTAACCATGAGCTCTTTTAGAATTCATGTGTTAATATTTAACTTTTAGTCTTTATTCCTTATAAGAACATCACTGTATAACATCACGGAATACATGGAAATAATAGAATAAGGTGGAAGAATTCAGACTTAAAATAAAAGCACCCAGGCTTCAGGTGCCATTGGTATGCCAAGAGAAGTTTGCTTACTAGAACAATAGTGGCATAACTGTTATGGGGGGTTAACTAAGTGCTTTTTGATTGAATTTGAGGCCTGCTTCACAAGGGGGAATTCATGCCTGGACTATAAAGCTGGTCAAAACCCATGACTGGGGAGGTTACAAGCTCTATTTGCTAAATGGTACTGTCAAACTGCCTTCTAAATATGTTTATACCCTTAGTGTTACTCTTGGCCTTGGTCAGAGAAGCTTCTTTTATCAGTGATGAGTGATTAGTACAGAGACCCATAATTGGTCAAAGTCCTGAGAATGAGTGACTGTTTAGTGCTAAACCCTATATCACCCTCTCCATGGCTCAGGGAACATGTTGGAAGAGGGAACAGGAAGAATGTAAGAGCTGGAAAATGGATACGAGTGCTATGAAATATTGTCTTCTAAACATGTGACTGTTACACTCATGGACTCACACAGCTGTGGTTACCTGCATAAAAGCTGCATAACATTGGCATCCCATCATGGATGGGAGGGGTTATAAGGTTTCATCCCTAGATAAGGAATGATTGGCAGTTAATGGCTGTTGGGGAGAGGAAGTCATTTTTCAGTGGTATGGCCATGCTCCAGTAAATACCCCAGACCCATGCTTGTGTAAACAACCCTAATGAACTCAGTTGGTCATCCAAAAGGACCTGAAATTAGGAGGAGGAACTTGCTGGGAAAAGAAAGGGGCCTATAGGGAGCGGGAGGGTAAAAAGAGAGAGTAATTGGGGATGAATATGTTCAAAATATATTATATACATATATGGAATTGTCAATAAATAAAAATATAAAATATGAGAACCCAAACAATTGTTTCATTAGAAATGGCAACCTGAGTTACCATTGATTGAAAAACAAAAGTCCTAAAAATTCTCATTACCAGAGTGGCCAGAAAATTAGTTAAAAAAAAGTATTGAAAACACTTCATGTGATACATTTTGGCACAATTTCTATAAAAGTATTTTAACATCAGCTGATTTCCTACTTGAAGGTCTACTTCACTTGTTTAGGAAATTCACTTACATGAAACCACTGTACCCTGAGGCTGCACCAGTGCCTGGTGATCAAACGTTCCAAAACACCTGCCAGTGTTTTCTGCTCTTCTCAAATCCTTCTAAGCAAACTGTGCAATGCCACCGATTATGACTATAGGGTGTATATGGTGAAAGAATTCAAATTTTTATATTTAGGTAACAACCACACACCTGAACTTCTGAAATATAAAGGGTTTCCCTACCCCATTATTTTTAATTTACTTAATAACACCATAATCTAACGAAATTTCCAAGTTTTACTGTTGTTTCTTTTTTCTCCCATTGCTAATGTTTAATTTTCTGTCTTTTGTATTATCAACTGTAAATGATCCACAAATTTTACAAAACCTCTGCTCTCTGAATGATCCTTAAACCAGTAGCTTATTACCCAGGTCTCTAGCCCCATTCCTCCTTGTCTAGCCCTTTCATTTCCTAAGTGCACATATTATACTAAAAATAAAAAAAAATCTAATGATGCCATGAACTTGTTTAAATCCTCAGTAGATTCTGATTATCTTCAAGATAAAAATCAAATTTCATAGTAAATCACAAAAAACTTTCGATATCGGGTAGTGACTACATTAATCCATTTGTGTTGCATTTAGAGAAGAGTTCTTGGTTCTATCTGTACCGCATACCATGCTCTGTCCTGGTCTATTGGAAGTAACAAAAAACATTGTATTAGGTCATTTCCTCCTTGCTGTGACCAAACACCTGACAAAGCAACTTATGGAAGGAAGGGTTAATTTTAGCTCATGTATTGGGGAAATGTGGTCCATCGTGGCATGGAAAGTGTAGATCAGGAGTTCAAAGCAGCTGGTCACATTGTACCTGTAGTTAGGAAGCAGCGAGATGAAGGTGGGTGTTCAGCTGCTGTCTCCTTTTCTTGCTTCTAAAAAGATTTATCTTATTTTTATTTATGTGTATGTATGTGTATATACCTGCATGTGTGTGTACATGTGTGTATGT
Organism: Nannospalax galili; assembly: GCF_000622305.1. Lineage (NCBI taxonomy): Eukaryota > Metazoa > Chordata > Mammalia > Rodentia > Spalacidae > Nannospalax > Nannospalax galili. The sequence continues at coordinate 9,316,252 of NW_008360320.1, forward strand.
GTGCCCACAGAAACCAGAAGAGGTCACTTGATCCTCTGGAGCTGAGTTACAGGTAGGTAGGACCTGCCACATATGGGTATTGGGAACTGGGAATTGAACTCCATCAGTCCTCTGGAAGAACAATGAGAGCTCTTAACTGTTGAGCCATCTCTCCAGCCCCCACTCCCCCAATTTTTTCTCTTTCATTTAGTATGGGGTTCCAGCACATAGGGTAGGTCTTCTCTCCTCCAAAAACTATGGAAATGCCCTCATAGATACACCCAGAGGTATGTCTCCAAGGTGATTCCAAATGTAGTTGACAGTGAAAATTGACCATCACTAGCATTCAACAACTAATTACTACAACTACACAAAGTTTATAAAAGTGTTATGAATAAAGGGAAGGATTGGACAAGACAGGAGTATGCAGGGCAGTCATTTTTTACGTGCAAGAACTAGACAGTTCAAATGCCAATAAGTAGTTGAATTTTTAGGCGAGTTCTGGTAGAACCATGTAGTGAATGCTACTTCACAGTAAGAGGGAATGAACCATTTCTTATCACAAAGCAACACTGATGAAATTTGAAAGAATTGCTTTGCATGAAACAAACGATCAGAATAAATGTGAATATATGCTGCATAATTATATTATTTAGCACTCTAGAACATGCAAATAGTTCTATAATGACAGAAAGCAAATTATTTGTTATGGTATCAGAATGTGTTGGGGGATGGGGAAAGGGCATGGAGAAACTTTGGATGGTGAAGGATTTAATTATTATTTTGATTATGGTGATGATTTCATGGTGTGTTTACATATGACAAGTTATGTCAAACATGTCAGATGGTACACTAAATTTGAGCACCAAATTATTGCTTTGAAACAACTGGAAAAATCCACATGTATCGCTTCAATACTAACCAAAGTGCCTTGCACTAAAGAAGTATTTACTTACAAACACACAGCAATAGAATCTAAAGATTTTTTAAAACTTTAAAAAAATTTTTATTTATTTATTTTTTTATGTGTATGCGTGTAGTATCTGCATGTAGTTAAGTGCAGCCATGTTGTGCAATGCCCTCAGAAGTCAGAAAAGGCTGTCAGATCCCCTGGGACTGGAGTTACGGATAGTTGTTAGCTGCCATGTGGGTGCTGGGATTTGAACCCAGGTCTTCTGCAAGAACAACCAGTGTTCTTAACTGCTGAGCCATTTCTCCAGCCCCATAGAATCTCAAGTTAAAGGCACCATGATCCTGACTCTGGGTAAGTCTAGGAAACCTATATGAGGACACGTAATAAGAATTTAATGGGTTTATCGATTGATACAGTAGTGGCATGCATGTTATGTAGATAACCAACCACTTTTTCATTGAATTTAAGGCCTGCTCTACAGGAGAGAACTCATACGTGGTACTATAAACCTGGCCAGGAACCCATGGTGACCATGGGTTCCTAAGGGTTCTCCCTTAGGGGAGAATATACTCCTATTATTTTACAGAATGGACATAATATCAATCTGCCTTTTAAATACTTAAATTTCTACCCATGGATTAGTGCAAATCTCAGCCCTTCCTAGAGAAGCTTCTTTTTTTTCAGTGGGCAACAGTTAATATAGAAACTCACAAATGGTTAAAGTGCCTTTTAAGTCTTTAGTCCAAAATAAACATTTATATCAATCCCACCCAATGCTCAAGAAACATCACAGGAGAGCATGTCAGGGCACATCACAGGAGAGGTGGCAGTATGTCTGTGAGAATCAGAGGTCAGAGAGGACTGTTGGAAGCATTGTCTTTTAGACATGACAGAGCTGTTGCACTCATGAACTCACAGCAGCTGCGGCTTCTTACATAAGATTAAGCCAGTCAACATTCCAGGATGAATGGGGGAGGGGTACCTGAAGCCCCATCCTTAGCTGGGGAGGTATTGGCAATTGATGGGGTAAATTGCCCCTGCTCCAGTGAATGGTCCCACACCCATGCACTATGGGCAGCACTAACTGGACTCAGTGAGAGTAGGTTTTAAAACAATTGGTTACATACAGAGATCCATCTACAATGGAACCTCTACACCTAACACTCACGGAACATAGTAGAACAAGGACTAGAGAGAATACTAATACATCTTTCAACTCTCATTAATGAAGTTCCCTCATGCAACAGAGGGCCAGGAACCCAAAAGGACACAAGCGACCAAAGCATGGAGAGTAAGAGTCTGCAGAGTGTGGGTCATTGGACAAGACTCCTATATTAAACTCCATCCACCCAGGGCTCAGGGACCATTGCAGAAGAGGGAGTGAAAAGATTGTAAGAGCCAAAGAGGAGGTGCATGACCATGTGGAAATAGAGTCCTACAGGCTCCTGGGACCCTGCTCATATGAACCTACAGCAATGGTGTCAGGATGCACAAGATCCATGCAAACTCAAGCAGACAAAACCCCAGCACAGAACTGTGGAAATGGGCAGCAGGCCCCAGTCTTAGTCAAAGATTTATTGGCAGCTGAATACTGCTGGGTGAGGAAGAGCTGATCTTTTTAAATGGAGGAACTTTAGATAGGCTGATCTGATCTCAGTGGATAAACTTGCTCTGAGGGACACTGCATTGGGAACACTACGTTAACTTGATGGGCCTTGACAGCCATGACAGAATGTGTGAACTCCAGTGCTATGGGAGGGTGTCAATGCGGAAGGTGGTGTAAAAATGATTAAGATGTTCTGTAGGAAATACACAAAAATTCAATAAGAGAGGACATAAATTTGAGTGTGGGACATGTTGGGCAATCTGAGAGGAATTAGGGTTAGGGAATAAAGGAATACAACCAAAATACATTGTATAGATCTGTGAAATTCTCAAAGAATAACTCATAAAAAAATATATAGGTTTATGCATGAAAATGTACTTGCTGCATAAAGACATAGGAGTTTTCTGCAGAAGACCTCCTGGACATCATGGGAATGTGTTTACAGTGTAGTAAAAATGACTATGCAGTAATATTTAAGAATTAATGTTGAAGGGCTGGAGTGATGGCTCAGGGGTTAAGAGCACTGACTGCTCTTGCAGAGGACCTGTGTTTGATTTTCTAACACCCACATGGTGGCTAACAACTGAGTGTAACTCCAGTTACAGGGGATCTAACGCTATCTTCTGACTCCTCAGGCATTGCATGACAGGAATGCACTTACACACACATGCAGGCAATACACTCATACACATAAAATAATAAATAAAATATAAAAATAATTAATGTTGAAGATAATATGTTGAGTTCTGGCAATAAAACATAACTCATTATATTTCAAAACTTACCTAACAGCTACATTAACTGCCATGTGTAGATAGAACAAATGATGCTAAGAATTTGATTTCATCTCCAGTATTACCACCAAAACCTCAGAAATACCAAAGGAACTGCATCACAATTAGCATTTTTTTCATGAATACATACAGACCTTAAACCTTACCACCTTCAAAATATTTGACTATTTGCCTAACCTTGATAATACTGAATGGCCAGAGTGTCCCTGGCTTTGGGAAAGTAAGACGAAAGACTTGATTCAAGGTCTTACAAGCACCTGAAGAACGCACTTTAAGAAATTTTATCACAAAACTATGGAACTTTAGAACCAGAAGAGATGGTTAGAGATTTTCTAGTTTAACAATCTGATTTTTTAAATTAAAATTTTTAGTTGAGAATTTTCTGCATGTTCGTCTAGTTCACGAGTCCACCCCCCATTCCTCCATCTCCATCCCAGGTCAATTCCTACCCCCCTCCCTTTTAAAAATAGATCCCGCTTCTAGTTTATTTGTAAAAAGAGCACAGGACACCAGCCATCTGAAAAGAGTGTGTTATGTGTGTTGGGGAGGCAGCAGGATTGGAGGGAGGTCACACCACTGCATCTCTTTTTACACTGAGGCATTTACTGAGCCGCCTTCACAGGAGCCTTGGCATCCATGGATCCTGGACTGAAGCTGGGGTAGGAGCTTTGGGCTTGGGCTGGACCTGCAGCTTTGGCCTTGTTTTGGGCCTTTGCCTTTAGTTGGCAGAACCTGAGGCCCTTGGCCGTGTAGCCATGAATCTGCTTCCCGAGTTTGGGATGGGCGATGAGAGCAAGTGGGCTGAGCTTGCTTCTGGGACCCTTTGGCATCATGGCTTAGCCTCCTTAGGCTTCCCAAGGGCCTTGCCTGCCTGTGCACCTGTCTTCGCATTGTTTGCCTGCCTCATCGTCACGACCTTCTGTTGGATCTTCTTTGATAAATGCATGTGCCTCTCTTAAGAGATTATTATTTCTGTGATTGGTGTTTTCTGATGCCATTTTGTGTGTGCCAAACTTCTTAGACTTGGTTATGTTAGTACATGACTCCTGAAGCAGAGATCAGAAGACTTTTTTCCCCTATAGGCAATGATAGCTGTGCTGGGAGAAGAAGAGTCAGTTTCCTTTAGAGAGGCAGCTCCTGAGAGGCTACCCTGCTCCAGTCAATGGCCCTCCACTCATACACACACTGGCAGTACTCATTGGGAAAAAAACCAAACAATTAACAACAACAGCAACAACAACAACAACAACAAAACCTTCCTGTTTTGTGGTAAAACCCAAGGTTACCTAGGAACACCAACTTTTTTTGATGTAGTAGAGCTAATTAGGGTGTAAATTAGGACAACTTAATCACTTAGTAATTTACTTTATCCTTGGTAAACTGTTCTTGCTCTTTCTTATCCATATGCCGACATGTACGTGATAAAAAGCATCTACTGAAATGTCGAAAGAAATCTCTGTTGATCTAGCCTAGTTCTCCCAATTGCCTTAAGTAGAGAAAAGTTTTCAGAAGTGTTCCAGGTATAAATTAGTTTCTGATCAATTGTTTGTCCAAGGCTTTAACTTACTAGTTTACTGAAGAATTTAAAATGAGAGGAAAAAACTCCCCAGCAACATGAAACTAAAAGTTTAGCAATAGTTTATAATCTTCAGAAAAATGTTAATCATTTGCAATAACAAACAGTTTTGCACAAATGACTATTCTTTACTTTTTCAGTTTAAAATGTAATGTACTTTCTGTAGCGAGGTCATTTTGCTGATGTTTTTCTGCAAAATGGGTACAAATCTGAGTTCTTGTCACCTACAGTGACCAATTCATAGGCCGTCCAACTAGTATTTCACAATCCAGCATGTTTGCAGAGTTGCAGTTTTCATTGCCTTATAATAGGAGCATACATTTATTCGATACCTTCCTTATTCAACGGTTGTGGAAAACAGACTACATCTGGCGGAGAGCAAACATTGTTTCTTCTCTCCAGATGTCTGCTTTTTCTCCCAGAAGTTGGAGAGCATTGGACAAGCAATAACAGATGATGAACACATGCATAACTACAAATGGGCAAGCTGATTGTTTTCAAAATTGGTATAAACATTTGCTCTTGGGTTGAGATTTAGCCCATAGCAAATCTTTACATTTGCGTTATAAACTCCCAACTAAAAAAATGTTTATAATGGAAGTGCTGACAATGTGAAAATTCAGTTATGGTCAGGAAAGCAGTTTTGTTTAAAAATGCCATTTTGCACTTCCATATTTACTTCCTAACCAGAGACTGCGATGTCAGTTTCTCCAGAGTTTTCTTTCCCATCCGGAAGGAGAATCTGATGATTGTGCTGAATTGAATAAGCAGTCTGATTTTCAGCCTCTTGCTCCTTCAACAAATAACAATTAGAGTATAGAGTTGCATGCTGGTTCCTTAGCTGGTTGCAGAGATGGTGGTGGTGGTGGTGATGATGATGATGATGATGAACAAGATGGGAAAGAATTAAGCTTATTGAGAAGCACAAAGAGGTCTTTCTTTTATGTGATATTTGTAAAAAGAAATGGCAGTAATTATTAGGAAATACTTTCCACTCTATGATCTTGACTATGCCCAAACATAGTGACTACATTGAGTAGGCGGATTTATAAGGTCAGAGAAATCCCTTGACTTGTTGATAAATGACTTGGTGTGAGGCTGAAAATGTCGTTTGCATCCAGTGTTGGCATTATAGTGACCCCACTGGGTTGACTCAGATGTACCCCATATGTCACGTGATTTTGATACACCAATGGTTATCTTTTACAAAGACTGCCTTATTGTTAACTTAGGGAATTTCACAAAGAATAAAAATAGAAATACGAAATAAAGATGGAGAAAAATTCTAACAATGCATCTTTTTAAGCCAAGAATCTTATTCTGGAAACTATGATTAGGTACAAATAGTAGGAAATTTTATGTGATCACAGGCTATGTTGGGAACCTCTGAGATAACACTGCATATATAGCAACAATTGTCACTTGGAAATTTAAAGTTATTATTTTTTTATGATGCAGATTCTTATCTATATTCTTGTTTATTTTCAGGGAAGCTGAAGTGCTTTTTGCAATAGAGGAAACGGAACAGAAAGAAAAGCAAACCCTCCGAATATCTCAAGGATATGAGTAGGCAAAGAATCCTCATGCCCAGCTGCAACATGAGGTCCTCAGTAGCATTAAATGTTACCCAGGTTTAGATGGGAGAAGCAGGGTAGGTGATGGCTTTCATCCTTGACGTAAAAACACAACAGATCACTTAAAAAAAAAAAAACCCTGCAGTATCCTGAATATTTGTTATAGATATGTTAAAAATAGGCTATTCACACTCATTTTTCCTAATTCTACATTTAAACAATGAAGACGTGCCTGTAAAATTTTAACATTATATTTTCCTGCATTGGAGTATATAATTATAGGGAGCTTTCCTCCTTCATTGGTTATTTCATAATAACTCTTAAAGTAATGCATAAGAGAGGACTGAAGTTCAAATAAAGAAATCAAGCAACAGGAAGCTGTCTAAACACTAGGGCAGAACATGGATTTTGCCTTTGTCCTTTTGTTCCTAAGCCTCAAGTCCTATAAACGTCCAGGGGTAGAAGACTCCTACTGAGTTTAAAAAATATGTAGAGAGTTATCTGGGTGCTAGAGCACCAATTCTCAGAGTGGAAGGAGATTTTGAGGATGAATAATGCTCCGACCTCTTGGGATGTTGGGTTCCTGTAATTATTTTGATGAAAATCTTACATAGGGAAATAATGAAGATGGTATGTATGTAAAAATATGGATTCCATTCTCACTTTCCATGTTAATGAGAAAAGTTAACTTATTTGTGACATGGAGACTCTCAAAAGAAAGATATACCTTAAATATAATAGTACAATATAAATCTTGGGTAGCTATGGCAAGTTATTTAGAAATTTTATTGTAAGTTAACATTACATAAAAATGATGTACATTTGTAAATTGAGATAAAAGAGCTCTGATGGACAGAATAAGAGCAGAATTAAAGATTAATTGTTTTTCCCAAATGAGTTCTCTTTGGCTTGTCCTCTTACAGTTATTGCTTGGAGGACTGGAATGCGCTCTTTGTTTATAACTCAATGATTCACATAAAGGCAGCTCTGCAGCACCACATAAAACAACTATAATAATTTGTTGTAATTGGAGAAAAATGTGTTTTTGCAGAAAGAAGCTAACAACCAGGGCTTTGGTGCGTTCCTCTTGTAATCCTTCGATCAGCCCAGTGATGGGAATAGATTTAAAGTATACTATCTAATAAGTGCTTTGCTTTAAATTTTTTTTTCATTTTTAAATTACTTGGTGATATCCTAATTAACCATGCTCAATTGATTGCTTTCAAAATAAGAACTAAGAGCTCTCATCTAGTCAAGTGGAAGCTAATTCACTCTTTTACACTGAGGCAATGATAAATCTCACACACACACACACACACACACACAGACACACACACACACCCTCACCCACCACCTGTATTACATATGCCATATCATACTACAGCTATTCTGACTTGGGTTACCATGCCTTATTATCTCATTGATATAAAATTTTCATGCATTAATTTTTAAAACTATTTATGAAAGTGAATTCAAATATCAAACTTTTTTTTACAGATTGACCTCTTTTTTGGCTTTTAAAAATCAGTTGAGAATACTGGCTGCTTCTGTAGAGGACTCAGGTTCTGTTCTCAGCACCTACATAGTCGCTAACAACCATCTGTAACTCTAGTTCCACACCCTCCCCAGACCTCCATGGGCATTGAACGCATGGGTGCACTTACATACACACAGGCAGAACACTCATACACATCAAACAAAATTTTTAAAACATTATCTGACAAACTCTGACATCCAGGAAATAATGTTGTTTTACTTGGGGAAAAAAAGCAAAAGGGAGATGGGAAAAAATGAACCAGACCAGGCAGAAGGAGACTGACTGCTTTGTAGCTTATACCTTTTCCTTTCAAGTTAAAGTTAAAACATCCAATTTGGATTGACCAATAATCATTTGAATATGAGATTACAGTGTGTCTACTGCATTAGGCCACTATGCAGTAGAAATAGTTTGGATTCTTGTGCAGTGCAGTACAGGAACATCTTTCCTCCAGTCCCTTGGATAGACAAGGGTAGACAATACAACACATAACTAGCTGTCATATACAGACCTGAAAAACTGTTCTCAGCATATATAAATCCCAGTCTGGGCATTACACAACCCGAGTTTAAAATGTCACATGTAAATCATCCAGAGTTAAGCTTCTTAGGAAACACAAACTGTTCTCTAAGGACATATGAGACCAGAACTTCAGAAGATGCTGTCTCACTGTGGGATGGCAGAAAACAGCGGCTCGGGCTCGCAGACCACCCTGGTGTGCAGCAATCAACAATGCAGTGGCCCACTTTATAAAGGCGTCAGACAGTCTGTAAGCAAAAAGGCAGGGCCTCCAACTGAGACAGGCCCTGCTAATAAGTGGCTTCTAGTGAAAAAAAAAAAAAGCAGAAGAAAGCCAGCTTTAGCATATGCAACAGGTCATATCATAGTCCTTTTTCCTTTTACCAACTGCCTTCTTTCACACAGAGCAACTAAATTAAGAGCCTCATCTTAACCATTCTGAGCAGGAGAAGATAAACTGGCATTCTTACCTGCTTCTCTCGTGGCCCCTCATACCTTGCCCTTGTGGATATTTTACTGCATGCCCATTTCCCTGTGGACTGGGAATCCTTTGAGAGAAGCACCATGGACTGTTCATCTCACTGTCTTTCCTTTCCACGTAGCCCCTTCTCAAGTCATTCAAAACTATTTGCCCAAAACTGCTGTATTCCAGCACTGCTCTTAGGTCCCTCTGAAGCTCTGGACAAACTGCTTAGTTTCCTCATCTAATAAGTGAGAAGGATGCAGGTATGAAAATTTGGCAACAATAAAACATAACAAAAGAGGTTCTATATTTGAGAATGATTGCTGGAATGTAGCTGAGTGGTAGAGCAATCGCCTAGCATGTGAGAAGCCCTGGATTCAATTCTCAACACCACAAACAAAGAAAAGAAAGAAAATACTTTTCCGAGAGCCCACACACATGTCTACCAGGTACAGTTAGGGGATTCCTTGCAATATGAGCTGAGTTTTCTAAATAATGTAATTATGATTTAAAAACAACAGTATATTTAAATTTGTCTTTTGCTGACCTGTAAGTTCTTTCCTCTCATGTTGAAAATCATTCTAAAGAAACTTGTTAATTCGTGTGGTTTATAAGCACATACAAAGATGGCAAGCACCATAGCAGCTACTTCAGGAAGTATTGAAAATATTTCAGTTTCCTTATACTTCTGACTTTATATCAGTAAAAGTACCTCTGTGAGTGTTCATACTGGCTGTGATAAGTACAGAGACTCAACCACATTTTGTCAATGGGGCAACTTGTACAAACTGGGTACACAAATAGAAAATAATAATGTTGAAGGAAGTATAATTAATTAATTCAAGCTTAAGATAAGATCACTGGATCCTGCTGACCCTACATGTTAATCAGTTGATTGATTAATTGCTACAATCATAATAATTATATGGTACAAATCTAAGTACACTTAATGATAGTGTAGACTTAGAGTTAAAAGTTCTTTTCAATCTGCATATCTTTTCTCTTTCTTGAATCAAAGGGGTTGATTGCATTTACTATAACGATACTTTTTAGCTGGTAGAATGAGAAAATTTAGGTCAAAATTAGTCAAGGATCAATTTCGCTTTCTTCAATTGGATATTTTGGTTATTCCTTAATGTTATAATAAAAATTTTAAACCAACACTAGTAGTGAAATAGGAATGCTGCATTATATTTACTCATCGAACTATGACACTCTTACTCCAGATCTGACTACATGAAGCTCTGCAGTAAATGAGGGGCACAGAGGCCTTCCAGCATACTGCTCTCCATGCTGCGTTTTTGATATATGAACAGTAGATAGAGTTGCCGTTGAAATACAAGATTAAAGTATGTGCTCGATGGGCCTTAAAATATATATAGAGAAGACAGGAAACAGGTGTGGGGGTAGGAACATAGGTGTGGATCTGAAAGGAAATGGAGGAGGAGGTGTGATCAAAATATATTGTATGAAATTCTCAAAGAATCAATAAAATATTATTTTTAAAAGTATGTATTGCAACATGGATGCAGTTTACTAAGGTGTTTGCACTCAGATATTTAAGGACGGAATCTCAAATCATTTTAATATGCACACCTATTTATATGTGGGAAGATTCTTTTTTTACTTATTTTTATTTTATGTGTATGCGTGTATTGCCTGCAAGTAGGTAAGTGCACCCTTGTTGTGCAATGCCCGTGGAAGTCAGAGGAGGCTGTCGGATCCCCTGGGACTGGAGTTACAGTTGTTAGCTGCCATGTGGGTGCTGGGATTCGAACCAGGGTCTTCTGCAAGAACAGCCAGTGTTCTTAACCACTGAGCCATCTCTCCAGCCCCCAAGATTCACTTTTTGACTCTTTTTTTCCTATACATTCCAGAAACACACTCCCCCCCCCAAAAAAAAAACAATCTATGAAACAGCATCAGCAACTTTGCTAAACTTTATTCTGATAACATTCAACTTTTCATTGCTCAGTATTTTAAAAGTCATAAAGTTTCAGTGGGATGATACTAGAATAAGTCCTTGCAGCACAAAAGTACAGAAAACTACACTGGACTCATGACATAATATGTCAAATATGGCACTGGGACATGCTGAGTGCTCTGAAGCAAAGAAGACTGCACAGGCCTCAGAAGCAAAGCGTTCTGACATTCTGCCTTCTCTTTCTAGCCTACGTTTCAACAAAGAAAGTCATAAAACTGAGAATTCCCTTTCCTCCAGGTGTATTCCCTATAGTCAGCCAAAAAACCTAGTGCTCTTCTTCCTTTACCTTCTTTCTCCCTTGAAGAACTCATGTGTCATGTCTTTCTCTATGCCATGAAGAAGGAAAACTGCACAGGAGACAGAAAAGAATCGTAGCTACAGGCCTTGCTAGGGTTCCCCTTCAGTCAGTTACCATTAGATCAGATCTTTATTACAGTCATATCACTACATGGCGATATGAAGGCTCGCCATGAAGGCTCACATGCCACATAAAAAGGGTTGAATAGGGCTGGAGAGATGGCTCAGCGGTTAAGAACACTGGTTGTTCTTGCAGAAGACCCAGATTCGAATTCCAGCACCACATGGCAGCTAACAACTGTCCGTAACTCCAGTTCCAGGGGATCTGACTGCTTCTTCTCTCCTTCGAGGGCACTGCATGGCACGGGCGCACTTACTTACATTCAGGCAATATACGCATACACATAAAATAAAAATAATAAAAAAAATTTTAAAAAGGGTTGAATATTTTGTTATACTTTTCTTTTATTAATATCTATTTTGTTTAGTGTGTTAGTCATAGACCTTGAAATGGATGAGTAGAAGATATGTACTTTTGCTCCTATTGCTTTACTTCTACAACTGTCTGGATTCTATTTATAAAAACAATAAACCAGGAGTGGAACTGACTGATGGTTCATGTGGGCTCTATAGTCCAGTGTATACAAAGTAATTCATATCAAAATTTCTGAATTGCTGTTAAGAACATTTCTATCTTTTTGGTCATCTTAATTCAAAACCTCATCTATGTTTTAAAGTCACATGATTGCTCTTCTAAAATATGTTAAATTGCCAAAACTTTTCTGTAATATTTGTAAACACTTCATTGCCTTATAGTCCTTTATTTTTCAAAATAGATTTTTAAGTTTGTGAACAAATTAGAATTCATTTGGATACAAAATGGTTCCTAAGCTTCTATGTACAGATAACCTGGAGCACTGGAACAAACACAGATCCCTGGACTATATTTCTACTGAGTGTCCTTCAGAAGGTATTCCACAAGACACTAGAATGTACATGTGCAACAAGATCGCAGATAATCTAGATGTTCCCAGGCTATAGAAAATATATTGTATGGTACCTAGTCTATAATTTTTTTGGGGGGTAGGTCACATGTCTGAGTGTCTTGTTTTAGAAAATATACAGGACACATATATAAATTTAGTGACTTCTTTGTGGGAATGATATACAAATTGTTTGAAGTATATCCGTCGATGAGCCCCAAGCCAATAAGATCACTTGCTGTGAAGGTAGTCTTGATTTTCGATTTGATGGAATAGAGCCACCAAGGAAACAGATCTCTGGGCATGTCTGTGAGGGAATTTTTGATTAGGTTATTTGTGTTCAGAAACTCACCCTAAATGCAGGTGGCACCATTCCATGGGTTGGGCTCCTGGACTGAATAAAAAGGAGAAAGAGAGCTGAGCACAGCATTGATCTCTCTGTTCTTGAGTTTGATGTAATGTAACCAGCTGCCTCAAGCTCCATTATCAAGACTTCCCTGTGTCATGGACTGCACCTAAGATCCGAGAGCCAAATCAACTTTTCCTTCCCTGAGTAGCTTTTGTCAGATACCTTTTCCCAACAATGTGTACAGTAACTAAATATACTCACTTTAAGTCATCCTTGAATGATAGCCAATAGTACCTGATGTACTTTTCTGCTTCCTTTACCCTCTTAAATCACTCTGTCAATTACCACTAAGATTATTTTCTCTAAAGCATAGTTTTCCATGTTTCCATAGTTTTCTTGACCACTTTCATAAAAAAAAAATCTGTAATAGGATTTTTATTGTATATTGGATAAGATTTAAACCTTGTACACTATTAAATTCCCTGCAATTGATTAGTTAATTTGTTGGTCAAATATTTGCCTTTCTATGGAAAGTATCTGCTAGGCAACAGGATAGAGAACTAATTAGATAATTGCAGGGTGTGCCTTCATGGCATTTATAATGCTAGATTAACTGGGTCTGCTCTCCCTCATCTCCTACTATCTGTTTCCCAAATCTTTGCTTCATCTAACCCAGATACCTCGCTTTCCCCGAAACCATACTTATCTCAAGGCTGGGTCTCATGTTCGTTCTCTGGCAGGCATCCCAAGCTCCACATACCCTTACTGCCTCTTTTGTGAGGCCAGGGCTGCTCTCTCATCTCCCTTGGAACATTTACTGCCTTTATTCCTCACTGTGCAGCTGGATCACATTAAGTCATTCTTTTCTCAGTCAGCTCTGTACCTCTCACTTCACTGTACTGCCCTCAAAGTACAGAGGGTCAATATCTTGTCTTGAAGCAAGATGCTGTGACACTGACATACTACAAGAAAGAAGAGCTTCACTCTTATGCAGCCTCATCAAGGAAAAGGAAGTCAGTCATGCCCCCAGCTAACCACACAATAGAATCACTTCAAAGTTTACTCATTGCTTTTAGTAAAGATTTCTAAACCTTATCTCAAGTACAATGAATCAAAATCTATTAGTTTGGGGCCAGGAATCTGTTTCTGCAAAGGTGATTCGAGCCAAAGCTCGGAAGTTCCAAGAGTCACCTATTCTGAGAACCCTCCTAGCGTTACATGCCTTTTCTTATGTGCCCTTATTATTCCTTAAAATATGATCATTCTTACTGCAGAAATGCACAAGGCCTTATGTAATCATTCAAAAACAACTCCTGCTAATATTTGAAGCAAATCCTTATAGTCTTGTTTATTTGTATATGCATTTACACACTTTTAAAAAACAGGTTCATACCTGCTATGGTTTGAATATGCACCCCAATTTTATGCACTGGAAACTGAATTCCCAACACTAATGTTGAGAAGTAGGACCTTTAAGAGGGGATGAGGGCATGAGTGCTCTGCTTTCACGAATGGATTAATGTCATCACCCTGAAGGTGAGTTCCCTTTCCCCTGTGCGCTCCCTTCCCTTCCCCTGTCCTCTCTGTCCTCTCGGTTATCATGTCCTTTCACATCCTACCTTAGGTCCTACAGTGTGGCACTCATCATGATGAAAGCCTTTTTATATTAAACCTCCCAGCCTTCTGAACTTACAGGCCCTATTCTTTATAAATTATCTAGTCTCGGGTTCTTGTCATAATAATACAGAGCAATAGCTCAGGCAACATTGCAATGCTGCATGAAGTTCATGATTTCTCATAAAATTCTTTGACTTTTTTGCCTTGTGAAGTAATGTTTCTATAGAACCATTTAACAACTGTATAATTTTCACTACATGAATGGGCCATAATTTATTGTTCTGTAGGGTTTTTCTTTTTGCCATGTTGTGGATCAAACCCTGTGCATTCTAGTCAAGCATTCTGTCAGTGAACTACATCTCCAGCCACCTAAGTTTATAAGTATGCAGTCTATAATATTCACTATTATAAATAACATTTTGAGGGGCACGTTTGTATACATTCTCATGTACATCTGAAAAAAATCTCCTAAGCTCATTGTCTAGATATGTAATTTCCAATTCAAATGTATGCAGATTTAAAGGCTTTTGGCACACGCGCACACAGACACAGACACAGACACAGACACAGAGATAGACAGACAGACACACACACACATACACACACGCACACACACAAAATGCCCTCTAAGAATTTTGAAAACTTTCAATGCTAAGGAACTGTCAGGGCTTGCTTCATTATGATCTTTCTTTAGCTGATATTTCATCTGCAGTCAGATATATGTATGTATGTATGTATGTATGTATGTATGTATGTATGATCTATCTATCTATCTATCTATCTATCATCTATCTATCTATCTATCTATCTATCTATCTATCTATCTATGTAT
>NW_008360320.1:9331464-9359790 GCF_000622305.1 Nannospalax galili
CTGAATAGTTTTTCACAAGCATCATCAATTTATACCCACATGTCATACTTTACTATGTGGAAATTGCATCCTTTGTTAAGGGTATTAAATTTATTGACTATTTTTCTTTCAAGTTTCCAGCAACATTAAAGACAAGAAAATATCAAAATAATTAATCTCCTGATAACTGTTGATTAGATGTAACATAAAAGCTAAGAATCTGAGGCAGAAGAATGCTGCATTTTGTTTTGGGTACGATACCTTGTTCCAGCCATCTGTTGAACAAATCGCTGGTTCCAAATAATGTCAATTAAAACGGATGACAAATTTTACTAACTTTTCCTTGTGTATGGCAATGAGATGAGCAATGTTTTCTCTTGTAGTTCTCTAATAGCAATTGACATAGCTCAATGGGTGCATACAAGTTTTATTTATTTCTTTCCCTCCTACTTTTTTTCTTGCTGTTTCTTGGTTTTAGACTTTCCCTTCTCCACATTCCCGATGCAGAACACCCATTGCTAAGCAAACATGTAAAACAGTGCTGTTCTGCACTGGGAAGACCCAAATCTGGTGCAGAGGGGTTCATAAATACAAAAAGTGAGCTTTTGTTGGTCAAAGCAAGCAGAAGAGCCTTTAGGCCACTGTGCAAAAGGGCTTGCTCCTCTGAGTGGCTCCCTGATGGTGGCTGGAGCACCTCCCCATGCAAAGGTTACTTGATTACCTGCTTCAGTCGTATGGAAGAAGCTAAAGAGAATTATGCTCATGCATAGCTCCAGGGTCATCCAAAAGAAACATGCAGCAGAGACAGGGCAGTAGGGATTTGGGCAGATGGTTTGGTCTGGAGGAAGTATCTATCCAGCTTTGTTTAGCCCATATTCTGAAACAATTCTAGGATAAACACTTAGTGTCATAATTTATAAGTATATCAGTACTAATAAATCAGAATCATGTAAATAGTCATGTTTATTATATTCTTGTTGCTTAATATTCATGACAGTAATTTATTTTTATAGTACAGTTTCACTGTCCTCTCTATCATGGCTCTGCATTTAAGCCTGGCAAGTTGAATTAGTAGGAGTTCAGGTAACCCTTTGAAGGCTGCAAAATTCCACAAGTCTGATTAAAATAAAGTATTTGATTCCCTAATTTCCCCCTTATTTTCTCATAAACATATGAATTACAAAGATGAAGTTGCTGTAAATTATATCATAAATCTACTCAGACATGTAGAAAACCTAATGGTGAATATCTGTGAGGTCTTCCTACAGTTTCTGTATAACAGAGCTCTTAAGACACATATGACCATTTGGAGAGAAGCAGTTAATTCTTAAGTTTCCTGTCAACGAAGTGGATTAAGTTAATTGTTTCCACCTCCTTCATTCTCTTATATGCCACCAGTTCTGATTCTCCACGTGAGCATCAAGGAGGAGTTACATGAATCAACCACCACAAAACATTTTGATTATTTATTTTGTGTTGGAGCCACAAAAGCATGTAAGATATGACTCCTGCCCCAGAGCTCCTTAAACCAGACTAAGGGAAAACAAGGTCCAGCTCACCGGTAGAGTGTTTGTACAATACATGTAAAACCTTGGGTCAATCCCAGAACACAAAGAGAGTTAGAAAACTATATTGTGTTGTCTCTAAGTAGATGTGAAATAAGTTTCACCCAGTTTCCAACTTAAGAAGTCAACAGAGAGCCAGGTGTGGTGGTTCAAGTCTGAAATCCCACTCAGATTTGGAAGGCAGAGGCAAGAGAATCTTAAGCTCTAGGCCAGCCTGGGCAAAAAAGCAAGGCTCTATCTCAAAAATTAAAATTAAAAGCAAAAATAAAATAACAAAAAAGAAACAAACAAACAGAAAAACCTCAGAGGAAATTGCAACTAGTTGCCAGAAGAAAAGCCATAAATATATAAGCCTAGAATACTAGTATCATTCAAAAATTTCCCAAATAATAATACTCTTACAATCTGTGCATTTTTCCATATCGCTTTTTTTTGTAGCCACAAATATTTTAAAATTAAAAAGTGGAATATCCTGTATGAGTAGATATACTATTAGTATTTATTGTTGTTGTTGCTGTTGTGAACCAGGGTCTCCCAGCAGTCCTAGCTGGCCTAGTACTTGCAATGTAGACCAGGCTGGCCTAGATTTCATAGAGTTTCACCTGTCTCCACCTCCCCAGTGCTGGGGTTAAAGGAATGTGCCACCATGTTGGGCTAGCATTTCATTACATATTTTTAAAAATTATGGGTAGAAAGGGTTGAGATAATGGATTTGTTTTACAGACTGAAAATACTTTCTTACCATGTGATCTGAGGGACCGAGCAGTGTTTTCCTGAAGTTCTAGCTGTCAAACAATGCATGATGAAAGTTGTAAGACCGTTCATTCCATTTCCTCTTCATTTTCTGGGAACTGTAATGAGGGCATGATTCCTCATTTCTACCTCTACTTTAAACATTTAAAATAGGAGGAGGAACTTATTGCTGAGAGACGGTTGTTGTTTTCTCCTAGTGGTACATTTTGCACAAAATAGGTGCTCTTAGCTAACATTCCTAAAAGATAAATGAAATGTTCTTTACAAACACATTTACATGCTCTTCAACCTTCTCCATCTGTTAAGGGTGTTGGAATTTCACTGGTACTTTATTTTATTTTTAAAAGTTTTCCCAGCAACCTAGGCACAGGAATGAGAACCTGTAATGTTGCCTTGGAGACAGAAAGAAAAAAAAAATTGTTGATGTCATTTGAATAGTGAAGACAGAAATCTTTCCCAAATAAAGAATGGTGTTTAGAGGATATATGGATAAACAAGAAAGGCGTTCGTTTGCTGTTTGGTCTCCTCTTGTTGCAGTTCTAAATAATATAGTTCTTATCTGAACCTTATTTAAATCTGTTAGGTATCATATTTTAATGTGGCACTTATTATTTTTTCTAAATTAGGTAAGAACTAAAGATTTATGGTTAAGAGTAGTAGGTATAGAGTACACCCACCCTTCCAGTCCCCTGCAATCACTCAGCTCGCTGTGCCATTCCAGGACCACATGGAATCTGACCTGGAATCCCAGGCAGCAAACCCTAATTTCAGTTCACATGCCCCCTCGTCCCTTAGCAGCTGCTCTAGCCACCATACCACTCTAGGTTGCCTGGAGTCAGAACCAGAACAGTAGGAAGAGACCTGTAGTTCCAGTCCTCCTGCTCAGCCCCATATGGCCACCTTGCAGACTTGCTCTAGGACTAAGTGAAGTCCAACCTTGAAACCCACCCAGAAAGTGACCCTGAGACCCAGTCTAAACACCTTGTCACTTTGCTGCTACCCCACCAATGTGTTGTTCCTGGAATGCATGGAGTCTGAGCAGAGCAGCAGGCTTAGAAGTTGCACCTATCCCTAGCTGTACTGAGAAGACTTCTTAAACCCCATTCACACATCAACACAGAGTGGTCCAAAGTCTGAACACCAAACACAAATCAACTGATCCACCACCTGACAGCAAACAAAGATCCAAACATCCAGTCAACTAAAATGAGATCAGCTATCCATAAGAAATATCACCAAGGTCATAACTCCAGAAGCCTCGTTACCATCTCAAAAACACAAACAACATAAATAAGTATGACAATATGTCTCCTCCAAATATTAGCAACCCTATTGTTATGTTCCTTGGAAAAAACAACTTAGCTGATGCACGAGATGATTATTTCAGACTAGCAATTATAAATATGTTAAGGAACTCAAGGAGGATGTGACTAAAAGACAGAATGAAGACTTGGAAAAAACAAACAGTTGGATGAAATAAATAAAACAATTAAATATATGAAATTAGAATTTAATAAAGAGATAGAACATCTGAAGAAAAATCAAACTGAAACAATAAACTTGGAATGAAAAAACTCAGGAAATCAAACAAAAACACAAAGGAAAGCCTCACTAGTAGACTGGATTAAATGCAAGAGAGATTATCAGGTCTCCAAAATAAGGTAGAGGAAATTTATCACTCACTCAAAGAAAATGTTAAATCTAAAAAACCAGGAAGGGAACATACAAGAACTCTGGGACACTTTATAAAGGCCAGACCTATGAATCACAAGCATAGCAGAAGGAGAATAAATTCAGGTCAAAGGCACAGAAAATATTTTCAACAAAATCATAGAGAAAAATCCCCAAATCTAAGGAAAGGAGTATCTATCAAGATATAAGAAGCATACAGGACACCAGTAGACAAGACCAGAAAAGAAACTCCCTACATCACATAATAGTCAAAACACTAAATTTACCAAACAAAGAAAAGATTGAAAGCTGGGAGAGAGAGAATAACAGCCAGGATTCCTCTTTTTGCTGCCTCCAAGAAACACACCTCATTATCAAGGATAGCTACTACTGTGAAAGAAAAGTTCCCAAAAAGGAACTCCTGCACCTTGGACTGAACTTCCTACAAGGCTGATCAACTGATTATCACTCCAGAGCTGGAAAGTGTGGAATGTTGCAGGCTCAGACATCTTCAGTCCCCTAAAGGGCTGCTCCTTACCCACCTCTGTTTCTGATCTAAAATCCTGTGACTAACAGATAAAAATCTTTTAGAATGTGTTAAAAGCAGACCACCAGGTCTCATCAATACAAAAACTAAGAATGTCATCAGATAACATCTGAGACCTACAATAACAACCCTCCTGCTTTGTTGTGACCTGCCTATTGAATGCATCCTCCAATGTATTTGGAAAGTGTCTTGATTTATGACTTTTCTTTGTTCTGTTACTATAAAAATGTAAGGGAACTGTTACCATGCTGAAACATGGAATTTGGGGTAACCTGAATCTGTGTTCCCTGTGCCATGGTCTCTCATATTTGGCTCCAGAATAAACTTTCTCTTATCCCCTTTGAAATGAGAGTTATGTTTTTGCATCAATACTACCTTAGAGTAAAAGAATGGAAAACCATATTCCAAGCACATGGAACTAAGGAAATAAGCAGGCCTTGCTATTCTAATATCTGACAAAATATACTTCAAACTAGACAGAAAAGGGAAGGGGAGGACATTTCATACTCACTAAAAGAAAACTCCACTTAGAAGATACTACAGTCCTAGACATATATGCACCAAACACAAGGCACCCAATTTCATTTCATCACCCAATATTTAACAAAAAATACTATTAGATCTAAAATCACAGATAAGCTCTACCACAGTAGGTAATTTCACTACTCCACTCTGACAAATAGATAATCAAGAAAAAAATAAATAAACAAATAGAGGAACCCTGGAATTAAATGGCATCATAAATTAAATATACTCAACAGATATTTAGAGAACACCCCATCCAAACACCAAAGAATACAGTTTTCTCAGCAGCCCATGCAAACTTTCTCCAAAATTTACCATGTATTGGGATACAAAGCAAGTCTCAAAAAATTTAAGAAAATTGAGATGATAGCCTCAAAAAATGTCTTGAAATAAATCTAACCAAGGAAGTGAAAACTTATATAATAAAAAATTAAGGTATTGAAGAAAGAAACTGTACAAGATTCCAGAAGATGGAAAAAAGCCCATGCTCATATATTGGTAGGATCAATATTGTGAAACTAACCATCCTATCAAAAACAATCTACAGATTCAACTCAATCCCCATCAAAATTCCAATATAATTCTCCACAGAAATTGAAAATAATAAAATTCATATGGAAATGAAAAAAGACCCAGGATAGCCAAAACAATACTGAACAATAAAAATAGTCTTGGCAGTATCCCCATCCCTGATTTTAAGTTTACACTACAGAGCTATAGTAATCAACACAGTATGGTTTTGGCATAAAGACAGAAACATTGATTAATGAGATAGAATTAAGAACCTGGATATAAGTTCATGCACCTATGGTCACCTGATTTTATTTTTTTTACAAAGAGGCCACAAATACACATTGGAGGAAAGACAGCATCTTCAACAAATGGTACTGGTCAAACTGCATAGTATATGTAGAAGAATAAAATTAGATCCTTATCACAGCCTTCACAATACTCAATTCCAAATCAATCAAGGACCTTAACATAAGACCAAATACGTTGAATTTGATAGAAGATAAAGTAGGGAATACACTGGATCTATACAGGCACAGGAAAGGACTGTATGAATAGGACCCTGATATTGCAGGCATTAAGATCAATAATTGACAAATGTGTCCACACAAAGCTAAAAAGCTTCTGTACAGCAAAAGACACCATCATTCAATGGAAGAGGCAGCCTATAGAATGGGAAAATATCTTCACCAGTTATACATCTGACAGAAGGTCCATCAGCAGGTCATTCCATGTCTTATGAGCACCTGCAGCTTCTCATGTCAGATGTCATAGCTGGAAGCCTTCTAACAATTAAAAAAATATTTACGCAAAGAAAAGTGAATCATGCTTGTATTTATAAATATAGCTTTGCATGATTTGTTTTTGTAATATTGGCAGAGGCTTGTTCCAGGTGGCTAGCTACTACATTGGCATGTTTACTGGGGACATCCTAATGGCTAGTGAGTTCCCACAGGATGCCTAGTCCCCATTTCTTAGATAATGTCTTCAGAGGTTAAAGAAAGCATTCTTCTTACTTGAGTCTTCATTTACACCAAAGAAGCACAGCATTGAATGCTTCTGGTCAGGGTCTTGATACTTCCTCTTAAATTTTTTTGTATTAAACTGAATTTTCTTTTGAGGTAACAAAGGTCATTGTCTTATATCATTAGCATAAGCTATATAAGTTAACTTGTTTTGTTTTGCTTTGAGACAGGGTCTTCCTATAGCCCCAGCTGTCTAGGAACTCTCTATGTAAATCAGGATGGCTTTGATCTCATAGAGATCTACCTGTATCTGACTCCAGAGTGTTGGGATTGAGGGGATACATCATTGTACCCAGCTAAAATAGCTCTTGAATCCATGTAAGATGGAAACATGTGAATCATGTTATTAAAAAACAGTGACAGTGCAATAGTGGCATGGCTGTTATGGGGGTAACAAAACTACTTCTGTTGAATTTGAGATCTGTTCCGTAGGAGAGAAGTCATGCCATACCTGATATGGTAAACTTGGTCAAGAGCCTGCAGCTAGAGAGGTGATAGGCCCTAAGGGAGAATTCATTCTTGTTATTTTGCTAAATGGACATGGACTCTTCTAACTACTTATGTTTATATTGGTTAATGCTGCTCTCAGCCTTCATCTAAGAATCTTCTTTCCACAGAGGGATGCTGCTCTTATAGAGACTCACAGCTGGTCAAAATGTGAAGAATAAGTACCTGTGGAGTTCTGGGCCTTACATGGGACATCTGTATTATACCCTCCAAGGATCAGGCAACATCATAGAAGAGGGGCCAGAAAGAATGTAGGAGCCAGAGGTTGGGGAGGAGTGCTGTGATATGTCATCTGGACATGACCTGCTCATTGCTCTCAGGAACTAACTGTGGCTGTGGTATCTGCACAAGAATGGCACAAAATTGAACCAGTCCTCATTTTATCATGCATGGGTCACCACCCCTTATTGAGAGAGGTAGTTAATGGGTACTGGGAAGGGACTGTCATTTTCTTTAGTGGAATAGGAACAAGTAAATTGCCCATGTTACAGTAAAAACTCCTCACTTGTGTTCATGCAAACAGCCATAATAAAACTCAGTGGGTGGTGGAGGGGAGACATCAAGGTAGTAGAGGGCTTGTTGGAAAGAAGAGAGAGGGGAATGGGGGGTGCAAATGAGAAAAGTTAGTATTTATGTATATATGAAATTGTAAAGTTGAAAAAGTCACAGTGCCAAAGTGACATAACTGATAATGCATAGTCTCCACCTGGACGCAGTACTTCTATCTCATTCATAGCTGACTTAGCATCTATGTGCATTCCTAGATACTGATAAGGTGAAATTATGAAGGCGATAGATAGAATCTAAAGATTGCATTTTGAAATCATTGTAATTATTTTCTTTCAAGTGCTTATTTTAAAATATATCATTGAAATAAACATATATTTTTAAAATATTAGAAATTTTTAATTTAAAAAATGGATCTATTGTTTAAAAATGCTAAAGAACATTTGAGTCTTTATTGCAGCCTTTTTGATGGTAGAGGGTTTGACTTTGTAACATTGAGGGCTGCCAACTAACTGGGGTGGTGGTTGCTGAAGATTGGGGTAGTCATGGCCACTTCTAAAAGCAGCAATGAAGCTTTTCATATTAATTTATTTCCATGAACAACTTCTTTGAATCATATGATGTTGTTTGATACCATTTTACCATGGCACAACTTCATTCAAGATGGGAGTCGGTTTTCTCAAACCCCATCACTGCTTTACCAACTAAATTTATATAATATTCTAAATATTGTGTCTTTTTTTTTTAACAGTGTTGGTGGTGTTTTTGCCATATTTCATCTCAATATGGAACTGTGCTCATCCTAAAGCAGCAACTCCTCCCCAACTGAAGTTTAATCATGAAGTCACAGCAGTCCAGCCACATCCTGAGGCCACACTTCTGATCCTAGTTCTCTTGTTATTTTCATTGAATTGAAAATAACCACCAAAGTCTTAAGCCTTTCAAAGTCATCATAAAAATGGAATTTGGTTTTTCCAATCTCCTGTTGTTGTGAACATTTTGACCATCTCCCATGAAAGACAAATGTTCTGAATTGCATTTAGCACTATAAATTCTTTCTAGAACATTTTCAATTTGCTTTGACCAATTCCATCAGAGTAACCACTGTCTAAGACTACTACAACTTTACAAAATATGTTTTTAAAACAATAAGCCTTGAAAATCAAAAGTACTCCTTTATCTAAGGGCTACAGAATGGGTGCGGTGGTAGCAGCCAGGAAAACAATATTACTCTTGGTGTACATCTCCATCAGGGCCCTTGCTTGGGTAGGGAATTGTCACTGAACTGTGATAGTTGAAAGCTATTCTTGTTTCTAAGCAGTAGATGTCAACAGTGAGGTTAAAACATTCTGTAGATTGTGTTATAAACAGATGTGCTTTCACTCCAGCCATTATTTTCTGATTCATAGAGCACAAACAAACTAGACGGTATAATTCTTAAGAGTCTTGGGATTTTCAGAATGTCGAATGAGCATTGACTTGAATGAGCATTGACTTGAAATTACAGTTACTATTTGCATTAGTTCCTGATAAGAGGGATAGCCTGTCCATTGAAGCCAGGAACTGACTTCTCTTTAGTTATGAAAGCCTTAGATAACATCAACTTCTTTTATAAAACAGCGTCATCTATACTGAAGACCTGTTGTTTAGTGCAGCCACTTTTATCTACTGTCTTAGGTCTTCTGGGAAACCTGCTACCGTTTCTCCACTAGCACTTCCTTTCACCTTGAACCTATAAGTTATAGAAATGGCATCTTTTCTTAAGCTTCATGAACCAGCACCTTCCAGGTTCAAGTGTTTTTTTGCAGTTTTCCCATCATTCTTAGCAGTGAAGAGAGCTAGGGCTTTCCTGTGGATTTGGCTTAAGGGAATGTTGTGGTTGAAATATCATTTATCTAGGCCACTAAAACTTTCTCTGTGTCAGCAATTAGGCATTTTCATTTTTTAGCATTCTAGTTTGCAGTGGAGTAGCACTCTTTATTTCCTTTGTGAGCTCTTTACTCACATTCACAACCTGGTTCATGTTTTGGCACAAGAGGTCTTGTTTCTAGTCCATCAAGGATTTCAACATTAAGCTTCCTTCTAAGTTTAATCACTTTTAGGTTTTGATTTAAAGTGAGAGACTCGAAATAGTTTACTTTATTTGAGAACTTAGAAGCCATTGAAGGGTCTGATTTGTCTGATTCTAATATTGTTGTGATTCAAGAAATAGGAAGATCCTGGGAGAGAGAGCAAGATGGGGAATGACTGTTCACTTTCTGCAGCAACTATAACTCACATAACACAGATGAAGTTCAGCGTCTTATGTGGGTGTACTTCATGATGTCCCCACATAACTACAACTATGACATCAAACATCTCTGACCACAGACCCCCCACAACAGATAAATAAAACGTTTACAATGCTTGAACTACTGTGTAGATTACCAAAATATGACACACACATTTAAACTGAGCACATGGTATTGTAAAATAGAGTCAATAAACTTTTGTGACAAATGGTTGCCACAAGTCTTCAATTAGAAAAGCACAATATTTTTTTGAGCTCCAGGTGCAGTGAGAGATTCTGTCTCAAAAAAAAAGATGGGAAGTGATAGACAAAGAGACCTGACATTAGCCTCTAGTTTCCATATGTACACACATGTACCACACACCTGCACATATACCTACACATAAGTATATACACCCACATGAACATATACATACACAACACACACAACAGCTAAGGTGAAAAATAAAATGAGGTACGCTTGTATTTATGATTAAAATTTCTCTAAAACTTTTGAGAAATTTTTGAAAATTGAAATGCTATTTCTATAATCTTTCGTGCTGGCACTAAATTTGAAATCCTTCTCAAAATGCTGTGGATTTTTATCTCTAAAAGCACCATTGTTCCAAATTGGCTTACAATTCATATTGCATACTCCTGAAGTATATTTTAGGGTTTTAATGTGTTCATATCATTCCGATTTGTCAAAAGTGGCAGGAAGGTTGAATGATAAGTCTAAAAGATTTATATTTTAAGACTTAATTTTGGTTCCAGTTCTAGTTGTTGTGAGAGTCAGGTGAGATAAGTCTAGTGAAGATACAAAACTTAATATAAACTCTCCTCTTGATGTCATTGTTTTGACAGGACAAACTTAGGAGAAAAAAAATGTTAGAGGGCTGCATGAACATTTCTGCACGTAAACAATATAAGAGAGACATGGGTAAAAGTGAGGCCTGGGACTGTAATTCAGTTTCAGATCCCAATAATAGGATTAAGAATATTAATAAAGAACTAATGAAATCTTGCATCACAGTAATAGGAGGATATTGCAAGAATAAAAGAGGAAACCATCTTGCACTGACAAATTAGCACACCTAAAACTATTGAAGTATGATTTCTATTATAGATTGAATTCATATATTGCTCTAACTTTTATATCGAAGCCTAAAGTTCCAATTGTCTTTGGCAAAGGATCTAAGTTTAGATGAATTTCGTGATCAGGCAAAGGAAAGATCATTATAGAACTTGACTCTTCTGTGAACCTGACCTTGAATTTCCGACTTCTAGGCCTGTGAGAAATAAATTTCTGTTGTGTAAGCCATACGACACTCATGAAATCTCAAACTAAGACAAATTCCAAACTTTAGAAGGACTCACTTGGAGGCATGTGATCTCAGTGACGAAGCCACTGGAAACCTTCATGCATGGGAAATTACTAAAAGAGAAAAGGAAAAACAAGAATAGTCTGGGTGATCCACTTGAACTGTTACCAAAATGTTGTCTGTGGCCGAAGTCTGAAGCTGGGCTGTGCTTTCTTTCTAGTTAAGTTCCAACTGATCTTTCTTTCTCCTTGGTTGTGCTTTTTGCTTAGCTCACACTTCTTTGTCTGTACTGAGCATTCCAGAGCTTAAAAGTGCTGTGCATCTCTGACCCAATCATCATAGCAACAGTTTCTGAGTCTTTCTGGGTCTAATAGAAGGTTGCCTCATTTTTTCTCTAACTTTTCTGAAAACATTTTCACAACACAACACAAAGGAATAGAAAATCCCAGAGAATATTTCGATGATAAAATGGTTCCTTCATAGGTGTCAATTAGAAATTCAGAGAATAATACATACAAAATGTCAAAGAACAATCTTACCATTGTGCTGAGAGTCAGGGGTCTGAAGAAAGAGCTCAAAAGATCAGGCTTTCATCTGTTGGTTAGATAGTCTCCACCTGCAGCTAGCAGGACAGATGGCACTAATTATGTCTGCCCATCCGTTACTTGGCAGAGGAGTGGAATTGAGATCTGAAAGGGTGAACCTTTCACATGCTGGACACTCAAGGTGAGAGGGAAAAGAACAAGGGGCCAAGAGCTGATTATCTGGTTAGACAGTAATCATGAGATCAGGCCTAGGGCATTTGACCTTTGAGAATCTCGAGTTTTGAAAAATAAAGGTGTTTCAGAAAATGAAATGGTGGAAAAAGGGAAAGGGGGAACTGCACATTGAAAAGGAAAGTTGCAGTCAGTGAAAGGAGAAATTCTCTTAACTATCCAACATGATTCTGCAGTTCATGGATCTTTTAAAACAGGCAGATCTCTGCGACATTGAGGCCAGCCTGACATACATAGTGAGTTCCAGGCCAGCTGGGGCTACAGGGAGACCCTTTCTCAAAAAGACCAAACAATGTTTGATTTTATCTTTCCAAACATTACCTTTTCTTTTAAAGCAAGCACTACAACTTGTTTTATACAACAGTATATCCATTTTCTATATTTTTGTTTCTCAAAGTGTAGGTAGAAAATGTCTGCATTGCTCCGCAGGGAAAAATACTATTCTCTAACCCACATAGCAATTCTCAGCTTACCAACATGACGAAATTACCCCAGGAAACCGATGGTGCTTCAGCAGCTATCACATCTAGAATTTCTCTTCAGAACAATGAACTGAGCCAAATGGAGAAACACCACACTTTATGAGCTCAAGGTATTCCTAGAAGCTATTCAAAGAACACTCTTCTATTGATGGCGACATGGAGGGATAGCGTAAGGACAAGTGCTTGAGAAAATGAAAATGTATGTGGTACACGGCCTTGGTGTGAGAAACAGCTTAACAAAAAAAGATTTATTTTGGCTCATATTTTCAGCATTTCAGGCCACGGTCACTGACTCCATTATTTCTAGACATGTAGTGAGGTGGAGCATCATGGTGGTAGTGGTGAAGAACTACCATTTCCTAGCAGCCATGAAGCACAGAGCAAGATCAAAAGGGCTAGAGTTAAGGTATGCCTTTCAAATGCATAGCCTCAGTGACTTCTCTAACTGGACCGCCACCTCCTACTTCTTTATTCAATTTCAATCAATCTATGATTAAATGATTGATTAGACCTTAGCCTGTATGATAGAATGCTCTCTGGAAACAGCCTAACAGACACACTCAGAGGTGTGCTTTAATAATCTCCTAGACATCTGACAATCCTATCAACTTGACAATCAAGATCAAGCATCACAGTTTGTGACTGAGTACAGTCATTCAAGAGAAAACAGGGCAAAGTATTAGTTCTCATTCCATGACAAGTTAGAAAAAAGTACATGGGAAATTAATATGAGAATTTTTTCAAGAAAATTTTATAAAATTTGCTTTTGGGATTAGAGAGATGGCTCAGTGGTTAAGAGTCCTGACTGCTCTTGCAGAGGACCCAGGCTTGATTTAATTGAAAAGTCTCTGAACATTTTATCTTTGAACAGGATCTACATGCCACAAGATTCTCAAAGGCTGTTGTATAGCCTCTCTGTCATACCCCAGACCTGTCACCTTTCACCAACCAAAGTGTTTATGGCTTTCCTAGGCCAAAATAACAGGACATACACAAAGCAAGGTATATAATTTCCCACCTTGGAGAGGCATTATCTTGTCATCATCACTTCCAGTGCCAGAGTAAATATCATAGGCTTGCTAGTATGTAAGGAAACAAGACAGGGTCAAGTAGGAGAAGTTGGATATCCCATAGGTTATAGCTAAGATATAAGTTTTTAGGTAAAATAATAAACTTTGGATTATCAGTTGGGTTGGTTTACAAAATAAAGACATGTAATGAAATAAAGAAACTGGAATTCACTAGGCTGTGAACAAGAGAATACCTTTTAGTGTTATCTTAGACATTTCTGATGCTATGTAGAATTCTAGAAACAAAATATTAAAGCAGAATGAAGATAACTGCATACATCATTTGAGATAATTTATCCAGAAGAGAGACGAGAGAGAATGGACAGAAAGGTCTCCAGAAAGCAAACTACCCACACATTGGTCTGATTATACATTGACATAATAATACCAGCTAGCTAACATTTATTGAATATTATGTGCCAGAAACTGCAAATAAGTGAGTTAACAAGATTAACATTCTATTAAATTCGACGGGGTCCAATGGTCGATGACATGATAGATGAGGCAGAGAAAAGGTGAAATCAAAGATAGAGGGCTTTGAAGGTCTTGCAAGAAATTTAGCTTTTCCTCAAAATGAAATAAAGCCAGTTATGTAATTTACCTTTTTAAATAATTGTAACCAGACTGGATGGGTTGAGAGAAAAAGCCACTAAGCAAGTAGGAGAGAATGGTCTCCTGGTGATGAGGCCACACTCACAGTTGGTGGTGGTGGGTGAAAGATGTTTTGGAAGGTCCATGGGTGCTGACCATAATGTAATCTGAATTAAAGTATGTGGAATGAAGCAGGATCCCTGACTTGGAATGAAAGGCCACAAAGTCTCAACTTCGTAATCGTCTATGGAACCAATCAAAACCAGTTTCCCAAATCCATCATTAGAGGAACAAGTCAACTTTACTGTTTTCCATTGAGATACTGAGAAGAAATTCTGTGTTTTTGTATGTGTTTTTGAAATCATGTATAAGGACAGGGAAGCTGACTTGTAAAGGCTGCCTGGCTAATCACTCAGCTTGAAACATTTATTGCTTTGAAAAGGTGAAGGATATGGAAAAGTTCAAAAAATTAAAAGTTTAAGCAAAAACCAAAAAGATAAGCAGCACGTTTTCTAATGGAGTTAATAATGTCTTACTGCTCCATTAATTTCAGAGTCAAGGCCTGATTTTAATTCTGAATCACCTTTTTGTTTTACTTATAAAGAATTTTTCATTAAGACAAATTAAGTAGATGGAAGTCCAGTTGTTTATTTTCTAGTACTAAACCATTCCTTCAAAAAGACACCTGTACAAGCCATTTGGCTCCAGTCAACTATATTTCTTATGTTTAATTATGAATATAATAAGAATGAGTTAAGAGACAGACTAGGCATCAGCCATAAAATTTCTACTTTGCTTAAACGCGCGCACGCACACACATGCACACACACACACACACACACACACACACACACACACACACATAAGCCCACTAGGCCTGTGAGAATGTTAGCTTTCAGTGGAAATTTTTGAGTCTTCAAAATTTATCCTTATTTACTTGAAATTTTCCTTGAAATTGTGTGATCAAAGATCTTTATACTGTATTAGTCTTATGTCTTTAGTTTCTTTATGTTGAACCTTTAAAAACCTGCTTTTTACTTTCTCTGGTTTGAGGGCAATTTGTTACTATCATATGTTCATGTTTTGCAACTATTTTTAGCCAAGTGCTTTCCAAGCTCTGTTTCTTTTCTCCCAAGGACTGTAATTACAGAGTTGATAATACATTAGAAATAGTTTCACCACTTCCACCAGAAAACTTCTAGAAATGATCAACACTTTCAGTAAAGGGGTAAATTACAAAATCAATCACAAAAATCAGCAGCCTTTCTATATACAAAGAACAAACTATCAGAGAATGAGTTCAGGGAACTATTCCCATTCACAATAACTTCAAAAAATATTTAGGGATAAACATAACCAAAGACATTAAAGACCTAGTTAATATTAAATTTAAATCTTTGAAGAGACTGAGGAAGACTCAAGGAGATGGAAAACCTCCTATGCTCATGGACTGGTAAAATCAATATACTGAAAATAACCATCCTACCAAAAGCAATTTATGTATTCAATGCAATCCCAATAAAAATTCCTGTAAAATTCTTCACAGAAATAGAAAAATCCACCCTAAAATTCATATAGAAACACATGGAGACCCTGGATTGTCAAAGGAGTCCTGAGCACAAAGAGCAAAGTTGGGAGGATTATTATTCCAGACCTCAATCTATATTAAAGAGTCATAGTCAAAAAACCAGTATGGTATTAGCACAAAAACAGACGTGTAAATCAATGGCACAAACTGGATGACCCAAACATGAATGCATGCAATTTCAGCCACCTGATACTTGACAAAGGTGTCAAGAGCACACACTGGAGGAAAGACAACAAATGATGCTGGCAAAATTGAATCTTCACATGAAGAATGAAACTGGACACATACCTATCACCCTTCACAAAAGTCAACTCCAAATGGATCAAAGACCTCAATGTAAAACATGAAACACTGAAACTGTTAGAAGAATGCACAGGCAGTATCTTATAAGATACTGGGTACAGAAAAGGACTTTCTAAATTGGATACCAGTTGCTCAGGAATTGGGTGGTGGGCAGTTTGGGGAGGTATGATGAGGGGAGGGACTCTAAATGCCATCAAACGATGCTGTATGAAAATCACAACATTTCAATAAAAATATATCCTATGTTTTCTGAGTTTCTTCTTTTTTTGTTTGTACCTAGTTTTTTAATTCATTTTGGTTGTTGGTTTGTTGGTTGTGTTTTAGTGCCTGAGTACCAGAAGGCAGGGACACTGGGGATTTCTTAGGAAAAAAAATTAAAAAAGATATAGTTTGATCAAAGTGAAATATAAAGCCAAGAATAGAGAACATATTTGCAAATATACTTTTCCCCCAAGTATCTCTTCAAAGTATGCTTTATCTGCAAAACTGCATATTAACCAGAACAAAGCCGTGGAAATGTATAGTAGGTACTTTTGGCCATATGATGGTGTCTTTAGGTAATTTTTATGTGAGGATGGTGTGGGAGACATAGATTCAGGTGGTTGAGTTGTGTTTAAGGACTATGCTGGGGAACACTCTACATTTGGTGTCTGGCTGGCTGAATTTTAATATTATTCAATCTTATGGATTACATTTCCCTCAGTATACTAAGTAGTCAATGCCAAAGTTGGGCATTTGGGTCCATTGTCTTCGAATGCCCATAGTACTGTAGCGTTTAAATTGAAGAATGGATTAGTACATCATTTCTATGTGAATTTATTGCTGGATTGCCTAACCTCTAAGTGATACACACACACACACACACACACACACACACACACACACACACACACACACCATACACACAAATTTATCTATCTATAATCTCCATGCACACATACGTACATATATATTTGTATGTGTGTGTGTGATTTACTAGAGAAACAAAAAGATGACAAAAGGGATGACAGCAGAATGAGAAAGCTGTTTTGTTGCCATTACTATTTATTTATTTAATTTATTTTTATTTATTATTCATTTATATTAGGTCCTACTGTGTAGTTCAACTGGTCTCAAACTTGCCATCCACCTGCCTCAGTTTCCCAAGTGCAGCGATTATTAGGAATTCACACCATGCTGAGCACTATAAGGATGTTTTGATGAAAGAGTTAGTGTTGGCTTAATTTCCGTGATGGAAAATATATGGAACTTTGTTTAGAAGTGAGAAAAAGTTATTATTTCGCATACAATCATTTCTCTAGAAAAAAATCTTCTGTAAGATGTGTATGTTAAATTTGATACAAGCAAAAACATAAAAAAGAATGCTAATAAAATCAAACTTGAAACAGTTGTTCATATGAAATAAGAAAATGACTTTATAAATAAGATTTTTGTATGTGTGCTATAATTTGACATAAGGAAAACTTATAAAAGTGAATGAAGAAATTAAGCTCTGAAAAAGTTGCTCATATGAAATAAAAAATGACTTTTTATTTATTTAAATGAACTTCAAGGGGCCAGAAATTGATTATAGAAATAGTACAATGAAGTATTAAAATGTATTCAGAGAAAGTGGATTTAAAATGTTGATACTTTGACTATGTAGTAATAAATACTGAAATGTTGATTACTCTTGTAACTATTTTTATGTCTAACTTAAAACTCCAATACCTAAATTTTTGACCTTTCATTTAATTTTGAATTCACTATTTTTCTTTTTTTTAGGGACAAGTTCTCACTGTGTAACTCTGGTTGGCCTGTAACTCACTATGCAGACCAAGCTGATCTTGGTCTCACAGAGATCTGCCTGCCTCTGCCTCCCCAGTGCTGGGATTAAAGGTGTGCACTACCATGTCCAGCTATAAGTTGAATTTTTTAAGCTACGTGAACTCTGAACTCCTCTAAAAATTGATTTTTCAAAAAATTATGTATTCCTAATACAGCCATTGTAGGAAAAAAAAATACCTTTCTACTTCTTCACTGTCTTACACATTGGTATTTTGAGGATCACATGAGATCAGAAATGCTGATGCGTCTTTCACTTTCCCAAGAGCACTAAGGAAATATAGATACTAATACAGAAAAGAGACCATATATTATCTCTTTTCTTTGGGCCTGTATTCAGCAGAGTGAAAAGGATGGGAGTACAGATTAACAGTGTATTTCCCAAGTCTACTGGAAAGAACCAGAACACCCCCACTCGTACACCAGCCTCTAACAGATTGTACCACCTATCAGGATTCTGTAGCTGTGTTCATCTACTGAGTCCACATTTACATTACTAATAACGCCATCAGAACAAGTTATTTCCAGGAAACCAGTCTTTGCAGAGTGTGGGTTAGATTCCCACGAAATACAGCTAATTCCTGGTAATCTAACTATATTTACCTCAAGTACAGAATTTCAGATTACTAGTTGGAATACTTAGATTCTGAAATATAAAACAAAATCCAGTGCTATTGTTACTCTACTGAGTATTATCAAACCAGGGGCCCTTGCCTGTATTTTCAGGTTCAAGCAAAAAGAAACTATTTAGAAAAGGGTCAAAAAAACGTTATTTAAAAAAGGAAATGCTCTTAAGGTCATTTAAGGCTATGTTCCTCAGGGGTCACATGGGCTTAGGAGGAGCCCCTGTCGCCTTTCTTTTACCAGTTCCACCTATGTGAAGGTAAGTCAAAGGTCCTGCTCAACCATGGTTGGCTTCTCTTGGAAGCATGGAGGAAATGATTCCTCTGTATTGACCCTCCTCTTTATAGACTGGACACTGGTTCAAGTCCATCTGGTGGGGTCTCCTCGGCCTCCTTGATCAAGAGGATATCTGACCCACCACCATTATAGGACATTTTGAAAGATGCTCATAATCCCCTGGAACTAGTCGACCTAGGAGGGCAAGGAGCAAAAGGTGTCCTTTATAATCCCTCTGACCAAATTATTATAGACCTCAAAGTATGTCTGCTAAACACCCAAGAAGGTTAGTTCCACCAGTCTGGTATTTTTAATTACTGTGTGTCATGTAAATAAATCTTGGGCAAAGATCAGTTGTTCTCAGATAAACCTTACCTAGACATGTAAATCTTGATCCACTATGTATAATTTGTCAGTAGGTTGTAGGAGTAATGTGGTTCTCACTGGTTTTCAAAGCTCGCTAGGCATTGTTTATCTCTCACATTGTCTCACCCCTCCATCATGGTTTTCCCTTTTAAGGTGCCCCCAATTTCCCCCTTTTCTCCCGTAGTAATACCCTTCTCCTATGGTCCTACCTCTCTTGAGCTCCTTCTTTTCCTTTATCCCCTAGGTTCCTTGTATACCCTTCCCTCCCCCGTCCTATCTGGACCAACTGTGTGGCCTTAAACACCCTAAAGGAAAGTATAACCAAAGACTAAAGGGGCCAATATAATTTCATAAGAGACCATATGTATAGCTAAAGGTAACATAGCAAGCAACAATGCCAGACAGGCAATACCTTCTTTTGAGTTGTTGGCCAGGGTGGCCAAAGGGATTTCCAGATGGTAACCCAGCATAGAACTGGGAAATTGAACAGCAGACCCCAATCTTATCCAAAGGAATATTGACAACTGATTACTGCTAGGTGAGGAACAGCTGACTCTCCTAAAACAAAGACCTCTAGATAGGCCGACTAGATTCACCAGAGGACAAGTAGTGGGGAATGGCTGGGGGTGCCAACAACACAGCAGACAGTAGCAGGGATATCAGAGTATAAGGGCTCTAGTAGGGGGGAGGGAGGCTATGGGAGGGTGCTACTTGAGAAGTGGTTGTATAGAAAAATTCTTCAAAGCATAAATATTTGCTCCTTAATAATTGGTAGATGTGAAAAACGTTACCATTGAAGTCTACCTGATGACTTTATATCCATGCTCAGATGTTAAGGAGCTCAGAAAGTAACCGACTGTGACTAGTAATAATCAGATATATAGAGATTAGAAATGCATATGCATCTTCGTGTCAATTGTATTAAAAATGAATTTTTCTGTACGAAACTGTGTATTTTAATAATGAAATGGAGATCTTTTTCAAAGTTTAAAACCGCATTTAATTTTGTCTTATAGGATTTATATGGAGTAGAATATTGTATAACTGCATTAATTCAACTAAAAAAAAAAAGTAAATGCTGGGCCAGGTGTGGTGGCACATGCCTGTAATCCCAGCACCTGGGAGGCAGAGGCAGGTGGATTGAGATTTTAAGGCCAATTGAGGGAGAGGGAAGATACTGGGGTTGGGGTTCAGGCAGAACGATTGTTTCTCTTCTTGGAATGGTCTTCTCCCTAAGGAGTCCTTCTCCTTGTGTGTTCATTCTTCTTGGAATATTCAGTGATGAGCTTTCAAACATACAATGAGAAGTGAAATAACTCAAATATTACAGGCAGGTAGCTGAGTTGTTTGTACTAGAAATAACACTTCTTCCTTCCATGCAAAGCATTCTAGATGGATGTAAAATTCCATTTCGTCTACTCACCTTGGGACTTTTCCATGAAAGAGTAACACATCGTTTAACCAGAGGTCAAATAAAAATGTTTAGCCTTAGTAAACTGGATTTAGTAGTAGTGAAACAGAAAAGGAAAAGACTGTTATGACAACATGAACCATGACACTGACATGAATGGAGTTTTGTTTCATTCCCAAGCAAACTACAGAAACCATTTTAAGCATTTCCATCAACACAGAATTAATTTGATGTAAAGAACTGCTTATCCAAATGATGAAGGTGCCAAAATGAGAGGAAAATCAGCAATCAGTCCTGTCAGGAGCCACTAGCTCCTCCAAAGTGGAAGGGCAAAGACTGGAGTCTTTGAGCCACAAGATGGGAGCTGAGATGAGCGTGGGCCTGTCCAACCAAAGTTCCATGTAGAAAAGCCACCAGAGGCAGATGGGAAGGTGAGAGCAAAGGATGACAGATCAACAGATAAGCAGAGTGCCTTTGCCTCCCTCTTGTTACGGGTTGGGTGTAAAGTGTCCTCCACAACGTCATGTGCTTGAACACATGGTACCCAGCATTGTTTCTGGGAAGTAGTGGAACCTTTAAGTAGGGCATAGCTGGAAGAGCTGCATGCCCAGGAGCTGGCCTTCAAGGTAATATCTGCTTTGATTTGAGGCCCAGCTCTCTCTTTTTCCTGGTTGGTAACATGTAACAAGCCCCAGTTGCACACTCCCATCACCATAAAATCTGCAATATCTTTTCCACCTTGATGGACAATATCTTCTTAATCTGGGAGCCAAAAGAAGTCCCTCCCCCCTTTAAGTTGTGTCTATCAGGTATCTCCCACCAGTGGCTTCCACTTTCTGCCACAGTTGGCTGCCAGCTGCCAAAAAATGCCTGTGAAATAGAGCTGCTTAGAGCCAATCCTGTGATGGTGCAGAACACAAAAGAAGAGGGCAAGAATCTGAGGGCAAAAGACTCATACCAGGCCACCACCTATGGCCACAACCCGTGAGTTTGCTGAGCTGCTTTACCCTTTTTATAAGGAGTTAACTCCAGGTGGATTTATTGAACTTCTCACCAAAATTTTACAAAAGGTAATGCAAACTATGATAATTTTACAAGGCATTATAATGTGTTATGATAAAACTTAAGACTCTTCGAGACCTGGATATGAATATCCACATGATTTTGAGAGATGTTTTTAGCTCAGTTGGAGTGAAAACTCTTCCTCTGGTGTGACTTCTACCAGTGCCAAAGATCCAGGTGGGCACGTTGTCATTGCTGAGTAATATTTAAATGGTAATCGCAACTTAGAATTTACTCTAAATTTTGAATGAAGAACTAGTTTCAAAGACTAGGGGTATTGGCAAGGGGTTAAGCAATCGCCTAGCATGTCTGAGGCCCTCTATTCTATTCCCAGCACTGGAAAAATAAAAATAAAAGTTATGCCCAAAAATATGTGTTAGTGAGTTTGTCTTTATCTATTCTACATATTATACAGTGATGCTTTAGCATCCTAAGTTAGTTAAGACAAGATATTGAATATCTTGGTCTAATTGGCATGCTATAAGATACCCTAAAGTGGTTTAGGAGTGTGGCAGTGGTAGGCTCTCCTTTAGGGTTTATGACCTCTCCAACACATGTATTTATCTACTTTTATAGTACCAGTCATGAATTCTGTCCTATTGAGCAGGAGGTAAGTTCAATTACATCGCTGTTGGTAACCCCCAAGATAAAAATGCCGCTATTGTACCATTAGGGATATGTTGCTGAATCAGCATTGTTGTTATTTGTAGGCTAGCATGTTTAGCTCTGTCCTCACATGGTAGAAGAGGTGTGAGATCTCTCTAGATCTTTTTTTAAACTTGTTTTTTTAAAGTGCATTTTATTTTAATATTTATTTATTTATTGTTTATTTATGCATGTGCATGTCTGTGCCATGGTGTTCATATAGAGGTCAGAGGACACCTTTTGGGAGTCAGTTCTCCCCTTCCACATATGGATTCCAGGGATGGAGCTCAGGTCATTGGACTTGGCAGGAAGTGTCTTTACTTTACCTTTTCGAACCACCTCACTGGCCCTAAGTTTCTTTTATAAGCATACTCATCTTATCAAGAGTGCTCCTCCTTGTGACTAAATCACATTAAAGGCCCCACTTCTCAGTAACCTCACCCTGGGGGTTTCAACATACAAATTTTGGTGGAACATATTCTTCTGTTCAGTTTCAGATTGCTTTCCCAACACAGCTCACCTGGAGAGACACTGCCAGCATCTGGACAGAATCTTGCATCCTTTAAAAGACTTTATTAAACACTCTGTTATTGATTCTCACCATAGCCTGTTTCATAGATGTTTGCTGAAGGCCTCTCTGAAGCCATCTCTAAAGGCCTGCTGCCTGTCTCAGCTTGACTGTACTCAGTTCTGATCACGCCTGAACTGCTGAAATTCTGTCCAAATTGGATTAAAGTCTAAGACATCCCAGAAACTATCCCTTCTCTATGAAGGTACACACTCATATGCATTCTGAGGGCATGCTTCGCATATGCTTAAGGTGAACGGAAGGAAGCCTGAAGTGTAAATGATGGGTGTCCATGTCATAGCTGCCAACTCAGCAGACATGCAAGTGTGTTTAAAGATAATGGACACTTAAAAGTGTGGAGATCACAGAGTGATACATATCATTAAATGTACACAATTAAAGACAGGGGCCAGAATGAAAGTCTTTCAAATTTCCTCTGGATGATGCTTTCCCATACACAAGCACCTGCACAGAACATCAGAACGTGCTGATGGAAACTAATGTTTGCTTCTATTTTATCATTCCTTTGAAATTGTGGTTTAGCAGTCTGGGAACTATAAAACATTGCTCTCCCCGAGAAATGGGATGTGTTCCTGAGATGAAAAATCCTAATGAGGATGAGAATCCTAGGCTCACTTCAAACTCATAACGAGAGGACTGTTACTACATTAAACAACAACCAGCACAGTAACACGAAAATCTGAAGTTGAGGGCAGGCAAGAAAAGAAAGACTGTGGGAGAAAACTGTCTGCTTTATCCTCTTGATTTCATTTTGCAAAGCTTTAAAAGAGTGTGAAGATTTTTCCCAATGAGAAACAGAATGAAAGGGCGGAGTGAAGGGCTGTTTTCCAGCACTGGTCCCCCAAATCCCCACTCTCACGACTGGGAGCCCTTCGCACACAGTGGCCAAGATCAGACCTCCTAAGCAGAACATTTTTCCTTGGAGATTTTTCTTGTTGGGACTTTAATTAAGCTCCTGCCAGGCTTGCAAGCTTTTTAATTTTACCTTTCTTTCTTCTTTCTTTCTCTTTCCTCCTTATATCAGCTTGCTTGCCAGGAAACTTTTTCCAAGCTGTCACAATTATAGTAAATGTACCCTAAGATATTAAATTTAAAGATATTCAAGTAATTTCTTCCTAAGGAGCCACAATAGTTTTCTTGTATATGGAAAATATTTCATTCATTTATTCACTCATTCATTCACTTTCTCATTCATTTATTTTTTACTTTAATTTGTTTTATAGATGAGAAAATAATAGAATAGAAAAGGCAGCTTCATGGAGTTCACATAACTGTTCACTAGTTAGTGATGTAACTCATCCTCCCCAAAAGTCACCCATCCAAAGAAACTTGCTGTTCCTTTATCTGATACACTGTTCAGAAACAAACTAGTGCAGGTGAATGAAAAATGAGTGAGCCAAGAGAACACGATGCTTCAGCCAATGGTTTAGCACGTATTTAATGAAACATAATATTTACTTCAGTCAGGTTCCATGGCAAAATCTCTTTGTCTGCAAACTCAGTGCAATTCTGAAAATATAAAGGCAGGGCTTGAAAACAAGACGTGACTCCTTAAAGCAGATTTCGTGAGAAGCTATTTTCATTTGAGGGAGCTTAACTTTGGTGACCTTAAATAGGTTTTTATCTTCTTTTTTTTGGTCTGAATAATTTCTATTTTTAAAAACAGAGATAATATCGCAGAGTGTGAAATGAAACAAGCCATCAGAATCACGAAACCTAAAATGACAGATATAGAATATTGGAAACATTATCTGTTCTCTGTGGTCATGATGATCATCATTCTTATTATCTGTTTAATAATTGCATGATGCCAGCCTATTGCATCAACTGCTGTTTCTGTGAGATACTTACTGATC
The DNA here is from genome assembly GCF_000622305.1 of Nannospalax galili. Lineage (NCBI taxonomy): Eukaryota > Metazoa > Chordata > Mammalia > Rodentia > Spalacidae > Nannospalax > Nannospalax galili. The sequence goes on from NW_008360320.1 coordinate 9,356,108, forward strand.
GCCTCCACAAACCGCTCAAAGAAACTGTAAGGGAAGAGTGGTTCAGGCAGCTCCCGGAAAAACATCTTCAGTGCTCCGGTGACAACGTGGATGTCCTCCCACTGGCTGTCGTCCAAATTCAGCTTCTCTTCTGGGAAAACACGAGGAGAAATGGAACAACTGGTTTTAATGAAACAATTACAAGACACTAATTATTATGTTAATGTTTGCCTACTATCATCAGCGACCGTTAACAGCCTTCTGCACCTAGAGGTTTGGTGCTGTGCATGGATTTTTTTTTTTCTTCCCTTTTTCTGTAGGAAGGGAACATTTTCAATGGAATACCATCTGTAGGAATGCAGCTAACAAAAAGCAAGGGACACAAAGAGACAGTGCCTTTGACACAGTATGTCAGATACATTTATTCCCATAATGCATCAGTGTGAAAATTAGCATCACAGCTCAACATGATTCAAAGCTATTTGGGTTTGAGGCCGAGGAGCTAAGAGTTGCCAACGATGCCCGGCTCAAGGGACCGGCCTGAAGGCCTTGCTGAGCCAACAGGAGACATATGCTAAACATGGCAATAGAAAACGAGTTATTGCTTTACATGTGTTAGCCTTGCTATGTACAAGGGAATAATGGCTAACACTTTTTTCCTTTTCTTTTTTTTTTTTTTCCTGGATATAAAGTCAGCAAGGAACAGGATACTGAGCGAGAAAGGATATTAATTCCTTCTTACTGTTTCAAACATATCTTTTTTTCCTGTTTTCATCTCAGTGAGAAAAATGTGCCCAGCAACAATATTAGACAGACCCCTGTTGGCCTGCATGGGCTATGCAAAGCTGTCAAAAATGATAACCCAATGAAGACAAACCACAAGTGCTAAGCAACTCTTTGGAAACAACAGAAATGTTTGCTTGGGAAGCCTGAGTGAATTGACACACTGAAACACTGAGGAATGGGGATCCTGAAACGAAGGTTTTGTAGAAAGTGTGAGGGTGTTTATTGTCTTCCTGTAATTCGCAATATAAAATCTGGAATCATTCTCACATGAGAAAGGATGATTAGCGTCTGAAAGTGACATCTTTACACACAATTAAGGGAAAGCGAGACACAATGGCATTTCTATTGATCTGTAGGATTTGCTTTTCTGAATAAGCAATACGGAAAAGATTTTTGAAAGCTAATCATTTACAATATAAAGTTAACTGAAAAATCCAAGAATCTGGGGTAAACAGGTATTTGGTCATCTGGAATTTTTTCTCTTTTCTTATGATGGCTTGAGCCTATGGTCACATGCCACACACACCCCCTGCCCCCAGTGTGAGTTCTATGAATGCCAAGAAGCATTTTGCACCAAAAAAATTTAAGAAAAGCTGAGAACTGTCACTGTAGGGATTCTCTGCAGGAGCTGTTTTGCTAATACTGTTCATATCCTTTTAAAACATATTAGCCCAAATCACTACTGGAGTTTTTTTTTTTTTTTTTTTTTTTTTTTTTTTTTTCTTTTTTTTTATTTAATTTTTAAAATTTATTATTTATTTATTTTTTTTTAAATGATACAGGTTCTCCTTGTAGCCCCAGCTGTCCTGGAATTTACTCTGTAGACCACCAGGCTGGCCTCGAAATCACAAACATCTCCCTGCTTCTGCCTCCCAAGTGCTGGGATTAAAGGCGTGCACCACCACGCCCGTTATTATTTTTATATTTTTATGTGTATGTGTGTATTGCCCAGGACTGGTAGAGTGCTGATCTTGCTCAGTAGTGTGTTTGTGCAAAGGAGAATGAGGTGGATGTGCTGATGTCAGAGGGGGTGAGTTTCATCTTCTTTCACTCTTCATTCCTACCTCAGTCATGACACAATAATATGATCCACAACAAAATCAGCACAGAAGACCTTCTTTCTGCCCTGCAATCATTTTTGATTGATTGTGTTTCAACAATTAGTCTTTTATTTGGCTACACACTATTGAAATAGGCCGACAGCATCTTAGCAGGCCAGCTTTAAACAGTCAACTGCTAACAATAGCATCAAAAAGGGGGACTTGATGGGGTTTACTGTCACTTTAAAGAACGGGGTTTTCACATTGCTGAAATCTGTCAGATATTTTGAAATGTCCCTCTCACTATGGTGCCACACCCCCTGCGTGCCCTTATAATAAAATTGGTTTTACTCCTGATTAAATCATTTTCTCCCTACCCACTACCATACTTCCCATAATGGACCTGTGCGCTCTACAGCTGGTGTTCTTCCCATGGCACCAATTCTTACTTTATCTTTTAAGCACTTTGCTGCTAAGATCCCATGCAGAGTGCTTATGTTTTGTTAAGAGCTTCATTCTTAGAGAAATAGTTTAACACATGTTCTAAAAATGTTGTACAACTTATTGCTTAAAACACATTTAGAAAATGTATAAGTACTGTAGCTTTGGCACTCAACTTTAAGTGGAAACCTAAACACACATGCACACAGGCAAACACACATGCACACACACACACAACTATCAAAAATTTATCAGAAAAGTACAACATGAAATGCCATTTTGGTGCGTAGGGTTAGAGTCTGCTAAAGGAAAATGCTCAGTTATTAAAAAGGAATGCTTTTATCTTGAGCAAGAAACTGGCAATAGCAACAAATGATTGCTTAACTGAAGGAAAATGCCATTAATATTATTTACTTTCACTTACATATCAGAAATTTTAGTGACTGCTATGAGTATGTCAATATACACAAAAGAAATTCTGCCAATTAATTAGTACCACTTGATTATGTCTGTTTAAAAGCCATATGCTGTAATATTATTGTTAATTTGTGTCATTTAAACCCAAAATTTCTAATAAAGATGCAGATATTAGTAATTATCACTATTTAAAGAAAAAAAGCCTCCAACAAGTAGTTCAAATAAACAGTAAGGCAAGAGTTGACATGAGTCCTTTGGAATACAATAATTCACTTTCATGTTAAAATTTTCATAATCAGTAGATCTCTTGTAATACAGAGGGTCTCAATCTTCAAAACTGTGGTAGTTTATTTAAATATATAATCCCACCCAAATCTTATGCCATGTCTTGAAAAAAACCAGTTCTCTAGAAGAACCAGTCATAACCCTTTCAAGTGTTAACAAGAATCATATTTGCATTATTTGGTAAGAGTTTTCTAACAAGGCCATCAGCAGTGATTAGACTTTTGCCTCTTCCAAGAAAGCAAAGTTTCTCAACAGTGACATGTGATCACCGTTTGAGAAAGGATAATCTTCCTCATTGGGGCTGTCCTGTGCATTCTGAGATACATGAGCAACATCCCTGGCCTCAACCCACTAAAAGCCACTTGTGTTTTCTAAGGGCGATGATAGATAATGTCTCCAGACATTTCCAAAAATCTTCTGGTGCTGAAAAGTATCCTGGTTGAGAGCCACAGTAATGGAGGCTGGAAGGCTCTCCAGAAGTTTCTCAGTGAGGCCTGCTTATGCAATTGACCTTATATGGGCAAGAATTCAGAAGCTCAGATATAGACATAACATGGTTTTCCTAATATGAATTTAAAAATATTATTTCTGATTATTAGAGATTAGAAATGCATGTGCATCTTAGTGTCAATTGTATTAAAAATGATTTTTTTCTGTATGAAACTGTATTTTAATAATGAAATGGAAATCTTTTTCAAAGTTTAAAACCTAATTTAATTTTATGTCTTATAGGTT
>NW_008360320.1:9359855-9385678 GCF_000622305.1 Nannospalax galili
TAAATAAATAATTAAAAAAAGATTACTGCATGTTCAAGGCCAGTCTGGTCTATATAGTAAGTTCAAGTCCAGCCAGGACTACATAGCAAGACTCTGTCTCAATATATATAACAAAGACCTTGTCTTCCTATTAAAAATAAATAAATAAATAAATAATTTGACAGAGCTCAAATAAAAATGATCACTTAAACATAAAGGCATATTGAAGAGAAAATTTTTTTCTTTTGAAAAGCACTGCCATTTTGTTAAGAATTAAAACCATTATTTGTACAGAAGTAATGCACTGTATTAAATATGTAAGGTCTCATCTATATGGGTTTGATTACAGAAGCTAATGTTCTCTAAATTAAGAAGAAGAATTAAAAGTATCATAGTGATAGTCAAAATAACTGTTTTTCATCAAAATTTCTTCTTAAAATAATAGGTATAATTTGTGCAACATTTTCTTTGTAATACTGGGTGCAATTCTGTAAAAAGGCAAATACCTACTAAGTCAGAATGGACAGTGGGAAGCTCTTTTTGTACTTTTAGAATTTTGATTTACTTTAATGAATAAATAATTTTTTTGAGACAGGGACTTCACTATGTAGACCTGGTTGTTCTGTAACTCTCTATGTAGACCAGGTTCAAGCTCACAAGGGTCTGACTGCTTCTGCCTCCCAAGTGCTGAGATCAAAGGCATGTGGTTCACTCCTGGCTGTGAATAAATTATTTTAAGATAAAATTTTATTGAATGGAAGAAAATATTATTTCTCTGTGTTTGCATGTATGTGTGTGTATGTATGTGCAGGATGTGTGTGTGTTCTGGTGTATGCATACCATGGTGAATGTGTAGAAACCTGAGGACAACTTGCAGAAGTTGGCTCTTTCCTTCCACTGTGGGTTTGGGGAGAAAACTCAGGTCATCAGGATTATATGTCAAGTGTCCTTACCCACTGAACCATCTTGCCAGCCTGGTAATTTTTAATTATTGGTTAAATTAAAACCTTTCACAAAATAAAATTCATATTACTATATTCAGAGTATTTGCAACAAAAACAATACCTGAAAATATGTAGTACTGAAGTGTCCTGGGCACTATGCTGTGCACTTTACATGTACTGTCTAATTTATTTCCTTAGTAAGATAATGAAGTGTGTGTTATTGTTGGCATAATATCCATTTCCCAGAGAGGAAAAAAGAGGTGTGTGTAGCTTAAGGAAGTTTTTTATGACTGACAGGTAATGAAACCAAGATAAGGAGCGAGTACATTCTCACTATGTTCAAAATTGCTATATTCAGACATAATCTTGTCTGGCACAAAGAAAAAAGGATAGGCAAATAAACAGTAATTGGAAGTGCCTGTAGATTGACGAGACTTCAAGACTGGGGACTCTTTACATTTCCCCCCAAGGGTTTTACTTGAGGCTATGCATTTACCTATAAACTGGCTCCACTTGTGCTCATTTATTGAAAGGCTAATTCTTGAATGGACAGATATAAAACAAACTGATCATAAAAGGAAACTGCAGTAAGAAACTGGCAGAGATGGAACAGATCGTTACGTGATGATGAGGTGTAGAGGAAATGGGATAGAGTGGAAAACAGATTATAGGAAGCATTACTTTTATACCCGGATTTACCACTAATTCATTTTAGATCTATTCATTTATTTGTGAAACAAAAATTGTTAGAAAGATAGATATTGGTATCAAATAGGAAAAATGTATCCCAAAATATTTGGAAGTCATAAATAAGCAGATCCAGGATGCAACTATGATGGGAATGGTAAACAAAGGCTCAAAAGCAGAACATTTAAGGACTGAGGCAACAGAAACAAAGAGTGAGCATTGTGAAGCACACTAGTTGTTTTAGAGAATTTATTTCAATGTGACGTGGTTTGCCACACAGGGGCAACAGCAACTTTATGTGCTAGAGTCTAACACTGGGGAAAAGTTTAGTTGAATGAAGACAGCTCACAGTCCTTCCATTCAAAAATCTGTCCTGTGTTCTCTTAGCCCTATTAATTAGGCGATTTTAAGTTCTCCTTAGCCAGTGGCTTCAAAACATATAAATGGAATTAAGATAGGTTAACCTTGAAAATCGAAATGCTATGTGACTTTTACGAGATCACAAAAATATATACAAAAATGTTTCATCCAAACAAGGTTGTCTTGAAATGCCTTCTCTTGAAGGGTCCTTAGTACATTTTATCTGTTTTTTTTTTTTAGGGAAAAGATATGTGTATGCAAAAAAGTTGCATTGAAAGAAAAAAATCATTTCTAAGACAAACTCAGAATAATTTTGGTTACAAAGAAGAATGGAAAGATGACTATTTGATGGTCATAGATGGTCAAAGACAAAGGAGCATTTAAATATCACTAATAGTTTGATCACCAATTTCCAGTTCTATATTTATATATAATTCTGTAGAAGAAAATGAAACATACTGGCAGCACTGGCTCTGAGTTTAACACAACTTATATAGCTTTTCCTTATTGTTGGTTGAAACGTGGCTAATAGACAACTGAAATCATACAGAATAGAATATTAGTACGAGAGTAAAGAGGCACTTCTTTGTACACTGAAAACCAAGTGATCTTTTCTTTTAATTTGTAATGTTTTCAATGGCATTTTCAAAACCTCATTCAACGTTCTATTTTACTGTTACACTAAAAAAAAAAAAAAAAGAAAGAAAAAAAAAAGAGGAAAAGACAGCCCAGCATCCCAGGACAGGATAGGGCGAGGAGAGCTCTGATATCATTAATGTAATCACAAGAACAGATTCTCACCAAGGATGTGGCATCTGCCCCCAGTGGAGATGACAATAGCATACCCTTCTCTGAAAGGCCTACTGGGTGTATAAAAGTCCTGCCATGGACGAAGAGATGCCAGAGCACCTACATATCCAAAAGCAACATGTTTGGCCACAAAATCAAACTAGAAAGTGATATATTAAAGTGAATGAAATGGCACTGTTTATTTCTAAAGATGTAGTGGATACTTTATGTTTAAGGGGGTAGATGAAAAGGAAGCAGGTTGAAGCATTAAAGTTGCTGAACCTTTCCTCTTACTCTGGCTCCTCAGAGTGGCAGCTCAATCTGATTTCTGGTGAATTAGAGAGGATCCAAATTCTTATACATGGTGATGTCAACCGTGTGCCAAAGCATTCCCTTCCTATGCTGTCCTAGTGGAAGCCTCTTCTACAATATGCTGGCTGGAGCATGAGTGCAGAGTGAGGCTGTGCTGAGGACATTATCTTAGAAAACGGGGCCAGTTGGCCAGCTAGTTTGTTTGTTCACTTAATTTTTATTAAACAAACAGAGATTGAACTGAGACTGGATACTAGTCATTGTTCTATGTGCTTTTTAAAGCTACAGCTGTCAGGTCTGCTTTATATTCCTCAAAGGAGAGGGTTTTACCAGGTGCTCAAAACACATTGCTAAAGCCAATATTGACCAAGTTCTAGGCATTTTACATCTTGTGTCTGTCCTCTACATTATACTCTGCTGACCTTGAGGATCAGCAAGACAAACAAGAAATAAAAGCATTCCTGTATGTGCACATGATGGAGGCTACAAGCTGAACTGCCCTCCAAACCCACACGTAAGTATTTTGAAGACTTCATCTCACCCCCATACTTTAGAGTGTGATGATTTGGAGACAAGGCCTTTAAAGACGCAATTAAAATAAAACAAGATTTTGTGGACTCCAATCCAATGCAATAATCCAGTATGACTAGTTTCTTTACAAGAAGAGACTGGAACACACTCAGGGGAAGGTTGGGAGAAAACACTGGAGGCATTGGTCATCTAAACGTCAAGGAGGGGGACTTCATAAGACTGCAACCTGCTACTATCCTGAGCACAGATTTCCAGCCTTCATAAGGTGAGGAAACACATTACTGTGTTTTAAGCCATCTGGTCTGTGGTGCATTGTTTGGCAGCCCAAGCAGACTAACACAGTGTCCAAAGGTTTTGTACAGAAAGAGACAATGTCATATTCCTGAACCATATTCTCATAGAGAAATAACTTGAAGCTAGAATTCAAACTTGCTTGCTTACTCTGGCTCAACCTCACTGAGAATGTGCAGCTACACTCTGAGGTGCAAAGAAGAAAATCTCGGTTGCCATTTTCTTACTCATCCTCTTCTTCCCCACCAATATATTTTATAGAGCAGAAATCTTGCTGCTCCTAAATGCTGTACCACTAACGTAGTAAAGACCAATTAATATGCTGGGAATGGTGGTGTCTGCCTTTAATCCCACCAGTAAGTTGTTCTTGGTGAGCTCAAGTCTAGCCTGGTCTACACAGTGAGGCCATCCCAAAAAACAGACAAACAACAAACCCACCAACAACCCAGGAAAACACTTTACTAAGCCAATCCATGGCATTTTTCAAAAATAAGGAAGAAAATTGTTTCAAATGTGAAATTTTATATTCCAAACTCCAAAAGATTTATTCCTTTTATCAGGAAGCTGTGAGGAATCTTATTTGTGAAAATGGTTGGGCCTGCACACAGGTCAAAGCCCATTTTTCATGATCTTTCTGAAGAAGGAAAGGGGAAGAAGGCAAGAAAATAGCAAATAGCAGATAGTTTCTCAGATGCTAAAACTTTAAAAAAGAGAGGGGAAAAAAAGAAAAAAATGGTTTTTGCTCTTTAATCTTCAATGGGATATTTTGTTAGGACAAGTTGATTTGCTTTCTATGTACTTTCCATTCTTTCTATATCTTTGGAAGTTGAAAGCCCAAGCCATGCACATATGTCACAGACTAACATGAAATAGCTTAGATTATTCTCTTTGAAGGAGACAGAGCTGTCTTCTACCACACCCAAGGTAGGAACCTTGTGAAGAATGAGAGCATTTTGTTTTTATTTCTCATCAGATTTCATTTAAGTGTAAGTAATAACAAACAGGTACAACTGAAATGTAGGAAGCAAGCACCACAGATGGAAAGTACCACAAATGTGTCATTGCTTTGTGTGTTTTTAATTTACAGTGGTGTAACATAAAACATTCCACACCACCATAACGCCATGCATAATGCCACCTTATAAAATGATGTTACTGATATAATGCTTGCCTTCGGGCTTCCTAGATATTTTTCTCTAGGCATCTAGAAAACAGTGATCCTGCACAGATTCTGACAACACTACCACCAAAAATGAACTGACTTTTCTTTAAGCTAGGATCATAAAAAAATTGATGCATTTTGTGATACCATATATATTCCTTTAATTCCTTTCTTCTTCAGAGCTTTCAACACTGCTCTTATTTCCATTCAGTCAAAGGCTTTTTGTATTCCACAGACATTATACACAATGGTTCATTTTATTTGACCATCTTCTCCAAATAGATTCTGAATTTGCTTGAATCCCATGGATGATTTCATATATCACAGCCTCCAAAGGGTAGAGAATCCATCGGATTAAATTTCAACAGTCATTTTCAAAAGCTTGCTTCATGTTGGCTCTAAATGGCACCTTTGCTCATTAGTTCTCCTAGAATAGGTTACAGTTTTTAATATCAAGCAAAGTGTAATATAGGCATAGAGATGTTACTTAACATTATGGTTTTTGTCTCTTGTCAAATGAGAACTCCTAATTTTGGATGTGAATTAAGTGAGGCTTTATATGGAAAGAATCAGTATACACCTGTCATATCATTACCAGAAAGTTTATTAGCATTTCGTACCTTTTGCCAGTGGCAAATGTTTCAGAATTTAATACAACTTTGGATTGTCTTATTATCCTTAGTATATTTTTGGAATTTGTGACTGAGAAATTGGGCCTTTCCCTTTTGCTAATTTAGAAGTATATCTGGAAATACTTGTCCAATAAATGAGATAAACAAAGTTGGTAAGTTTAAATATTGCTCCTCTGATTCACTCAAACCACTTTCCCCCAGATAAGTTGCATGTTAACTATTAATTAAAGATAAACAAATGAAGAAAAGAGAATACTTATTTTACCTAAATGATAGTGATCAATTTATAAGAGTAGTTGAATAAATTTTCTATTCACATCACAAGAATGGCCAGAGCACTACAAAGACGCAAAAGAATTGAGAGGTTTCCACTGTTTACAACAACTTGTGTGTCTTTGGGAAACACAGTGTGGTCTCTACCTATGCAAGTGCCTTTTTGAAATTACAGACTAATACTGTTATATTAACAATTCATTTATATAATTCTTATAAGAGTGAAATAGGCTCTTTAATGGATGTATATACAATCAATAACTAATTGTTTTGGTTTTCATAAATGAAAAGGTTTGACTTTTTTTCCATCTTCAGAGGAGTTTGCTTGCCTAACTCCAGAGGCTTGCTGATAACTCCAGCTTTTAAGGTATGAAGCATAAAACCACTCTTTTGCTCCATTCTCTTGTAACGTGGAAAATCATAATTCACACAAATAAATCACAAGCTCACTTTTTAAAAATTTAATACAAAGGAATTAAAAAATTGATAACATGATATTTGAAAATGAAAAAATTCAAAATAGAAATTGTGTTGTATTTGCTGTTAAACATTTTATTATCTTGTTTTGAAGGAGGCCATAAATTTAAACACTTTTAATGAAAAAAAGTCTATGCAAGATTACGTTGCAATCCTCTCAGTCTAGTATTTTGCTGGTTACCCAGTTTATAACCCTAGAGAAAATCTGTATCATCAATTTACTGCATGTCCTTTCAAAAACATTTTCTATACTCAAGCAATATTACCTTCTTCAACCTTTTAATTTTTTTATTTATATTTTTTGTGCATGAGTGTTTTGCCTGCGTGCATGTAAGGGCATCTATGTCATCAGTGCCCACAGAGGCCAGAAGAGGGTGTTGGATTCCCTGGAACTGGAATTAGATCGCTAGCTACCATGTGGGTGCTCGGAACTTAGGCTGGGTCCTCTGCAAGAGTAATCAGTACTCTTAACCACTGAGTTATCTCTCCAGGCCCTTGAGGATCACTCTTAACTAAGATATAAGCCTTTTTCTGATGTTTTTAGCTCCATAATTGCCTCTATAGATACATAATTTATTCAACCAGCTTGAAGTTGTTAAATATATCCCATTGTGATGGGCGTATAATTTTGTACTAATATAATTTTATATCTGTATTAATATGTACCTACAGGAGAAGAACAAATACCTAAGCATCAAATTCCTGTGTCAAAGTTTATGTGTGTATTTACATTTTAATAGGCATTGCCAAATGAACTAATTTCTATCTCATTACTATTTCTATAGTGTTTGAGAGCCTGTGGCTTACTGGGAATGTATAATCATTACACCCATCACTCCTCTCAGATACATGTAGATAGAGTGTGCCTTTGACTGTATAGTTTACAAATGTGCAATAAGAAGTAAAATAGGGGCTGCAGGGATGGCTCAATGGTTAAGAGCACTGGCTGCTCTTGCAGAGTACCTGAATTTGGTTCCTAGCACCCACATAGTGGCTAACAAGCCTCACTAACTCCAGTTCCAGGGGATCTGACACCTTCTTCTGGCCTCCACCGTCATTTCATGATATGGTTGCACTTCCATACCTGTGGGCAAAACACTCGTATACATAAAATAAAAGTAAATCAAAATAAACCAAAAAAGAAAACTAATGATATAAAGATTTGTGTTAGCTGTGTGTGGTGGTGCACATCTTCAGTCCCAGTACTTGGGTGGCAGAGGCAGGTGGGTCTCTGTGAGATCAAGGCCAGCCTGGTCTGTATTTCTAGGTCAGTTGGGGCTACAAGGAGACTCTGCCTCAAAAAGACAAAAAAAATGGTATTAAAATACATAGAATCTTTTTAAATACTAGAAGAGATTTTTATGAGAAATTCAACTTCTAATGTAATTCCAACAACTTATATATAATTAATGGCCTTTAAAAATATTATAAATGATATGTCATCCTACTAGCAAGAATTGTTTGTATTTTGATGAAGTAAGAAACTGAAAAGAAACACACACACACACACACACACACAGAGAGAAAATAATTAGCACACAGGAATTGAAAAGAATTAGAATTCTACCATTATAGGCCAATGTAAACACTGTGATTCATAGCGTAAGGACAGATACAATTGTTAATCAAATTAACATATTCATTAATTACAATTTACAAACACCTATGAAGTGTCAGATGTCATACTAAGTATAAGAAGTATAAGAAGTATGGATAGGAGGAAATGGAGACTGAAAACCATTTAAAAAATGATCCATAATTCTTAAAGTCATGGAACTTTGAGGTTCTCTTTACTCTCTTTTACAGTCTCTATTAAGACTGTACCTTTTCTGTGGAAGGAGTTACCCCCCCTTAACTTTATATTTGTTTCATTGATACAAATATATGCTCAATTATTTGCTTAGCGATGCCTTTTAAATAAAGACCATGATGATGACAATGACAACTGGTCAACTCTCAAGTGTAAGGACTGTGTTCTATTTCTCTGGTAGGAGAACCATCTTCAGTGATCTCAGGTCACCTGTTGGCACGAAGGTGCCTTTGCAAGTAGTACAAGCAGGTTTGGCACATAGAACCTGTGTTATCCCAGCAGAACAGAAGTGCATTAAGCTAACTTTGCTGTGTACACTCTGTTGTTAGAGAGCACAGGAAGCCAGTGGAGGAAGCTAGTGTCAAACCAGGTGGATAGGCTTTTGTAACTATGAACAATTCTGGATTTTCTTCTCTTCAAGTCTAATAAACCCGTGACTTGTTTTCTGGATCTCTTGTCTATAGTGAAACTATGCATGGTGTATATTGCTGAAACGAACTCTTACCCACCTTGGATTTTATTTCAGTTTTTATTCCTCTGTGCCTAATCTTAGCATGATAATCCCACTATTCTCCTGTATGACTACTTGATTTAACAAAAGGGTCTCGTCTGTGTCTTTCCCTCAAAGAAATTTATTCTTGCTGAAAAAAATTTATTCTTATTAAGTTTTGCATTCCCGGAGCCTGGTACCTGATAAACTTCCTTTTTATTAGTTTGGACTATATCTGAATAACCATTAAATTTAAACCTTTTTGTAGTAAGGGCTATTTAATAATATAATGCCAATGTTGCTGACAACAGATGTATATATACATATAGAACATGATAATTTTTTTTCATCATGCTGACTTTTGATAGTATTTAACCAATAACTATAAGTAGGTTATTCATCAACCTATTTATTCATCTATAAAATATAACTCAATTTTTTTTCTATTCTTCTTATCTATGGAATTTTAAAAAATGCAAAAGAAAATATACAGCATCTACTATCGCAAATTCAGGAAATTCAGGTAAATAGATGACATCATAAAAGCACATGAAAATGTTGTAACTTTGTGTTTACTGTTATGGGAACATAGAAGATGATTATCCAGCTTTATCTGGATAATGGTCAGAGGAGGCTTTGCAGATGAAGTATGATATCATAACTATCTTAAGAAAAACTTAATGGCTGAAAGTGGGGCATGGGCTGGGAGAAAGGACAAGAGGTATATGAAGACTGACTCAAGTAGAAATAACAGGCCACAGACAGACCATAATGCACTGGGTAAGCCATGTTGGAGAACACAGAAGGAGAGATCCTACACCTTAAAGTATCAAGATTGAAATGGAGGCAGCAGGTAGAACAAGAAGGCCTTTACATCTGGGAGAGTCTGGGTGGCTATAGACAAGGCAGTGACTTCCCAAGCAGGTGATCTAGCAGTACTATGTGGGTTGCTCAAGTTAGGAGAACATGTGGTATATCTAAAGAAACACAATGGATAAATGAATAAATAAATAAATATGCACCGGCGAAAGACTGGTGTGCATAGTCACTGTGGAGAAATTCCTTTTTAAAAAGACAGAAAGCATGAGAGCAACAAACAGGTGTATTCTTGAAACTATTAAACATCAGATCAAGAAGCCTAAAACACTGCTGGCTAGCATGTTCAAAGCACTAGAGAATTCAAAGAGTAATTACTGAATATTGTATTTTAGTTCAGGGAAGCAAAATATTCCATTTTCCAGACATTTATAAAGACCTGCTGGTAGTTTGAAAGTGAGAATCCATTTGGATTATCTGACCAGTGATAAGACTTCAATGGTATTTTAGTATCATGCACTCCTTTACTCACTCTACAAAAAGGAATTACAATTAATTGGATTATGTTGGTCTCTGCATGCTGATTGTAAGAAATAAAGTTTAAAAGTGTAACTATTGCTAACAGGTTATATCTATCATCGACCATGGGCTTTGCTTTTTTACTTACCAATAAGATTAATTTCTTCCTTACAGTCTTCCAGTTTGAAGTAATTTTAATTACAGAGTTTAGAAAATTCAAGGGAAATGCAAACCTACTTTCAATGTATTATTAATAAGTGACCTCATTTTTATGATGAAGGGAAAAATTGATGGTTTGTTTATTGTTTATAAGGTTTTTACTTACTTGAAATCCCTTCTGCAATCTTTCCTCAATTTCAATTTAATTAAAATGTTTTTTACTCTATTTCTATACAGAGCTTAACCAGAGCTACTTCTGAGGATTCACAAAGATATTGTGTCTGCTTTCAACGAACTTAATGTCTAGAAAAGGTGTCTGGTCTACAAACCTGACACATCACATGTGCTTGCGTGGAGTGTTACATTAAAGATATGAACTGCTTTCCTTTAAGAGTACGGCCTCTAGTAAGTTGACCATGTTCCAGTAAATGATCCCACACTCCAGACCAATGAATTTATGGGTAGCACAGATTGGACCTTGGAGAAGAAGGAGAGAGAGAGAGAGAGAGAGAGAGAGAGAGAGAGAGAGAGAGAGAGAGAATGAAGTTGGGAGAAGGTGAGATGGATCTGGGAGGAATTAGGGAACAGCAGTGTGAGGTGAGTGCCTAAAATTCTCAAAGAATTAATAACAATATTGTAGTTTAAGGTAGAGGGGATGAATCAAATTGTCATAGTCCATTAGACTGAGTGCTGGGATTAAAACTGTGCACAACCATGCCTGGCTATTGTTTCATTTTTTATGACAGGGAAACATAGCCCCAACCATTAAGCAACTTGTCCAAATTCATTCATGCATTTAGTGAAAAAGTCCAGGCAATCCGGCTCCCTCTGTGCTATCAGCTAAATGTTTACCCCTTCCAAAAGTCACATTGAAACTAAGTTGTGATTCTAATACTCTAAAGGGATGAGTTCTTTAAGACAACATTGTGACAAGAGGGCCCCATACTTGTGGGTGGAATTACTGCTATCGTAGAAGGGCACTGGTCCCCATCTTGCTTTCTCCCTGCCTTCTGGAGTCCATGTGATGACGAAGCAAGAAGTCCGCAGGTGTCAGTACCTTGATACTGAACTTCCTAGTCTTCAGAATCCTGAATCAATAAATTCTGCTAATATGAAGTTCCCAGTCTATGGTATCCTGTTATAGAAGTACAAAATGGACCAAGGCAATTTGAACTTTTAAAAATATATATTTTTATTATTTTCATGTGTATGAATGTATTGCTTGCATGTAGGTAGGTTTGGATCCCCTGGAACTGGAGTTATAGATGGTTGTTTGGCTCCTTGTGGATGCTGGGATTCAAACCCAGGTCCTCTGCAAGAGCCGCCAGTGCTCTTAACTGATGCGCCATCTCTCCAGCCCCCATTTTTAACGTTTAATCATTCTTCTACTAAGCAGTATAGTCCTTCTGCCACTTAAGTTACATAAAACTCCTGGGCAAGGGCAGTCATGAACACATAGGATTTTGATGGACTGAGATGTGTGAAAGAAGGATGTACTATGTCACTGTTATTAAGACGTGGACCAGCTATATAAACATCACATAGGACAATATTAAAAATGCAAATTATGAAGTTCTGCCTCAGGCTTACTGAGTCTGTAATCTCTGGAGTGCTGCAGAAGGCTCTGATGCAGCAGTCTTCCAGGTGATTTGGGTGCAAGCTATAGTCTGAGAACCACTGTTCTACAGAAAGATGAACAGTAGATAATAATTTAATTATTGGCAAGAAGTGTCTTTCAGTTTACTATGAAGGAAGGTCACAATGGTCTGGAGAATACACTGTGATGCCCATAATTAAGCAGTATCTGTAGACATCAAGAGGACACTGAGCTTTTGGCCTTAGAGATACAAGCTTCAGTGGTAAAGGGAAGAGAGGATCAAGTCTGCAGCTAGAAGAAGGTTGTGTGTTGATACAGTTCTGCAAGGTATTTGAGAAAGATAAACTGTGATTTAAATTTTGTTCACTTGGGTTTTGATGCTGCCAGGGATGAAGTGTTCCATTTGGAGATACTAGTGACATTTTCATGTGGTGACATGAAGTGGACATTGGAGATTTGATATGTGTCTTGAGGGTGAAGATTGGATAGATGAGGATTTTCATGGAAGTGAAAGCTAAACAATAACAACAGCAGTATAATGACAACGATGAAAACAATAACAACAGGAACCACTGATGCCCATCATATACCAGTCATGGTACTTGGCAATTTATACACATGAATGAATTGAGTGTCCACAGAAACCAAGCAAGATACTTAATATTTGAACAGTTTAAAAGTACCATAGAAATTAACTTCTCGAAGTTCCTATAAGAAGTGTCACAGCTAGTTTTTAAGGCTGATATGTCTCATTTTCAAACTATTTTGCAAAGGTGCCTAAGCCATGTTCTTAGAAAACTGGATAGAAAATATAAAGCAAGCAAGAAAAGACACCATTCAAATTTGTGTCCTAGGAATAAGAATTTAACTATTGTATTCCTTAATTGAGCCTTATAAATATATTGTTCTATTGCATGTTATAAGAGAAATGTGAAGCAATATAGATTCCTGTGTTAACAATATATTTATAATGCTCAGAATCTGGACAAATCAGGTTGGTTGAATAAGTAAATTCTGCCATAGATGTGACACTTAGAGTGGCCTTTGACTTAAGGAACCTGGACTTGGTTGTCATTTTTTGCTTGAGAACTGCTAATCCAAGCTCTTTGACATGTAGTGATGAGCAGCAGTACTATGGGGTTAGTAAAAGACACCTGAGGTTGAGACGAATAAAACATAGTACCTGCTGTTTCCCAGGCCCAATAGCAGACCCCCCCCAAAAAAAACAAAACAAACCCAGTTCATACAGTAGTTTGTTATCACATTGCACAGTGGAGGGTCAAATACAGATAAATTTATTAGATTTATAACCTTCTGCCTTAATCCATGATGTACAAGAAGGTGGGATTAAACTATTTCTTTAGCCTTGACTAAAGGCATAAAATGATCTTAGAAACAGTATATTTTGATTTTCTAAAAATCTAGGTTACAGTTCTTTTAATGAACAGAGCTATTTTTAAGTGGTAGAACAGCCATACGTTAATTTGAATGTGTGATAAGGCACGAATAAGCCTCCACAGTACATATCATTTACAGATTGTATTTATATACTATCCATACCTTTGTCATATATTTTACAGAACAAGCTCTTAATTCAGTCATCCTGGGGCTTAACTTCACAGCCACAGCCTGAAGCCTGACTCCATAGACCCTGAGCATCTGCTGCCTTTGAACTTGGTGCACTTGCTATTCCCGAGCAAGGACTGAGCCTGTTTCACTCCGGTGGTTGGTCATTCTTGACCGATGTTGTTGCACCCTATCCTAACAGTTCTTTAAAAAAAAAACTTTTATCTTTGCTTGACACATAATAATTATACTAACAGGTAACCACAGTCCTTGGATGGGAAACTATTAACCCTTTGAAGCACAAGGAAACTTTCACATTCCCAGAATCCTGCCTAGAGTAACCTCCTACTCTTCAAGCTTGCCTTCCTGTGTTGGGTACATTTACTGCCTGTGGAACCGATCTGAGGATGAAGCACTAGCAATCACGACATTCTTCTTGGTCCCTTTGCTGTTTTTCAGATAATTCTCCTTGGCCTGATCTAGTTAGCAGACTTTCTTCAACGGGGCTCGAACCACCAGGTATGTGCAGTGACTTTCAGACTCTGAGTGTTGAACAAGGCAGAGAGGAGCAGAGAATGGATGTGGGGCAGAGAAGAAGGCAAAAAATAATAAGTAGTCAAAAAAAATGTCAGTTGAAATCTGGAACTCCAGCTGTCAAGGGTGTTAATCCAGATCCTCAAATCAGAATTTCTTTATTTGGAATTTTATAGAAAACTTCAGGAGAGGTTAGGGAGGATCAAAAATCTTTTGTGTGAGACCATCCCCAACATCCTTAATCCCATAAAGAAACACGTGTACATACATTTATTTCAATGTGTACTTATTGACATAAACACAACTGCTCTTTATGTTAAAGGAACATTAAATTCACAAAAACTTGGAAATTCCTACTTAGATCGCTGACTCCATTCTTAACATGCCTTGTTGTGCCCAGATGCTCTTTGATTTTTCATCCCATTTAAAGGTTGATGTACAAAAGCAAAAAGGTGGTAGAAAAATTAACTAGAGGGAGGAAGGAGACAGTAGAGTTGTCTTATTCTTAAATTTCATTATGCACTAATCTCCATAATGTCTAGGCACAACAAAACAAATTATGAATTAAAGAAAAGATCATTTGACTGTGGATTGCTGAATTTGGGGGCAGGAATGCTACACATGTGAAGATACACAGACATGTACAGCCAAAACAGAATATTGAAATCGTGTAGTTTATGTAAAACTTAAAATCAATAGAGATTTACACTTCCCTTTAGACCCAGATATACATGAAAAGTTGCAAGGCAGCCCACAACAAAGCAATTGACAAGAAAGATAGCGTCTGCTTTTCTGTCTATTCAAGCTGAAAGTTTTCATTCTAAATGCAAGCAGTGCTTCCCAAGTTAACATAATTAACTCCTGACAATCCTGAAACATTGTAATATACGATACAGATGGAAATTCAGAGCTTTAAAAATGTCAGCTCACTGCATCAGGATTATCACTTCTTTTTTAAAGTGAACAAGCCATAATGCTAATTAAAACAGGTGTTTTTCTTTTAAACCCTTTTGCATGTTATGAAATTACAACCTAGGTTATTTATTTATTAGTCTGCTGTGAAACATACATCTTAGAAAAAAGGGGATCTGTGAAAACAACAAAGTAAAAAGATAAAAAGAATGACACTCAGCACTGCTTTCTGACACAATAGAAGACCAGTCGTTCAATTAGTTAGTAATTTCCATGTGACTACTTGACAGAAGCTACTAATTGTTAATCTTCCACTAACTATTGCTTTACATAATTAATTATATTCAAATAAAAACAACAAAGACATGTGGGCCAGTTGCCCTTTTGAGAATTTTTTTTTCACAAACTGCCTCTGCTTACTGACAATATTTCTAATACGAAAAGATATTAATCTCACAGGAGAAAACACATAAAAATAATATTAACAAAGTCTGTCTTTTACCTTGTTTATAGAGCACAAATCCCTGCAACTGCCCCACCCCACGAAGAACAAAATAACGGCCGCAACAGAAAACCCTGAAGCTATGGGCTCATCACACAAATACAGCCTTGAAACAATTTCTAACAGCCTGAGTCCTTTGAGTCTGGATCCTTCATATTAATTTAGAATTGCATAAAATACAGAGTAACCCGTCCAGAGGTCAAGCATCATTCATCACTAGTTGAAGTGACATTTTCAACCCTTCATATTGCAGCTGCTGAGAAAAGAGAGAGAAAGGTATTCTTTAGAAGGGAAAAAACAAGACAGCACACAATCCTGGCTCTCTCTGCAAAAGGGAATACAAGGTGCCTCTCTGTCAGTGTGACAATATGCTGAAAGTTGGTGATGTCATTTTCCCCTAACCTTGGAGTCACTAACCACATGGCAGTTGCATTCTTCCATTTTGGAGTTTTGCTGGAGATCAGTATTAACCATTTTAGATGTAAATGAAGCCCTTCAGTGGGTGGAGAACACAGCTCTGTGAGCTGAAATGATGATTTATATCCAAATCCTATCTTGTTTTTGAGAGATTGCAACTTCTTAACAAGGCTGCCCTTGTTCTTGTGGCATCCTCCAGGCATAAAAAATGCTGGGAAGCTGAGTATGATCACTTTTGAAACTGCAAAACAGCATTCCAAGACTTTGCTACAAAAGTCCTGGCTAAATTAAGACCTTTGCAGCTCACAAATGAAAGATCTCTCTCTTTTTCCTTTGTGGGATGCTTGCTTTTCTCTGAAACATGAAGGTCAGGACAGGAAATGGGAGCAATTAAAATGAAAAAGCAATCTGAAAAAAATCCAGATAGCTGGTTTTTAAATGACCAATAATTCACAGGGCTTTTGATAATGCATAGATGTTTGCAAAATCACAAGATATGTCTGGATTCTAACTTATCAGGGTTATTTGCTCTAGGAAAGAAAGCTTCCTTGGCAAGTATTCTAAGTCCAAAGATAAGTATTATGAAATCCAACAGGGACAGAAGTAGCATCTGACTGTTTCTGTTAAGTATCTCTGGTCTGTCTTTGAAGATCCTTTCCTTACCTGAGATAGCAGAATTTTGTACTAACTTTCCAGCCAAATTAGAGCAGCGTAATTAAAATATAACTGCAGTAATGGTTTATTCTATCCAAGAAAACTATTTGCCAAATTTTGCAAAAAATTGAAAGTAAAATGATATTTCATTTAGAAGAAGACAGCCATTTTAAGGACTCCTTCAGAGGTTCTATGTACATATGTATTATGTATATCGTCGTAATTATGTGGCAGTATCTCAAAACTAGCATCATCAGTATTTTCATCTGTACTGACTTTCTAAACACCATTTACTTCCCATCCACCACATTTGGCCGGGATCCTGTCCATTCAGAAAAGCAAGGGAGGTGAGGAAAGGTACATGACGGAGGCAGGTGGGAGCACAGATCTTTCGGCGTCTCATAAATGTGACCAGAGCCTGCAAGGAGCGGTTCAAGTTTTAGACTTGACCCTGAGGAAAGTGTATAATTTTTACTTACATCAAAACCATATGGGATTTCTGGTACTGAAAATTTCTTTAGAACATAGGCTTTAATTTCGGGTGCAGATGTCTCATACACAGGCTGATGAAAAATAGAGGGAGTTTACTTGCAATGGTTCAAATGAGGATTGTCATAAATTGCTGATGTCTTATCCATTTCACTTTTAATTATGACGATCCAGGCTGAGCGCACACAGAGATCAATTGGGGTGCTAAAGAGATAATTAGCTAGATTTTTTAAGAAATTATTTTTACTATGCTACCAAACAAATCAAAGCAAATACAATGATAGATTATATTGAGATAGTGGATCACAGATAGCAAAACATTCTTACATTCAGTATCTTACTCAATAATCATAAAAAATCTGAAGAAGAACTTCTTAGGATCTTAGTCTTTTGTACATTTTACAGAGTAATAAATGAACAATATGTGCAATAACTGCACAGATGTTATAAATATTTGTGATGGGATAGTCAAGATTTAAGCCAAGGTTTTGAACACTCTTAGCATTATGCACTGATAACATTACTATGCCTTTTACACTAGCTTTTTCATTTCCATATGTAAACTTGTTCATGTTGAACTACGAGCAAAGCATCTAATGATGAAAAAAGTGGAAAGCCAGTTCAAACTCAAAACACAAGGTGCATGAAAGATGCTGATGTTAAGGCGCATCTTCATTGGCTCCCTAGGCTTACCAGTTAGTTCCATCTTCTAATCCTGGACGTTAAATGCACTTTACTTAAAGAACCTGGAACTGCTTTGTGGTAGTGTACCTTGGTATAGACATTACCTTGGTAACCATTAGTCTAATGGATCTCATTGTCAGGAAATGGTTTTTGATATTTTGCCGTATTCATTCTAAAACTCGACCTGTTTCTAATTCTGAGCTCTGGCAGTTTGTCATGAGGTGTTATGTCTCTTCCTTCTAGGATGCCTGCATCTGTGTTGGACTACTTCTTTACTTGGGTATATAGTTTAAAGTGCCGATTATGTGCCAGCCCCAGAGAAAGAGACTGCAATGTGCAACATGCTTTCTGTGGAAGAGTTCAGTCATGGAGCCATAGGAGATAGAGCAAGAAAAAGCTGAAAGTCAGTACTTCTGCTTTCAAATCCTGACTCTGTCACTTATTATGTTAGCATGAGTTGCCAGGTAATTGTGAGCATCCACTTAAAAAAAGAGGAGCAAGCTAAAACACTGTGAAATATTTTGCTATGAAAGACATTACCATTGCACTAATGTTTTCTCACCAAAAAAGAGTTCGAAAGTATATGACATTTAGAAAAAAGTTCTATTAGCTTTCAGGACATGTGTCACTATTAAAGAATTAAAGTTGTCTAAATCTCACTAGGTAGTTGCAACAAATTTGATTCTATTCCGATTGTATAGAATTTAGAAGGGGATATACCATATGTAGAAGCCTCATCTGCAAGAAGAATTAACTGAAGCCTCATCTGCAAGAAGAATTAATTAAAGAACTTCTCAGTAACTATTTAGATATAATACTTTTTTCGAAAAGGGCACTGAACACGTGTAAGTTTCCATTTGCAAAATGGTAGTGATCAAAAGCTTAAATTTTGTAATGGTATGATGTCTTACTAAGATAATACAGACAGTTGGTAAACACTGGAAAGCTGAGACAGAAAGAATCCTCAGAAGGGATTTGGAGTAACTCTAGTGGGTTTTCTGCTTGGAAACAACACACATGAACGCATATGCCCAGTTTGGTATATATCACAATTTGATCCTAGCTACCATCAACAGCTTGCAACAGTCTATGATAGAAGATATTAGGCATTTCCAATATTGCATTCTAAAGTCTAATTTTTCAATGAAAAGAACATAAACAAGAGAAACAACTAGGCTGGAAAGAGGTGGTCTCTCCAACAGCTAAAGCAACTGCGCAGCTAAGCCTCAGATCTGTGGTTGTCTTCGGTCTACCCTTAAAGGCTAAATCTTATAAGCAATGCAACCACTACTTTGAGACATTATTTTGTACTCTAATGGATCTCATTGTCAGGAAATGGTTTTTGATATTCAGCCAAATTCAAGATTTCCAGAAACAAGTTTTATTTGCGCATTTCCCTCCTTTAATATTTATGGCTAATGCTGATATTTCATTTATGGGTTTTTAAAAAAATTTCAAGTGGGCAGATGAGAAAAAGAGCACGAGTTTATTTTCTTTAACTTAGAATTTCTTTTCTTCAGTTCTTCTTTAGTGTGGTAAAGTTAACTGCTGATATGGAGAGCTACTTTTCCACTGCGGGTATGGTAGGCCTCCAGAAGGCAGCATGGAGAGAGAGCTGGGTGGGGAGAGCTGACTGTGGAGGTTCACCAAATAACCTAAATCTGTAAGAAGACTACTTCAGCTTCAACAGCTTTAAGAGTCTTTGTATTACCATCATTCATTGGTAACTGGGGAGTTTTTACAGCCTTTCAAATCTTAGAGTCCTTTCAATCATCAAATGCCTTAAAGGGACAGAAGGCCTTAAAATGTGCTCTCCATCTCTCTAGTTGAAAAAGATACATAGACAGAGGGGGAAAAGTCAAACAACAATACAAAAAGCATTAATGCAAAGAACAGTGGGGTCTCTCCCTAATTTGACTTTCTCTACAGGTGGCCTGCAGCTGCGTCCAAACAGGTTACTCCTTGGCCTTCCCATGAGCATAACAACAAAGTGCTATCTGTATTCACAAGAATACATTTAGTGGCATGGACGGATTCAGGTCTAAAAATAAGAAAAAAGCATTTTCCTGCATAGCCTGAGGTGACTCTCTGCAGCAGCAGAAGACAGTAGCACTCTTGTCTTCCTGGCTGTGCCTGAACATAAAGGAATCAGAAGCTTGCTTCACATGACTGGAGGAGGCCCAGGGCCAGCGAGAGCTGATTCATTCTGTTTACATCCGTGTGGGCACACTGACGGCATATAGCAGCCAAGCGGGCAAAATCAATAAAAAATATTCTGTTTTCAATTGACTTCAAGGTAAACTATATAGATAGATTTCTGAGACTGATATACCTGTTTGAACAAGTATTCTATCATGCTGGGCAACTTGAGGCTGAAACGGGCAAAATTAGAACATGCCTATGTGGTTATGATTACAAATAATCAGTTGAGCCCTTCCCTATACTGAGAAGAATTGGACATCCTGTCTTTGTGCTTGTTTGCTAGTAGTATGACAAAAAAACCCAAAACAACAAAAAAAAGCCCAGAAAACACCAAACAAAGCTAGAAAAAAATGCTTGCGTTGTTCGCATAACACTTCTAAACTTGATTTCTAATTATTTTCTAACATATATTAATGTTGCAATAGGTACAGAAATCAGTCTACAATAATACTGCTTCTTGTACTGAACAGTCACTTATGAAAGCGTTGGACACGTCTCTTAAGAGTTTCCTTCCTTCTTCCTCAGTCCTTCCCTCTCCCGTCTCTAACCCCATGTTTACACTGGTACTTTCTGAGATTCTCCACTCTTCCCCATTCATTAAACTGATTTGCATTGAGTAAGGGCTTCCTCCTTCATCGGCATGCACACAGGCTTCTCGGGGAGCCAATTTCTGTGAAAACTAGTTGTCTTTCCATTCCCAGGGTCAGGCAGGCCACCTGTGACGTAAACTTAAGCCTTGCTGACCCAAGAAGTGACTCTCCATTCTTCCTCTAAGGCCAGGTCTGGTAAATGATTTCATTTGCTCAGTTGCTGCACTTCAGTATTTTCTTCTTCTGAAACTTTTTGATAACTTCAGCTTCTTCTATCCAGTTCAAAATCCATTCGATTTGCAATGTGGACATGAGAACCATTAGCAAAACTTTTCTTTACTTTGGATATCCAGATGGTATCAATTTATTTATTTCTCTTTAGACCTCCACCTATATTGTTTTATGAAGATATATTATTTAAGAATATATCATCGTAACATACTTTTGCTGATGCATGCCAGAATAAAAAGACTAGCTGATTTGTCTTTGAATTCAATAAAGAGGAAAAGAATGGGTTCAGTGATGATTAACGAATGACTCTATGCTTTATGTTGCACGAGAAAAAAATATAACCACGAACTATATGTCCTATAAAAGGTTAAGGGAAGTGTCCAGTAGTCAATGCTCATGATTTAGAAGGCCAGCCTTTTCTACCCCATGAGTTCCAGGCCGGCCAGGGCTACACAGTAAAATCCTGTTTCAAGGCTAAATAAATACATAAATAGAAAGAAAGGAACAAAGAAAAAGGAAAAAAGAAAAAAAAAAGAAGAAACAGATGGGAACACATAAAGCTTTGTTGGAGCTGGAGAGTTGATTCAGCAGTTAAGAGCACTGACTGCAGTTCTGGAGGACCTGGGTTTGGTTCCCAGTATCCACAAGGCAGCTGACAACTATCTGTAACTCCAGTTCCAGGGGATTTCACGCCCTCTTCTGGCCTCTATGGGCATTGCATGCACATGGTTTACTTAAATGCATACAGGCAAAACACACATACACATAAAATAAAAATGAATAAAAATATTTTTAAAAAAGAAGGCAAATACCTGGGGCAGGGGTGTGATGAGCAAGTCATTCCCAAAGAAAGGTGCAAAGAATTGACTAGCTATACAAAAAGAACAAATCCAGGCTAAGGTAAATAATAATTTTCTTTTTTTAAGTGAGGCACAAAATAGAACACAGTTTGAAGAATAGTTTTTGAGAATTAGAAGGGAAAACTTTTAAGTCTTCCATAATACAAAAATGCAAGCATGAGATAAAGTGAAAAAAAATGGTCAGTTATATTCATGATTGTGTATGTTTGCTTTGTTTTAGTGGTAGGGACTGAATCTATGACTTTATACATGCTAGGTAAGAGCTCTACCTCTAGGCTATATCTTCAGCCCTTCAGACTAGATTATGTAGAGGAAATACTTATAAAGGGAATGAAGGTATAAATCTCTAACCACTCAACCCAAATAATCATAGGGCTTGGTTTTAAATGACCAAGCTCTTTGGATAGACAGTCATCTGTCTTTTGCTTGAAACGGTGTCATCTACTTGCTCACTAAAGAACAATTATTTTAAAGTCTGTAATATTAACTATGATAGAGAAATAGAACTCATCTTTTTTATTTATTATATTACCATTGTTTGTTATACTTACTAAGTTCTAAATACTAAAGAGAATACCATGCAGGTGAAATATGTGATTTGCATATAAAAATCATAAGATATGATTGCTCTATTGGGAAGACGTCTAGCTCCTCCTTGCAAGAAAGTTAAGAAAGATACAGATTTTTGAAGATAGAGCAGTTACAGGCTGTTGCAAAATATAAACTCTTGAAATTGAAACACACATAGATAACACCACATTAAAAAACAAATGTTAAAGATCTAAAGGAAGATTGAATGATGCTTAAAGAGTAAGTTGGCTCATTTGCTGAAGTTTCTTCAAACTCAGCAGTTTATTATTCTAAGCTATGAAAAGTCTATGGACTTCTAAAGCTATTACTATTGGCCACCGAAGCCTTGAGACATGGGCAAATCTGTCCACACTTTGGCTTGTGGGTTAAATCTGACTCTCTGTGTGTGTGTGTGTGTGTGTGTGTGTGTGTGTGTGTGTTGTAAAACGTTTTGAAATAGATAATTTTTTAAATGAGACAGATATGACATTCATATAGCTGCTATTTTATAATGGTTTAGCATATTTAATTTTAAATACATTGTTTTAGTAAAAGGAGTATAATGCAATGAAATAAAAATATACATTTATGCACATGAGTCTTTTTTTCCCTTTATGGCTTTTTTGAGACAGGCCCTCCCTGTAGTCCTAGCTGGCCTAGAGCTCACTACATAGGCCAGGCTGGCCTCAGTCTCATAGAGATCTGCCTGCCTCTGCTTCCTGAGAGCTGGGATTAAAGTTGTGTGCCACCATGACTGACCAGATGAGTCTTTTACTGCAGATCAGCTAGTAGTTCACTAAAATCATCTAAAATATTATAGCAATCAGTAACATTATAGATAAGCACTTTGAAGCCCAGTATTTCTGCTAAATATATTTTATGGGACTCTAAGCTCTTTCAAAGCAGTGAACAATTTCACTATGGAAGTTAAGTGAGGTGAGATTTGTAAAAGCAAGTTACCTGAAGAGGTAGTCATGCAATACCTGTGGTAGACATAAGTGTTCAATACATATTTGTTGGGCGAATTAAATATTGGCTTCATCTGAACATCTGATTTGAATATGAAGGCCTAACGAGTAACATAAAACATGAATACTCCACCGGTTATGCAACGCTTGGAATTCCAAGTGGGAGCTTCACTTGTGGAAGAAATACAGTATGTGGCCGTGTGACTCAAAGATAATAGGGACTATTGAAGATGGAGATTTTTTCCACTTGGTCCTGGGCATGGAATCAAAATCTAAGTTTAACTTGGTGATATTTAGAAATACATAACATGCAAAAGTCTGCAATCGTTCTGTTTCTCAGCTAGTGAAAATAGAAGTCTGCAGCATGGTATGTGTCAATTGTGAAGATATAGCCAAATCAGGCCGGCAAGAAAGATTTTAAGTAAATAACTTCATCCATGTGTTTAGTACCATCCACATCTCCATGCCAAGCGCACTTCAAGCTCCTTTCTTCAGCACCTTCTTTTATAACATGTGCCTGCAGTACTAACTCTCTGAAGTGTTGATGAGGAGAGCAACGCGATTGCTTTCATGGAGATGTCTCAGGGGGGCATTGGAATCCCACAATATGTGACTGGAACAGCGTCAGCCAGAAATAGCTGCAAAGAAAACACCTGAATTCTAAGCAAATAGTTTAGCCACTTAAAACTCACTGAGGCAGATATAGAAGATAAGAAGGCAAAACTGAAAAAAATAATGAGATAAAAATGATTCTTGTCACTCAATAG
Organism: Nannospalax galili; assembly: GCF_000622305.1. Classification (NCBI taxonomy): domain Eukaryota; kingdom Metazoa; phylum Chordata; class Mammalia; order Rodentia; family Spalacidae; genus Nannospalax; species Nannospalax galili. The sequence continues at coordinate 9,383,630 of NW_008360320.1, forward strand.
CATTGGCAAGAGGTTAGAATCAGCAAGACGGGACATGCATGATGAATTCTAACTGTGAAAATACTGGAATTTTGACTTTGGATGGGAAATGTTTTCTTCTCTGTGAGGCATATTTTTCTGGCTTTGCTAGTGATAGTTCCATTTCTCCATCATTTGTTGTATATTTGTGATGGGTACTTTCTTAGGTCAAAAATAGTTTTTCTCTCATAACTATGAAACATTCAAATGAATTTTGTTTAGATTTATTTTGTGCTTTAGTGGGCGTTTACAGGTGTCCAGTTAAGGCTGGAGAAAAATTACTTTAAGCTGTCTGTGATCTATGCACAGTAGTAACATTATCTAAATGCCCATGTTTACTGAGATGGATTTTGTTCTCCCTGGTGAAAGCATCTAGTGTGGTCTTCTGTTGATCGACTTTACAGGTAACACTGATAACAGAAGGTATACACCTGTTTGCTGTTGATCTGTCTTTAAAGAAGTACATAGACCTTTATATGTTTTACTCAGGTCCCTTCATAACCTCGACCAATGTATCTCTTCTTTCCTTACCTTTCTATTACTCAGACTATTTGCTAGGATTTATATTTTGTACAGGCTGTGTGCTTTCTTCATTCCCTCTCTGACTCTTCTCCTCTTCTCCCTGTTCTTTTCCTTCCTCCCCTCCTCCCTCTCTCTCCTTCCTCCTTCCTTCCTTCCTTCCTTCCTTCCTCCCTCCCTCCCTCCCTTCCTCCCTCCCTCCCTCCCTTCCTTCCTTCTTTTCCTTTCTTTCTGACAAGTTGTCTCCATGTAGTCCAGACTGGCTTTGAATTTACAATCCTTCTGCCTCAACCTCCTGAGTACCAAAGCAAGTTACATGCTATTTACATGCTTTCTATTTTTGGAGAACATAAAGTAAAACAGCTTCCTCCCCCTCCCCCTCTCCTTCCACCTCCTCCTCCTTGTCTTTTTGAGATAGGGTCTGTCTCCCTGTAGTTACAGCTGGCCAGGAGTCACAATACAGTCCAGGCTGGCCTTGAACTCACAGAGATCTGCCTGCCTCTGCCTTCCAAGTGCTGGGATTAAAGATGTGTGCCATCACGCCCAACTCACAGTAAAACTTCTTTTTAAAGGGTGGAATGCTCATTGCTGTGTTAGATCAAGTAGGGTAACATAAGAGGCAGTCTATGATGTGACAAACCCTGTAGGTTGTTGCTGCCGTAAACCAGCTCTTAATCTCTTTCCCTTAAACCACCTATTTTCTTTATCCATGTAGCATAATACAGCCTTGGAATTTTAGGATGCATTTTTCCCTTAATGTAATCTAAAGTCTTTACATCCCTCTACTAATTGAAGACCTTGGAAGTTCTCACTCTGAGTGTCCCTTACATATGTTACATATTCTTTTTAATCAAGATTTGGTCTGTATTTAAACTTGTATTTTATGCCTCATAAACTGTACTTTTAGTTTTGGAGTGTCTTGCTCTGCTTTCTTTTTGTGATGATGAGTTTGAATTATGTGCTTATAATATCTGCTATGGTCTCAATGTGTCTTCAAGAACTCACGTGTCAGAAAGTTAATCCACATTGCAGCAGTGTTGAGCGGTGGGATCTTTTGGAGGTGTTTAGGTCAAGAGGTCACCATCCTCGTGTGAATGGATTAATGGGAGTAAGTTTCTTTTCTGTCTGCTTTCTTTCTGCCATGTAGGAATGAAGCAAAAGGCCCCTGCCTCCAACTTAGACTCCCCAGACCCCAAAACTGAGAGGAAATAAATATCTTAAAAGTTACACTGTCTGTTATAGCCTATTACCCCATTCTGTTATAGCAGCACAACAGACTAAGCATCTTCTTGGGAGAGTCTGTTGAGATTTGATGTTCAAATTTCTTTGCTTGAGAAAGTTTTCATTGTACTATACATATTAAGAAATAGACTCATGACATCACTTTGAGCTGTGTTCTTTCATGCAAGCAATTGTTATTTACTTGTCAAATCTGTTTTTCCCATTGTTCTGTGCAATTTTGAAAGTTAAATGTTTCCCTGTAAAATTAAATCAGTCTCTCTCTCTCTCTCT
>NW_008360320.1:9387566-9417306 GCF_000622305.1 Nannospalax galili
TCAAATGGTTTTTCCTAAAGAATGTCCAATTAAATATAAATTTTCGACCTTTATCTGCATCTTCCATAAGATCTACAGACAGATATGCATCATACATATCATATATTATAACTTTAGTATAGCTCTTAAAATCAATATCATTTACATGCCAGAAAAGTCAAATGGTTTTTCCTAAAGAATGTCCAATTAAATATAAATTTTCGACCTTTATCTGCATCTTCCATAAGATCTACAGACAGATATGCATCATACATATCATATATTATAACTTTAGTATAGCTCTTAAAATCAATATCATTTACATGCCTTAATCGCTTCATTATCAAAATTGATATTTAAGCAAATAAACCAAGAGGGCTAACAAGAGAATTTCAGAATTTTGTTATGTATTGTGAATTATAAACTAATTCTCAAAGTGCTGTTTCATGTCGTTAATGCCTTCAGTATATTTGTTACCTTCTATTACCATGTGGAAAGGTGGAGAAGGGAGAGGTAGGAGAGAACAAGGAAAGGAGAGGCCCAGTTAAATTAGTGAGAGTGTGTACTCAACTTTAAGAATGCTCTAAATAGAATTCTTACATATTGTTGGGGATAATGAATGGTTCTTAGGATCTGAGCTAATGATCACTTATGAAGGTTTTATAGTTAGAATATCACATTTATGGAGACAAATGGATACCTCTAAAGTAATTAAGAATTATTAAAAATGTTCCTGGAATTTTGGAAGTGTTTTCTCTAAAGACTTTTCTGTATAACAAATAGATAAATATCCAATCACTGCATCTCAAACACGCATGAATTGTTAATTAGCCAAACCTCAATTATTTGGCAGCTAAAACAGACTATATTGAAATACTTAGCGATTCTAAAAAAATACCAATTTTAGGTAAGGGTTAAAATAAATGAACAAAATATATTATCTGTTTCAGGAGCCTTATCATATTAAAAAGGTAGAAACCAGGAATCACAACAAAGTTACTAAGACTAATGTGCATTAGAAGACTAATTCCACAAGAGTATAAATTAAATGAGAAAGACTATCTGGAAACAAATTTTGGAGTTAGTCTTTATTGATAGAGAAATAAAAATGACACTTATTTACTATAATGCATTTTGGATCCAATCCACCGTGGTTGTCCAGCTATTTTTTTTAATCATCTTTAGGAATGGCTGGAGATCTGGTGCCAGTAAAGTTGAAAATATTTTAATATATGGTCAACTCAGCTGCTCTGACAGTTATTGACTTGCTGAATGTCAGATCTGATCACTCTGGAGTTTAATGGGTTTTAATAAGGTTGGAGATGGGATAAATCTAAATAATGCTTGAACAAGTATTTACCAATTTGCTTTTTGTATTTTGCTTGAATAAAAGGCATTATATCTCAAAATACAGATTTACATCATGGGCACTAGGCAGCACTGCCATTCATTTCACAGACTGTAACGTCTCTTGACACAATCCAAAGGATTTGAAGGTAGAGTTGACACTCCATCATTTGCTTACACAGTTGTGTCTTTTCTGAAAACTGAACAACTTAGGCAGGGGGTGATTATAGATGTTAACTTTGACACTGCTGACATTTGTCACCTTATGTCATAACCTTAACACGAGTTCAGCATATTCGTGGAAGGGTGTCCTGATTGTTCAAGTCCAAACTGGATTCTTAAATGTGCAGGCTTCTGTAACATTTGCTCCATCAGCAATCAGCACGTCAGATTTTTCTTGAGAGGTAAATATTATGTGTCATGTTCCATAGGGGCAAACATTAAGTAGTGCTATGACATGGTCTTTGATACCCCCCCATTTTTCCTTTGTTTTAGAGGTTACTTACATGAGAAACAAAATAGGCTGTGAATTTCTCTTTGTCCTTCATCAATCAAAGCTGATCAATTATAAGACCAGCAAAACAGGATCACAACTCCAAGCGACATGGTCATATTACACTCATATTATTACTAAAAGCCACATCTATATTCCAAACTGGGATACTATAACCCCTTTGTCATTTTCCAATAAAAAGACCATACCAAATAGGCCGAGCACACCGTAATTAGCAGCTGGCAGAGAAAGCTGTAAATCTGTATGAGTTCTGAACGATTTGCTTACATTGTTGCTTTGTTGACAAATGATGCTGTACATGTTAATGTTCCTGAAATGTCCCCATTGCACCTGACGTGCCAATAAATGCCAGCCAGCTGTATGAATTATGGAAATAAGATTTTTGTTTATGAAGGTATCCCAGACATTTATTTTACAGCATTCCTCTCGACAGATTTAATGTCTGGAGTAACACTGAGAAGATATTTGCTACCTGACATAATGGATAATGGAAACTTTAAAGGCCCTTTTTTTCTCCTTCTAATGATGAGATTAATAAATCTATACATGCACACACATGCACACACACATATATACATATGTACTTCAACATTTACCTTCTGATTTTATAATTTGCTTCTAATTTATGAATATTATACATTTTTTCAAAGGATTAAGTAACACATCAGCTTCTAGTTAAGACTATTAGGGATTGAATATTTAGAATTATCACCTCATATTTTTTCCCCTCTAATCCCCCTTTAGTGTGTATGTGAATAGCATATAAACACTTCGTATGGATTAAATTATTGTGCATTTGTTCATTTATTACTTTATTGTTGACCTAAAGAGCTTTACTGCAGATATTTCTTATATATGTATTCTAGGAGTTCTTAGTTACTCAGTGAATAGTTTTATCTCAATACACTTTAATACATGGCAGGGGATCCCACAGACTGTACCTCATTGCTCACTGTTCCACTCAAAGCCTTTATTCATAGAGATTTAATTAATACATGTTATTAAATAGCTCTCACAAGAGACATAAATTACCTGGTCTTATAATCACACAATAGTCATGGGTCCGAATTTGATAAACATAACACTAAAATAAATTAGACCATCTTATCAGCTGATTTGGTATTAGTTCCATCCATTCTTCAGCAGTGAATCTAAAACCAAAAATACAATTAAAGCCCCCAAATTATAATTTCTAGTACACTTTTGATCTGGGGAAGTGAAAATAAATCAAAGATGATAGTGGGCCTCACACATAAATGTTTTGAAGGTGAAGTTTGGGAAGATTGCTATTCATGTATAGAAATTATGAATTCATTCTGGTGCTAAAAGGAAAGGATTTCACATGAACATGGCCTACTAAGCAGTTACTTTTGAAGACTGAAGTAGAAATTATTTGCCACATCAAGTGGCCTATGTTTCAAAAAGTATCATAGAAACAAACTGGCCCTATGTTGCATGATCTTTTTTACCTGGACTAAATTGTTTAGTTTATTTTCATACATATGGCCGAAGTTCTTTGTCCATAGAAATGTTTACTAACTTTCCCCACAATTTGAGATCTCCATGTTATGTAAATTATCAAGCAACAGTTAGGGTGGGGGAAATAAAGCCCCTTTTATAGAATTTTTAACAATAGTGCCTATGGGATGATTAACATATAAATAGGGAGGAGAGTTAAAGCACCTTTGTGACCAAAGGCAATTCCCTTCAAATGTTTCTTTCTCCACAAAGAATCCAGATTGCAAAAATGATGTTTAAATAAATGCTGGCTATAGCTCAATTCTTCTGGTTCATATTGTCTGCCATAGAAATGACACTAGCGTTTATATATTAACCATTTCACAGGTTTTGTGTGAAGTGTAAGCTGTGTGTTCAAAACCCTACTGTGTTCAAAGAGTTAAGTCTCCATTTCTTGGCCTTAGCTACTCCATTCTGTACTTGTTCAGAGGATTAAGGGTAATGTGCAGCAAAGGAACAACTTAAGGGACCTGGACTATATCTCTGTCCTCAGTATACCTGCACCTTGGGAAACAGGCTCCAGACTACACTTCTCTTCCCCGTGCATGGAATTCATTGAACTAATGGGAAGGAAATTACAGTCGTCTCACCGGTCTCCTAACTATAGGTTTCTATATGGATAAATTAGCTTGTCAAGGTTTCTTACAGAATGACACAAGGAAAGTCAAATAGTCAACTAAGAATAGCAGAAAAACCTAAAAGTATTCAATTCCCCCATTTTAGTTAAATAAAACCAGATACATCATAGCATTAAAGTTTGACTGGAGATTTTCCAAAGTGATACTGTATTTCTTCCTGAGTTGTGACATTAAAGAAAGCAAAAAGTATCTGGGAAAATAAAGATACTTCACGTACATGAAATTATGATTTAAGAATGAGTTGTTGATAAATAGAGCTTCTTGTACATTCCATGAGGATGTTCTAAACAGATACAAAAAAATAACAAGGGGATTAGGTGCCCAATGGTTTAATTCTTGTTTAGAATGTGCATGTCATCCATGGAATATTAAATTTAATAATATTTGAGAAAATTATGGACTATACTGTTTAGCTCAGTCAAAATGGTAGAAGAGTTTCTTCCAACAATAATCCTCCTCAAAATAGAATTATAAGAAATTTTATACCAGAAATAGAAGCAAATAATAGTAATAATCAGAGCAGCAGCTGTTGATCTCTGACTTTGTTCCTGTAACCTTATGAACTGGAAATATTATTAGCCTTACTTTGTAGTTGAGGAAGCAAGGCACCAGGGTATTTGAACCCATTTAAAGTTGTGCTGCCCATAGAGCATGGCTCAGGCTAACCCCAAAACATTGAGCACACAATGTAAATTTTAAATCACATATTGTTTGGTGCCTGAAAATGAAATGGACTGACTGTCACAGTCTAATTTGGGGTGTTAATGCATTTCTATATGAGCAGATTCAGGAAATGAATCTTTGGGCTATAAGCTAGTAGGAAAGGATCAGTGACAAAAAAGCAAAATACAGCAAAGTAGCAGTGAGTGAACTGTGTAGCATCACGCGTGTACTTCTGAAAACTATGAGAATAATGTGTGTGTGTGTGCACATGAGTGTATGTGTGTGTGCATGAGTGCATGTGTGTGCATGTATGCATGCATATGTTCACATTAGTGTATGTGTGTGAGTTTACATGCATGAGTACATGTGTGTATGTTTCATGTTGTGTGTGCATATGTGAATGTGTGTGCATGTTGATGTCTTTTCACTTGCTTTCCAACCTTACTTTTGAGACAGGGTCTCTCTCTGAACCTGGATCTCACCAGTTCAGCTACATTGGCTGGCCAGGAAGCTCCAGAGAGTACCCATGTCTCCAACTCCTCAGCTCCAGGATTGCAAGCAGTTCCTCCATGCTGTTCTTTTTTATGAATGCTTGACGTCAAACCCAAATCTTCAGTTTCTGACTGAGCCTTCTCAGCAGCCCCTTAATTTTTTAAAGCATCTGCATAGTCATGATGTACTAAATTCAAATAATTACCATTAAGAGGACAAAATCCAGGATTAGCTGATTAATCTTTGTGGAGAAATTATTTCTGAGAAGAGTGTCACTTACAAAATAAAAATATATTTCAAATGACATTGTCGTCTATAATGGATACTAAACCGAGTGAGCAGAAAGATACGGCAACACCAGGACTTGCTTCCTCATCAGGAGTGCATAGTTACACAAGCCTGGTATACATATAAAGCTTGGTCATTTTGCTAATTTTTAAGAATAACTTTATCAAAAAACACAACGAAGGCCCAAGTCATGTGGTAGAGCTACTGCTGACAGAATATGAGATACATACTCTGCCTTTAAGTGTCTTACAATAAAAGCAGAATAGGTAGAAAATAAAATGGAACAATGACAGAAGGTCCTTCTGTAAGGACCACTAATCAGGACTGAGATTCTTGAAGTCAAGAAAGGGACCAGAAGGAATGGAAAGGTGGGTTGGGCAAAGGTGGGGTTGAGTCACTGAGGCCCATGCCCTTCATACAGAGACATGAGTGTCCTGTGCAGCAGACACTGGTTTTACCGTCCATGAATCTTGGCTGTGTTCTTGGACCAAATAACTTCAATACGCATCAATTTCTTTATTGACACAAAGAAATGATAATGTGCACTTGAGACCACTGAGGTGGATCAGTGGGTAAAGGCACTTGCCACTGATAGGCAGTAGAGCAAATGCAAAGGATGCAATCTCTCAGAATAGAGATTCAACTTTTCTCTCATACCAGTGACCACTTAAGTGGAGGGTCTTTTTTTTTTTTCAGGCAATAAAAATCAGACTTTTAATGATATGTTGGAAGATAAAAATTAAGGAACAAAAATGTGGGTTTGAGAATAACTTAATTGGAAGTGATGACTGAATTCTTCAAGCTTTCTGAAGGAGTAGAGAAAAGGGCCAAAGCTAAGCGCCCAAGCCAGTAAAATAATAAAACTTCAATGGGAGAAATAGTGATGGAGAATCAGTGAAAGAGACATTTAAGGCCCTTTTTCAGTCTTGACTCAATTTCTTGAAATGGAATGTAGGTATGAACAATCATAGAACATTTTATCAGATAGTTGGGGAATATAAATATTAATGCGTATTTATTAAATAACAGAAGACTTTCCCAAACCTAAGAGCAGTGGGATTCAACTGGCCAGGAAAGAACAGTTTCCAGAGTCATTTATTGCTTAGCACAATACAGATGATGTTTCCTTCTGGCAGAACTTCTGATGGGAACACGCATTGCATGTACAAACTAATCGAACTAGCTGGAAATCTGTACCTTTTCCTTCTAGTCACGAAAGCAAAGATGTGATGGAGTGTCACATTTCCCCAATAGAAACATTGACTCTTCTCCACTATTTACAAAAGGTAGATAACTTGGAAACACAAGCACTTGGAGTGGTTGAGAAGTCTTGTTCAGATTATGCAAAGGTAGAAAAGGCTGGATGAAGAGGTAGGGCTGGGGCCACCAGGGCTGTGGGGGCCCCAGGGACCCTTCAATAGACTCTAAGCATCACACTTAAAGCAGTGAAGGGAAAAATTTACCTGTGTAAAACTTCTCTCAAGAAGTTCTTTGGCAAGCTATTTGGAAAAGGGAGATGGGGCTAGATATCTAAGTTGTAAACAATCTTGTTAATTTTTTTTCTGAGTAGAGCTAGCCTAATTACGAGAAAGACTTGCTTTTCTAGGTGGGGTAAGCACACTGGGGTGCAAACAATAGTAAATTTTCTTTCTGCTTCCTCTTAATCAAATAGTTAGGCACATCTTTAAAAAATAGTTAATAAATATTTATATCCTTTTAATGAAGTAGCAAGTTATTGGTGTGCTGTAGAGATCAAATGTTAAGTTTGACTATAGTGCAAAATTTACAGTACACCAGAGATGTTCACATGTCTCTACAGAGGGCTGGTAGTCTGGAAATTTTCATAAGAAAATGGACAAAAGAAAGGAAAGTCTTCATCTTTCATTTTGAAATGGTAAAGTCATTTAAGGCAAGGGCTATGTTTAAATTAATTCATTAAATATTTTTCTTCCAGGAGTGTGTTTGAAGTAAGATCAAAATGCAATGACACAAACTTTAGAAGTATACAAGAGCTCAGATCATAGATTATTTCCATTGAAAAGCATTGGCATTGAGTTCCTTGAAAACATACCAAAATGAATAAACACTGAAATTTGGGAACCACAACAACACTAACAACAAAACCCTCAATCTTCAATAAAACAAAAATAGCCACAGCCTCAAACCAGAAACAATCATGTATACTGAGAAATACTATGAATATATACAAAAATGGGGGGAGACTCTTGGAGCCAAGATAAATGTCAGAAATGTAAAACCAAAGTGGTTTTCTTAACAGGATCTCAGTCTTCAAAGTGCTAACTGATGATCTAAGTAGAGTGCTAGAACCTGGTAAGGATGAATCTGATGAGTAGGGAACTCTCTAGAAGCTATTAGGACGTATAAAGTCAAGAGAGGTGGTTTCTATAGCAAAACAGTTTTATTGTGTGTTCCCTAGATCTTACTTTAAGAAGTGTCAAAGGGAAGCAGAATGAAAGGGGAAGAAAATCAGAAATTACCAGATTTCAATATACAGAAATGTATTGGAGATGAGAAAGAAGGTTAAGGATAGGGAGGGAGGGAGGAAGAGAAAAAGAGAGGGAGAAAGGAAGAGGAGAGAGAGAGAGGGAGAGAGAGGGAGAGTCTAATTAAAGATTCACACTAATCAGAAGTATAACCAGCAGCAATTACAGAATCAGCATGGTGGCGTCACTGATTAGATCCCCATAGACAGAAAGATGGGTGAGTACCAGAAGAGGAGAAATTATTTAAGAAGACAGTGACTTCAGCAGATAGCTGCCTACAGACATTATTTTACATATGATATCAGAAATAACTTTTAAAAAGAGTTGTAAATATTTAAAAAGATGAAAAGCAAGTCAATAGAAATCAGAAAATAAATGAAAAATTTAAAAGCTCTATAAAGGTCAAAGTGGATCAAAATGCAACATACGTTCTTGAACACAGAATGCTATACAAACTAGAAAAAAATAAAAAATAATGAGAGATTAGAGATGTAAAATATGTCAATAAGTTTTATATACATTAATAAAGGTAATTATAATGCAGAAAATAAACAGAATTAGTGCTCTTGAACAAATGAACAGAGAAAAATGGGCAAAGCCAAACAATGGAAGACATATTAGAAGAAAAGCTTTTGGAAATTGAAAACTTAAATCTGAAAGAATGCTCTTAGTGTCAGGAAATGATTACATATCACCTATCTTCACACGGCTACTAAAATTTAAGGAATAAAAAAGAGGCTATATGATTTTCCAGGAAGGGCAGGTAAATCATAAAGAGACCAGCCTCCAAGTACTTCACAGCAACACTGAGTGCCCGATGAAAAAGCATCAGAAAAAGTAAAATTTCTCTCTTCCTCTCTCTATGATTTTTATATTCCAGTATCACTCTTAAAGCATCAGAAAAAGTAAAATTTCTCTCTTCCTCTCTCTATGATTTTTATATTCCAGTATCACTCTTTAATCATAAATCATGCACACACATTACAAAACATTCAGAAATTTGAGACTAACTTACTCATGATCCTTTCTGGAAGAAACTGGTGAACTATAACATTTAGAAAATTAAAGCCCTTGTGAATAGAGAAAAGTGGCAAAATGCACTGGGGTGAACATGCTCTCTTTTCTGATATAAAACCAAGACAAATCAATATTGGAATATAATTATATAAATGGTAACTTTTTCAATAGCAAAATAATGAACTGGAAGACTACATGAAAGGATGAAGGCTTGTATTATATCCTTGTCAATCATTCTTTTATTCTTATTTTATATTGACATATTTTCTATATTTCATTTGATTTGTTCTAAAATGGAAAGCACTTTTAAGGGTTTTTAAATCCATGATTTTTGCTAAAGTTAGGTTACGTTTTAGGATGTCATATAAACATTTGTTCAAGTCCAGCCATTATTTAGAATGTCTTTTATTTTGTTTTCTTCTTATACAATAAGCATAAATCAGCGTAAACCATTTTACTAAGAAAAACCTCCTGTGGCAAATCCTGTTTTCATATCTTTCTAAATTGCAATATGCCTATAACTGTTTACAAAAGGCCATCTAGAATTCCAGTCTATTTGTATGTGCACACAGGTATGTGTTTATTTTTGGAATAACTAGATGACATAAATTTTCTGAACATGTTTGTATTATTTGTAGTTTATAAAAAGTCTTCAGTGATTGGGGGCTGCAGAGGACCCAGGTTTCAGTTGCTCTTGCAGAGAACCTGGGTTCCATATCCAGCACCCACATGGCAGCCAACAACCCTCTGTAACTCCAGTTCCAGGGGAATCCAAAGCTCTCTTCTGACCTCCGTGTGCATTGCATGCCACAGGTGCACTTGCATACATGCAGGAAATACACTCATACATATAAAATAATAATAAATAAAAATCTAATGGGGTGATGGATCAGTGGTTAAGAGTACTGGCTGCTCTTGCAGAGGGCCTGGGCTCGATTCTCAGCAACCAAATGGCAGCTAATAACTGTCCATAACTCTAGTTTCAGGGGATCCAACACATTCTCTGAACTCCACAGGCAGAAAAGTCACAGAGCTAAGAATATCTCCACACTCTTTCTAATTTTAGTAGTCTATGGGATTGGGAATTTCCTGCGGATTTATTTTATATTGGTCTAATTTAGAAAGGGCATTTTAAATCTTGGGATGCTCTGTTAATCATCATACAGTATGTTTCTGAACTGTCTCTCAGTATCTTCATCAGCACTGAAAACGGCAGAATGTTAAACTGTTCTGATAGCAAAAAACAAAATATCAATACTGAGATAGTTATAAGAAATTCAGAAGTCAAATACAGATGAATTGAATACATTTAAAATGAGAGATTTCATCTGTTGTGGCTCTGATCTAACTGTATTTTATTTGTAGAATTATTCAGAGTTATAGATTTAAAATTTGAAAATAAAATGTATGATGAGACTGATTTATGTTCATAAAGATTGCTTCAACTGAATTGTTGTTCAAATTTGATTGACTTCTGTAAATTTGTGGTATGGGTCTACATGATCTAATTTTATTTTATTTCAATTTTTTTTTTGGTCTTTTTGAGACACGGTCTCCCTGTAGCCCCAGCTGTCCTAGAACTCACTATGTAGACCAGGCTGGCCTTGAACTCACAGAGATCTGTCTGCTTCTGCCTCCTGAGTGCTGGGATTAAAGGCATGGGCCACCAAGCTTGGCTATTTTATTTTAATTTTAAAACATTTTTATTTATTTATTTCATTTATTTTTTAAAATAACTAATTTATTGAGAATTTCATACATGCATATAAGGTGTTTTGATCAAATCCATGCCCACTCCCTCCCCTCCAACTCCTCCCATATCTCTCCATCACTTTTTTTTTCTGATAACTTCATGTACTCTTTCTTCTTCTTTAATTTTTTTATGGGCTTTTTGGCTACTCTAACATTCCCCCTTCCGAACATGTAACCCTAAAATCTTTTAAGGATTAGATACAAGCTGCCAAATATTTTAGACATTTTTGGCCTTTGGACTGGAGTAGGTTGCTAAGAGGCCCAAGGTCATTGTGAGTTTTAGCTAAGAAACTGGCAACTTTTTTTGGGGGTCTTTTTACCCTAACTGCCTAGCGAATTCCTACCTCCTATTCTTATCACACCATCCTCTGAAGAGATTACCCAAATTGCCAATAGGGAATAGGGATGCAGACTGCTCTGGCTTCTTCCATGCTGAACAGGGATGCAGGGTGAGGCAATTGGAGTACCCCTTCAGTGGGTCTATCTAAAAGACTCCCAAATTGCATAACTCTTATCTCAAGGATGAAAAGAAAGTCTTTGAATCATGAATAAGAGATGTGAAGGAGAAGCAAAGGCAAGGGTAATTAGCATTACAAAGTCTAGACAAGGAACTAGAAACAAGTCAGAACAGGGCAATTTTCAAATGTTCATATGAGAGTCCACTGGAATTTCTTGATAAGGGCTTCCAAATGCATTCCTCTATTGGGTTCTTCCTCATTTTTCTTTTGCCTTCCAAGTCTGGACTCTAGAGTAGTGCCCACCTGTAGCTAAAGGAGACAACCAGCTATTGTTCTAAAATGATGATTTATTTACTTTTATTTTATGTGTATGTGCGTTGCCTGCATGGATCTAAGTGCACCTGTTTATTCTATAATCACAGAGGCCAGAAGGAGGATTCCCTGGAACTCAAGTTAGATGATCCTTAGCCACTATGTTGGTGTTGGGAACCACACTCAGCTCATCATCTGGAGGAACAATCAGTGTTCTTAACTGTTGGGCCATCTCTCCAGTCCCTATGTGATCCAATTTAAAATATTCTAACCATCCAGGTGATATTTCTATAATATTGCTTTCCTTCTAGAGTTTTAAGTTTGTCCTGTAATCATTTCTGTCTGTTGAAAAGAAGCTTCTGCAGCTGAGTGGTAGCACACACCTTTAATCCCAGCAGTCGGGAGGCAGAGGCAGGTGGATCTCTGTGAGTTTAAGGCCAGCCTGGTCTACACAGTGCATTCCAGGCCAGCTGGGGCTACAGGGAGACCCTGTCTCAAAAAGACAAAAAAAATCTTCTTTGATGAGTACTGACTGGGATACTTGTCTATAAATAGGAGGATCCATATTTTCTACATAGTAAGAAGCTACAATTGTCTAGGGATGTGACAGCCTTGGGATTTTCTCTAAGATCTGTGATCTCTCCAACCATGTTGTATTTGGTTATGTTTACAGTACCACACATGAGTTTCTTCCCACTGAGTGGGCTTTAAGTCCAATCAGGTAGCTGTTGATTAAACCTCAAGATAAAAATGCCTTCCTTAACAATGTCCTTAACAATGTCCTTCCTTAACAGCTTTTATAATGCTCTCCAAAACTATGAGCTCTGGCTGTCAGTAGAAGTGGCTTCTAGGTAAATTCCAGCTCCAGCTTATAACCCTGTGTATGACGTATGCCCTGTGCTCAGCAATATGGTCTTACCTTCAAGTTCTAGGAGGCAACCAAGGACTATAGCAATAACCTGTGTAATTCTGGGAGTCTCTTAAACTACTTTGGCCAACAGCTCAAAGGTAGTTTTCTCCTGTCCGGTACTGTTTCTTATTATGTAGCCTTAAGCTATACACATGGACTCATGTAGAGATATTGTATATGTAATTTTCAGTAGGTTTTTGGACTAATATGATCCCCTCTGGTTTTTTACACTAGTTAGGCATCATTTATCTCTCCTCTTTCTCCCTGTCCAACCTTCCCCATTCAAAGTATCCCCATGTTCCCATTTCTCCCTTGAGGGAGGAACTATGAGGGTAAAGGAGAAGATGCTCAAGAGAGGTGGGACTATAGGAGCAGGTATTATCAATATTATTTCTTTTGCTCATAAGAAGTCTTCCAGCCTCCTGGGAGACTTGACTTCATATTTAAGTAATTTTAGATAAAATATCCCTAATAGAAGCTACATTATATTTCTATTCAGAAGCCTTGGTTTTTAACAAATTCCATTAAGTGAACCCATGTCATTTCCATTTCTGACCCCTTCCCCCAACCTAATCTTTCTTTATGGTTGCAAACAACATCTATTATGAGTAACTTAACTTTCTATAAAAGTAACAGTTTATAAAGTTAATAAAAATGCATGAAACTACTACTGGGAACAAACAAATTAAACAAATGACAATGAAGTATAATAAAAGTACTCCAGTCTTCTTGTAGCAGGAGAATTGCTTCTTCTGTGAGACTAATACATCTTTCTGGAACAATTTTAAGTAATATGAAACATATGGATTCATTTTTATTATTCTTCTAAAGGAAGACAATTATATTTATGTGATAAACTGTTTGGTGTTGGTAGCATGGTGTTTATGTCACTGGTCACCTAATCCCTGCCATGTTGTATATATCAGCGGTCGTCTTTGTTCAAAAGGCCTCTAAAATTTTATACTTTATCTCTTTACCACAACCCTCACGTGCTCCTCAGCAAGATTATAAGGGTTGCTAAGCTCAAAATGGGACCCGTAAAAATGTACCTCCCTGCAGCTGATAAAGCCAACACACACTCATGTGTCCCTTGCTATACACCTTTTGTCTATACTGCTTCCATATGAATGCCCCCTTCCAATTAAGAGAAAGCAGTGACTCAAGTCCAGCCAGTGTTCAACAGAATGAGAGAAAACTTTCAAGATTTACCTTTTGCTAAGCGAGCTGTCACATAGTGGCACAAATGTTATAAAAGTAACCAACCACCTTCTAATTGGATTTAAGGACTATTTCACACGACCGAGTCCATACCTGATACAGCTATCAGGGCCAACAACATGCAGAGAATAAGATACTGCAGAGTGATAAATAGGACACCTATATTGCATCCTCTCCTTCCAGGGCTCAGGGATCATTGTGAAAAAGGAGGCAGAAAGATTGTAAGAGCCAGAGGTGGCCCCACAGCACTTAAGAAAGCATGTAAAACACACCAGTGCAAACTTATGCCAGAAAGGGTTGTGATGGCTAATCCTGGGTGTCAACTTGATTGGATCTGGGATTAACTGAAACGAAAGAGATCTTCTTGATTGGATCATCTAAATCAGGAAGACACACCCTAAATGTGGGTGTTATCTTCTGATGGCAGCCAGTATAAAAGGCCAAGGCAGAGGAGAACGCCAGGCTTCTTGCTCTTTGCCTTCTCTCTCGCTGGTGAGTTTGTCTTGCTGCTGTAGACTGAAGACTAGCTGATCTTTTGGAATTTGTCAGGCCTTCAGTGCCAGATCGGGACTACTGAGACATCCAGCCTTGTGGACCAAGTGACTTCGGATTCTCAGCCTATCCAGTGTGGTGCAGCCATTGTTGGACTACTCGGACTCTATCCTGTGAGCTAAGCTGATACATCTCTATACATATATATTCATTCTACCGGTTCTGTTTCTTTAGAGAACCCTGACTAATACATGGGCCCAGACTGGAAGAGGGAGGTAGTCAGGAATTCCCAGTTCTAGCTGAAGATCTATTTCTAGGAGAGTCGCTTTTCCATGCTGGTGTGCTGCCTGGGTTGATAAGACTCTAAGGGATAGACCCCATACCCCAAATCATTTAGGTAACACAGATTAGCCTCAATATACCTTAAAAAGGGCAAATAATAATAAAGGATATGAAGTTGGGGTGCAATAGCAAGGTAGGGGTGGAGCATGGAGAGGGGGTCTGAATATGATCAAAATACATTGTACAAAATTCTCTTCCTCATTCATTGGTAAGTTGGTAGGTCATATATCCTATATAACTTAAAAGAAGTATTTAGAGCTGGGCATGGTGGTGCACACCTGTAGTTCCAGCACTTGGGAGGCAGAGGCAGGTGGATCTCTGTGAGTTCAAGGCCAGCTTGGTCTACATAGTGAGTTCCAGGACAGCTGGGGCTACAGGGAGACCCTGCTTCAAAAAGACCAAAAAAAGAAAGTCTTTAGATAAAGAAAGAAAGCTTAGACACACATTGAATTACCTTCCACAGTATATCTTAAAATTGTTTAGTAAAAGTAGGGAAAAGTTTGTCTCTTCAGTTCAACTAACCAAACATTTCTGAAGGAGAGAACAGGGTTCCTACACTGTCACTTTGCTTACTCATGGATTGCCACTGTGTGTTTAGATTGTACTTGTAAAACAGTGATGGATTCTGCTTGGCCGCCTCATGCTTCTGTTTCAGGTCTCTTGCAGAATATCAGTTGGGTTAGTATTTTCCAAAGTCCTGCCTCATTGGCCCAGTGAGTGAGTTGAATAATTCTAATAATCAAAGGCACAGAGCCTGCATCTAGTTTGGAAGTGAAACCATGGGTAATTTTCAAAAGTGGTACCCTCAATTTTTGGTGAACTGTCACAGAAACAGGAATTACCACAATTCAAAAATCACATCCACTAGCAGACAGAGATCAGCATCTGTGGATGATTTCTTCTAACCCACCACCCTCAAATTTCTTCCCTGCCCCCTAATAAAAACACACCCCTTTGCCTCATGCTTCCAATTTAGTGCAATCATGCCTCTTACTGGCTGTTGCCTTGCAGGACACCATCTGTCAAGTACAGAGACACAAGGTATGGGGGTTTGAAACGTAACGTCTTATAATGGAAAAGATGTGCACGCCTTATACCACATACAATATTAAACTCAAAACGAGACTGCTCAGCATGCAGAGGAAAAAAACCTCATAAACACTTGAAATAAAGAAAAGCTAAATGGCACTTACCACTTTTCAGTCTTTAGATTTAGTGGAAAAGAAACTGCCTTGTTTCTTCCTCTTAGATCCCCTCCCACCAATGAAATGACTGAGAGAGGAGCTCTGATCCTTAGTTTTCAGTAACTGTCTTTGAAGAGTTAAGATTTTACTCTTCTTGAGATTCTGAGACAGTGAAGCAGGGAGATGTTGCAGGACAGGAGGAGAAAGAAGGCAGGTTGTGTGACTTCTGGGGTTAGGGCAGCTAATTCCACGTACAACTGGGATTATTATGTTTTTTTGCAGTAACTCATGTAGAAGCCATTTACTTTGTTTCTTCACTTATGTCTCTGCCAGGTAGTACAGGCAAAACTGAGAAGCCATATATTCCCCTTAATTATTCAGGTTTTTAAAGTAAGATGATGGAGTGGTGAATACTAAATAAATGACTAGATGATATTCAAGCTGTGACAAAAGCATGGGTAAAATTGGGAAGACTGGAGGAGAAAGCAAGTGGTAGGAGTGAAAAGGCCTGCCAGGGGACTGCAGAACAGTGTCAGAGACGGGATGGTGGTTCATCTCGGCTCTCAGGACGGAGCAAGAGTTTGCAGGTGTTTGCAGTGGGTGGAAACAAGTTCCCGGATGGGCTGCAGCTGACATTGGTACAATATGCACTAGCAGGAACAGCAAATTGGCTGGTGTGACACAGCAAGACCAGCTCATTCTGAAGTGAATTCACAGAAAGTCACAGCTTTCCTACCTTTCCAACATACTGGGCTAGAGATTACTTGGATCCTGAATCTTTTGGCTTTTTGTGAAGCTAATCAGTCAACTGTACTTGAAAACAGGCTGTATTAAGAATTCCTGTGTTTGAATCTAACTGCTAATTCCCTGAAGTCAGTGAAGTCCATTGGCTCACCTTTCCCCAGGACCTTCATCTGAAGTTTTGAGTGTTAATCGCACCTATTGGACAGGGCTATTATAATGACTAATTATACGAAGCTAATCAAAACTTTGCATGAATTGGACCTGGCCCCAAATAAATCTTCAATAAATATTAGTTATTATTACTATCCTTATTAAAAGTATATTATGTGACAACCACCTTTCTGGATAGTTTAACTATGTGCTTATCCATGATGCTCAGAGGTGGAAGCAAAGAAGCTGCTTTTTCCCTGTACTACTGGCATTTGCCCGAGGTGTGCAAAGTTTCATGTGGCTGTGGGTTCAAAAGGGTGGGATGTTCTCAACTTCTGGAGACCACAGTGAACTCTAGAGAAATTCATCTAGCCTTGGCACTAACTGACAGGCAAACTTCAGGGAAGTTTTATCTATTTCACTTGCTCTGTTGAAATGGCACAAATCTCTGACAGAACTGACTTACTGAACACTCTGAGTTAAGATACTTTTTCAGCTCTTTATCTCCAGCTTTCTACTGAAGTCATCATTAAATACAGATGAGGTAGAAATGAGCTCAATGAAATTTTCCTCTAATTTTACAATGTAATCTATAGGCCTGATCAGGCTGTGTTCATATCACTGAAATTTTAGGTAAGATTACAAATAAAATATTTTCTTCATCTCTCAGTGGTTTTTCTTAAAAAAAAAAAAACCCACAAATGTTTAACTGTCAGTAACAGAGAAAATCTCTCTGTGGAAAGGGCTGAGAAAACTCAAACCTTAATTCTTGTTCTTTTAAAAGTATACTGTCATAGTTTGTTTCTCCATTGCTGTGACAAAAC
Source organism: Nannospalax galili (assembly GCF_000622305.1). Lineage (NCBI taxonomy): Eukaryota > Metazoa > Chordata > Mammalia > Rodentia > Spalacidae > Nannospalax > Nannospalax galili. Next base: position 9,404,913 of record NW_008360320.1, read on the forward strand.
ACTCTGACCACTACCAACTTGGGGAAGAGAGGGTTTGTCTTATATCTCCTGGGCCACAGTTCTTCAGGGAGCCCAAGGTAGGAACTCAGGGCAGGAACCTGGAGGCAGGAACTGGAGCACAGGCCATGGAGAACTCTGCTTACTGGCTTGCTCCCCTGGCCCATCCTCAACCTGCTTTCTTATAGGCATAGGCCCTCCTGTCCAGGGGTGGCACCATCTATAATGGGTTGGGTCCTCCCACATCACTCAGTAATCAAAAAGATGCCTCACAGATATGGCCACAGTCCAGTCCAATGGAGGCAATTCCCCACTTGAGGCTCCCTCAACACAGGTATGTCAAGTTGACACTAAAGCTATCCAGAACAAATGACCCCTTGTCAACTTGACACTCAAATACAACACTATTAATTCACAACCTATCCATTTCTTGTCCCCAAGATATGATATTAACATTAATTCACAAAATAAGACAGTACAAGCTTAAAAGTCCTACATTCCTTAAAAAATCCAAACACTTAATAGTTCAGTCTCTTTTAAAAAGTCTCTTAACTGTGGGATCCTGTAATATCTAAAACAAGTATTGTCTTATTTCAAAAGGACGAATCTGGCATACCTAAGCAGAACCTAACTCCAGCAATGTAGCTTAAGGCTGGACATCTGGGATTCACTCACAATCTTCTGGGCTCCAAAGGGTTTTGGTAGCTCCACTTCTCTGACTCTGCTGTCCACTGCACACACAGCTTGTCTCACAAACCCAGGCAGGCTCCATTCCACATCTGCCGCTGCCCTTGGTGATCATCCCATGGTCCTGGCATTTCCATAAAGCTAGGGTCTCCACTGAAACTGAGGCTGCACCTTTGCCAATGGGCTCTTCTGGCCTTGTAGGGTGCAAAGCCTCAGATTCTTTCCATGACCCTTTCAATCCTGGGGTCTTCACTGCAACTGAGGCTGCACTCTTACCTGACCTCCTGACCTCTCACCATGCCAAACCTCAGCTGCTCTCTTTGACACCTTCACACTTTCAACACCAGAACCATGCAGGAGACTCTTACATATTACCAAGTCCTGCTTTCAGCTTGACATGGAAGCTCAGGCCCCCTGTGGACCATAGTTTCTGTGTGCCGACCCTGAGGAAATACTTCCAGGAGACTTCACCACAGTGATGCTGGTCTCTTGTTACTTACAGCTGATTTTCCAGCCCCAGCTAACCAGCATCAATTGTCCCAGTAAAGCAAAGATTTTACTTCAGGTTCTGGTCTCTTCTTAATCACAGCTGATTCTTCAGCCCCAGCTGACCAGAACTCACAAATTCTCAATTCAATATATCACACAAACAGCCCTGATAGTTTCTGCTTCTCCTTGAAGTTTCACAAGCCAGGCCTCCATCATCCACATAACTGTTCCAAGCTCCATAGCAACAAACTCTAAGCAATCAATGGCTTTTCCAATCCAAAGTTCCAAATGCTTCCATAATCCTCCAACATCAGGTCTGGCATAACACTACCCCACTCTCGGTACCAATTACTGTTTTAGTTACCTTTCTGTTGCTGTGATAGAAACACTGACCAAAGCAACTATAGAAGGAAGAGTCTATTTCGCTTATGGTTCCAAAAGGGCAAGAGTCAGTCCATCATGGAGGGGAGGCATGGTGGCAGAGGTGGCTGGAGGAGGAGCAGAAAGCAGAGCACTCACATCTTCATGCAGGCACAGGAAGCAAGACAGCGACTCAAGATTCAGCAAGGTTTAAGAACTTTCTAAGCCTGCCCCCAGTGACATGCTTCCTCCAGCATAGCCACACATTTTAAGACCTCCCAAAACTGCACCACCAACTGGGGACAAAATGTCCAAATACTTGGAGCCTATGGGGAATATTCTTGTTCAAACCACCACATACTATCAACATTTTTATTAATAAGAAATGAAATTTCATCTTTCATTCAAGCACTGGTCTTATTAGGTCTTCCCTCTCTGGCTGAGAAGACCTGGTTGATTTAATTCAGGTAAGCATAGCTTTGAATGATGATTCTGGAAGTAAGTAAAGATTGGAGTGTTTCCTTCATTCTTGCTGGCCCAGTTCCTCTTGTGATCAAGGGTGTGCCTTTCTGGGAAAGTTGGTTGGAATTAAGGGTAGAATCTCTGCCCATGGAGCAAAGAGCATCAAACTGACCACGTACAAACAGAGGGGTGCTTATCTCTACCACCACAGTAAATACTAATAACATTTTCTAAAGAAAAGAAAACTGTGGCCAATTAAATTTGTACAGATCCAGAGCTGCCAAGGCAGTTAGTACCAAGGATTATGAGGTAACTGTAAATCTCTTGGAAACTCGGGTTTGAATTACATTCCCATTGAATAATAAATTGTAATTACAACCCTCTGATTGACCCCTCCCTGAGAAATCCATGTATGTAGATGCCTCCTACCACATTTTAAATGCTCTCTTAAATATTCAAACATATAACTATGCCTAATTATGCAATACATTGTATTTGAATACAAAATCATGATACAACCCTGGCATCATTGTCACCTTACAGCGTTTGCCTTATTATGCTGTGGCATTTTGAGTACTTCTGATCAAACAGTATAAACGGAACAAGTTTTGCATACTGAGCATCTTAACACCCACTTTAAAGAGATTTACTATCAATGCACATTTTCTAATCAGCTGGATAAAATAAGAACTTTGTACTGTGTATTATAAAATGTTAAATATTAATACTATTTAAAGATAATGGTATGCCAAAGAAAATGGCTAATAATATATTATACAATTAAATGCCTATCATATTAGCTCATCTATTAATAAAATAAAATAGATTCAAACAGGAGAGTTCTGATTTGTAGTTTTGGAGCAAGGGTTGCCCATGTGTAAAAGCTAAATTATTTATTCAATTTTTAAACAGCTGGATACATCAGTTTGCAATTATTTGCATTGTATTTGAATGTTTTGTCATGTGTCTCTGATACAACAATAAGGAGTAAGCAGTTCTTTTCTTCTTATATGAAGGTACATATTTTGAACAGGTATCAATAATAATCATCCAAACATTGACCAAAAACTGACTTTATTTTTATTACACATGTATGAGTGCTTTGCCTGCATGTCTGTAAGTGCACCACATGTGTGCAGTGCCTGTGGAATCCAGAAAAGGGTGTCAGATCCTCTGAAACTGGAGCTACACACACTTGTTAGCCACCATGTGGGTGGTGGGAACCAAACCCAGGTCTTTTGCGTGAGCAGTCAGTGCTCTTAACCACTGAGTTATCTCTCTAGATCCTTAAATTGTATTATTATTATTATTATTATTATTATTATTATTATTGGCTTGCAGCATAATTTATTCTTATTATTATTATTATTATTATTATTATTATTGGCTTGCAGCATAATTTATTCACTTATTTCTCTGCTATTCTGCTTAACATCAAATGTACCTATATTTTTGGATGCATTTTTTATTGAATTTTTTGCAGTTTTCATACAACATAGTTTGATGACATTTATATCTGCTTCTCTCTCTCTTCACCTCTCCTCACTGCTCCCAGTCCAATTTAACGAACTCTTTTATATTTAATATGGCCTATAGAGTATGCTTTGTGTCCCCAATATCCTTCAGTGTGGATCTATTCACTGGGCCCACCCAGAGTCCCATCTTATAAGCCAGTGTCTTTCCTCCTCCCAGCAGTCATCAGGTACCAGAAGCTCTTTAGGTTGGGTTGGGATTTCTTATCACTTCCCCATACAAATGCTGGGATTTTGTCTGGTTTGAGCTTGCATAGGACTTGTGCATGCTGCCATCATTGCTGTGAGTTCATAAGAGTTAATGACCAGGTGTCTGGAGTTTCCTTGTATTCATCTATTTCCTCTGGTTCAATCTTTCTGACTTCTCTTCTGCAAATAATCACAGTACAAAGTTCTTATTTTATCCAGTTAATTAGAACCTTGGGAGGCAGAGGTCTGAAATAGCCATCCTATAGAATTCTTATATGATGAAAGGCCCAAAACATAAATTCAAATTCAATATTTCTTTATAGTCTCCACTGAAGAAGATTATGCTTAGCTGATAGTGTGGGCTGAAAAACTGTTGAAAGTCAACAAATGACTGATGTTAAAAATTAAAATCTGCTGCAGATGATAGGTTTCAGCGTAGCTAAAACTTTGTCTTAATGTCATCAACTCGTGCCCAAAGGTAGTGAAGGTAACATAATGAAGAAGGCTTGGCTAACACCTGTGATTCTGGCTTTTCTCTACTAAGGTGATTTTGTTATCCATCTTTCAATTAGGAAGTTTAGTTCTAGTGATAGCTTGAGGAAAAATTTAGGGACAAACAAATGGTGTTGATGGTTATCAGCTAAAGTCATTAAATGATGGGACATTTTCCTATGGAAAATTATTTTGTACTTTGTTATGCCAGTGGGAATGAACTCAATATGTGGTTTGCATAATGAATGAGTGCCGACCAAAATAGTCTAGTTATACCTTATGCCAAAGGAAGAATTTTGTTAGTGGGTAAAATAGACTGGGTTTTGGTATAATGGTAAAGCAAAATATGACTTCCTCATCCAACTACTGGTTAAAATCAAGCTTTTTAGCTCTTCCCTTAAATTTTTTAGTATTTCTTCTGAATTCCTCATTCTTTGTCATAAAATATTCCCCCCTTCAAAAATATTTGATTCTTTGTTGTTTTTGCCTGAAGGTTTACTAAGTTATTTCTTCCAGGATTCTGACTGATAAAAAGATGTGTATTCATGCAGTTCATGCGGTTCACAGCTGGGTAAGACCATTAATGCCTCCCTTGCTCCCCAGAAGCCTACATAGCACCTTCCAATACTTGACAGCTAGTCAGCCTGGAGGCAGCTTCTTCATCAGTACAGACTTGATTTCTCCAAATACTGTGTCCAGTGTGTGGTGTCTTCAGCAATAGGGTCTTACCATCAAGTTATGGTGATCACCCAAGAGCGATAGCAATAGCCTGTGCTGTTTTGTGGTTTCTGGGACACCTCTGACCAACACCTTGATGGGAGCTATCCCACCCTGATGCAGGCCTATTTATTTGGGAATTTGTCACTTCTGAAATGAACATAATCTGAAGGACAGCCCTTGCTCAGTGATAACTGAGGCTTCCTAGCTGGGATGAAACAGAGTTTGGATGGGAGGAGGATGAGAACTTCTAAGACCCTCAGGCCCAGAGTGGGGGGCTCCAGGGGGTTGGGCTGTGACTGCGCCAGTGGCCACCACCCAGGTCACCATCTCCATCTTCTCACCATGACTCCCTTCTATCTTGAGTCTCCAGACTCTCTCCTATTCCTCCCATACCTTGTTTGTCTTGGTCAGTCTCCTGTTGTTGTGGTTGTTAGGTCTGGTTCTGGAGTGCACTGCCATCCCAGTGCTGACAGCCCAACCTCTGGCATGCACATTTAGGTTGAGCTCCAGCAGCAAGATGCCCCCTCCCATCATATACTGGGAATATGACACATTGCCAGCAGCTGCCCACTGCCCTCTGCCAGATATGTCCATTGGTGCAATGGTGGCATGAATATCATGGGAATTACTAATTGCTTTCTGATTGGGTTTAAGGCCTACTTCTCAGGAGGAAACTCATGTCTGGTACTGAAAATCTGGCCAAGGACCCATGGTATGGGGCTTATAGTGCCCAGGGGTGAACCCAATATTATTCTTCTGATAAATGGACATAGTATTAAACTGCTCTTTAAATTTGCACCTATCTGTAGATTAGTGCATCTCTCAGACCTCATTATAGAAGTTTTTATGTGCAGTGAATGGTGGTTAATGCAGAAACTTACAACTGGTCAAAGTGAAGACATAAGTACCTATGGAGTGTTAGCCACAAATGGGATTTCTATATAATACTCCTCTCCAAGTCTCAGGGACCATTGTAGAAGAGGTGTGGGAAGATTCTAATCAAGGGCTGGGTATAGTGGCACCCATCTTTAATCCCAGTGCTTAGGAAGCAGAGAAGGCAGGAGACTCTCTGTGAGATCCAGGCCAGCCTGGTCTACATAGGGAATTCCAGGCCAGCTGGGACTACATGGAGACCCTGTCTCAAAAGGACCAAAAAGGTTGAAGAGTAAAATAATGTCTTCTGGATGTGACAGGGCTGCTGCACTCATAAACTCACAGCAGCTATAGATGCCTGCACAAGACCTGTACAAGATCAAGCCAGCAAACAATCTAGTATGGAATGGGAAGGGGTTCATGAGTCCTCACCCCTAACTGAGGAGCTGTGGACAGTTGATGGTTTCTGGGAAAGGCAGTTTTCTTTAAGGGTGTGGCATCTGGTAGGTCAATCATGCTCCAGTGGATGGCCCCATGTCCTGAAGTATATAGAAGGGAAAAATTGGAGTGGATGGGTTATAAAACAATGAAAGAAGGACATGAAGTTTGGGGTGGATCTGAAAGAAGTAAAAGGAAGGAGTTGGGATCAATCTGATCAAAATACATTATATGAATTTCTCAAAGTTTTAATAAAAATATTAACTTTAAAAAATTTTCATTTATTATTTATGTGCACATGTGTGCCTGTGTGAGTTTATATACACCAGGTGCATTTAGGTGTCTGTAGATGCCAGAAAAAGGTGAACCTTGAACCACAGAACATGAGTGCTAAGAACAGAGCCTGGGCCTCTGAAAGAGCCGTAAGTGTTCTTTACCACTGAGCCATCTCTCCAGCCCTCATACTCTAGATTTTTTTAAAGTTTTATTTATGCTATCATAAAAGTATGACAGATTTTTCTGTAAATAAATGGGAGGCAATTACAAATTAAAATGAACTCAAAACTTGCCTCTTATTTCACATTCCCAGGAAAACAGTGTTCAAGGATGGAGTTTTCCAGGCCACTTCCTGTGTCTATCTCTCACTTTTGCTCTTTTTTAAAAGATGTGTATTCATAGTATTTACATAGGTACAAAGCCTATATAGCATATGCATAAAAATAGTCTATTTTATTAAGTTAGTATTTTTGAAAATTTTAACATTTTCAATATTCAGTTAACAATACATTTATTCATGTTTTCAATTAATTCACCACCAGTTTATTTTTGTTTGTGGGGCCAAATAAAGATTGACTTATTTTTCATTACATTTAAATATGTATATTCAAAATTTTCAATTAATAATGTAAACCATTTTAACCTAATACTTTAATGCAGAAATAGAAAATATATAGCATATATATTGAGACTCTCTAAAGTCTGTTTTTGTTTTGTTTTCTCTTTTAGAAAAATGCCCATGCCTTATATTCCTAGTGAACCACAGAACTCTCTTTCTCACTTATTTAGAGCAATGCTTTGGAATCCTTCTTAGCACAACAAGCCAATCGGTCTCTAGTAAACATATTTTATATAAAAGCTGAAAATACTTGCCTCTCTTGCTTGAGTCAGATGAACTGATTTTCACTGTACTGTGTCAGGCACAGTCCAATGCTGGTGGAGAATCACGTCGAAGAAAATTCCTTTCAGTGGCACATTGCACCCACCTACTCAGCCATCAAATCAGGTTACTCCGTAAGTATTTTAAATGCAGTTAAATAAGAGACAGAAATTTGGGTGTTACTGAGCAGCACTTTTTATAATGCCATTTGAATATGTATCTGCTCAGTGACCTAAGCGAGTTTTCATCTCACCTCCTCCAGCTTAAATTATTTATAAAAATAATTCAGGGCCTTTTTTTTTTTTTTGTCAGAATAACACATTGCATCTAGAGAAAGCTAAATCAACTGCTTCAGTCTTTGCTTCCTTTTCCTTCCTCCTTGCCCCCAGAATAACTATTCATATGGAAAGAAAAATACAAGCACTATTAGACCAGTATCATCTCTTATTTACTTCACAAAACAGAATACAATATGGGTTGCTGTGAAATACAAATGAACTGTAATCCTCATCAGGTTTGGAAATAATGGATTCAGGCTAACATTTTCAGAAGAAATATGAAGGCAGTATTCTAAATTTCCTATTCTTTCCCAAATGAGTTTGCACAAAATGTGTCGCTAAGAAGAGTAATGTGCCCATCACATAGTGAAATTTCCCACTTGCAAAATGAAAATGAAAAGTCTGCATTTTAGGATGCCGTATTTAAACACATGCACCATGCTGTTCTTACCATAGGGAAAAGAAAGCTCCCCCTACTGGAGCATAAAAAGCCTCATCTCTTTCCTGCACCCTGTGGTTCTGTCATATGCAGGAAGGCACAGAAACATATAGTCTCCTCATTATACCTCTCAGAATCATGGTTCTCTCATCAAGCATTACATTTTTTTTTCATTTCAGTTAATTAAAGGACAGCTGGACACTCCATTATTGACCAGTCTCACCTCAGCTTAGTTGAAACGGACATGGAAAGATTTTGGTCCCAAAGACATTTTTACCCAAGACAAATGTTATAAAATCCATGGGCCAATGGAGAAATTTGAAGAAGAGATAAAAAAATATTTAAAGGGTATCTGTATGTATGTGTAGGGTGGTTATTCACAATACAAAAGTATGTACAGAACCAAGGAGAGTAAATCTCAGCATGCGAAGATTTCGACTAGAGAAGTATACAGTATGTGTATGCATATGCTTACATGTGTAAGTGTGAAGAAAGGGACTTATGGATTGTTTACTGATATTAGTAGTTGTACATTCCATTTATTATCAAATCTTAGAGGCATAGCCAAATTAAAGGTAAAAATAAATTTTCCTTGATATATAGAAATAACTTTCTTTATCCAAGAGGGCAAAGCCATTTATACAGAAAAGAATTCTAGGCCAAATTTTCTTCAGAAGAGTTTCTAAGCTTTCAGAGTTGAATTTCTTGCCATCTACAGAAACACACCCTTCCTCCCCCTGCCCAAATCTAAAGGAAGTTAAGAATTTCTACCAGTTCTAGAAGGATGTAGCCCTAGCTAAGGGAGACATTAAGCATCTTCCCCGTATCGTTCCATGACTTTAGCATTCTTGACATGTGGAAATATGAGGACATCCCCCACTCTTCCTAACTTGAAGTTAGTAGAGACCACAACAGCTCTTTACTTGTGGTTCATCATTTTCAAGACAAGTCTCACACCTGCCTCCTCCTTCTCTTTTGAAATAAAACCTGGAGATTGTGGTGTCTTCACGGTCAGCCAATATATCACATACATTTTCTTCCATTGGATGGAGTATATAACTTGCTTCCAAGGCAACTTTAGACTCACGTTTTGTAAACCATGCTGATCAGATGTGAGGGACAGTGAGATCGTGTTGGTGTATGTGACTAGAGTTCGAGGCTAGATACTAATGCTCTTTGCCCGTTTCTTATCTTTTTCGCTAGGCTCAAATGCAGCTATTTTCAGATGTAGGTGTTTTTTTTTACAGCCTTCACATAGAAATTAACTTGGTTGGATTCCCCTCTGCTTATAACCATTTGCAAGAAAGTAATACATAACATAATCACTGACTAAAACTAGTCTGAATTGTTGCCCTCATCTCAATCCTAATTTTATTAGACAAAAAAAGAAACAACACACACACACACAAATGAGATGTTTTCTAGAAATGGGCAAAATGTGATTCTGATGTGTTGTAGACAGTGAGACGATGGAGGAAGATTTGTCACATGTTTCCAAGAACTAAAGTGGGTTACCTTTTATAAAGAAAGTGCACCTCTAAACCCACCACACTAGGTAAGTTGGAACTCATAAAATTTCCAATTACTGTTTCAGAATTTATTGTGCACATATGGAAAATAATACTTGTAAAACAGAAAGGGGTTTGTGCCTTGTGCTGTCAATACTGTGAAGGATGGGGTGATTATAAAGCAAATTAACAATACTTTTAAATGTGCATTCACTTATCTTTCCAATTAAATCCTTGTTAAACAACTGCACAGACAGTAATGGCGCTTCTGCAGAGCACTGATCAAGACAGTTTTATTGTAATTTTTACTCTGTAACAATTAATCAAGTAGGCATTTTCTTCATTATTAAATTATTTAGTTAATAAATATTCTCAATTGGCTAACATATTTGTAGTTTATTTTTGATTTTCCTACAATGGAAGATATTTGGGAATACTTCTATTTTCTAGCAGAGGGGCCATTAACAAATGTGATTTTACAAATTTCTTTTCTCTAGAAGAATAATGTAAAGAAAAAAAAAAGTCCTTGAAACTTTAAGCCATTTAAAAACCTTATTTCAACCATTTCATTTTGTAAAAGATGCAAACACACTGCTTTTAGCAGATAAAAAATGAGAAATTTTTCTTAAAACATCTTTTTTGGAGTAAGAATTAAAACTAAAAATTTTAAAGTTCATTAACAACAATTTCAGACTTCTGTGTCATGAAGCTGAATTGTAGCTGACCCTTCCCCTAAAAGTGAAAATGCTTGGCCATTGGTTCTTCTGCCAACACACAAGGTGATATAAATGGGAAAACAGATCTAAAGATATCTAGAAGTATTGTTTTGTCCATTTAAAAATTTTTATCTTTGTAATTTGGAGATATGAACTCATTCAAGCTTTCATACTTCACTATGTTTAAAGGGCTGTAAATGGTCCTCTGTGGCCTTTTATATTTGGGTTAAATTTTGTAGCTTATTAAGTTTTCAATAAGGAGGGATTCTGGGGTTAATACATTAGTAGTGAGGGTAATGTTAGCAGAAAATTACACTTAAATGTGGAATTCAAGAGCTATATTAATCCAGATGTAAGAATGAATTGACAAATGACAAGTAAAATAGTTTGGGGGCCAGAAAGAAAATTGTAGGCAAAGATGGCTTTATAGCTACTGAAATGCTGTGATTTGAAGTGATTCAACATTATCTGTCAATATAGCTTATCCAGCAACTTGAAATCCTCACCATTGGCCTGATTAACCCAGGTCCCTGACTGTATGTTTCCCAGGAATAGTAGAGGGCATGTCCTACTTTATTTAGACTGGCAGATTATCATTATTCTAGTCTCATTACTGTGTAGAATAGAAGCAGGCCTGTGTTCAACTTCCTGCCTTGACTTCCCTCAGCAATGGACTGAGGCAAAGTTCCTTCTTCCAAGGAACTCTTTTCATAGCAGAACAGATACGTAGGGAACGTCTCTGGGAGGGGGATGCTGGCTGGCTGGCTGGTAGGCAGGCTTATGCTTACTTAGCTAGCTTTCTTACTCAGTTCAGGACCAACTGCCTAGGGAATGGTGCTGCCCACTGTGTTCCGGGCCCTTTTATATCAATTAACAATCAAGACACTCCCCCAGAGTCATGCCCACAGTCCAATCGGGTAGAAGCAATTCCTCAAATGAGATTCTCTTCCCAGATTATTCTAGGTTTCGTCAAGTTAGTGTTAATACTAGCCAAGCAATCCCCTTGGAACCCTTAAGCAGACTGTTGGCATTGGGGTGGAGGGGTGGTGGCTTGTTGCTAATGTTGAGCAGAAGGCAAGGTAAAGGGAAAGGGAAAGAGAAATGACAGATCCATGTGGTAGAGAATGGGCAAAATGAGCTCATTAAAGTGCACATGTGTCAGGTTCTCAGAACAGAGTGACCTGAAAGTTTAGAAGGCATACTTGATACTTCCAGGTTTGGGGAGATTTAAAACCCTGGTCTTAATCCAGGTGGAATTCTGAGGACAGAAGTGGAATGTTGAGTTTTCTGACAAACAGAAATGAGGTCCTGGCCAGCATAACTTTGTTGAGAACATACAATAAGCATGACACATGCTGGACTTAAAGGAGATCACCTCAGCAAGTGGAAGGGAGACAGATAGGATGTAAAGCAGAGTACACCTAACACTAACCCAGATTATTAAGGGAACTCACAGAAGCTACTTCCTGTTGAGATTTATTCTGTGAGTCAAAAGATGAGTTTGTCTGTAAGCAAAACCTATGATGGTGTGCCTCCTGTTCGAAAGGACAGACCTGCTTTTATAATAATATATACACCTGCCAGCACAAAAGGCTGAGGAAGCATTGTATTCTAATGTGTTAAGTACAGAAATAGGAATGATCATCTTATGATTGCCAGACCACAAGAAGAGTTGAAGACAGGGAGTGTAGCAAGGAAGGATGAAAATACACAAAGAAAAGCAATCTGGACCAGAGAAAAAGATGAGAAGAGGGTGACGCAGCAGGAATGACTGATGCCACCAATCCCTGTTGCTACTTAAGGAGAAGAAAGGACTGGAATTTGGCAGGCCTGTAGAGCCTGGTGTTTTCTATTTTATGACAGCGTTCTTAGCCAGCAGATTGGAATGTCCATGAACATGGAGGTTTCATGAGCTGGAGAATGTTCCTTGTTCCATTCATTGATGTAGTTCCAGTATCTCACATAATGCCTGACATCTACTAAGAGCTCCTTAAGTGCCTGTTAAATGAATGATATGAAATAAAAATCCCATTTCAATTACCTTAGTTCCATACAAAT
>NW_008360320.1:9417366-9421950 GCF_000622305.1 Nannospalax galili
AGGGGTGGGGGTGGGATGGGGTGGGAGCTCTCACTGATAAGAGCATAAAGGAGAACGGGTTTTTGTGTTAAAAGTATGATTCCAAATCATTCAATCCTTAGTTTGAACCTTGTTTCAAACCCTGCACTTTGTAAACTTCAGACACATGTTCAAATTGTGTTTGAAAAAACTCCTTCCTATCCTCCAACTGTTAGTTTCCCTTTCAGAAGGAGCTTTGAGAAGATGAGACTGATTTTTTTTCCTACAGAACACATTTTCCAGGAAATGTTACTAAAGTATATGGGGCACCTTGGAAAAGAGACGGTATGTAAATATATGTGTCATTAAAGCTGTAATAACAATAATAGGGATTTCTGGTATGAAAATAAAGACAAGACATACCTTTAAAATTAAAAGAGCCAAATAAAACCATTCCTATTTATCCAACCCCAATTTTCTTTCTAATTCATCTTTCCCAGGATTTTGGAGGTCAAGATGGCAAATCAAGTGTGTACTTCATTCACTGTCTGATGTGTCCAATTGCTAATAACAGGCTGTATTGACGGACAATCAGTCATCTCTCCTTAATCCTTGTGATACTGAGGCTGAGGATGGGAGTTATAGGATTTTTCACTATTCATTTCTGTTCTTTACTGTTTACCCATATAAAACTAAGTGCTAATTTAAAGGGCTCTGGGAGAAAATAGATGTGGATGATAGTATGAGTGTATGGGTGCTTTTTTTTTTTTTTTTTTTTTTTTTTTTTTGCTGAGAATTGCAAGAAATAAAGCATAGGGGTTGAAGAGGTGGCTCAGTAGTTATCAGTTGCTTCTTGCAGAGGTCCTGGATCCAGTATCCAACACCCACATGGCTGCTCATGACTGTCTGTATCACCAGTTCCAGAAGATCTGTCACCCTCTTCTGGCCTCCACAGGCATTGCATGCATGTGTGCACTTACATACATGCAAGCAAAATGTTCATACACATATAAAATAAAAAAATTAAAAATTAAAAATAAGGAAAGAGGCATCCTGGTGCCAGCACCTTTCCTGGTCCCCAGGAGCCCTCTGGGCCTGGTCCCGCCCTTACCTCCCTTTGTTTCCCTGGGCTGCACAGCCTCTGGTATTCTGGTGCCAGCACCTTTCCTGGGCAAGTCCAGCAGTGCCCACCATCCTTGACTCCCCCAGCCTCATTCACCCTCCCAGCTCCCCTCTTAGCCTGGGTAATGGCCCATTTCTTGTCTTGGAACTGCAGACTCTTGGATTGACCTTTAGGCCCAGAATCCCCACTGCTTCCTGATCATTTGCATCCAGACCAACCCAGCTCCTCCCAGTAGTCCCCAGGAGCCTTCAGGGTCTTTCCTGCCCTCACCTCCCTTTGCATCCCTGAGTGGCACAGCCACCAGCTTCCTGAGACCAGCATCTTTCCTGGGCCCTGATACCAGGTCAGCCCAGCCCCCAAATTCCTGAGGGCAACATCTTTCCTGGAGGGATACAGACCTTTGGAGAAAGTCTGAGAGTATCTGAGCCTCATCTGACTTGGGCCTCTGTGGGGATTCCTGAAGAGAAAAGCAATTAAGCTACTCCAATATGAAATCAAAAGACAGAACCTGAAGCCTAGGCAAAACAGCTTTTCATGTCCAACAAGTAAGCCACAAAGGCACATAAAGTTTACAAAAAGAAGCAAATCTTAACAAAGGAAAACTTGAGTCTCACACAAGAATCAGAAACTATGAAAGAAATTCATATATCAAAGTCACAGAGAAAAAAATAATAACATGAAAAAACAAAATAATATATCCCCACCAAGTACCAATAGTCCTCTAGAGGAGTACAATGAAAACCTCTTAGAGATAACACAGGACATGGAACTCAAAAAAACAATTCTAGACATGATAGAAGAATTCAGTGAATTTAAAGAACACACAAACAAAGAAATTAAAGAACTGAAGGAAGATAGGGATAAACTTCTGAATGAATTCAGAAAAGAGTTAGAAATATTGAAGAATACTCAGGCTGAAATGAAGAAGGAAATGAAACACTCGGTAAGCCAATTAGAAACAACAGGAGAAAGCCTCACCAATAGTATGAATGAAATGGAAAACAGAATATCAAAAGTCGAAGATAAAGTGTAAAAATTAGAGCACTCAAGCAAAGATTATGAAAAATTTAAGAAAACACAAGATTGGAATATGCAGGAATTGTATGACATGACCATACAAATACAAGAAGCATAGAGGACACCAAATAGACAGGAACAGAAAAGAAACTCTCCACGGCACATCATAGTAAAAACACTAAACGTTCAGAACAAAGAGACAATACTGAAAGCTGAAAAAGAAAAAAAAAAAGTCACACATAAAGGAAAACCCATTAGGATTACAGCTGACTTTTCAGAACAAACTATGAAAGCCAGAAGAGCCTGGACCAAAGTATTCCCAGTTTTAAATGACCACAGACGTCAACCCACATTACTTTACCCAACCAAAATGTCTATCATAGTTGAAGGAGAAAGAAAAATCTTCCATGACATAAATAGGCCGAAAGAATTTATGTCTACAAAACCAGCCCTTCAAAGAGTTCTTGAAGCAATACAAAGAGATGAAGAATGGAACGGCTATACACAAAGGGTTACAGAAAGAAATTCAATGAAGGTATAATTGTGGAAATGCAGAGCTATACCAAGAGTGTGAACAGAAATAAAAATGACAGGATTCAATACATATCTTTCATTAATAACTTTAAATATCAATGGACTGAAATCCCCGGTCAAAAGATATAGACTAGCTGAATGGATTAAGAAACAAAAAACATCTTTTTGTTGTCTGCAAGAAACTCATCTCACTTTCAAGGACAGACACTAAAGGTGAAAGGGTGGAAAAAATATACCAAGCGAATGGTACTAAGAAAAAAGCAGGTATTGTAATTCTAACATCTGATAAAACAGACTTTAAACCAAAATCAATCAGAAGAGATAAAGAGGGCCACTTCATTCCGATCAAAGGAACAATAAATCAAGAGGCTATTATAATCATGAACATATATTCACCAAACTCTGGTGCACCCAACTTCATACAAACAGTACTACAGTACTTTAAGACCCAGATCAACCCCAGCTCATTAATAGTAGAGGACTTCAGTACCCCATTGTCTCCATTAGATAGGTCAACACCACAGAGAATTAACAGAGAGACATCTGAATTAAACAATACCATATATCAAATGGACCTAACAGACATCTACAGAATATTCCACCCAAGCACCAAGGTATATACTTTCTATTCAGTTCCCCATGGAACCTTCTCCCAAATCAACCATATACTGGGACACAAAACAAATAAAAAAATTGAAATAATTCCATGAATTCTATCAGATCATAATGTAATAAAGCTTAAAATCAACACCAGAAGAAACCCTACTAACCACATGAACACCTGAAGATTAAACAACACACTCCTGAATGATGAATGGGTCAAAGGAGAAATTAAGAAAGAAATAAAAGTATCCCTGGAACTAAATGAAAAGGACAATACAACACAACAAAACTTCTGGGACATGTTGAAAGCAGTCCTTAGAGGAAAGTTTATAGCTCTAAGTGCCTGCATTAAAAAATTGGAAAGAACACAAATAAATGACCTAACATTGCAACTCAAGATGCTTGAAACCCAAACCCAGCAGACAAGAAGAAATAACAAAAATCGGAGCAGAAATTAATGAAATAGAAACGAAGAAAACAATACAAAGAATCAATGAACCCAAGACCTGCTTCTTTGAAAAGATAAACAAGATTGATAGACTACTAGCCCAGTTAACCAAAAGAAAGAAAGAGAACCTCCAAATCAACAAAATCAGAGATGAAAGGGGAAACATCACAACAGACACCAGAAAGATACAGAACTTTATAAGGGAATACTTTAAAAACCTATATGCTACTAAATTTGAAAACCTAAAAGAAATAGATGGGTATCTAAAAGCATGGGAACTAGCAACACTAGACCAAAAAGAGATTAACAGCTTTTACAGACCCATAACACATAATTAAATTGAAACAGTAATACAAAATATCCTGACTAAAAAAAGCCCAGGACCAGATGGATTTACAGCAGAATTCTACCAGACATTTAAAGAGGATCTACATCCAATACTACTTAATTTAGTCAAAAAGGTAGAAATGGAGGGAGAACTTCCAAATTCCTTCTATGAAGCCAGCATCACTCTAATACCAAAGCCAGGTAAAGATACAACCAAAAAAGAAAACTATAGACCCATATCCTTAATGAACACAGATGCAAAAATTCTCCACAAAATACTTGCAAACTGTATACAGACACATATCAAAACGATCATCCACCATGATCAAGTCAGCTTTATCCCACAGATGGAGGGATGGTTCAATATATGTAAGTCAATAAATGTCAAAATCATATAAATGGGCTCAAAGTTAAGAACCACATGGTCATCTCAATAGATGCAGAGAAGGCCTTTGACAAAATTCAACATGCATTTATGTTCAAAGTCCTAGAGGGAATTGGACTGGAAGGAATATTTTTCAACATAATTAAAGCCATATATAACAAACCCACAGCCAACATCATTCTAAATGGA
>NW_008360320.1:9421979-9424751 GCF_000622305.1 Nannospalax galili
CAGAGCAATCAGACAAGAGAAGGAAATTAAAGGAATAATAATTGAAAAGAAGAGATCAAATTATCCCTTTTTGCAGATGGTATGATATTATATCTAAGAGATGACAAAAACTCGACAGAAAACTCCTGAAAATTATTAACAAGTTCAGTAAAGTGGCAGGTTACAAAATTAAACTACCAAAGTCTGTAATTTTTCTACATACCAATAACAAGCAACCAGAGAAAGAGTACATGGAAACACTCCCCTTCACAATAGCTACAAAAAATAAAATATCTTGGAACAAACCCGACCAAAGACATTAAAAGCTCTATAATGAAAATTTTAAAACTTTGAAGAAAGGGATTGAGGAAGACATCAGAAGATGGAAGGACATCCCATGCTCATGGATTGGCAGAATTAATATTGTGAAAACGACCATCCTACCAAAAACCATTTATAGAGTCAATGCAATGCCAATCCAATCCCCATGACATTTTTCACAGAATTGGAAAAAACCATCCTAAGATTCATATGGAAGCACAAAAGACCTCAGTTTGCTAAAGCTACCCTGAGCACTAAGAGCAATGCTGGGGGGGGGGGATCACTATACCAGATATTAAACTGTAGTACAGAGCTATAGCCATAAAAACAACATGGTACTAGCACAAAGATAGGCCCATAGATCAATGGAACAAAATTGAAGACCCAAATATGAGTGCATGCAATTTCAGCCATGTGATATTTGACAAAGGGGCCAACAACATTAACCGGAGGAAAGACAGCATGTTCAGCAAATGATGCTAGCAAAACTGGATCTCCACCTGTAGAAGAACGAAACTAAACCCCTATCTTTCACCTTCTACAAAAGCCAACTCCAAATGGATCAAAGACTTCAATGTGAAGCCTGAAACTCTGAAACTGTTAGAAAAAAACACTGGCAGTAAGTATAGGGTATAGGTGTAGGAAAGGATTTTCTAAACCAGACATCAATTGCCAAGGAAACAAGGTCAAGAATCAACAAATGGGACCTCATTAAACTAAAAAGCTCTGTACGTCAAAAGAAGCAACCAAGGAAGTGAAAAGAAACACACAGAATGGAAGAAAATCTCACCAGTGACACATATGATAGAGGTTTAACATCCAGAATATATAATGAACTCAAAAAACAAAGAATCAAAAAAGGAAGTAACCCAATTAAAAGATGGGCTAAGGAGCTGAACAGAGAGTTCTCAAAAGGAGAAATAAAGACAGCTAGGAAGCATCTTAAAAGATGTTTTCAACATCATTGGTAATTAGGGAAATGCAAATTAAATCCACTTTAAGATTTCATCTTACTCCAGTCAGACTGGCTAAGATCAAAGGAACAAATGATACCAAATGTTGGAGAGGATGTGGGGAAAGGGGAACACTCATCCACTGCTGGTGGGGCTGCAAACTTGTTCAGCCCCTATGGAAAGCAGTGTGGAGATCTCTTACAAAACTACAAATGAACCTACAATTTGACCCAGTTATACGACTCCTTGACATATACCCAAAGAACTCACCCTATTGTAGAGACACTTGTACATCCATGTTTGTTGCTGCTCTTTTCACAATAGCTAAGAGATGGAAGCAACCTAGGTGTCCCTCAACTGATGAGTGTATAATGAAAATGTGGCTCATTTATATGATGCAGTTATACTTAGCCAGTAAAGAAAGATGAAATCATGAAA
Organism: Nannospalax galili; assembly: GCF_000622305.1. Taxonomy (NCBI): domain Eukaryota; kingdom Metazoa; phylum Chordata; class Mammalia; order Rodentia; family Spalacidae; genus Nannospalax; species Nannospalax galili. The sequence continues at coordinate 9,423,671 of NW_008360320.1, forward strand.
TTTTCAGGTAAATGTATAGAACTAGAAACTGTTATAATAAGTGAAGTAACACAGACTCAGGAAAAAAAAAAACAAAAAACGACATATGTTCTCCCTCATATGTGGATCCTAGAACCAAACCCTGATAAGTGAGTATGTATCCAGACATAACTACAGGAACCAGGATAATGAAAAGGAACCAGGGGGGTAAAGGAAAAGAAAGAATCTGAAAGAGAAGAACAGTAGGAAACAGGTGTTAATAAGGGAGATATGGATAAAAATGGGGTTATTTTAAGGGGAGAGGTGACGGAAGGTTATACAAGAATCCTAGGGGATAAAAGGAAAGGAGCTCAAGAAAGGTGGGATCATAGGAGAAGGGTATTATTAAGGGAGAAATGGGACAAATGGGGGCACCTTAAATGGGGAAACTGTAGTGGGTTAGACAATGCAAGTGATAAATAATGCCTAGCAGTTTTTAAAAAACAAAGGAAACCATATTAGTCCAACAATCTACTGACAAATTATACATGCAACTAGATCAAAGATTATAATTTATGTGTAGGCAAGGTTTATCTGAGAGCATTTGGTCTTTGCCCAAGCTTTATCTACATGGCACATGGTAATTAAAAGTACCAGATTGGTAGACTAACCTTTTTGGCTGATTAACAGCCATAGTATGAGGCCTATACTAATGCATCTTTCAAAATGTCCTATAAATGTGGTGAGTCTCCTGTCTTCTTGATCAAGGAGGCCGCAGAGACCCCACAAGATGGTCTTGAACCAGTGTCCAGTCTACAAAGAGGGGGGTCAACAAAGACGAATCATTTCCTCCATGCTTCCAAGCTAAGCCAGCCATGTTTGAATAGGACCTTTGACTTATCTTCACATAGAACTGGTAAAAGAATGGAGCCAGGGGCTCCTCCCAAGCCCATGTTACCCGTGAGAAACAGAGCCTCAAACGACCTTCAGAGTAAAAATAAATTGGTTTATTTGGGCCAATTGTAGGGTCTTAAACACCCAAAAGGAAAGTATAACCAAAGATTAATGGGGTCAATATTATTTTTTAAGAGTTCATATGCATAGCTAAAGGCTACATAACAAG
>NW_008360320.1:9424890-9449996 GCF_000622305.1 Nannospalax galili
AATAGATGACCCTCCTAAAACTAAGACCTCTAGATAGGCTGACTAGATTCACCAGAAGGGCAAGTAGTGGGGAATGGCTGGGGGTGCCCGACAACACAGTGGACAGTAACAGGAATGACAGAGTATATGGGCTCCAGTGGGGTCGGGGGAGGAGGCTATGGGAGGTTGCCATTTGGGAAGTGGGTATATAGATGAGTAAGATTGTTTGGGATGTTCTGTATGATATACACACAAATAAATACATTAAAAAAGACTATTTGAGGAGGAAGCATAAAATTTACTTTATGTTAATTAGTAGAGGTGATAAACATTATCATTGAAATCTACCTGATGACTTTATATCCATACTCAGGTGCCAAGGATCTGAGTGTAACCAACTGTGACTAGTAATAATCATATACATAGAGATTAAGGACACATGTGCAAACATCTAAGCATTAGTAGCATTAAAAATGTAGGAAACAGCATATTTTAAAATGAAATAGAGATCTTCTTTAAAGGTTAAAAACTCATTCAGTTTTATGTCTTACAGCGTCTATACTGGGTTCAATATTGTGTAACTATATTAATTCAACTATGGACCTAAAAATTTACAGCCACCTTTGAAAAAGATGTATCCTTGCTCTGGAAATTGTTCCTAAATATCTTAAAGCTGTAATGAAATGCTTCTTCTAATCATGTGCTTATCAAATAAAAATATAAATGAATAAAAATAAGGAATGAACATAAAATCCACACACTGAAAAGATAATCTGTTATTCAATTGACATAGAATTGGTTTGTATGAGAAGTTCATCATTGTCTTAGTCTACTATGTTGGAACAATTTTTTATTCAGTACTTATAAAGTATCAGATACTTTTATATGTTGAGAGTGCAAATAGGAATCCAGATTTTACTCCTGATGAACTTATAGAAAGGTAGGGACTATTTAATGGAGATGTTTAAAAATAAGGTTTTCTCTTGCAGATGGATCCTATAAGCGAGTATCAGGGAAATAAAGCATTATAATGAAAAGTAGGTTTTGACTCTTGTTTGAAAAAAGAAAATATGCCTCAGGTCCCTCTTATGGTAAGTTTTAAAGAAATCCATGTTCACTCCTTATTCTGTATTAATTTTGTGGCCTTAGTAAGGTTATTTAAACTTCTTAAATATGGTTTTCTCATGTGAAGAATGAGGTTTAGAGAGAATTCTGCCTTTGAGAACCTTCTGTATAGTAGAGTCTCAGCTGTTAGCTTTCCTCAGCACTGGCATGTATTATTACATTATTTACCCTTTAGTTTTTTTTTTTATTTAAAGAAAATCATTAGATAAAGCATCTTTCCTTTTCATTTATTGCAGAATCTACAACACTGGACAATGTTGGCATAATGAAACACAAGTCAGTAATTTTAATCATACTAAAAGCGTATATACTATAACAATGATATTGAAAATTAAGTACTGATTCAGTTCATAAAAGCTACTGAATATTATTAATCAATTATCTAAGAGAAAGCTTCTGTAAACTAGAAAATTGGTTAACAAAAAAATGGTTATCTATTTCTGCTTCTCTTAAATTTCACAGCTGGTATATCTTATACCTATAGCTGTCGTGTTTGCCCTAGAGAGCCAAAGCAAAGCTAGCCAGATATTGTGGCAGAGGCTCCTAAACCTGGCTATGAACTTGGCTCTTCTGGGGAATTTTTCTTTTAAAATACATATTATAGAGCCAACCCGAGTTACACAGGAGTTTCTCTGACTGAACTACAAAGTCTTTAGTTTTGGGATGTTCTACTACTTGATTCTTGTAGCAGAAACTCAAATATGTCCCACACAGTTATTTTCCCTTTCTGGGGATCATGCCTTGTGAAATTTCTTCCCCTAGGAGATGGGTAAGGACTGCTACTTTCTCCTATGCATCCAAATGAGACAAAAAATGATGCCATGTGGTCTTTATGAGTATATTACTTAGGTTTAAAGTTTATATCTTGCTACTAATCTCTCTCTTCCATGCTTTTATGACACAAGCTACCTTGTTGCGTGACTGGTCTATGGAAAGGTACATATGGCCTTTGGCCAGCAGCCAGTGATAAACTGAGGCTTTCTGTCCAATAACCCACAAGAATGTCTGTCCTGCTAAGGACCTTGTGAATCTATTCCAAAGCAAGCTGCCAGATGAGAGTCCACTCCCAGCTGACAGGTTGGCTGCAGAGAATTCAGTAAGGCTGTGCCCAGACTTCTGACCCACAGTAACTGTGAGATAATCAATTTGTATTGTTTTAAAACTGGCAGTGATGTCAGAAATATGTTCCTGCTATGCAGTCAAGACTGAGAATGAGCATTGTACAGTATATTTAGTGTAGGAAGAAGCTTGTATTTTCCTAGAACTACTTATTAATTATAATGGGGGTGATGGTTTGTGATGATGATACAATTTTATAAATACCCTGGGGGGATTTCTTGAGGGTTGGCCATTACATAACTCTGATTTAGTTTCTAGATTCAGTGGCCCAATCTACATGGAAAAGCCAAGTTAAATTAAAACCTAAAATTTCAGTAAAATTTACCTACTAATTAAAACTTATTGACAAAAGGAAATTTTTTTCTTCTAAGCCCAGGAATACAGAAACCTATGCATTTGACAGGTAACAAGATCAAACTTTGGACAGCAAGGCATCTCCAAAGTCTTCCTGTATTTGGTTTGTCTTCCTAAAAAAAGAATCCTATTAGCATCAAAGAAAATTCATTCATGCAGATGACAAAAACATATTTATATTTAGTATTACATTATTACCAAGAAAACTAAGCATTAGTGATATCATTTCATCGAACTCATTGTCATCATAATTAATTATCACTTGGCTGATTCTGTTTTTAAAGTACTCATATTTTCATTTTATTCCTATTTTAGAAATGAAAGTCTAAGATGCAATGAGGTCAAAACAGGTCCCATTAGACTTAAAAAAGAATAGCTCAGGATTAAGATAGAGAGCAGACCCTTTGATTCTTACCCGGTGTTCTTTGTCCACTCTATTGTCTGTGCCTTTAATTGCTTCAATTATAGCCTTAGGGAAGCTCTTTATTGCCTGTTTTTGTAGTGAATTATATAAGATAACCCACAATAAATGGAAAATTTTGCTTTAAGGAAGTACCTTAAAACCTGAAAGGATTCCTAAACTTGTGATTGGAACATATGATATCATATAAAAATTAGAAACTACATAAATGTGTATGAGCTTGAAGAGTTTATTGTTCTGACCCCTGTGTTCAAGAATATTTACTGATGTTAATACATTTTCTTAAACAGCCAGAAAGCAATATGAGATTCAGCATCAATAACCTTCAAGCTCCCTGACTCAATGTAGCTGTAAAATGAGATCTAAGAAAGTTTCTACAGCTCTGAACAATGTTAAAGTCTGGCCTGTTTATGATCAAGTGATTTTTCTGGCTTTAAGGGGGAAAATAAATCATCGTTAAAAGATAATCTTGTCACATGGAAGCCAAAAAGGTGCAACATCAATGATTTGACCTAGAGAAAAAAAAAAATCAGCAAATAAAACGCCCTGCAGAATGATTTAAAGCAAATAACAGTTGTTTGGTTGATGCCATGGTTGGCAGTGAAAGTGAAGCAGGCTTAAGGAAATACTCATTTTAAAATAATAAGACAGCACTATAAACTCACTTAATAGAAAAAGTGATTGGCTTTGATACAGGGATTATTTTATAAGAACAGAACTAGAAGTTTTGAAATCCTTTCCAAAGTCCCTTTCTGCTTCATCCTGTTGCTTCTTTCATGATGAAGCTTCCAATTGTTCACATTCTTTCCCACCTCCCTTTTCCTTTATTCAATTTTGAGGTTACAAATAATGTTAAATGCACAGGGACAGCTGCTAAAATTAATGCTTTGCTTTAAGGTGCTAGTCTACATAAAAGCAGCTTTGATATAGTTGGTAACACAGAGTTGTTTTCTAATGGCTTGCTTCCAATGCAGTTTGTTGTCAGCAAGTTCAAAGTAAGCAAATCCATCCTTTTCGGCAAATATCTAATGTGTATTATTATGCCAATAAAATCTTTGAGAATAAATGTAAGCAAAGTAAAACAACTACAAAAGTATTTAAAAACGATCCTCTTCCACTAAAACTAATGAACACACATGGTAATGCATGTACATATAAGATTCTTGGCCATACATGTAGGTTTATGTAATCTATATATTTTGACCTTCTGTAGTGAAAGTGAATAAAATGTCTTTGTTTCTATGTATAGGAATAAATTTTAAAATCCTGGTTAGAAGGATTCCCTCCAGTTCTAGGCAAACAGTTACAGAGAATTTTTGTTACTGTACACCAAGAAGCACCAGACTGGAAAATTCCCAGCTACTTCTTCCCACAGGGCTTCATAGTTCTCCCTTTGGCTCATGGGTTTGGGAAGCTTCGTAGTTGGTATTTTCCAGAAAAGATGCCAATCTCTCTTGTCTCTTATGTAATGGGTGAACACAGAGGATGTCCAGTAATACCAACGAAAGTCAGAAGTGGATTTGAAGTTAGGGCACTAAGTTTAGATGGCAGCTGAGTCTGAATGCTGATGTGAGGAAGAATGGGAATTCAGTCTGGAGGGATTTCTAAGACCCACTGCCAAAAGTTCTTGAGACAGTCATGCAACAACCTCCATGCTGAAGCCTGTCCTTTATGTATGTATGCCCATGCTAGAAAACCATCAGGAGGTCACCGATCATGCAGAAGAATCAACACAATGACACAGGCTGATGACAGGTTGACATCTAAGGTCATGCACCAGGTTTCTTTGGGGATGCCCACATAGACCAGAAGAGTTGCATCAGCAAAATGTCACTGAAAGCTGTCACCAAATTCAACACACAAGGCAGAACACTGCTCACTACAATAAATCGAGATTCTTCAATGCCTTTCTGCAAGGCTGAAAAATGATTTTGGGTCCAAACATAGTTTCATTCATATGTCCTACAGAGAACGACAATGCCAGGATTCTACATTGCTGTGAAGTTTGGCATTTTCCGGAGCATCTCTCTTCTCAAACCATTCTCTCCAAACTGAATGGTAGTACTTAAAACTCACCAATACTGAAAACAGGGAGGTACAAACCAATGTGTGCAGCCTGAAAAGACAGTTATCTGCTTTTGTAAGGATTTAATAAAGAGCCAATGAATGGAAATACCAATTTCTGACACAGGTTTGCAACACAGACTCTGAGTCAGAGAGCGGAGATCTAGTCCTACCCCCTTTAATCCCTTAATTATATCTTGGCTGTTCTTGGGACTTTATTTAGCATCTGGACCTCACCTCAGTTTCCTCATTTAAAAATGGGCTTAATAGTTGTATCTTCACTATGAGGTTGAAGATAAAATTAAATTATATATAGGGCATTCAGTGTATAGTCTGACACAGTAAATTATGAAAAGCTACTTATTTAATGAAATTATTATCATCATTACTAGTTTTAATTAGGAAATGCTTTGCAAAAGTGATCACTTTGAATTTAACTTGTATGTCATCTGATCTGGAAGTATAATAAGGGTATCTAATTCTTTCTGGTTTAGTGAGTCAAACAGAAAACCAAAACAAATTGAATCATTCAACTGATGTATTTAGAATTGCTGATGATTATAGCATTCAGGAAAGTCAGTGAAACACATAAATTGTAATTCAACTGTTCTTGAAAATTTCCAAAATCAGTTTTCATTTGTGTAGTCTAATAATGGGAAGGGCTTATTCATTTAAAAAATATATATTTAGATCCTATTTAAAAAGAAACATTATGTAAAATGAACATGGAGAAGATAAAAGATGTTATTAGATGAATGATATACCAAACTCATTTATGCCCCATATGAAACTACAAAATGTATGTATTATGTTTGGGTAGCACTGTATACTTTTCATAGGATCATGATAGCAGCACTGTTTTATTTAATCACACGCACATGTGGATTCTCACAAGTGCATGGATTCTCATATGCCTGCTACTGTTCCCAGCATTGATTCTCCTCTGTGTTAGCACTACTGTTAGAGCCCTGGTGTAAAAGAGAGTAAGGTATGTTGTTAGTAACAAGGATTATTAAATCACTCCAGAGAATAAATTCAAAGAATAACTTCCACATCAAATTTGAAAATGGCTGGTATATAGACATTTCATTTATCATTTAATTTGAAAAACTCTAGAACATAAGTTGGACAGTCACAGAATCAAGGGTTCTAATGTAGCAGAGTTTGTGTTGAATGTACTGTATTCTTACAGTGCTGTAAAATAGGAAGACTGTTTACTGACAATTCTGTGCTACAGACACCAACTCAGGCCTCTGCTCAGCTTTACATTGTCAACTTTCCTGGAAACATGAGCAGCTACAAAGCCTCTGAGGATGCTCAAGTTTGGACTGTAAAAGATGAGATGGATAGATTTCATATTTTCATTGCAGATTGTTTTTCTTCCTTTTCAAACTGCTGAGCATAATTTTTTAAAGGCAGGAAATGCAGCTAGTGTTTGTTGCTAGCATGGCTTCTGTTTTGAGATTTCTTCTTTGTAGGAGAAATGTGTTGCCCAGCTGTCTAGAATCCCAATCAGGATATCGTTTCAGCATGAGATATCTTACAAGAATGATTTTATCTGGTTATAAACAGAATAAAATGAGGCTGGGCTATTTTATACAATTTTTAACCTGCAGAAGGGACACTGTGGTTCCAACCAATATGAATAAATGATGTAGCATTTATTTAGATCTGTGTTTTGCCCAGTCAAGTTAGTCAATTAGCAGAGCTATTACAGATTCTCAGAAACAAGAATTATAGGGCAATGAGCCAAAAGAACTACACTCAACCCATAAAAGAGTGGTTCCACCTGAATCCAATTTATGCAGAAGAGCTTAATGCTTACTGGTTTTAATACTTCTACCTACAGTGTGCACAGGGATATTCAGGCATACACCACACACACACACGCACACACACACACACACACACACACACACACACATGCGCGCGCACACACACACAAACACTTCACAAATACTAATGAAGAACTCTACATAGAGAGGCCTCATGACTAGTACTGGTTTATTAAAGAAAGCAAAACAATGGATTGGAGAGAAAGCACAGTGGTTAAGAGTATGTACTAATTGGGGCTAGAGAGATGGCTCAGCAGTTAAGAACACTGTTCTTGCAGAAGACCCGGGTTTGAATCCCAGCACCCACATGGCAGCTAACAACTGTCTGTAAATCCAGTTCCAGGGGATCCGACAGTCTCTTCTGTCCTCCATGGGCATTGCACAACATGGATGCACTTACCTACATGCAGGCAATACACGCAAACACATTTAAAAAAAAAAGTATGGACTGTTCTTGTAGAGGACCATAGCTCGATTCTCAGCACCCACATCAGTGGCTTACAACTGCCTGTGACTCTGGCTCCAGGGAAATTCTACATCTTTGGTTTCTGAGCACATCAGCCTACAGACAGACTCATATATACACATAGTAAAAACAATAAGATAAATCTTTAAAAAACAAGCATGTTTCAAATCTAAACTTTTATAGAAATTTGTGTAAAAGACAGATATTTCAAGTTATATCCTGTTTTTTTGAGATCAGTGATTTCAAATTTTAGTGCTTCTTGATAGATAATCACCAGGTACATTTAATTTCCTTCTTTCTAAAGATAGTATTAAAACTGTGGGTCTTAACATAGATGGAATTTTAGATATTAATCTGAGTATACTATTGTATATTCAACTACCCTGTGTGAGGAGAGCACAGAGGACAAGCCAGACAGGAGACTTCTTGAAGGAAGATACTTGACAGTTTGGGCCTTGAACAATAAGAAAATAAACTCCACCATGCTTCAGAAAGGTTGTGTATGTAGGGAAAGAAAGAAAAGATAAGAAGATATTGAAAGTTAAGAGAAATAATTTTTTTTTTTTTTGGTCTTTTTGAGACAGGATCTCCCTGTAGTCCCAGCTGGCCTAAAACTTATATAGACCAGGCTGGCCTTGAACTCACAAAGATCTGCCTGCCTCTGCCTCCCAAATGCTGGGATAAAAGGCTTGTGCCACCACACCCAGTTAAGAGAAAGAATATTTCAAAACACTGTGAAGGGCAGCAGTAGGCCAGTGTGTGATGACAACCGAAAAGACCGTGTAATGGACTTTGAATACAGCTCAGTGTTACGACACATGTTGAACATGTGCAAGTCCTGGCTTCAATCTCCAGCAACAAGAGATACAACATTAATCACACAAAACAACGTAAACCACACAAAACAGTACAAAGGTGATTCAGAGGATCATTAACCACACAAAACAACGTTAGCCACACAAAATAACAAGGTGATTCAGAGGATCTGACACTCTCAAAAACTAGATATGAAGTCACATTATGAGGCATTATAAGTTTTTTTGAGGCCACCACTGACTATTTTTAATAATAAACAAACTAATATGAATCTGTCACATTACTAGGAACCATCATATATGTTGTTTAATTTCATTCTTGAAAAAATTTAAACATTTTAATTTTTATTTTATTTTATGTGTATGTTTGTGAACCTGAGTATATGTATATATACTGCATGCATATAGGTGCCCACAGAAGCCTGGAATTGGAGTAACAAGCAGTTGTGAGCTACCTGATATAGGTGGTAGGAACCAAACCTAGATCCTCTGCTAGAGCAGTAAGTGCACTTAACCACTGAGCTGTATCTCCAGCCCTGCTTTAATTTCATTTTCACAAACATTTTCAAAGCAGTATACATCATCCTACCATTTTTAATGAAAAAGAAACACAGACACAAAGAGTTTAAAGAACTGTTTATAACATCACCCTAAGATGATTTACGACTCCCATTTTCATTTCCAAATTTTCTTATCTTTAGTTTTAGTTAATATACATTCTAATACTAGTTTTAAGTTCATAGAAAAATGCAGCAGTTAGTTATACCTCCTCATACTTTTGAGTTTCCTCCAGTATTAACAACTTGTATTAATAAGGTAACTTTGTTACATGACAAAATGCGCATATTAATTGCTAGTGTCCATAGTTTATATTGCGGCTCATTCTTTGTGTTATGTATTTTACGGATCTTGGCAATGCCAGTGTCACCCAAAATTATCTATTCTCAAATTCTGTGCTCACTTACTCAGCTCTTCCCTTGCAAATTCCTAGTTACCACAAATCTTTCACTATGTCTATGCTTTGATTTCTCAGAATGTTGTAGTTTTTCTTGTCTAGTCTTTGGTCTCATCTGTTCAGCAATATATATTTAAAGTTAAAGTCTGTTCATAGCTCATAGGTGGTTTCTATTTATTACTGAGTAATATTCTGTTGTGGGATGGACCACAATTGTTTATCCACTCATCTACTGAAAGACATTTTATCGCCTTCAAGTTCTTATTTTCCTTGCTAGTAAAGGAACCCAGAGTCTTGTGCATTATGTGTGCTAGGAGACACTCAACCCCTAAGATATGTTTCGATCTTGCATTCAACTTTTTGCTAGTTATGAATATGTCTGTAAATACTATGTGCAGGTTTATGTTTGGACCTAGCAGGCTACGCAAAGGCCAAAGCACATGGTAAGTAAGAATACATTTATTTTCATTAACATCTATCTCGGTGTCACAGTGAGGTGCCATTCTGTTTCCACTAAATACGTATTGGTGCTGTTTTACCGTTTTAATCTGTATCTCTTTGATAACATACACAAATCCTAATTTTTATTTCTTTTTCTTATCTATTATATTTTTTGAACATCTGTGATTTGATTCTTACATCATTGGTTCATTCTTTCATATATCAGTACATATCAAGTGCCTATTATAAGTCAGTAACATTTTTTCAAAGCTGATATTTTTCTTTTATTCTTTTATTATTTTCTTCCCCACTTTTTACTTTGGTCAGTTTCACTCATTATTTATTTCACATGAGCTGTTAGGTTGAGCTTTTATTCTATTTATCTCCAAGTAAATTGGTTATTATTTATTTTTAATAATTTCTTAATTTCTTCGGGTTTTCTTTCTCCCCTCAAAGCTTTTTATCTGTTCACAGCACACACAACAGTCTGAAGTATTGTTAGAGATGTAACTACTGAAAAAAAGTCTGAAGTAAAGCAATCACTTACCTTGGTTGACAATAAATCTTAACTTCTGTATTGTTGCCAGATTGCCACTAACTCGATATATTCCATCAACATCTAGACCTGAAAGCAAAAGAGCATATTTCATATTAGCAATATAAGAACTGAGATGGTAAATAGAGAAAGAGGGAGGGAGAGAGAGAGAGAATACATCACTCTCAAATATCTCTTCTTCACAAGAAAGCAAATTTCTGTGATCTCACCTAAAGCAATGCTCAAATTTTAACCCCAAGAAACTCCTCAGCATGTTCAGACAGCTAATCAACATCAAAGATGAGTCTCACAAAACAAAGAAAACAAAAGTTCCATGTAGCACGGGATCGCATAGCACATTTAAGATTTAGTTCCCACTGGTGGGCACCATCACCAGTGGGATCTAGCTGGGGTGTGCTGCTGGATTGCTGTTCATGTCCCAGGCCAGTACCTAGCCAATGGATGTGCTAGGGCCCTGACAGAGAAAATGGGCTTGAAGTAGTTGAGCTCATACAGTGCTGATCAAAGTGGTGGCCCTCTGTGATTCTTGACTAGGAGGTGCTTCTTCCATTTTGTTTTGTATGGGCAAGGCACCTCAAGCAGCAGACCATCAAAACCCTGTCTCCGGCAAAACCTCCAAAATGTGGTATGTGATCTCCCAGCTGAGTTGCACATTGAATGGTGGAATAGCCAGTGAAAACTCCCTAAGTTATGAGATCTTTGAGTCTCTCATTTGGGGTTTTGTTTTGATGTGGGGTGTATATAATAGCCCACACTGGCCAAAATTCACAATGTAGCCAAGGATGACCTTGGGCCCTCCACCTATCAGGTGCTGGGATTACAGGTGTGTACCACCATGCCCTACCTTTGGCTTCTCAGAGAAGGCTGAGACCAGGGCAAAGAGATGCTTGCCATGGATACTCTCCAAGTTCCAGTGCTGTCCCCCAAGGACAGTGGGCATGTGCCAGATGCAGGGGTATGCTAACCTGGCTCCTGGTTGGCAGCTGTGGGTTGCCACAATGACTAAACTATCAATAAGCTCTTAATTCTTTAAAAAAAATAAATTTAGTTCCAAGATGAACAGCAGTAAAAGTTGGGGCAGGGGGAAGAACCTCAGGTGTATATATGTATTCCTGCCCTTTTCTGGAAGGATTAGTAAGGAGAATTTGTGCTTTGTTTTCTTCCTTCTTCCTTCTCCTTCTACCCTCTCATCTTGTTTTAGCCCCTCCTCCCTTCGTCTCCTCTCCTTCTATACTCCATTCAATCCTGTCCCATTTTCCTCCTGTGACCACTAAAGCATAACATGTATTCATGTAGTTTTTGAACCTGTAGAGTGAACATCTTATTCTGGATGATAACTTCTAGTACGTTCCGATAATATGTCACATTGTGTAGGGGAAAAAATAATTCCTTGCCTACTGGCATTTTAGTTTCAGATTATTTTGGACTTGTCATCAAAATAACTTATTTTAGCAGTGGATTTGGATAATCAACTACTTAGGTTTTGACTAATCTTGTTATCCTGTGTAGTTGTTTTCATGATCAAGTTTGCAGGATGAGTAAGAAACCAGAAAAATATAAAAGAAAAATACTTATTCATGCACTATTGACATTTTATGAAATGTTGATGCTGTGATTTGAATGATAGGGGCATGCATCCTTTGATGTCAGACAGGCCTGGGTAAGAAAACTGGCTGTTCTGTAGTAATTTCCTTCAAGATATAACAGTCCACTTTGGATGGAAGCTTGTTAAGAAACAAGATGTTCTTAAGGGAAGTGAAAAATTCTGACCTGTAGGGAAGCTCATAAACTCAGTAAGTAAACAGCTAAAAAGCTTCAGGAAGACCCCCAAACTGACCAGATTCACTAGGACCCCTCCCTTTCCAAGCATAAAAGCCACAAGAACTGCTGAGAGAAGCTCTCAGGCAAGCCCAACTGCCTCTAAGTGGCCCAGGCCAGCTGAGATTTCAGGAAGAGCTGCTGGAAACAGGAAGGAACAGTTAAACTGTTTGAAAAAGTCTCTCTCTGACCTGTTGAGCTGCTGGAAACCCTACAGCTCCTGTACTCATGAACTGTCGTCACTCATGCTTGGGTGGACTTTGGTGATGTAGCTGTCTTTGAGTCATTTCTAGCCCTATAAGTAATCCCAATAAAACTCATTCATCAAGTCGGATTTTGGTGGAACCCTTACTTTAGTCTGTGGTTGTATCCTTATCAGCGGTGTGTAGATGCTTGTTCCTATCGCCCCAAAGACACAGGCCATTACCCTAGCATCTTCTTCAGGGAGGTGCTAAAATATCATTGCTAATCGTTATGATTCACTATGCTAAATGTAAATAAGTTGGAAGAATTACTGCCACTTTGTAATGAAGGCTTTACTGATATAGAATGAGTTCTTTCACTACTTTGTCATTTCTATATTTTTCGCATATGTGAAATTAGGCATTTCGTTTTTTTGCATCGTGTGGAACATTTCTTCAGTAGCTAAGAGTAGAATAATGTAACTAATAACCAGAGATATCAGCATAATTTAGAATAGCTATTGACTGTGGTTTTAACTCTGCTATGAATTCTTTCATACTAAACTAACTAGATAACAGCAGTAAAGTGGAATTGGTATTGGCAAATGTATTAATTGTTGTGGGTTTGGTAGTTTCAGAATAATGTAACAAATAATAAATTACTAAGTTTCTGTCCGTCTCTGAGAAGTATGCATGGTGAAGATTTGGATGAAGATAGACACCTAACAGCAAGTGGAAAAAAGGCTTAAGACAACAAACATTTTATAAACACCAAACAAATCTTTTCTTCCTGAAGTACAAATTACTTCTATTAACTTAGGGTGTTAGCTTCAAGTACAATCTGCACTTGACATGTAAAACATGAAAATCATTGTAAATACAGCTTTTCTTACATTTGATTCCTATATTTAGTACAGATTCCAGTTGTCCTTAAGCTTATGCACTTGCACATGTTAAAGATTAATTTAGAATGATTCATTAACTAACTTTAAGTAATAGATTTAAGTTAATTTCCTTTCCTTTTGATTGAATAGTTCTTAATCTGTAAAAATTTAAACACGATATTTTTAAAGTATTAAAATTTGTATACTGAAGTGTGTTTCTTTCAAAATTTTCCTCCATAATTTTCTTTTAAAGAAATTATTTATTTATGGGGCTGTAGCGATAGCTCAGCAGTTAAGAGACTGACTGCTTTTGCAGAAGACCTAGATTCAATTCCCAGCACCACATGATGGTTAACAATGGTCTGCAAGTCCAGTTCCAGGGGATCTGCTGCCCTCCTCTGACTTCCGCAGGCATTGTATGACATGGGTACACTTACCTACATGCAGGCAGTACACTCATACACATAAAATAATAATAAATAAAATATTTTTAAAAAAATAAATATTAAAAAAAATTATTTTTAAATTTTATGTGTACATATTTTACCTGCATTTATATAAGTATACCTGTGCATGCAATGCCCATGGAGGCCAGAAGAGGTGTTGAATCTCCTGGAACTGGAGTTAACAGGTTGTTAGCTGCTGTGTGGGTGCAGGGACCTGAACCTGGGTCCTCTACAAAAGGAGCAAGTGCGCTTAACCACTGACCCATCTTTCCAGCCCCATCTCCAAAATTTCTCTTAATATATAGCCAACTTCAGAAATTAACTTTTTAACTCAGGCATGATGGTACACACCTTTCATCTCAGCATTCTGTGAGATCCAGTCCAGCCCGGTCTATGTAGCAAGTTCTAGGTCATCTGGGGCTACAGGGAGACTCTATTTTGAAATAGGGGCGGGAGGGATGGCTCAATGGTTAAGAACACTGACTGTTCTTGCAGAAGACCCGAGTTCAAATCCCAGCACCCATATGGCAGCTGACAATTGTCCATAACTCCAGTTCCAGAGGATCGACAGCCTCTTCTGTCCTTCACAGGTGTTGCATGACATGAGTGCACTAACACACATGCAGGCGATATACACATACACATAAAATTAAAAAAAATAAAATTTAAAAAAGAAGAAATAAAGAACAAAATTCAAAAGAAAGAAAACATTTTTTTTTTCAGTTCTCTAAATCACCAGAAGTGGTTCTGTATTCTCTATAGAATGAAGCTAGGAATAACAATTTGGTGGTTCTTGAAAATGGTTTGTGATTTAGGTGTGGTCAAATGTCATTCAATACCAAGTCTGTCATAAAATTTGACTAAATGGAGATTGCTCTAAATTTTTCCAATAGGTTATCAATTGACTTAAAGGAATTCAGAGAAAAAGTATTTTTAGGAAACAAAAACATCAATGAAATATATGGGTCTGTTTTCTCCAAATGAGACATTCTAATATATTTTTAAAAGAATTAAAATGGCCCAGTTAAGAGACTCATTAAAAATGAAAAGTTAATTAATACTTAATAAAATGGATAAATTGACTATATTTATATTTTGTTTACTTATTAGCATAGCCTTTGTGAGATGTAAGTAAAGCCAAATTCCACCACAATTTTACTGCAAATCAGGACTTCCTTAAACCTCATTTTAATATACATATCTTTTTAATACAAGGTAAAATCAAGTATGATTTTATTTTTAAACTAAAACTCATAGTATTATCTTAAGTGTTTTGAAGTGTAAATGTTCTCTTGGGTTGAAAACTGAATTTCAACCATGGAAATTCCTGAGAATCTCCAACTTTTCTTTTGTCTTGTGTAAATTTGAAATTGTAGCATAAGATACACTCTCCTTGGTGACTTGCAAATTTTTGTAGAAATATTTTTTAAAGCTCAGTAATCAAAAACATTTGAAAGAGCAGTGTGGACTGGCTAGATTGTATATGAACAATTGGAAAACACTATATTATTTAAAGAAAGCAGCCGCATCCTGAATTAATAATGTACTTTCTTTTTTGGATGAAAGAACGAGTGTTGGTGATGGAGACAGAGGGTAATTTAGACCTGTGCTACCACTGTGGTTCTAGGACTGAGTCATAGCTGAGAAATTGTTCTGTGGCTTCAGATAGAAACCAGAAAGTAAGAGGAGTAAGTGAAACACATTAGATGCAGAATGAATCTAACTTGACACAACTTCCAGCTCTTCAGACGCAGAGATATCAACACGCTACATCTTGCCAATAATCCCAGTCTCTGCCCTTGGTGGCCCTTGCTTTGCGAGACTCCTCAGCTATCATACGTTTTAAATTGCATAGGATGAAAATGATAAAGTGCATATTAAAAAAGAGTGTATTACAGTTTGCAAAGATAATCTGGAACTTATCAGTGAAGTTGGAGCAATTATAAATTATGTAGGTACAGTTTTGAACTTAATTATCTTTCCCCTGAATGGCTCACACAATGGCAACCTTAAAGTCCTGGATATATTATCTGAATTGCAGTTGTCCTGTTTTTAACTTCAAGAACTTTGAATGTTATGCCAAACCAAACCAATGTAAATTGGTAGATTTGGACATCCTTCTTGTGACCACATTATCCTTGCTGGATTGGAAACCAGTTATTTTGGAAATATAATTAGACTTGGTATGATTTTTAAATGAGCAGTGTCTTCAAGGTACCCACATTGTGCTTTGGTGAAGTTTGGAGACAAATTACTTTGAGAGTTACCTCTTCAGAAAATAACATGACTGAATGCTGACAGAAATGTTGCCTGGTGTGCTAAAAAATATGCTGAGAACACAATGAGACTAAGCCATACTTTTTTTTTTTTTTAAGACTGTAATTAACGCAGTTCCAAAAATTTCTCAGAAGAAATCCCCATTCTCTCAACTATCAGTTATTTCTTCATCAGCTGACTTTTAAAGTTTCCAAACAGGGTTTACCTTTGGTTGAAATCACTGGGTATTGCTGTAGGGGGTTTTAAAACTTGCTCTCTCCCTTTACTTCTGAAACTTAAGATGGGATAGTACATAGAATTAGAAGTTATTAGACCAAATGGTGGTTTAAGTCCAGTGGAAAGAATGCAGCTGTCATAAATAATTCCCACCATAAACCTGAATGTTTTACAAAAAGAAATCTTAAAGACCAGCACTGTGTTCAGGGTTGACTGGCTTATCTGAAAAATATGGACAGTTTCTGAGAATATAGGGATGAGCATGCTAAAAATAGTTGCAAACTGGATTAGGCAGCAGTTTTGGTAGCTTGAATGATGCATACATTGTGATGTGGAGTTTGAGCCTGGCTGAGAGATGTACTCATAAAGCCTACTTGTTTTTCTGACCCATAACAAAATGCATCTGAACTTCTGGAGTCTGCAATATGGGCTGGGAATTTTGCACAGACAGTCCCTCTGCTGAGATTTACGGCACTTCCTAATTCCTAGGAGGCCAGAGCTACCGCAAGGAAAGTCATGCTCACAATACTTTGGAGGTCTGGCTTTTTTCCCCTGGCAAGAACCACTGAGTACAGGAACACTAAGACTGACCCCCATCTGTTGTACATTTCTTAATCTGTCCTTCCAAAATCCTGTCTGGGTTCAGAGCTAAATATAAGGAGTAGTCTTTGTGCTATTGAGATCTATTCCTTCTTTAAATAGAAGTGTGTCATCTTTTTAAAAATTTACCTGTTCACAAGCTTTGAACCTACCAACTGAGATCTCAGGGTATAATGTAAAATTCTACATTTAATCTTTACTATCTCAAAGGCAGGCATTTATGCTGTATCTACATGGTGGCATTATTTAGTCATTAATTTCTGTAAGATTCTCTCTCTCTCTTTTTTTTTTTTTTTTTGATGTTCTCCTTTTAACAGCCTAAGATGATTTTCCTAAGATGATTGTCTTGAGAAGGAGGCTACATAATTCTGATCACTAAACAAGAGTGATATTATTATATCGAGTAACTATAGAACTTTAGAACAATCATCTTAATAGATTTATTTTTGCCATGGAAGCAGTATATATCCATGGTAAAAACCAAAATTAAACCACGCAGGATATACAATAAGAACCCAAGTTACTTGTCCCAACCTGCTTTTCACTGGCAGTAATTGCTCACAATTTGCGTTTGAGTTCTTTTAGCTGTTACTCATTTTATACTAATGTGTTATATTCCTGTTTACTAATTTATTAACTTTGAATTACATTTATTGATCTATTAGAATTGATAAAGAGCTTATGTATTCAGTTTTTATAACTTAAATATATGATTTCTTTTTCCTTATTATCAATTACATTTGTCTGTTTTAATTTCTTTTAAAAAAATTTTTATTATTTTTATTTTATGTGCCCGAGTGTTTTATCTGCAACTATGTAAGTGCAATGCTCTGCAGAAGTCAGAAGAAGGTATCCAATTCCCTGGAACTGGAGTTAGGCATAGTTAATAGTCACCATGTGGGTGCTAGGAATCTAACCCAGGTCCTCTGGAAAAACAGTAAGTGTTCTTAACCTCTGAGCCATCTCTCCAGCCCCTTCATTACTTAATATGTCATATTACCTCACTGTTATACAAATAATGTAAATCTCCATCTGTTTTTGCCTTTCATTGCTTTCAAGTGATATCCTTTATGTTGATATTGTTTACTTTTTCAAATTTTAGAATATTTTATTTTGTTTTTATAAATATTTTGTGATTTATCTACAGTGTATATGTGATTTCTCTATGGTATCAGCATTAACATTTTATTTTGTAAAGGGGACCTGCCTAAACTTAAGATTTAGTGTATCTTCTATTTGGATTTTTCTTCATTTCTTCAAATGAATTATTGCCCAGTAGAATTTTATGCAACAATTAAACCAATAGTCACTGGTCACATATGGCGCTACTGAGCACTTACAGCATACTGAAACAGTGGAAGGTTAACTCTGATGACTTAGCCATGTGTGGCTAGTGACCGCCCTGTTCAACACTGCATCTCTAGATCAGGGAAAACAGCACCCATGCCCTGTAGCTCACAGTCATTCCTTCTTGGCTTCATTTTTAAGATTTTTTAAAAGTTCATAGGTAGGTAAGATTGGTAATTAAAAAATGATCACAGAATAATGACTGTTTTCTTTTGCTACACAATCAATTGCCGACAGGAATATTTATTTCAATTTTGTGATCTTTTACTTTTCTAACTTGGAAAAATCAATGCTCCATCATTTCTGTTAGACCTGAGATCAAGGGGCTGGATGGATGCTCAGGAGGCTAAAGCACATACTGCTCTTGTGGGGGACTCAAATTCAGTTCCCAGAATCAGGCAGCTCACAACTACCTGCAACTCCAGGTCTAGGAGATCTGACATTCTCTTCTGGACTCTGAGGGTGCCTGTACTCACACATGCACATACCCACACACAGACATAGACACACACAGACACACACACATGCACACACACACACAATTTTAAAAAATTTAAAAAAATTAAAATGCTCATTAAGTATTCTTGAAATAATCCAAGATTATGAACCACGTGTGGTGGCTCACACCTTTAATCCCAGCACTTGGGAGGCAGAGGCAGGCGGAGCTCTGTGAGTTCAAGGCCAACTTGGTCTACATGGTGAGTTCCAGGACAGCTGGGGCTACAGGGAGACCCTGCATCAAAAAGACCAAAAAAAAAAAAAAAATAAAAATAAAAATCCAAGATTAAGTTGATTGCTGATGTTTTGTGTATAAATTGCTTTTTCTCTCAAAGATTTATTTTTAATTCTCTTTAAATTTGAAGCAGCAAATGTTTATTCAGAAATGTTCCACATTTGGACCTCTTCAATCTAAAATCATTTTATTGCATTCTTTGGTAAAAGCTTTCATCTTTTCTCTTTCCTGTGTCCTTATAGCACTAAGGATTAAATCCAGGGTCTTGTGCATGGGAGACAAGCACACTGTCTCTGAGCTATGCCCCTGGCTCCATATCTCCTTTCTCTGTACTTGGAATTTCTTTAGGATGGATGCTGTTCAAGTCTCAAGTTACCCTTGTGATTAAAATATGAAATTAAGTAAGTGAACAGTAGTCATGCAATATCCCTAATCTGAAAATCTAAAATAATTTATATCTTCACAGAGTTCTTTGATTTGCCACAACGGACTGTGATTGTCCATGAAAAGACTTGAGTGAGGCTTTCCAGAAGGATCACTGTGTGGTGTGGTGAATAGAGTTCTTCCAGCTACCCAACATAAGGAGACTTACTCTGTAAATGGAGTATTGGATGCTGTCCCTTTGCAAAGCTTTCTGCTGTTGGGGGTTTGAGACACTTGTTTTTCCACCGCCCTCCTCTCAGATGCCAGCAAGGTGTCTATTCTCATAAAACCCCTCATACATGGTATGAGATAAAGGTGAGGGATTCAGCTCTCCCAGTGGTTGGACCCTGTTGTTCTTGGCAATTTGTGTCATTTTATTTGTTGATTTCAAATTTGGAAATTCTGTAGGACATCCCTGGAAAGAATTGTGCCTAATTATGGTGTCTGGGAATGGGGTTTCTTCTGTTTTAATTTCTCTATTTGTTTGATCCCATCTGTTTTTTGTCCTCTTGGAATTTCTATTTCTGGTCTGCTAATGGCACCTTTTCTGTTTTCAGCACCATTTTTTTTTATTCTCTTTAAATACATCTTTTCAGCTTTTAATTTGGATACTTGAGAAAAGACAGTCAGAAATTATTTCTTGGACCACCATCTTGAATAGGATGCTTGCATTAATTTCTCATAAAGATAGACTTTTTAATGTTGAAAATATTTCATTGGATTGTCAACATGTTGCTTTATGAGTATTTTACTGCTATATTGTACATAAATGATAGACATATAATGAATATTTGAATTCATTTTTATGTTACTAAAATACAATGTTGAACTATATTAATAATGGGTCCTATTTCAATATATAGCTCATATGTTTTATTTTCTTATTCTTAACTTTTATTGTGTTTGTTGCTATTATGCTTTACACTGGACCCCTCTAATACTCAGAGTTTTCTCTTGCACTCATTTTTTTCTTTGCCCTTTATTTTCAATATCATTTTGGGGGATACTTGGTCCTATTTTCTTGTATCTCTGCTATGAGTTCTTCATTGATACACAATTATTGCAAAATAATTTCCTTTTCTCGTAGTGTCATCAAAATTCTTATCTTTCATTTTGTTTTTTGTTTAAAATAATCATGAATTCCATGTGTCCATTTTTGATGACTCATCTACCTGCTGCTTAAGTTGAAATTCATATGAAAAAGGAGAACTTCTGTCCTCTTAAAGTATGGAACAAATAAATATTTGTAGATCAGTTAAAATATGTAGGACTGAAAGGGGTCACTAAGAAAGAATATTTTTTAAATGGCTTAGAGTCTGTGATACTGATAAACAAGTCACCATTTTATCTCATTTCTGTAGTCAGTTTCCTAGAGGGGGTGAATTCCAGATTTACAGCAATGCCTTACAGCTGAAAGCACGCACATCAGCACAGCAGTGAAGGCCCTGTGGGAGTAAGGAACAGGTAGCGTATCACAGAGACTCTATAATCATGAAGAATGTTGGTTATTCAGGACTTCTTAGTAAATACCTTGGTGATGAGGACCACTATCAGATCTCTCTTCTGTCATTTCAACTCAGTTTTAGAAAATAAAAGCATTTACTATCCCAGCCAAGACTACTCATTTATTTATGTTAACCAAATTTGCTGTTCTGCTAGTGTGGACTCTGAACCAGTACTGTCCTATTTGGGTAGCTGGGAAGACAGGTGCTGACAGTGTGCCAAACAAAATGGATAAAAGTAAGGTACAAAATCCAGAGTGTTAAGTGTGTTACTGTCTTTTTCTTACTGATGTTTATTGTGTTATTTAAACCTTACAAAGACCTGCAAAACAAGATCTGGAAATTATGTAAGGTCTGGAGGTGGGAGGGAACAGGATTAGCTATGCTGATTTTAAATATTATCTGATATTCATGTATAGAGATATAAAGTTGGAAAAAGCCTTGGAAAAATCTTTTATTGCTTTTCTATCCATGTTTCTCATCTCTCTGGTTCTTTCTGTATGGGATATCAGGTGCTTTGTAAGTAGAAGAGAATCTCATTGAACTCCTTAAATGTTACCAGGAAAAGAGAAGCCATCCTCTTCCCATGCACACATGTAAATAGGCCGCTGCCACTATACAGTTAGACATTGTCCCTTATGCTTATACTTGGTTCTTGCCAAATATCTTACTAATTTTGTCATAATGGGAGATACTTAGCTACACTGCTGAGTTGTAGAAATTCAGATAGCAGTACATACAAGTCCCACTCCTGCTGTCCATTTCCTGTGATTCCTTTAATGGATACAGCTTCCTTTTGCATATAACCTCCATGCATTTAGTGCAACTCATGCTCCAACTTTCACTACCAGGCCAACTGCCTTTAAAATCATGTCTCTTCACTTACGCATTGCTACTAAATGTAGTTGGATCAGGGAAAAGATGAGAGGAAAAATGTTCCAATATAGCTAATGTGGCATAGATTGAAGCCATTTGTATGCCATATTTAATATCTGAGTAAAGTGAAATGATAGACAAAAGACCATAGCCCACGTGTGGCTGCTCATTTTGTATATACTTGCTTGAACATATCTGTCTAAACAGCAGAGAATTTGAAGCCTGTAGAATGGTAGACATAAATATAATTTATAGAATTACATCAATCATGGTGCCCTATCAGAAATCTCTCGAGGTAAAAGATCTCAAAAAGATTCTGTGTTACCATGAAATCTCACTAGGAAGGCTCTAATCAGACTAAAGGTGACCAACAGACATGATTTCAGGAGAATGGGAAACATGTTGCCTATAAATAGTCTTTGATAAATTCTCTTACATTTCTTTCTTTTATAGGAATCTCAGTCTTAAAGATAAGTATCAGCCAGTAACTCTGGTTATCATTAAGTGTAAGTTGTTATCTTAAAGGAAAATTCCATGCAACTGGAAGATATAGCAGTTGGAGGTTGTGCTCTGTTCTGCTCCTATCATTCTGTTTCTTTTCTGTTCCAGTTTCACTGTCGGGTTTTGCTGTGATCTTGCTGATGTAAATAAATCATTCTTTTGGTGTTAGGACTTGTTTAGTGTGTTTCATTAAAATGAATCTGAGTAATAAGAACAGAGTCTACCTGGGCCCATGATGATCACTTGGTAGCTTTCTGGCAAGTATATCTGCACAAGCAGAGGTCTAGTGGTAGTGGGATGGCCCTAGCAGAGTCAAAGAGAAATTGAGCTTCACATGGATGCATTGCTAAGGAAATATGGATGTCTGGGAAACAGTAACCGTGTTCTGTCTGTGTATACTTATTTCTTTAAAAACTTTTAACAACAGATTATTTCATAAGTTAAAGGTATGCAATAAAAGGCTTACCAACACAAACAGGGGGAAAACACTAAAAAAAAAAAAAAAAAAGATCCTTCTGTGATGAAGTCATAATAGTTATATAAAGTCCAATCTCTGATCCCATCATACTTGCAATAGATATTGATATAAAATTCATATATTTGCTGTCATTCTTTCTATTTCTCCACTCCTACTTTCCCTTAAAGATCTAAACAAAGTGACCTCATTGTTTTCCATTGGGCTTTTTTTTTTTAAAACATTGGCGGGATGATTGAGATTCAGGAATGTGGGAAAATGGATTCCCAAACCACGTCCCTCCCCTTTCATTCTGAACTGTAATTTTTGGCTTGGCTTGACTCACAGTCATCACATTTCAGCCTGAATCTCTCTGTAAAGTGATCTTTCTTAAACATTTCTCTCACTCATCAAGGGATCAGAAGCAAAGCCATACTAGCCTTTCAGCAAAACACTTACAAGCAGCTTTTATGGAGAAGTCGCAAGAGCTAAATTTCATCCAAAATTGTCTGAAAAGCACACATTTTCAGTGTCTTACTGCCTTTTTGTGAATCTTGTCATCTGTATGCCATGAGCTCCAGCAGCTATTTTAATCTGTTTTTGTTTGCAATCCATTTGGTGTCCACCCAAAGAAACGCAGGTGATTCTAATTAACTTACTGCTGAAGATGTAGGAAAAAGTATCTCAATCGTGCTGTACAGAATTATACACTTAAAGTCTTTCTTCTATTCTTAATACACATTTTTAATGAATATGACTACATGCATATATTTACCACCCAATTCATTACTGATCACTTTTTAAAAAAATCAATGAAGCTTATAAAACAAGAAAAAGCCACACACATACACAAATACACAGACACAATACAGACCCTAGGAATGCTTGCCAACTTTTATTTAACAAGAGTAGCAACTTAAAAATAACATTATTTTTACTTTGTGCAACATAGTTTAATATCTGAAATAACCCTGTTCCAATAAAAACCTATTGAAATACTCTCAAGCCTGACTCTGCCCTGAAGGTAAAAGTGATTAATTGAAAGATTTTGGCAGATCTCCCCTCACCACCAGGGCAGTTTAATTTAGAACACATTCAACCATTTCTCAGTGTCTCTGTGTTGGTGGAGCATAACTTTTGATCTTCTTTGGGGAGGTGCCTATAATTCAGAGCCTTCAGGCTGGCCACTTCCTGGAGGGTTTTCATGGCTTCCCCTGCTGAGCACTCAGGTGAGAGAAAGCCCTGCTGTACTGGAGCCTCTGCCATGGATTAGTAACATGAATTCCAGCCATGAAAGTATATTTCTTCAAAACTGGTTGAGCATGTCAACCATCAGCAAATCCCATTGAGATCATAGAAAAGATGTTTCTTTTCAACCTGGTGATGTGCTAGACTTCTAAGAAATTCTAGCACCATTAGACTTTCCCAGTCAAAGATGAAGCTCCTAACCACAATAGTGGAAGACACTGACAAATATGAGATTCCTATTGCAAGTAAACATAAATGGGAGTACTTTTTTAAGAACACGGGAAAAGCTACATCTTTGATATTGTAAGTACTTCTGCTAAACAGAAAACTGAGTTGAGATACATTCCTCCTTGTTTGGCAGATGGAACAATGTCAAATTATGATTAAATGGAAGGAAAGATAGGATCACATATATGTGGATGGACACTCCTTTAGTTGGTGAACTCCAGTTTTCCCTGAAATTTGTTCTTACTCTTTAGGAACAGAATGCTAGGAATTGGAGATTTGGTACTAAAAATGTTGTACACATTAAACAGGTGTCTATGGCTCCATGGCAAACAAACAGATACATGTATACACACACACACACACACACACACACACACACACACACACACTATGATAGTCACCGTATTGTATTTCAGTATTAGAGATTGAATGCTATTCAATGAATGCTAGGCAAGCACACACCACTGAGCTTCACCCCAACATTTATTTATTTACTTAATTTATTTATTATTTTTAGTAATGGGGTTTGAAATTAGAGCATAGTGAATACTAGGCAGGTATCCCTAGACTAAATCAACTCTATTTTTAAATTCCTTTTCATATTGAGGTAGGGGCTCACTAAACTGCCCAGATTGGCCTTGAACCCACTTTACTACTGTGGCAGGCCTGGAGTTTACCATTCTCTTGCCTTGGCTTGTGGAGTCACTGAGATCATAAGTATGTGTCACAAGCATAAACATAAACAAAACATAAACATGTTCTTTTTAAAATTATTTATGTGAATATAAGTATTTTACAATGAATATATATATAGACAGACAGACAGATAGATAGATGATAGATAGATATGCTGTCTTATTTACTTTTTTGTTGCTGTGTTAAAACACCATGAGTAGCCAAATGCCCCATAAAAAATACATAAAAGAAGAAAGAGTACCTGAAAAAAAAAATAAAAGAAACAGAGGATCTTATAAGAAAAGAAGTATTCTCAAGATATGTGAACCAATATTTTAGGACCAACTTCTCTTTTCCAACAGAATCTTTACAGAATTGTAGATAAGACTACAAGTCCCAGATCTAGCTTGCTATTTGTTAGGGTTCCAAACAGCAGCAGTTTCCCCCCTCCTGAACAGGGACCTCACCTTGACCTTTGGAGTCAAGGGAAACAAACTCTGCTGAGAAGCAGCCTGCCTCTCCTCTGATCTCCAAAGATAAGCAGATTCTACCTGTTAACCAGAGAT
>NW_008360320.1:9450048-9485435 GCF_000622305.1 Nannospalax galili
CAGCCCGTGGGCTGACATCTTTCCCTTCCCTGCCCTTCCCTGACATCTTTCCCTTCCCTGCCCTTCCCTGACATCTTTCCCTTCCCTGAGGGAAAAGTGCCCCATGCAAAATAAATCTGTATCCCACTGAGAATTCCGTCTGTGCCTCGCTGCCTCCTCCATCCGCTCGTGCTCTCCACCGCACGCTCTCTCCAACATTTTTACCTATCACTATTACCTTTCAGAGTGATTATATAATGAATTAATACATGTAAATAATGTGGTGTAGAGCTTGTTCAATAATATATGTTAAAATATCTGCTTCTACTAAGGAGAAAAAACAAAAACAAAAACAAACAAACAAACAAACAAACAAAAAACATCATGACCAAAGCTACATACAGAAGGAAGAGTTTATTTGGCTTAGGTTCCAGAGTGTTAAGATTCCACCGTGGAAGGAGGCATGGGAGCAGGCAGCAGGAACAGAAGGCTGAGGGTTTACATCTTTATGAAGGCACAGGAAACAGATAGCTAAACTTGAAATGGTGCAAGGTGATGAACTCTCAAAGTCCACCACCAGTGAGTGCTGTGCTTCTTCAGTGAGGCTATACCTCCTAAAGGTTGACCTTGCCAAACAGTGCCACCAACTGACCAAGTATTCAAACACTTGGAGCCTATGGAGAATGAAACATTCTCAATCAAACTATCACATTCCACTCCTTGGCTCCATAGGTTCATATTCATATCATCATGTAAAATGCATTTAATCTAACTTTAAAAGTCCCATTAGTCTTAACTGGTCTCAACACTGTCCAAAATCTCCTCTAAGACTCAAAGCACTGTCTTAACCATGAGCCCCTACAAAATCAAAAGACAAATTATATACTTCCAACATAACATGGCACTGATTACCAATTTCCATTCCAAAGGGAGAAATGGGTATATAATGAGGAAGTATCAGACCAAAACAAGACTAAAATCCAGCAGGGGAAACAAAAAGTCCTTTAGTTTCTTGTCTGATGTCTGGGACTTTAATTCCAAAGGGCACAGATGCCACCTGCAATGTAATTCTCACTTTTAGACTGGTTCCACTCCCTGTGTACATCTCTCCTTGGCAGATATCTCATAGTTCTGGAATCTGCAATATCTTAAGGTCTCCACTGCGAAACAGGCTTGACTTTTATAGCTTCATGTAGTGGAGTCTCAGGGCCTCTTGGTCCCCCAGGGCATTCTTTGCACAGGGACTCCCCTGCTATAGGTTGCCTGACCTCTGTGGCTCTCTGAAATCAGAAAGGAAGAATCAATGACCTCCTCCCTTACTCTTGCAGTTTTTATGCCTCTAATGCCAACATCATGTGAACAAACTGCCAAATTAGACTGCCATGTTAGGATTGACCTTGGCTCCCTTCATCCACATTTGCAGCTGCTTTTGTAAATTGTGGCTTTTAAGGAACTCTTTATGCCTTTTTCTTTCACAAGTGGGAAGCTTAACTGGGTTTGGTCTTGCCATGAGGACATTATCTCTGTTTTTCTGTAAAGCAGGAGGCCTCTCTTAATGTCTCTAATCTCCTTAACAATGGGAGCCTCTCTTCCAGGAGACACCTCTGTTTCCTTGGCTCCATCATTAAGCTTCCCAGTGTCCTTTTCTCTCAAAAAACTCTATATTTTGTATTTATTTCTGCCTCATTATAGATCTTCATAATATTTATCATTAATAACCATGCCACAGATTCAACATTAAGGTATTCTTGAACTTCCCTCGACAAAAAATAAGTCAATTACTTTTTAGTTTAGCATCAGGAAAGTTCTTAAGCCATGGGTGGTTGGCAATCAGATTCTTAGGTAAAATATTCCTGTTGATTGATGTTTAAGTTCTTGTTTCCATCTTCCTCTAGAACATTTTGAGCCTGGACACTACTAGACTGACCTGTTAAGTTCTGCTTACAAAATTCAATCACTTTTCTGGTCCAAACTTCCAAAGTCTTCCACATTCCTCCAAAAAACAATGTGGTCAGGTTCTTTACAGTAACATCCCACTCTGGTACAAGCTTCTGTATTAGTTGCTTTCCTGTTGCTGTGATAAAACACCAGGACCAAGGCAACTTAGAGAACAAGGAGTTTATTTGGCTTACAGTTCTAGCAGGAGATTCTATCATGGTGAGGAGGCATGGCAGCAGGAGCAGAGACCTAAGAGTTCACATATTCAGTCATTCACAGGAAGCAGAGAGCACAAGTTGGAAGTGAGGCAAGGCTATGGAGTCTCAAAGCCTTCTCCCAGTGACTTGCCTCCTCCAGTATAGCCACATCTCATAAAGGTTCCATGACCCTCCACAAACAGAATCACTATCTGACCATGTTTTCAAATATGTGAAGCCTATGTAAAACAATCTAATTGAAACCACCACACATATACACATGGACACATTGCTCTTTGAATAAATAATAATAATGATATTTTATTGCTTTAAGATTATACAATAGATTATATTTCTTATTTTCACAAATATTGTGGATTTTTTATTTCCATAGACCCACTTGAAAAATATTTAGAAAGTATCACAATCTGTCCATTGTCTATGAATTCTCTATAATATATCTTTAATTTAGCTGAAAGATATTTTAAGACCAGGAGATCAGATTAAAAATTTTGATGGGATATATATAGGAAATTGCAAATTTTAGGTGTTTGATGAACTGTTCTACCATTGGTTCATTATGGAAAGGTTTAGGGTTATTAATACAAGGTCTCTGGAGTAGAATGGAAAAAACAAGATCATTTCCCCTATCTAGAAGATCTAAGTCTCCATGGATGATCAACACTATTCACATTCGTGATTTTAGAATTTATACCAAAAGCACTGAGGTTGACTTTCTTAATTACTATCATTATACTATCAATAGATAGATTGGTAAATACTTCTTTTAGTGGTCTAGAAGCAAGATATCCTCTTAGCTTAGTTTCTGACTGTATAAAGGTTGCTATCCATTTAGCAAAGAATTACATACCCTCTGGTTACTCAGCACATACACATGTACTTAGAAAAATGGCATACAATACCAGCTGTTTCCTTATATCAAGTCATCTCACATTAGTGTAATGTGAACTAGATGTCCTACTTTGGGGTGGTTTCTGTCACATAGGTGTGCATTTATTGAGATATGTGTGTATATGCAAGTATATACAAACATATTTATATCCATTTAGCATCTAACATTTTTCTAATGTTATAGAAAAGATATATATATATATAAACTATGATGCTTCACAAACATTAATACTTATTGATATAATATTTATAATGTGCTTCTCCATTTATATGATTTTCTAAATGGTGAGAAAACAAATTTTACATAGACTTCATGTTTTCTTCGTATTAAATTTAAATAAAAGATATTCTAATTTTCCCATTCCTCTATGGGCCAGAAAATTTTGAGTCTTGAGAATAATATTTGAAAGTTCATAATGAGTCCTTATCGCTTATTCTTAAGTATAATTAGAATATAGAAGCAAAAGAGTATCAGTCTTGGATTTTAGGCCATCAGTCCCCATAATGTGTCTTAAGATTAATTACAGAGGCTATATTTATAATTTCACAAGTTTGAGGAAATAATTTTTTCTTAAAATATTTCTGACAAATTTGCTTCTGCATAAAATTTTGCGGTAAGAAAGAATGCTATTCTCTTGTCTTGAAATCATATGGAGAGATTTCACTTAAATTTTATTAATCATGTGTACTCCAGTGTGGGTTAATCTACATCTGTTCCTGAGAGCAGATGACTAATAGAAAGGAAAATATAAGAAGAGTTCATTTGCCTGGGTGATAAGTAAAAGTAGATAATGAGAATCAAGGAAAATGAAATGGGAGAGGAACAAAATATGGAAGCTGGTGGTCACATTGACTTTAAGCTAATGAATAACTTCCACTATCTGCATGTGTTCCTTACCTTGTTTACACTTCCTATGTACAATACAGTACAGGGAAAATAAAAGTTCTTACTATACTTATAGATTTTGAGAAAAAGAGGGACTAAATAGAATTAATTTTTAAACATGATATACATCTTATCATTATACCATTTTTCCATCAAGAAGAAACTGTAAAATTAATCACCTATCTTTTTGTAGGTATGACTTGTACCATGGTCTTTCTTTTAGATGAGTGTAATGCTCTACGCTGAGGTCCCTAAATCTTTGTGGATCCATGTAGTGTTTTATTCTACACATTGAAATGTTGTTAAGAGTTACATCATTGCCTCTTGAAATCAAGAGATCACCAACATCAGGTCTTTCTTCTCTTTGGTTAGGACTGCATGGAACGTGATCTTGGCAACTTCTCCCACTCTGCTACTCCCTGGCTCCTTAACTGCATGTGGAGCTGTCTGCTACAAATCACTGGTTATGTCTGACACTTCTCATCTCTCTAGGGACCATAAGTCTTCCCCAGTAACTCAACCTAAGTAGAGACACATTGCCCTGAACATTGGCAGACTCATGAAATCAGAAACTTCTAACCTGCTTTCCACTTTTGCAACAAATCTTAATAAAGGCTATTAGACCCAGACCAAATGCATTTCTATTAATTCATTGGCTAGAGTATCAAAAAGAAAGATTGACCTATTCTACCCAAGTTCAGAGCAAAATTCCTTGGGAGGAGGAGAGTTCTATGCTTGGGAACATAGCATGCTTTTAGAAGTGTCTGGGTGACTCCCTCTTCCCTTTCTTCCACTTATCAAAACAAAACAACAAAACTTTCTTTTCTAGTGCTTAAAACACTGTAAAAGAGACAAAGCCATTGTAGTTTTCTAAATGACTGAAATGTTTTAAAACAGTCATGCTCAAAGAAACACATAGAAAAGTGATAAGGGTATCTGAACTTGATGTGCATTGCTTTTCTTGAGGCCAATTTGCCAGAAGAAAGATATTAGAGGTCAAACTGGGCACAAGGGGACATTATGGAGTAATGGAACCATAGAGAAAGGAGAAAGGAGGCAAAAGCATCATTCTTTTTCAGATTCCCTGTTCTGCCCCGTGAGAAATTTCTGACACGTTCTCGGTTATCTTCTCCTTGGGTTCCATGCTCCTTTCAGCTTTAACCCCATTACTGTCAGCATCAGTTACACAGTATCATTCTAAAATTGAACTAAAGTTTTATAATTTAACAGCATTCAGCAAGTGAAGGATTTCTCTGCTGATCATCCTTTCAAACAAGACAGCTGCAGGATTTTTGGTACCACAGTCTGTTTTCGTTCTAAAATGCAGGATAGGTTAGAACTTCTAGACAAATTGTTTCAAAGTGAGTTGGTTATTCATAAACTAGTATTTCTGTGCAACCTCCAACAATTTTAGCTAAACAGGGACATTGTGACTGGTAATGGAATATGTGAGAGTTCATTTAAAATTATAAAATTTAAATAATTCTTTACTGATTTCTCCTCTATGAAAAATATTGCTGATTTATCCTCACACTTTAAATGTAGCATCTTTTACATATTCAAAGTTAACATATTTGAATCTGTAAAGACAAGATACAATATGGCCAAACTCTTTTATATTAACCCGTGATCCTATTTCAGAGTCCCTACTTATTGTTTGTTAAAAAAGGTACCGAAGTTGTTGCTGTTGATTTTTCAGAAGTCTACAGTCTATCTATAGAACTATGTTCTTTGAAGAACAGTTGATTTCTAGTACTGATATAATTTCTATCCTACTTTCTCCCTTATGTATTACTTCAACCACTTTACCTAGGAAAACAAGTATTTGATCCTCTCCCATCCATAAAAAGCTTGTGGGAAGATGCCTTCTGGTGGGAAAAGAATATGAGTGGAAAACATGGACATACATATATCAGACCAAGGATTAAAAGATGAACATTATACATGAGGAAACACTATAAGACAGTTTCACTATGCTAGTTTTTCCAAGACAGTGTTCCAAATCAGTCTTGGATTATGTGTGAAAAGTAAGAACTTTCTACTGTAACAGGTGCTGGCAGGAAACTCCATTAAAGCTTACTGAAGTTATGCCTGTAAAGTCTTGGCATCTGAGAAAATACTCTCTTAAGAATGCATTATGCATCAGATTTTCTCACTAGAAAAACAATGTGAGACTGTGTCTACTTAACAATATTCCCAGTCACTATTTTGTTAACACTATCCTTTGGTGGTGACATCTTGGCTGGCCTTGTGTTATATATGAAGTGTGTATCAGCTTTCATTTCAACACTGTGAACGTGCATTGTCTTCTGTGTAGACAATAGAGACGTTGGTCTACCATCTGTCCTATTCAGAGTACTTTTTCCAGTGGAGTCAGTGGTTTATATGAATCCAGCCACATTCTGAAGGTTGACTTTTTGCATGAAACGTAGAAGACATTTACCAGATTTTGATAAAGGTAGGTTATAATATCTATTGCGAACTGGGCAACAATTAATGTCAGCTTCGTTCACATGTTTGTTAGAAAGCACTAACATTAATGTCTGATGTATGGTGGGAGCTTAAAAAATAGCACCTTTTCTCTTTACATAAAGTGCTTGATGTTCATATGACCACATCTCCAGTCTAGTGATACAATTCCATGAACAAAAGCTTCCTCACCTTAAAGGGAACATGTAAGGCTTCTTTCTCTTTGCAATCTCAATTTTCCAGGTTATTAAATCGAGAAACTAAAATATTCTATTGCAGAAGTTTCCCTGTTGGACAGAACTGAAAAAAAAAACCCTTCTACTTTATCTTATAAACTGACTATAAGTAATTTGATTTAAATCTAAGAGTTAACTTGGGTTTATCAAGTTAAGTATTAAGAAAAAAATTATGTTAAGGTGAATGCTAGGAAGAGCCCATTAGATATAATTTAGAGTCTGTGTACACCCAAATTTGCATGTGGATCTAGGTTTGTAGCTATACTACAGATTAAATACCACTAAATATTACTAATTTATATGCTATTATATAAATAATTGCATTTGTAAGAATTTTTTCCCCAGTGGAGTCAATGGATTCACACTAATCTTTAAACACACTTTTTTTTTGTCTTTTTTTTTTTTGAGACAGGGTCTCCTTGTAGCCCCAGCTGTCCTGGAACTCATTACATAGACCAGGCTGGCCCCGAACTCACAAAGATCTGCCTGCCTCTGCCTCCCAAGTGCTGGGATTAAAGGCATGCACCACCATGCCTGGCCATAAACACACTTTTAAACTAAGCTGTAAACATGCTTTTCATAGATCCACAAATGTTTCCTGAGCAAAATGTCCTCAGTGAGGGCAACAAAGCTACTTCTAGAACAGAGCACACATACATACATGCACACCAACATCAAATCAGACAATTGCCCGAGTGTGAACAAGGCTTTGCTTCAGGGCAATAGCAAACTAGCCCAGCTCCCTGCCGCACCAGCTCCCTGCCGCACCAGCTCCCTGCCGCACCGTCTACTCCTTACCACATGGCTCTTCACTGTATCCTTAACTTCCCCTCCTACAGTGAGGGCGCATTGCTGTGGACTGTTTTATTGCCAATACATTTTTACTTCGTATGATGAAATGAAGCAAGGAACTGGTTTCATTAGAAGGAGAGGTAAACAGAGCATTAATTAAATTTGCTGATGATTCTAAATTGGGAGGAACTGTGGACATCTGTGAGGACAAAAGAATCAAACAAATGGACTTAAGGAGTTTAGAAATACGAGCAGGAAATAATAAAATGAGATTCAGCCTTAAATAATGCAAGCTAATACATTTGGGAAAAGATAATCAGAAACATGGCTATTCAGTGGATGGTGGATGCCTGCAAAGTGGTAATGGTGAAAGAGACCTAGGGGGTGATGATAGGAAAAGTTATGCACAAACTTATAGGGAAGTAGCTACTAGCCCTGGAGGTTTGTATATAAAAAGGTATATTCTCATGACACTGGCTTGCTCAAAAGCATCAGGTTTGCTTTAGTTTGTTGAATCACTGAGGTTTAAGGAATAATTTAACACCCTTCATCAAGAGACTTATTTCTCTCTATTAAGGATGACAAAGTTTGTTTCATCTAAGGCCTGTACTGGACATCAGAGTCACTGCTCTAAATCTCTCTTTTCCTGCTATAGGCTAATGCTAATATGGCATAGCCTATAAATATTGATATATATTATATGACAACTACTTTCACTTTTAGGATATTTTCTCTACCTCTGGATAATATGACTGCACATTGTGTTTAAACATTGTATTTAAAGAGTCACTATGTCTCTTAACAGGCCAATGAATCTTCAGTTCACAGGATTTGATTCTCTAAGGATGGTTAGGATTAGAATCTAAGGATGGATGAGGAGCAGACATCTTGGATAGTACCCATGTCTTCACCCATTTAATCGTCCACCGTGAAATGAGGCCCTACCTCCCACCAGCTATGGCATCCTAAGCACAGTGAACGCAGAGGTAAAGTGGACACAATAGCTGCACTCAATACCCATGAGTCTAGATGGAAAAACAGAATGAAAGCAGCCCTTATTGTTTCAGGCAAATGGGGATGTTAGGGAGAGCAAAGCTGTTGTTAGCACACTGAGTGCAGGCCATCGTGATGTACAGGCAGCCATGGAGGGGGTTGTGGGATGAGTCAGAGCAACTTCCTTTGAGAATGTGACTCTCGTGCTGTTCACAAGAGGATGAGTATGAACATGCAAGTAGGCAGTTCAGGAACCTTTCTGAAGGAAGAAACAACACAGGAAAGAGGCAAAGACTTCTGGGGGAGAGTTCGGTTGGTATTCCTAGAGCACAGGAAGCAGTTTATGAGGAGATGAAGCTGACGGTAGACAGGGCTCATTTGCTTATCTTTTCAACAGGGACAGTCAGTGTGGGGCTCTGTTTATCCTGATGAGGAAGATGAACCATTCAAGAGTTCTAAGAACGAATAACAAGAAATAACATACTCTTATCTCTAGTTAAGAGGGATTACTCTGGCAATTTTGAGAAGACTGGCCTGAGCAGAAATGAGAACAAAGGCAAAGGCCTCATTCAGATGTTTGTCTCAAACAAACATCTATCAAAGGCATAGCCAGTGGAGAGCAGAAGCATAGTCAAGAGATAGCAAGAAAGAAGAGAGCACAAGCTCAGGGAACAGTACTGTGTGTGGTGAGAGGAAAAATCCAGCTCTAGTATTTCTTTTCAGGGCAATGGAAAATAGAATGTGATGCTGAGGACTGAGATAAGAAGCGGAAGGGGGTACCTGATGGAAAATGACTTTAAGCTGAAAAAGTCGAGTTTGAGGTGCCAGAAAAATATTCCAGAAGAGCTGTTTCCAGACTGTAGGTCTGACGGGAAACTGCTTGGGAGTTACTCACACACGGGAACTCTTCAACCGGTCAACAACTACAGAAATCATTGAGGCCTGAGATTGAGATCACACTGGGACAGTCAGTAGCGTGCAATGCCCGAGTCAAGAAGTGAATCCAGAGAAAATGACTGTTTCTATGCTAACAAACTTGAGGCCAAATCCAGGATTCCAATGGGATTTCAAATGCAGGCCCAAACACTATCCATGAAAGAAAAAAAAAGAAAAAAAAAAAAAGAAAAAGAAAAAGCAGAAGCAAAGACCAAGGCCTTACATCAATGATTGCAAGACTGCCTGTTAGTGTCTGTAGGGGGACTAAAGAGGTAAATCAGTCCAAACTTCCAAAAATGCAAAACAGAACTAGAAAAGGACAATCATCAGAACAAAAATAATAGTCCAATTTTATCAGTACAGGTCTCGTCAAAATCCTTCTGGGGCTTTTTGTAGCATCAGCAGAGTTTATCTTTTGTCCTGGATGCAGTAAATTTGGAGAAAATGAGATCAATACAAGTCAGAATTTAGGATATTGACATCCTGCCTTCTTTAGCTTCAAATTGATATATTTCTGTATTGATCATGTATTTCTTATTTCAAATTGTTTGACAAACTCTTTTGATTCAAAAGTTGCCATTAAAATAAAAATTTCCTGAGAACTATATATGTAAAACAAACACTAAATCAAAAAAGCGAGATGTTTAGAGGGAGGCAAGCTAATACATAGAACAGCACCAATGTGGTATTCCAACTTGAAGTAAAAGAAAGAGACGCGGGGCTCAACTTTCTGTGTGGTTCTGGGAACTGAGCCTATGCCTGACCGTTCTCAGGCATGTCAGTTGTAAGTCATAGTTATCATTCATTACCTGATTCAAAACAGTAGGTTATTGGTGTTGAAACAATGTCTAATGGAATATGACCTCCTCTGATGCAAATGAGTAGAGAATAGATATTTTAGTGGCTGCTGGATTGTTCACTTAAATAGACATGTACAAGTCCTATGCAAGCTCAAATCAGACACAATCCCAGCACAGACATGGGGAACTGGGTAAGAAATCCCAACCCAATTTAAAGAACTTTTGACAATTGATGTCTGCTGGGAGGGGGAAAGATAGTGTCATAGGGATGGGATTCTTGGTGGGCCAGTGAATGGTCATACACTGAAAGACATTTGGGGATCCTAATCTGACTCTGTAGACTGTGTTATACATAAGAGAGTAAAATAAATCGGGCATGGAGCAGTGTGGATAGGGGAGGGATTGTAACTACCATCAAACTATGTTGTATGAAAATCATAAAAATTAAATAAAAAGTTAAATAGAACATTCTAAACTTGAAGAAATTAAAATCTTTTTTTAGGTTTCTTTTTTTTTCTTTTAAAAATTTTATCAATATATTTTAATTTTTAAAACTCAGAACAAGTTCGTCTTTATAACTTAACTTAGATTATATTTTTTTAGAAGAAGCATTTCATTACAGCTTTAACATACTCATTTAACAGTTTCCAGAGCAAAGATACATCTCTTTCAAAAGTGGCTATAAAATTTTTAGGTTCGCTGTTGAATCAAATTAAAATCTTTAAGGCAATGAACTTCATCTGTTTAGTGTGTCTGGCACTGGTGGAGAGATAGTGCCTCATTGAACAATGTAACATACTCTGACCACAAATAGAGTTATTTAAAAAGCAAATTGCAGATCACATTATTCTATTGCATATCAGGCAGCTTCCTTCAACCAATAACTGTTGGCCATAGGTAGTTTTACAGTTTCACGATGTGAAGGTGTGACAGCGACATGCCACTTTCCAATGAACCTTTAAGTAATGCTGAGTTTAACTCATTTACTATAACTGAGAACCCGTCATCATCAGGCAGTGTGTGAGGAGTCAGGCATTGTGTGAAGGAACACACAGTCACAGAAGTCAATATATTAAGTAGCTTTCTACTATAAGTTACACTAGTACCTTAAACCCAGGGCACTAATTATTATTTTTTTCTTAAAAAGAATGTTTTTGCACATTGCATCTATAGTCCCCTGTAACCTCAAGAACTCTTCCAGCGTTATCATTATGAGCTATTTTGGTTTTGTGTAGTTTGTTTTTCTTCTCAAAGTGCCTTGCCCTTGATTTTTTTTCCCCTGCTTGATTGTTTATTTTTTTCCTAACTGAAAATAGGAAGTGGTCTGAGAAGTATAAAATTGGGCAAGAAGATAAAACTAGAAAAAATGATTATTTTTAGCCCGAGAAAAAATATCACTAACTCCATAAACTGTTAAACTATAAAACAACTTTCCAAAGGATTTAAAAGACTCATCAAAGCCTGAATTTTTTAAGGAGACAGGGAAATTATGACAAAGCATACTGGGAAGTACAGCACTATAGGAAAGTTTATTGTGTTCAGTGATACAGGCCAGTGCAAGTACTTTGCCTTGAATCTGTATTTGCTTTGCTACATTTATGTACATTAATGTTGGTTGGACATAACTTTATTGAAAATATGACTTTCTTGTGGGGGGAGGACATCTTTTCCTACTAACTTTAAAGGATTATTCATTAGGGAGCCAAAAGGGGAATAAATTTTCATTCATAGCTCCAGAATTAACCCAAAACTTCTTAATTTTAATTTGTGAAGCCTAAGGAATGTCTATCCAAATATAATCTATAGAAAAAAACAAACAAACCCCCTTTTGCACAAAGTAGAATGACAGCATTAAGGAAATTTTGATAATTAGTTTTAGTCAGTAGGTTTTTGTTATGTAACTTGAATTTTTTTTTTTTGCAAAAAAGGGCCACTTTGATTCCAAGAGAAACAAATACTTGAAAATCTTTGACTGCTTTATGACAATAATAATCATCATCATTATAATAATATTTGTCCTTGATTATTAAAAACCTGAAAGTTTTCCAAACACATATAATTTCTTTTTCAAATTTTGTCAACATTTGTTTCCAGGCTAAAACATCCTGCCAACTTTCAACCATGATTATTTTTAATGGGTGAATTATTAGCTTTTGAATATAGGGCTTTATAATAGAAAATTCCAGATCCAGAATTTCCATCATATAAATGACGCCACCTTAAGACACATTAGAGTATTGCATCATGATATGTTGAAGTGTTACTTCATTTAAATCTTCTACCCATTATAAAAAGCTAATTGCCTATGGTCTTAATTTTGGCTTAAAATCAACTGACTCCAAAGGATAATATTTTAAGATCCTAAATTTTAGAATGGGGATTAGAGGTTGTGTTAAAGGTTGGAAATTAGATTTAGCCTTTATCTGAGAAAAAGCACTATTTACCTTTTGCATTCTGGATTTTAAAGTATGGGAATATCCTTTGCCTGATGTGAGCACAGCTACACTACTGTGTTAGTTAGATAGCTTTTCTGGTGATTGAACTGCCCATTTACTCCAATGTTAACTTCTGTTATGTTTAAGCTCTCTTTGATAAAAGACTGTTGTGCATTGCTAGATAGAGATAAACTCCATTAAATGCCACTAATAAGCACAGTGAATTAATAATAGCTCTGTATGTAGAATTTGTGACTATTCAATGCATGTGACTCACTGCAAGGTTTAACTGCCCATCATTTTTAAGCAACAGTAAATTTCTGGGACACAGAAGTAAGTTTTGGGTGACGGTGGCAGATGTGGTAAAATATTGTGTCTTGCCTGTTACAGACTTCACAGACCAATCCTCTTGTCCACATTTGTTTTCTTAACTGCAAAACTTAGCATTTCCCCTCTCTCTACCTTGTCATCTCTGGTTTCCCTTGGTTGTCTTTTCCTGGTTTCTCTTTTATGCTCTGACTGCTGTTTCCTGTTTACTCTTTTTTGATTTTTGTCTTCCCCTCTAGCCCTCAGTGTGGCTTTCCTGCAGACACAGAGGCCCAAGCATGACTACCCCAAAGAGCCAGTTCCAACTTGGACCTAGCACAACACTACCGCTGTTAGGAAGGTGGCTGTCTCTGTGGCTGCATTAAAATCAAACAAAACAAAACACAAAGCACTAAAAAACAAAACTGCTCATAATCTTAACTCAGAAAGAAAGACTAAGTTAATTTGTAGC
Source organism: Nannospalax galili (assembly GCF_000622305.1). Taxonomy (NCBI): domain Eukaryota; kingdom Metazoa; phylum Chordata; class Mammalia; order Rodentia; family Spalacidae; genus Nannospalax; species Nannospalax galili. Next base: position 9,463,400 of record NW_008360320.1, read on the forward strand.
AAAATCTCATGAGCTTCTTTGAGGATCATCTGCACTGAAAATGTACAAGATACCCAGATCTAGGAGTGAAAAGCAAATGCAAACAAAAACAAAAATAAACAAGAAAACACCAACTCCCCCACCAAACAAAAGCAGCAACAAACCCTAAACAGCTCGCCCTCTTAGAAACATTTTTGTTGAGTCCACAAATATTCTCCAGAGAAAAAGAAAAAGTACTTATCTTGTACTCTAGATTTTTGTTTTGAGCATGTAATTTTTTATCAGTTTGTTTTGTTTTTATTACTTTTTTTTCCCACTCACTGCTTATAAAACTAGCAAGCAGAAGTCTCTCTGGAACAAGATAGAATCATAAAAGTTTTCAAGAATCTCATCAAAAGCTAAACAGTACAAATTGCACATTCTTCGTGGACGTATCAGCCTTTAGTGCGTGCCTGAATCCAACTATAATAGATTATTCCAAAGTGGGAAAGAATGAACAGTTAAAATTAGCAGAACAGGGAGCAGAACTTGTCTAGTTATAGCAATATGATCTGTGCTTTAGGGGCCTAGATTTTAAGACAATGGGAAGTGGCAATGTAAAGTTTTATTTTTGTAAGAAAGTACTCAGTAGGGTCTCAGTGGGCAGGCTGGTTCACTGAATGAAGAACCAGAGAACTGTACTCACAAGGACAAGCTTCATATAGCTCAGCATAATGCTAGACTCTAATCATACCTGTTACTCATACCATAAATGCATGTACATGCTTACCTCACCTAATATGGAAGTCAGCGTGTACACAGAAAATATCCACATATTTATGTGTAGTCCATGCCATGACATTTTCCCAATCGTATAAGTATATTTACAATTCTTAATAATATTAGCAGGTATGTTTATATAAAAATTCATGAGTTAGGGTGACATTCTCTCAAATTTCACATAATCAAAAGGAATTTAAAAAAAACAGTTAAGGTATAATAGCAATTTTAGCCATTCTTTCAACTTTCTATAATCTACCCTAAGATAACTAATTGTTCAAAGTAAACATTCCACTCAGACCACAAAAGGAATCCATTACACAAACATATAATTCACAGTCATTTTTAGTGGGTTGTAAACAGTTTGGAATGAGTATAAAATGGGACAAAAATCAAAGTGAGCATTTTGAAATGAAAAAGTGTTTGCTGCAAAAGGTCAGTCCCTTTGCTTGGCAAACTATGTAGAAAAGCCTGGGAAAATGCTGATCATACAAGCAATGAGGGGATTTTAAAGCCAACAGCCTCCTTGTTTCTTTAAACAGACATCGGAACCTATAACTGGATCCTGTCAAACAAACGACAGCAAAAAAATATAACAGCTGCCACGAAGTCAAGTTGAGAGATAAAGTTTTTGAGGCTAAGGACCTTCTCAGAAGTGGACTAGAGGTCTTTCTTAAATCTTAAGCGCGGCTATGGGTCCCAGGGTATCTTTCAGGCACTAAGTCAACTATGTAACTTGTGTTTCGTTCTTGTCATAGCACTTCTGTGTTTCAGAAAAAAGACAGAAATGAAAACCATCTTGTGGATTAGTCTCTGCTGAGGCATTCAGAAAACTAGCCCATGTCTCAAATCACCAAAAAAGTGGAAGTCATGGGACCAGTCAAAAAAAAAAAAATGTGGTAAGGCTGGCAAGATGGCTCTGTAGGTGACAGTGCTTGCTGTCAAGTCTAACCAATTGAGTTCAATCCCTAGGACCCACTCTCTCAAGTTGTCGCCGGACCTCCACACTCACACTGTGGCATTGTGTGCACAAACATACACACACACACACATACATACACACACACACACAGAAAATGAAACCGTTTTTAAAATTGTAAAAGACATAATGTAAAATTTACCATCTTAACTATTTTAAGTGTGTAGTTCAACACTGTGAAGTATGTTCAGATTGTTGTGTTAGGATCTCTTTGTATCCTCTAAATGTGCTAAACAGTTTGGGGGGTCTATTACCAAGACTAGGAATACTGAAGAAAAATGAGCTACCACAGCATATTCAAAATAGTTAATCCCAACTCCAATTAAATGAATTTTTAAAAGTCAATATTGTTCCTTCAAAAACAAATTTACTTGTTATAAAATACATTTATGGTAAAATTATGCTCATTAATTTATTAAACTCCATTGCTATATAAAAGATATTTTTAAAAAGCTTCTTGTTTGTTTTTTAAATTTAATAGAGGTCTTTTTAGGTTCCACACATAATTATCCTTCCATTGCACCCATAATGGGTTAAGATACTAGCTTCGTCATTAAGGCAAAGTTAAACTTTTCCTGATCCTCCTTATAGGAGGTCAACACCTGACAAAAATGTGTTTATTGCTCAGGGTCTATTGTATCATTGAAGCACACATCTTCCATGCTTTTCTATGGGTTATTCTGTCTTGCTATAGCACTCCTGTATACTGGAAGCACTCAGCACATTTGCGCTAGCACACACATCATATGGTGTCCGCTTGTTTAGTGTCTATCTCATATATATTAGTTTATAGCATAAAGGATGACACACAGAACAGCTATTCAATAACTGCCCATTGCCTGGATGTGGCTTAATCTGACTACTTCTTCATTTGCCAACACCCAATACCATGGAAACTTCAGAAATGGCTGTCTGTCCATTACATGTTATGACCTAAGTTCTTGCTAGTTATCACATCAGTTTGGACTATATTTTAGTTGAAATCTCTGGGATTCTTGCCTCTCACTGATATAGCTGATCCTCTTATGCATTTATTTTTATGCAATTATTGTGTATGTGTGTGTGTGTGTGTGTGTGTGTGTGTGTGTGTGTGTGTGTGTGTGCATATGTGTGCATGTGCATGCCATGGTGAATACGTGGAGGCCAGAAGACACCATGCAGGAATCAGTTCTCTCCTTCCCCAGTGTGTGCTCTGGGGAACAAACTCAAGTGGTCAGGCTTTGCATCAACTGCCTATACCTACTGAGCCATCTTGTTGACCATCACTGTCCCTATTTTAAGTAAGCAATCTGCCCCATGTACAAGGTCATTACAAACTACACAATGTGTTCTACAAAGCAGCAAAACAGACTTGTCTGCTCCTCCCCACATACCATCATATTTCTCAGTGCCTCATGTACTCATGTATATGCTAGTTCCTCCAAACCTTAGGCAAAATGTCAGATGACATAAGCTTTTGGCAATTTTATCAAGGGTATTAATGAAACAGTTGCTGGATATCAATATCAATTCAATATGTTTCTTTGCAAGAACAAACTCAAGTTGGGAAGTTCGTTGGCCAGTTAGGGTATCTCATATAGTGCCTTGAAGTGTGCAGACAGGGCAGGAAGAAGGAGCCACTTGGAGAGCTGTGCAGAGGAGTGCTCCTCAGACACCACCCTCCGAATTCCATGAATATTTTCAAGGCTGCACAGACGATGTGAGAAGTCACAGAAGTTGCTGTTCTCCTAGTAACTGGGGAGGGGAAGAGGGCTCCCTGAGGGAGGGTAAAGTGGAGTAAAGGGAACCAAGTTGAGATAAGGAAATCTACTGAAAAAGTTATTTGCCAAATTGGTTTACATTTGCCTTACTTAACCATCTTCTTCTAAATTATGCCCAAAAGATGCCAAAAATTTAAATGTAACTAATGCCACTAACTGAAGATGAATAACGAACACAGTTCATGTCAATCACTGGGTAGAAATTCCTGGGAAATCAAAGAAGCCTGAGCATGGGTCCACAAGATTAAACAGCAAGAAAACAGAGTGAATGAATCAGCACTGTGTCTTCCTTAAGATCTTTCGTTTTTATCAAATACATAAGAAGCACTTAATACAGCTGTAGTTTAGTAGATGACTTTTTAAAGGAGGAGAACAAGGAAGAACAACAGGGAAGGGACCAAACCCCTGCACAGTCCTGTTGTGAGCATGGAGGCCGTTTCCCTGACTGTGAGAGAGAGCACACAGCTTTCATTAAGGAGGCCTTTCCCAGAACTGGCTCGTAAGCATTTCCCATGACTCCGCAGTTGAGTATCTTGGCTGGAGGAGAATCTGGCCATTAGAAGGAGCACTCTAGATACGCGAGTCCCAGTCGTGCCCAAAGAGCCTTGGCACTTTGCTGTACTGCTTCCTAATACTAACCCTGCGTCAAATGTCATCAGAAGCTTGCATAAACATTGGACTTAGATTCACATAAATTATTTCCATCCTGAAGTGCTGCATGCCAGAATTTAGAAAAAAACAATACTTAGAGTAAACAGAAATGGTGTATAAATGTAAGACTATTAATCCAACAAAATGATCATATAAAAATATAATCAAGAGTATACACTTGTAAATCTTGCAATGATGTGAGACATTTATCTGTGCTTCTGAGTTTTTATTGAACATGTCCATAGAGTTCCTTTAAGCTAGCACTGCAAAATTGCTTTGAATTGTCAGTTGCTTTGCAGAACTGTAAAATGTCTTTGAGTATCATTAGAATGCTCAGGCATTATTTAAATAATCGTATGTGTGATTCACGCCTGTTTAGTGCTGGATCTACAAATTTATTTTAAGAGTAAACATTGGGGCAATAAAATAGAATGCTATCATGATTTTTCTTGTCAGCAGAAATATCTTACTTTATTAAAAATTATCAGGAAAATACCATGTACAAAAGATAAAATTCTTATTTATAGATATTTCGGATTCTACTGTATTATGGTGAGTGCACATTGCAAGGTTACACTGAGAAGGGGTGTTCATTTTGTCTAAGGTAGATTCATAAACTGGGAGATAGAAGCTCTTCTCCCTTTGTGCATACATCTTACTATGTACCACCTCCCCCTACGGCCTACTTGGATTTCTGCTCTAATATAATAGTGCTAACACCATTGGTATTCAGTATTTAGAAGAGAATGAAGATTTCTTGGACATGATGACAATTCAGCTATTGAAAGCACTGACATTAGAATATTCTCAGTGATCCATTCTGGCCTTAAGTATTTATTAAGTAATATTTACTCCTAAGATATATACCTATAAAACTGAATGAAATTGCAAACATGCGATAAACACATTTCTCTCTGCATTCCAACTGGCCTCCTTCCTCACAGGCACCTCTGGCGCTTATCAAGCTGTTCCTGCTTCCTGCTCTCTCTGCCCCCTCAGCTCCCTTCTGTGGGACATGTCGATGTGCTTCTCCCACAGTCACTGTCTTTATCCACATCCCCTACCCACCCTAACCCCTCTTGTTATTTTTCTCATTCCCTACTGATGTGGGAATAATGGGATCCCAAGGCTGTCCTTACAGTATAATTAAAGTATGAATTTCTAGGAGTTAGAAATTGCACACCATTTTTATTATGTTTCTATAATAAAGCCAGGTATCACAGAGAATTAAAATTGCTTTTTCTGAGCAGATTACTTGGTGATGATTTTTTCCCTTTGGTTGTGTTGTTTTAAGAGAATTGGAGTTGGAAATGAGAATAGGTTCATCCATTCTTTTTTTTTTTTCCTGAAAACACCTCTATCTTTCATGTGATATATATCCCCCTAGATCCTGGGAACATGTTGTAAACTTGTAACAGATGGTGATGAAGCTTCACATTTTTATACAATACATTTTTTAAGATTCTGCATTTACTGCGTGCATCTTCCAGGAAAAATGACCTTGAATGAATGAAGTCATAGTTCGAAGGAAAAACACTCCTCAGATAAACTAGCATAGAAATGATGAGTCAATTGGGTTTTGTTTTGTTCTCCTCAGTAAGAAGAAATAATTTCAGATGAAAAACAGAATTCTGAAACAGGAATCAAAGGTCATCTTAACACTGGAGGTGTATCGTTAATTGTTCTAGGAAACCCACTTAGTCTGTACTGAACAGAACTACATGGAAGATGGGGTATCACTGTCTGTGAGTAGAAATGCTGTTTACTTCACTTGGGTGATGCTGGGGGCTTACCAAAAATTGTTCTGGCATATCTACCAGCACGAATGTTAGGAGGGTTCTAACACGGAGTGCTGATATTTTATGAATGTTTTATCACTGGCTTGGAAACAAGAAGTTTGCAATTGAATCAACAGTATGTCAGACAGACAAAATATTAAAAAATAAAACCCAGAACATTAGCGAGAATTACTAATGTTCCTATTGTAAAAACAAACTGAAGTTAATAAGAAACTTGATCCTCTTAACTGATTAACAAAAGTCAAGTTTTAATTGCATGGCTTTCCAGAGAAATCAAGTGTTACTACGGACTCAAGCACAAGTTGTTCAGAGGACCCAGCAAGGAAGGCAACTGATGCATATTCAGTAACCCACCTCTTTTTTCGACAGCTTCAATGCATTGCTTTACAAACCATGGAACTGTGGAATTTTCTCGTTCACACACTGTGTGCAGATGAGAGCCAAAAATTTGATCTGCAAAAGAAACAAAGATGAGCTTCATTAAAATCCAAGCTTGCGTTGTTCTTTAATTTGATTCTGTTTCCATATCCAACAACGCATGCTGAAATCTTCATCTTGCATAGGAATTGATTTTTGTGCTTTAATTTCAAAGTGTCTATGGCAGACACACAAAGAGTGTACACCCATTCTTTATAGAACAGGACCCTGGCCTCAGAGTGAGACAAGTAACACTGCCATTGATTAGGCATCAAGGAGGAGTAAGTTAGTCTCTGGGCCTGAACTTCTTCGTCATCTATAAAATAATGATATGGAACTAAGGTAGCCTTCATAGAATAATTAAGCATATTGTTCTGGGTATCCTGTGTACTTTAGAAGTTATCAGCAGTTAACAAGATTACAGTTTTGTCAGTGTATTTAAGACATTCACCCTGCAGCTGAGAGGTATTTGATGGAGGATGTTGCAGGGAGGTACTTAGAAGTGACTTGCCTTGAATGCCCATCCTCTTGTCAATCTTAAGTATTGCCTTTCTGACCAGTCCCAACCTGGAACCTTGCTATGTCAGCCTGATGTCTCCAGTGACATGCATTCTTTGGTATAGCAGTTTCTCGGGGTATTTGTGGGTGCTTCTGGAAAGTCCTTGTGATCAAAATGGCTTAGTAACTTAAACTTAATCAGAGCCAAACAGATTTTAAGAAGCTCATTTAAGTGAGTTGTATATTTTTTAGAGCCCACGACATGCATGTGTGAATTTCTCTAGTTGGTGGAGGAGGCATTATTCTTCACACTCATTTTGGTAAAATCTTTTTATTTCAGAAGACTTCTCTCTGGACTAATGCTCTGAGAGTGTGCTGGGAGATCCTGGCCATTCCCTCTCATTTAGAACAAGTCTGATGCTCCCTTGCACAGCATCTTTGCATTTGTGATTGTGGTTTGGATTTAAAATGTCTTCTGAAGACCCATTTATTGAAGGTTTCACTTCCCAGCTGGCAGCATTACTGAGAGGTGATTGAATCATAAGGGCTTTGATCCAGTCAAAGGATTAATCCATTGATGGATGCAAATTGGATGGAATTATTGGGAGGTGGTGGAAACTAGAAATTGGGGCCTGGTTGGAGGAAATCAGATGCTGGGGGCATACCTTGGGTGAGGCAATCTTCTTCCTGGCCCCTGTCTGCTTCTCTTTTTGCTTTGCCACATGCCCCTGCTACTGTGGCACATGTCCCCCTGTCACAAACTGCTGTCTTCCCACAGAACCGAAGCAGTGGATCCTGCTGACTCTGTCCTGAAACCAAACACTAAAAGAGCACTTTCCTTTCTTAGTTGGCTTTCTCAGGTGTTTTGCTCCATTTAGAATGTACTTTCTCATAGCTGATTAGGAGTGTTTGAAATATCTGTGTCATTTCATAGTTACCAATGCTCAGTTACTATTGTGGCCCATAGTAGATACTCATAGACTAAATTTTTAAAATTATTTATTGTTTTTATTTTATGTGTATGAGTGTTATGCCTGCATGTAGGTAAGTACACCCATGTTGTGCAATGCTCACAGAGGACAGAAGAGGCTGTTGGATCCCCTGGAACTGGAGTTACAGACAGTTGTTAGCTGCCATGTGGGTGCTGGGATTTGAACCCGGGTCTTCTGTAAGAACTGTCAGTGTTCTTAACCACTGAGCCATCTCTCCGGCCCCCATAGACTAATTTTTAAATAATGATTAAACATGCACAGTATAAACTGCATTGTTTTTGCCTTAAGTGTATGTGCAATCTATTCCCAATATTGTGGAACCATCACCATCAATCACTTCAAGAACTTATTGCAGTAGCATTGATATTTATTACTAACATTCAGATTACTATGTGGTGAATCCAAGGGCATTCCATTTTGATCAGAATGAGTCAGAGTCCCTCTTGTGAGTTCCCATGCTGTATGGGATCTGCATTCCACTAACTGTTTTCCTTTGGGCCCTCTCTGCCTCTCTGGAAACTTGTCAGTAGTCCCATTGGCCAAATGTCTGTTTCTAATCCCCGAGCACTTTGCCCCAGGGGTTGTGTTCCTGTTATATCATCTGGGTGGTCTTTGGTCAAATTGTACCTTCTTACCATAGTCTTTACTAGCCACCTTCAAAAATGGGTGCCACTCAACTCCATTTTACACACCAGCTTCTCTGCCTTCTTTTTTCTTGGGACACACTTAACTACACTTGGCAGGTTAGACGAATGTTCACTGAGTAGTTTGTTTACCTTGCTTAGAATGCAAGCCCAGAAGAGTCAGGACCATACATTTACTATGGCCTCCAGGATGCAGATGATGTTTGGCACATACTCAAGTTCAATAAGCATGTTTTGAATGACCAGCTGCAAGGCATTATCTTAAACATCAGTAGAGGTAATGTAGAAAATTTTAAAACAGAAAGAAAATAACAGAATGCCAAGTGGCATATTATAAAGCATACTGAAGATGGCATATGCTGAAAGTTCAAGAAAGTTGGAATTTTCAACCATTACTTACAAAATGCACTGGTGTGAGTTGGTAGCAACTTAGAATGGAGAGACTCAAATAAGGTAATGCATGGCTACTAACAGCGATACTAAAATATGCATGCTTGTATGAGAAACAGAAAGAAGGTAGATGGAAAACCCAGATAGTATAAAGGAATGGGGAATAACTGTACATGATTTGAATACTTGATGAAGTAGTGGTTTTTTTTTTTTTCCCAAACAGTGAGCATCCCTATAATAAGAGAGACATAAGTACTATCTAAGAAAAAAATATCTAGAATTTCAGGTCAAATAATTTAAGTATTAGTCAGGAAGGATTTCTATAAAGTACAAATTTATTGGTGGTCTTTATATTTTAAGTCGGTTTCACAAATGTTTATTGACTTTTCTATCTTCACAATAATGAAGTAGGCATTTTAAGTTGTAAAAATGACACCAAGGTTTTTCTAATATTGTAGCAGGCATCATAAAAGGTACTGAATGCTAAGAAAGATGTGCTTTGGTGTAGGTGTAATGTCTTGTCATGCCTTTTAGTACAGATATGATGCATTTGAGTGTGTGTGTTTGAGGGGGGGGAGGGATTGCTTTGCAAAACAGAGGTCATTCAAGGAAAACTGGTGTTGTTGTGAAGTGAGCGTTTGATTGTGAACAAAGCTTGTTTCTGTTTTACTTTTTTATATGTGGCTCCGAGAGAGAGGGAAGGACATTTTAGGGCATTTCCTCTTTAATTCAGTCAGGTATCTATGAAAGACAATCCTCAGTGCCTACAATATGGTAATCACAGAGTCTGTGAGCATGGTAAGATACTGCCCAGATCCCTCTCCATCCTCTAAAAACATCCTGTCTAGTGGAAACAGCAGGTTAGGAAATGGGAAGAATATTCTGTCTTGAAATACCTCGTGCCTGGTGAAGCATTGTGGGAACACGGCAGGGGGCACAATAGACCAGTCTTGAACACCATGGAAGTCTTTCCAGAGAAGAGCCAGGTCTCATGGCAAGTAGGCCTGGGGCTGAATGGCAATAAAGGGACAAGGGCCTTTGGAGAGATGGAGGAGACTATGCACCAGTGCGGGGGGAAGGGCAATGGCAAGACTGATGTGCTGCACTAGGACGCGCTCATCACCTGTTGAGATCTTGATGAATTCAGCGTGAAAAGGAGATGAAGACTCTATTTTCAAATGTTTTTGTATTATGTTATTTGACAGATAATATTAATCTCCTGTAAATAAGTACTTCTTTGACAAGTTCCTTGTTTTTTAAAATGTACTCAGGTCAGCCAAATGCTGCCTCAGGTACAGGTGCTTGCTATCAAACAACCCAAATTCAGTCCTTGGGATCCACATGGTGGAAAAAGGGAACGACTCCTGAAAATTGTCCTCTGATTTCTACATGCCCACCATGGCATGCAGGCATCCATAGCAGCACACATTCAGGCACACATGAAATAAATAAATGTAAATATAATAGAATCCATAAGACAGAAGTTAAGAATGATCTCTGCTGCCCTCTACCTCCCTGCATCTCTGGGTGCTTGGATGGTCTGGACCAGAAAACACAAAGACAATGACTTGGGCTACTATAGGAGAGTTTTCTTTTTTCCTTACATAAGGAAAATAGATAAAGGGACATTTTCTTTTTATTTTTCTCACTTTGAACATCATCTTGCAATTATACTTGGTGCTACTGTAGCAATCTTGTCATCATGAGACAAGTTGAGAAGGAAGGCTAACTTGCTTTAAAAAGAAAGCAATGAAAACACTTTAAAAAACCCCAAATATAAAAATTCCTTTATCCTAAAACACTTTCTCTAGATTTCTTACACATGAACCATTGTTTTAAACAGGATATTCTGTTACTTGCAGCCAAAGACATCATAGCCAATATGGTGTGACATTAACAGGTTTTCGTGCTGTCTGAGTAAAGTGTTATTATTATCATAGTTGTATTTGAAGAAAAGGCTTGGTAGTACTTTATTAAGAACATGGAAGGCACAAAGAGTGAAGATTAGATACCAGAAGATTAGTTAAGCAGCCAATGCAGTGATTAGGAAAGATACTGTGACTACCACATCAGAACAAAGGTATAGATTTAGTATTGTTAATGATTCTCATCTTCTGACTTAGACTGTGTATATATATCCTTTGCCACGTGACTATAGAGTTCCATTTTCAGAGTGGGACACATGGGTTTCCCCATATCCTTCCATACTAGGCTTGAACTGCAATTAGCTTGTGATGCAGTGTGAATGGAAAAGTGACAATGCAGCTTGACCGAAACCTGAAAAAGCACGGCAGATTTCCACTCCTCCTCCTGCTTCTTTGCTGTCCAAAGAAGACTGTCCCTGTCCAGATACTGTCCTATCAGCCTGGGCTCCAGGATAAACACACATGGCCAGAACTAAGGCCAACATGCCCAAGTATTCTGTACCTTAAAGCAGAGTCACACAGCAAAGACAGCCGTAGGTCAAACCAGCCCTTGTCACATACCATAGAAATAGGTGCTCTTATGTCACAAAGTTTTGTTTGTTATGCAGAGATATCTAACTGATACTGACTGGTTTATGATGAAACATGATCTAAGCTCTGCTGCCCAAATGAAAACAGAAATAAATGTCAGGACATAAAAACTGAGACCAGAGAGGAAATGAAATTAAAAATACTAAATTTGTCAAGAATATGGAGGTATATGCACAGTTCAGTTGTGTGGAGACGTCCCAAAGTAAATTGCTTACCCCTTAAAATGTGCATTCATTATGCATTACCAAATATTATGATACTTCTTATTCAGTGTTTTTAATTCTACCCAACTCAATCCAGTGAGTGTTTAATGAACACCTAACATGTACTGGACAATGGAAAGAGTAAAAATATTAATTAATTCACTCAGTAACTATCTATCACATGGCAAAGACAAGGTAGACAGACTATGCTGCAATCTGAAAAGGCCTAGAGCTTAATGTATGGTTCCTATGCAACTCCAACAAGAGCTACAACAGAATGTGATTTGTGCTGTTACAGTAAGTGATACTGATTATTCATTGAGCACTGACATGATGTCAGACATGGTTCCTATAGAAGCTCCCCATCTTCAGATGAGCTTATAGTCTGATAAATTCATTCCAAGTTGAAAATATCCTGTGTTAAAGTGTGCTTCATACACCTGACCTCCAGAACATCAAAGCTTAGCAATACAATTCTTGATGAGCTATAATTTGTTCATTGTTATGCTTGTGTGGCTGACTGGGAGCTGGGCCTCACTGGTGTTGCTCAGCACTGCAAGAGAGCATTGTACCACATAGCCCAGGAACAGATCAAAATTCAGGTTTTGAGTACAGTTTCCATTGTTTTTAACTATTTCAAAATTGAAAATGTAAGGTGAACTGTCACAAATTGGCGGCCATGTATAGATTCTAGTATATTTAATCATCTGACCACTCCTCATTGCTTTGATTGTAGACAATATTACTGTACTAATTTTACAGAAGAGAACGGAGTCACGGGTAGAGAGTCATGGGTAATTGAAACACTGTTCCTGGTCACCAAGCCTTGGCCTCTGGGCAGCACATGACAAGGATGCAAACTAAGCAAATGAAACTGAAGTGGAGAGAAATCCAAGTCAGTGGGTTTGGGAGGAGGATGTGGGTGGTGATAGAACCACTGCACAAGGACAACCTCTGTGCTTTCTTCTTTGGTTGAGAAAGCATGAAAGGTTGGAGAATGCCAGTGGTGGGAACCCTGAAGTGGAGTTAGGGAATTCAGATGCAGCAGGATGGTGGTTCAGACGGAACATGAGATGCAATCCTTGGTTTTAACAATTGCCAGGATATGGGTGATTGTAAGGAAAACAGTTTTAGGAGAACAATGGCACCGAAAAGTAGATGGTCATAGTCAAACTTTGAAAAGAAGGTGAGGGAGAGATGAGTTAGTTATAAGGGAACATAATACTTGAAATTTGGCTTGGAGATAGGTAGGAGTGAAATCAATTGCAAGGCGTTTTTGACTGTTGAGTCTGGGAGGCTATACTGGGCAGTCATGTGGGAGTGGGAGGTACGCTACTGCCACTCATTGGGAGGTCCAGGGAGTACAGGTGCTCCTAACCTAAATATGCTACATTTCACTAGATAGGAGAGAAATGTTTTACTATTAGGCAGACTGAAACTTCTCAGCTCACTTAGGGTCTCCTTTAAAACTTGCAGTCCTTGCTCAAGAAGATGTGGCTCTGGGGTATAAGAGCTGGCTGAGCCTGATTAAATCAAGGTTGTCTTATGGCTCAAAGTGAGGCTCCCTTCAAGAAATTTAAAATTTAGAATTTCATCTCTAGAGATCTGAACTACAAGGCTGCCTTGATTTAGGCACTGGGGACTGCACAAGCACTTCTGAGGTGGCTAAATGCAATGAATGAGTGAACACAGGAATCCATTTGCAGAAGCTGGCAAATGGAACTAAGCTCTTCCCAACAGCCAACCCCAGCGACAGCATCCTTTCCGTGGAATTGACCTTCCCATGCCATAATTACCACTAGGCTCCCTCTCACCCTTTGTGATGGAACTCCTTTCAGGTGTTCTGTATATTACTACCACAACTCTAACTACAGCATGGGTATAGCACTGCTCGTGAGTATGGAAGAGAGAAATAACAATAGAAAGGGCCAGCATTGACAAAATAGTTCAGTGGGCTCAACCCTTCCTGTCTGTTCTCCTGTCTTCATGTAAGAACACCCTGGTTTTCTTTTGGATTAAAAAGCTATCATTTTGTCACCATTTGTTCCAGGTAATGATGACCCTGTCATCTCCAGGTCCACGGGTGAGCAATACTTCCTCTCCTTCACCACAGAAATCGGCTTAGGAATGATCACATGGCCCATGTGGTTCCTGTCAAGAAACTCTGGAGTCAGTTTCTGGTGCTGAGAAGTGTAGCCCTTTCCACAGGAAAGACTAAGCTCTGAGTCTATAGAGATCGTCTCCCACTTCTGCAAAGACATACAGGAAAACATCGGCAAACCAAAGAGCAGAGCTGAATGACAGATAAGAATTATGCAGCATTTTCTGCTCCTAGATTCAGTCACACCTAAAGCTATTGATACCCCTTAGAGTTTTCAATCAAGTAAGCATACATTTCAGGTGTAGGCTGCACAAGTTTCTAACAATGGCAGCTGAAAGAATCTACAGCAGAACATTAGCCTTCAACATTAATGATGAATTACCCATTAGAGGGCTGATGAAACAACTTTGCATCGTGAGAAGTGCTAGAAAAGACTCATAGAGGCTAAGTTAACATGTCAGCTGAATTTCAGGGTGGATTTAGACTTGCCTTCCTCTTCTAGATCTGATACTGTCCAGAGTTTGGCATGCCAAGGAGGACCTTCACATTATAGCAAAGTATTTGAACCTCAGACCTTCTGTCTTAAAATAGTATAGACCAGAGGAAGGAGGGGGAAGATTTTCTGTTTCTTTGGCAAACTTATATGACTGACTTCGCCCCTATCTTTCATTCCTGTTGCCTGGCACACCATTAAGGATTATTTCTGCTTTCCTCCTCCTTATGGGTATATTCCAAAAGAGGAGCCTTCCCAGAACCCCCAGTTTCTAATTCCCCACCTCCATTCCCATCTGTGGGCTCCCTGCTAAGCTTTTCTTCCTCTCTTAACAACTTTTCATATTTAGAAAATACCTCTTGCCTGAGGTGCCAATATTTTTGGAATCCTCTGCAAACGTCTCTGGCCTTGGCAAGTGTGATCATTATATCTCTGTCCTACCACTGCAGCATTTATACCAAGGGTGGCAGGCAACACACTGTTTGGAGAAAATCCATTTTCTGTGATTTTTCATTTAAAGCATTTTTGGTAAGAAAAATAAATAGACCTTCCACATGACTGCACTTATAAATCATGTTGTTTACATAATGAATTAGAGTTTAACTAGAGAATGGTGGATTTTAATCTTTAAGCTCTCAAATTTTTGAGCTATTTAGTTAGTTCATGAGCATAACCAGGTTAAGTCTCCAAGAGTACAAATTAGCTCCATTCTCCCTCCTCGTTCCTGCATAGTTTTTGACAAATTATGGAAAGAACACCCGTAATGGGATCTTTGTCAGCTAGATTCCAAATGAATCAAAACCATGAGGAGAACTACTCAATACAGGCAGTTAAATGTTCAAATAATGTGATAGTGTTATCATCATTTACCCAGCAGACAGTCTCCACATGCTTTTCAAAATGATGTTCTGCTTTCAGGAGAGTGGGCTACCACTGCAAGGAGGATGACACATGTGAAGAAAGAGAGGGAGGCAGAATGCAGGAACAGAAAACCAGACTGCTCAACTTAGAAGCAAAGCAGGAGACAGACGGGTAATGGGGTGTATTGGTTGAGGTGTTTGTTGCTAGCAGCAGCGAAACACACAGCCCTGTGTCTGTATTCAGCAAAGGGA
Source organism: Nannospalax galili (assembly GCF_000622305.1). NCBI lineage: Eukaryota > Metazoa > Chordata > Mammalia > Rodentia > Spalacidae > Nannospalax > Nannospalax galili. Next base: position 9,478,693 of record NW_008360320.1, read on the forward strand.
AGTTTATTTGAAAGACTCTGAGGCATGGAAGTGGGAAGGAACTCAGTGCACTGACTAAAAGCTGGGACCAGTCTTGGAGAGTCTTAGAACTCAGAATGCTCAGGAGGCCCATGAACTATAAGGCAGGAGAAACACCAAATTTTGTATCACAGATAGCTGCCAGCCTCTGCCCCAGTACCAGCACTGGCTAATGACTTCTAATCATCATCTACATCCTTTCCAGTAAAGGATGTTGCATGAGATAATGTGATACAGCGTGCACTGGGAGAGAAAAAACATACCATCCTTGCTTTCACAGAAGGTCACATTTACTTTGAATTCACATTTTTCTTCCACCAAAATACCACATACAGGAAGATTATTTTTTAGTATGTTACTATAGGGGAAAGGAAGGGGACACTAGAAAATGAAAATAATATCCTCACCATGGGTAATTTCAACAGTTTAAATTCATTCATTCATTAGTTTTAAACTATAAAAAAGAATTTGGAGTCTCTCATTTCTTCTCCCTGTTTCAGTTCCATGCTCAGAACTACCTCATCTTCTCCTTTTAAAGTACTCACAACACGAACTGTTATGGATTCAGAACTGTTTTAAAACTTCACTGAGAATATATAAAGAAGTGGGTGATTTGAGTGAGCACTACAGTTTATTTGGTAGCTTGTGTCTTTGTAAGAAAATACAGAAATGCATATCTAGTGCTAAAGATGATCATACTATATGCATCAAAAGGGTTTCAGAAAGTACTGCTTTTTCTTGTGAAGCTTCATGGCTTTGATTATAAACATTAGCTACTGCTTTTTGGTATATACATATAAAATATGAGGCTAATTCTCTGCTGAACCCCCAATATGTAGAGGAAGGATACCTTTTATTGCCTTGTGATTTTTTTCTCATAAGAAGCGAGTATAGGACAAAGCTTAATGTTTTCAACTTTTAAGCAGTTTAGAATCTAAATTTACACTCTGGGTTGTAGCTCCAACTGGCCTGGAACTCTCTATGTAGACCAGGCTGGCCTCAATCTCAAAGATCTGGCTGTCTCTGCCTCTGTCTCCAGAGTTCAAGGATTAAAGGCACTTCCATCATGCCTGGCTCTTATTCATTTTTTAAATTTCATCAAACTTAACAATTCTACAGTCTGGACAATAACAGTGCTAACAACTAAGGGAAGACTGGCCTGGAGATCTGCCTAGAGAATTCAGAGTTCTCCAGTCAGGGTCAAGGTGAGTGAGTACCTGCAGCTTGTGCTGAAGATGGATGGCTGCCTGCAGCAGGAGAAGCATCCTTTGACAGGAGCAGACTAAGGGTAAGCAGGTAGCACCTGGCAGACAACTGCAGAGGTCTTCCTGGACCTTTCTGTGCTTTTCTTTCCCCCTTGCCAGGCTCCTAGCAGTGTCCACTTTCCAGTTTCACTGTGGGTTCCCTTCTATGAGGTCTCTTTTTAGCTCCTAAACTTATATTGAAATAAAATTCTCAACTCTACTTTGCTCTGATTAGTGAAATGAGCACTTTGGTGAGTCTAGCAGCCAAGAGAAAATTTGCATCTCAAATGAAGAGTCCATCAACTCAAAGGAAGCAAGGAGCCTGGAATTCTGTCTTCTTTAGGCAGCAACTTTGTCTTATACTTTTCCCTTCTGCGTACCCCAAGCTGCACCCCACCCCCCATCAAAACAGTGGAACGGTCTGATCACGTGAATCTTTTGTGCATTTTTGTCTTCACCCATTCAGCTCATCCACCCAAGACTATTTTCAATGTGGGGTTGGACTAGCGAAATGACTGTCACTGCATAGCTTATATATACAAACGGAGTACACAGACACTTGGGCACATTAATACATAATCTGAAGTCAGATGCCGCTAGGCGCTATGGAAAAACAAAGCACAGAGCTAGTCAGTGGTGGTGTTAGGGGTGACCTCTCTGTAGCAAGGGCATTTGAGAGACAAATGAAGGGAAGGACTGAGCCATGTATATGAACGCACAGGGAAAATGGTGAACGCAATGTGGCTGGAGAAGGCTTTAGGCTTAAAGGGAGCACAAGAATGGCTGAGTGACCAGAGTTGGGTAAAGAAGCAGTGCAGCCGCAGATGGAATCAGAAAGGTAGACGAGAGGCCAGAGCAGGTCGGAACACGCGGGCCACAGGAAGTCCCTACACGTAACTTTAAATATGATTTTATGCAAAGGAACTAGAGGTTGTTGAGCAGGGGAGTGACACAGTATGATTTACATTTCTAAATGATCTTCCCAGTTGTTGTGTGGAGTCTAAATTTAAGGAGGTCAAGGGAGAAGCAGAGAGGTCAGGGAAGGGGCTGGTAAAATATCCCCAGGGAGAGAATGGTGCTTGGATAAAGATGTTAATAACGGAAGTGACTAAAAGTGGTTTAATTTAGAATATATTTTTAGGCAGGATTTGCTGATGGAAGTGAAAGAGACAAAGTTAGAGTGGAGGGTAACTCCAGCTGGCACATGGCTCTGGTATTTCCTGAAATAGAGAACACGTGGGAGCCAGGGAATCAAGGGTTGCTCTGGATAAATTTGAGATGTCTACCAGGCACCCAAGGAGATGTCAAATAGATCTTTGAATATGCAAGTCTGGAGTGTGAGGCTGACGTTTTAAGTTGAGAGCATCAACCTATAGATGGAATTGGAAGCCACAGGACTGGAATATTTCAACCCCAGAATGTTGGAATAGCATCTAATAGTTGGAGAATGAAAAAGAATAGTGGAAAGAAGTCCAACGGGCAGGGCAGGGAAGAGCAGGACCATACAAATGGGTGTCTCCTACCTGAGGTTCAGGACGAAGGAACAGGAACCTGTAAACAAATAACTACCTTAAAACTCCTGAAACTTTCCTGTCTGACTCTTTTCTTTCCTTATCTCTTTCTAGGCAGCAACTCCTTAGGAAGTAAAGAACTTAATAAAAGGGTCTCTGAACTCCCAGCTACAGCTCATAGTCCAAAAAGAGGATATTAAAATATGGAATGACAGTTTGGGGAAAAAAGAGATGCGACCACCAATTGGAAAGAAGACGAGGATAGCTTTATGGTATTAGTAACTTTCAGCTGAATAGACGTTTATTAAGTGAAAAGAGAACATTCAAAGTAAAAGAATTTCTACCTAGTAGGAAAAGATAAATATGCCTTCTTCCTCTTGTATTTATGTGTATGAATTTATTATACATTATGTATTGGTACCTTCAGTCACTTAATGGATATGTACACCAATGAAAGATGGATAAAACTGAGTAAGAGAAAGGATTTATAAAGGAAAGTGATTCAGTCATTAAAGACTGTGATGTGATTGTCTCACTTTGAGGGAAATATATTTTAGTTCTGCTCTTGCCTTTTGGATGGTGAATGTGGCCAGATTTTGTTTAGCAGAATGTTTATTTCAAGGGGATTTGACAGCATTTTGTGTTTTACATTTGCCTCTCTTCACCTCATTAGAATTGGGGACAAGGTCGACAGAGGAAGGAGAGTTGTTTATAAAATTCTAGTCAAATTTTTCTAGCTTCTTTTATATTTTTGCAGCAACTCTTTATATCCTTTTAGTAGGAACTTGTTCATGGAACTCACTTACCCTGTCACATAACTTAGTGTAACTAATCTGAAACAAAACTCTGATAAAGTATGATGTTCTTGAAGTAAGGAGGAACCATTTTATTGAGGGGTTGATACTACTGTGAACTCAATAATTTTATTTTTGTTTGAGTGACAAGTCTGAGGAGAGAATCTGATACATAAAATTTATCCAGGTAATTGAATGAACTAATTCTAAATCAAGGCCAACTAATAGAGACTACAGCTAAAAGCGTCATTCAATGATTAAGAATTGAAATATAGTTTTTGGTTAGGGAAAGTGAAGAAAATTTAACTCACTCCAGATTTAAGCAAAATCCAGGCAAGAAGACTGTATTTCTCCTAATATCAGCATAGATTTGTTAGAATCCCAAGTGGTAGGACTGCAATTTATTTGCATGAATGCGGGGTTCAATAAGAAAAGACTCAAATTCAGTAGAAGTAAAAGTGCTTAATGATTTCAATAATACTTGTAATCTATTAATATAAGAGGTTTGAATATCTATAATGGAGTCTCTTTCACTTGGGTCTTAAGGGTCTAAGTCTGTAGCACTCAGCACTAGGTAGATGCTGACAAACCTGAGAGGAAAACACTTCCGGTTGAAAGCACTTTCTCTCTCAGCCCCAGGTTAAAAGCTGTTTCAGGATTCTGTGAAAGGCAATCTTTAGTCCTCAGCTTCAGCTTAGAAGTGGCTTTGATGAAAAATGCTTTGAGGCAGGTAAAGGATTTTATAATGAACCATATTAAGAGTCAGGGAGTCACGTGGTCCTGTGGAGCACTGAGTAGCTTGGCGGAGGTGTGTGTACGCTGTGCTTAGGAATGTTCATTCTCTGGGGGTTGTTCTGAGCAGTGTGGCTCGCTAGTTATTCTGTATAAATAAACTGAAACATGTCCAGGAGTGTAATTGCAGAGGAGGGATTATAAGCCCAGATTAGATGGCCATAATGCAACAGTTCTGAAAGCATCTTTGTCTTTGGGGGACTCCTAGTCAAATAGTGTGTGCTCCTCATTTTTTATCTCCTAATGCAGAAAGGGGTAATACAAGCACATTTTGAAAACACCTATTCTATCCAAAACTTCCTCACTAATTTGAGTGAATAGGCACCCAGTTGTGAGGTGCTGCTTGTGGTCTGAACATTTTCTGGGCAGGGGACATAAGATAGAAGAGACACCTCAGCTCGAAGTCTACTGAGCTGGCAGATTGATGCCATCCCCCTGCATGTTTTCCTGTAAGAGTTGATATTAGTTGAAGTCCTGCCAAGGAATTTTGAGCTTGGAGACGTCAGTGGGAACAGTGAGAAAAGGCAATGATACGTGTACTCTAGCTGTCCAGGGACTAGGAATGAATTCAGAGGAGAACAGAGCAATTTTCTCACCTTGTCTAATTCAAAGTCTCAGACTATTGCTTTAGGTCTTTGAACACCACCTTCAATGCAGGTGGGGAAGAAGAGCAAAGAGCAGTCTTTCATTATTTTCCACAGACAGAGTGGCTCCTGGAACACAGGGGAAAGGACAGGGATGGACAGCACCTGCGAGCACCCAGGCTTGGGGGTTGGGGGTTGGGAAGGGTTCTGCAAGCTTAGTTGTTCTAGGCAGGGAAGCAACTAACAGAGGGTGCTGGTTGCACAGTTATAGTGAGATGCCTTCTTTCAGCAATGTGTGGACAATAGTATATAAAAGAAGAAACACGGGAGAACAGGAGGGAGTAGAGGATAGCTATTGCAGGCAACACAGTCCAGCCACTCCCATACACAGCTGGGGAATTGTGATTATACAGGGGGAAGCCATTCACACCACAGTTCTGGGGACTTTGCCATTAAGATTTTATAAGAACTAGTCAGACCAGGTGACAGGCACCTAATATGAACAATTGCCTTCTCACGTGTCTATCAGTTTTCTAGCGGATCCAATTGTGTTGGCTACGACATGACTTTGTTGAGGCAGAATATTTCTTTCTAAGCAGTGCTGAAGTGTCTGATTTTGTGGACAATTTACTCATCTTTGTGGTTCCAACAGCCACTTTATTGTTTGGCACAGGATAGGTCCTCAGTAAATGTTTGCAAAGTAAATGAAATAAAAAATTCAGAATTTTTAGCAAAATTGCAAAATTGCTTATAAAAACTTTTTCTACAAACTTTTTCTACAAAAAATTCAGAACTTTTAGCAAAATAGAAAAATTGCTTATAAATTTTTTTCTGCAAATTCCTTACCCTAGAGTAGTACAAAACACCTACAGTAGACCCTTCTTGTCATCAAACCCTCTGTGTTTTTATCCCAATCAATCACTGTATTCTCCAGGCTTTCTAAAAATTATGCAGTTCAAATAATTTGCCCATTTCTTTCTCCACAGTCTAAATGCTTTAACTCAAAGACTCAACCTAAAGACCACAGAATAAAGGAAATATTAATCTTTTTCACACTTTCTTCATGTAATTTCCCAAAATTTGTGACCCGAATACTCCTTAAAGCATCTGACAGTTGATGTATTACCCCATAGTTTTGTACATTTATCTTCCTCACTACTCACATTTGGGGACTCGGCTTTGTGTGACTTTGTGCCCTCTTGTCGCACAGTATTCCAATGTGTATATGTTAGTAGGCAATATGAATAATAATAAAAAATAAAGCATAAAGAAATGTAAGCACATCTCTTCATCTTCATCATTGATTGATAATTGATAATTGATAATTGATATTGGCACAGAAAGTGTTCAATATGCTGATTTTATTAGTATGTCTCAAGTTCATACCATGATTGGTTTCAAAAAATTCAGAATACATTCTCTACAATCAGGAAAAAGAATGCTGTTCACTAGTAAGCCTGGAGTTAGGAATAAAGTATAAAATTAACAGCCACTAGTTGCTAGAGTAATTGCTCTTTATAAAATATCAAGAATCCTAAGAGGTATTATTTAGAATGTGTGAGGACAGATGATTTCATCACCTTGCCCAAATTTATAAAACATGTAAGCAGCAGAGATGAAATTAGACTTCAAGTCTATTTTAAAATTCGGTGCTTCTGATGGTATGCTATATACTGTTTTCCCAAATAAAAGGAATAAAGATTTCCTCTGAACAGCTTAGAAAGAGTTTTGGCTGTCCTGTCTTTCACCATTACCTTATCAGCTCATCATAAGTTCCAAAACTCAATGAGGCAAATAATC
>NW_008360320.1:9485524-9505208 GCF_000622305.1 Nannospalax galili
TAAGTATAGCTGTTGTGCTCAAGTATCACTTTCTCTCCAAAATAGTTGAATATTTTCTAGATGCTCTTTTAACCCAGTATTCAAGACTGGTTGTAATGGAGGCAATATTCCTTTTCTAATATAGGCTATTCCTTGCCTTTAGAGGGTATGCTTGATTAACTAGTACAGATTCCTCTTAGCACATCTCAGATGAGTGTCAAAGCTCTAGCTATGAACATGAATCTGAAGGTCACATCTATGTCCATAACTTCTCAGAGAATCACGTCAGTGATACCAGCAAGTGGCCACAGAGAGGTTCCATCTAGGATTTTGATAAAGTTCACACTGTAACTGCTAATTGTAGGGACAGATCTTTGGACTATAACCTGGAAGGCTTTCCACTAAGACTTACATCAAAGTATTCCTCAGAGAATGTATCTCATTTCCCAAATTATTCTCCAGTGAATTACCTTGTTTTGGATTAGCTGAGTCTGAGTTTTCTGGTTTTCTCATCATTCATCTCTGTTCTGTCACTCCCTTCTATGGCTACAGGCATGCCTGTGGTGTCCTGGTTTATGGGTAGGTCTAGTTTGTGGTTAGACTGTATAGCTATATATGGAATACTTTATCCATGTTACATGTGTACTGTGGCACCTTGAGTTGAACATCACCTTCTTTAGTATCTAATCATCTTTCCTATGTTTAACAGTAGCTTTCCAACCAATACATAGTTTCTTCCAGATTATTCACTCATCCTACAACTATCTGATCTTTCTGATTAAAAGGGTATGAAGTACACACATGAATAGATGAAGCTTATGATAGAGAATTATTATCTCTAATCTCATAGGGAAGTCTGATTTTTAACAACGGGTCTAACCTTGCTTGCCTTTCTATGTTTCTGACTTTTTCAACCAATAATTATATGAACAGATTCATAACCAAAATCAAAATAGGCTTGTTTCTTCTTTTGACATGTTTTGTTTCTAAAAAAAAAAAAAGAAACATTAAATGAGGTCCTGTCAAATTCTTTACATAATATTGAATGGTCTTCTATGTTAATTAGCTTTTTTAAGATAAAATATTGGAACAGGCTCAAGGCCCGAGTGTATTTCAAGTGTGGAGTCACTTCAAGTATTTTGCTGTTCCTCGAATGAACGTATGACAGACCTGACGGAATAATGGCTTTTCTGACTTTTAAATTATTTTGAATTTCAAGATACTAAGATATCCTCAAGACATTACTTTCAGACCATCTGCTTTCTTACTCCTCAGCCTCTAGTTGTGTGATAGATTCCTTCATTGTGAGGTTAACTAAGGCCAGGGCTCTTCCTGCTCCATCTTTTCTTTTCCTCCTATGAATTTGAGTTATAAGTTCAAAGGGACATGCTATGAGTGATATATTCAAGTTAATGGTCCTCACATGTGTTTAACTTGGATGACATCTCCTCTAAAATTTCCCTCCTGTCTAATATGGTTAGATAAGAAAATCATTTTAAAAATTGGAGTGCAACAACAGTTGAAAGAGATCGAAATTTGTCTCTTTTGCTCTGTGTTTCTAAGGGAATTACATCCTCTGGAAACATCAGTCCTAGTGGCAGATTCTTAGGCAGCGATCTGCACAAGCTATCCACCATAACAAAAGCATGATTTGACAGTTGTGTGCATCTCAGGAAGGCATTGAGTCAGGCAATTGTATGATTTTGTTCAGCTATACAGCTTATACTTCTGGGCAAAATTCAAGGAGTAAATAACATCAAAGTTTTAATTTTGGACAAAGTTCAAGAAATAAATGCATAATAAATTTTCTTACACCTATTGACCAGAACATTCATGATGTATTTGTTTTCTAAATTACATCTTTTACATTTTGATTTTCTTGTATGTCCAGGTATACATATTATTTTTCACTATCATTGTTGCTAAGTATATTTGAATCACTTGTTCAAAACCTGATAAAGAATTGCTTCTTATCTGGGTATATTCTAGTGAGCACAATGATTCAGATCTTTTTCAAAATGAGTACGGAAATAGGTAAATATTATACAGCTTCATATTCTTCAACACCCCAAAATTGATTATATCATTATAGAACAATGTTCTCTCAGCTTCATGAAGAGTTTGCAACATTTTTAATGGTAAATTAAAGGTAAGAGAGTAGAAACACTTGAAGATAGAACAGACAGGATATAGAATTGTATAGCGAAGGCCCTGAACTCTTGGAAAAATATAAGAAATTATATATTATAAGCAGCTATTTCTTTTTATAAAATTTAATTGTTTTGAATTTACTGGGTCTTTTCCCTAAGCTAACTACCAAGTCATCAAAATACATTTCCAGAAAACTTTCTTTGTGTAAGGTACACCTGATTTAAGGAGGGGAAATTTTTTTTCTATTCCTCTCCCAAGTTCTTTTTTTTCTTTTTCTTTTTTTTTCCCTTGCGTGAGAAGAAAGTATTCAGAACATGGTTTTAAACAATGAAAACAATAATAAGAGTTCCCAGGGGGATAAGGAAGCGAAGAGGCGGTTTTGTTTAACTTATCTATGATAAGGCACTTTGGAGCTTTGGTTTTTATGAGTTGAAGAAAGAGATGTACATGACACTCCAAATCTTCTATTATGACAGTTTATGCTTTCTATACAGCTTATTTAGCCCAAATGCCTGGGAAATAGACACAATTACCACCTTACGGAATGCTACTTAGCTTTAAACGTTCCCTACAGATTAGAAAGCCACTGCATCACAATTTATCTCAGTGTCTCGAGTTATTTCTTCCTTAAGCTTCTGAATATTTTCATGCAATTTAAAATTTAAATCAAGATTTCTTAGAAATAACTATAATAGAAAAAGAAAGAAAACATTTCCCACACTACTGGAATCTGTTCCTGTGAAATAGCCGCGTCCTATGCTCGTGTAAACTTTAATCATTCACTCTTTCAGCTGTTATCAATTTAAAACCAATGAAACTCCCACACTGAGTCCATTTGAGCAGTCAATTTTAATATCTCGAGGCATCTGTAGTTATTCTGAATTGGCTGCAAAAGCAGAACTAACAAGTTAAGCTCTAACCATAAGTCGACATCAGGCTGGTAAACCATACATCAAACACAGACAGTTAGTCAATACTCCAGTATGAAAAACCAACTAACATTTTTAAGAAGAGCGATATATTCATAATACGTTCAGTAGTCTGGTTTGCATTTCTTCCTTGATGGCTGGGCATTCAGCTTTCTAGTCAACAGGACAGTTTTCAAGCTCCCAAAGAAACGTTTATGGGAAAACTGGTCACTTGCGATCTTTGGGTAATATTTCTTTTAGTGAGAAAAGAAAGGAATTGAGGGTATTTGCCTTTGTGAATAAGAATCTAGAAAGTGTCTTAAATGGTTGCTTTTTATAAGAAAACAGCCATATGTTCTCGATCTTTGAGCACTGCTCTAACTTCAAATATTATGTCATCGTCAGGCCATGTGTCTCAATTTTGTGTTTGGAAAACATGGCTGCTAGAAACACCTCTTTCCCTCCCGGGAGAGACTTCCTGCGGGATTTGCCACCGGTAGAGAGAAGTCCACAATGAAGGAGGGGCATTCCAACAAGATCAAGGCAGTCCTCACTTCCATCAAACCGTTTCTAAATTTTGGGCGATGGAGCCCTGGGGGAGGAGGAGTGCAGGGTGTTTATGACATTTAGCTGCCTTCCTCAGAACTCTTTTATGTACTTTTATCTTCAAAAAGAAAGAGCATATTAAAAGAAAATATCTAAGGAGGAGCAATACTACATAAAGTTTATGTTTTCCCATCTTTTGCCCCAGAAAATGCTTTGATAAAACATACTTGGAGTAACACAGTCAATTTCAAAGGAAACCTGAGAGGTTCACCTTTGAATATTGTGGTTTGACTGGCATGGAGAGACAGCTAATTGTGATTATTCAAATTCTGATCTGACCTATTGCCTTCCTCCCACAGACAAACATAGAAAATGCCGGGAAACGTGATTTTGCAATTGGAACTGTTTTCCTAATGAATGAGTTTTACAGTGACTGAGTTAACTTCTTTTCTGGGCTGAAGTAAGCTTACCATGTCAGCCTGTTAAGCATCTGGGATCAGAGGCCTGCACCTCCACACCTAGCTTGAGGGTGGATAATTTTTAATCATTAATAAGGTAGGGTAAATCAGCAAAAGGGTGGTAATTTTATTTAGAACAGACCTGATTTGTTTTTAATCTTGGAAAGTTATGGAATATTGTTGATATGACAGACATGAATTTGAAGGGAAAAAGATTTGTAAGACCAACTATCAGTAATGGTAACAGTTACCAAAACCACTCACTGAATCTTAGGATATGTCAAATTAAATGTTCTCATTAATAGTTTGTAATTCATAGCAGACTAACACATCTGCTGAATGTGGTCCCTGATGAGCTACTTGTTGTGAAAGCTCTTGTGTATATCATTTTTAGAGACACATTCAACACTCATATACTGTAGATTTTTTAAAAATATTTTGTTTATTATTTTTATTTTATGTGTATGAATGTTATGCCTGCATGTAGGTATGTGCAATGCCCATGGAGGACAGAAGAGGCTATTGGAGCCTCTGGAATTGGAGTTACGGACAATTGTTAGCTGCCATGTGGTTGATAGGATCTGAACCCGGGTCTTCTGCAAGAACAGTCAGTGTTCTTAACCACTGAGCCACCTCTCCAGCCCATACCATAGATTCTTAAATCCTGCTTAACTGTACATGAGGAATCTGCAGACCTCTGCTCTCAAATGCTATGGAAAATTCAACTTGTCTTGTTGCATATGAAACATTTAGCTATCAATTTGTTCAGTTTCTAGATTAGGACGAAATTCTGCTTCAACCTCCTGGAATGATCTGTTTCACCACAGAATGAAATCTCCAGCTAATACTTGGTATGCAGAGTAGAATTATAAAAAAAAATATACTGGAGAAAGTTAATACTAAGGACTGGCTTTGGCTGTTGTTAACAGGGCCTAGAGAAAATGTGAAAAGCTACCACAAACTAAGCTGAAAAACTATGGCCTGCCTGGGAAGCCAGTGATGCCTGTGAGAGAAAACTGTGCTAATGGTATCTCACCTGTGCAGAGGTGGTTTTGAACAAGAGCCTCACATCTTCTCACAGAGGAGAGACTGAGGCTGTGATGAGAGGCTTGAAACAGTTATGGACTACTTCTCTAGAGGGCAGCTGCCATCTGACACCAAAAGGAAATGTCACAGAGGACTGACTTTTGATCACCTGCAACTAACCAGGGATTTTCTTTGGGAAATGTTGCTCACCTTGGTTTGTCTGATGATAGCATATTCCAAAGTCTAAAAACACACATGAACACACACATACACAGACACACACATACATGCAATACACATTCACAAACATATACATGCACACACACACACACACAAACATACACAGATGCATACAAACACACATACAAATGCAATTCGAGATACACAGCATATGCTTAAAGCATGGTATACACTCATAGGGTGAAGCTAAGTCTAACTGTGTACATACTGCTTCTTTATTCACTCTCTACTTCTTTATAGAAATCTGACAGCCCTTAGCCTGGAAGACTAAAACACATAGCCAAATACAATACTTTTAAATGATAGCAGAGTTATACCTACTCTGAGGAGTATATGACAAATTCCATATATAAAACCAACACTTTTCACCAGGACAAGAATGAGAATGGGATTGAGAGGTCACTGACTGCAAACCAAATACCTGTTTCCCTAATATCTTCAATTTGTGGTTGGTCAAACCCATTTATGTTGAGCATATGGATCTGGAGGGATGGTTGTATATGCAAGTTGCGTTCTCATATAATACTATATTCCAACTAATGTCTGTAGTAAAAGGTCTCCTCCCCTAAGAATAAATTCTTGAACCATAAGGAAACCAATTTGTTATACTGGCTTATCTTTTCCCTCTTAACTAAATAGTCCCTTTCTGGATCCCATTTTCTTTCATTTTTCCAAAGTTAAACTCTTTTTAATATCTCATAAGGCCCTAATCATTTCCTGCCCAGCTAACAGGCTGTTGAAAGACATAGGCTCACCATGAACCCAGGTGCACCATTTCCAACATTTCTCCATCTCATGGTGACCAATATTTATTATTAAACAAAAGCTAGCTATGTGATAGTCTATTACCAACACATTTGCTCCTAAGAGCCTTTAAATAACAGAAACTGCCTGGGACCTATTAATGCAAAGGAACCAGGAAGCTTGTAGGCCAAGATAAAGAAGCTTAAGGTTGGCTATTAATTTTGGCTATTATTAAATCATGACATAGCTCACATGTAAGGATCACAGTTCAATTATGAGCCATAAAGAAGTTTGAAGAAAAGAAGATTTACAAGATATTTTTAAGCACATTAGTGCGTATTGTGGAAGTTGTGAGAGTACTTCATGCCCAAGTAATGATAGACCCATGCCCTAGTATATAAATCCAAATATAATTATTCTCAGGCTAACACTGAGAAAGCGGCAGAGTTGAAGCATGTCTCTATTCAAAGCTGCATTGCACTGATGCTCAGACATATTTTGCTGAAATTAACAGTGTGACAATAAGGTTATTTTGCCATATAGTCATTCTAACAAATTATTTTAAAATACTTTGCTTGACTCAATGATTTTAGTATTCATAAACACGACTGTTTAGGGTGCTTGGGGCTGAGAACTTCATCTGCATTTGGAATGACAAATATTTCTTTACTTCTCAATGTAATTGACATATTTTACATAAGTGCTATAACTTTTCAAAGACATTATTTTCTTCTTTGAAAGAAACCTGAAACAATTAGTTGTGTCTGTGGAGGTAATTACCTAAATGTTCCAGCAATTAGATGACACTGTGTAAGTGAATGTAGTTGGGAAGGAAATGAGCACATGCCAATTTACAGACTTTTATAAATAAATATATATTTTCATAATTTACATATTTAGTAGTCTTTACTATAATAAAATTACCAAATTGATGGTCATAAGCCAGACTCAAAATTTCAACTCACTTTTCTTGAAGCCAGTGCATTCTATTATTCTTGCCTTCCTTAGAGACTTGACAGATATTTGAGCAAAATCATTGATTTGATAGAAATAGAATGACCATAAGTAAACAGAAATGGATGCTTCAAAAAAATGAAAGAGAATATTTTTAAATTAAAAATCAAGTCTTGGAGCTAGAGATATTGTTCAGTGGTTACAAGCACTGGCTGCCCTTGCAAAGGACTCGGGTTCATGTCCTAGTACTTACATGGTGGCAAATAACTGTCCATAACTCCAGCTCCAGGGGATCCAACAACCACTTCTGACTTCCACAGGCATTGTACAACATGGGTGCACTTACACACATGCAGGCAATATACACGTAAAATAAAAAAATAAATAAATATATAAAAAATCAAACCCCTAAAGCAACAATAAATTCTAATTTACATCTTCAAACAATTTAAAGAAACACACATATTTCCACATTCTCAATGAATGTGTATAGAGTGCTAGTGCTATTAGGGATGGGGCAGGATGGGCACAAAGGCTCTGGTCTCATGATGTGGGAAAAATGAGACATACAAAAGAAGAGAGAAACAATATGTCTAGAAAATTGAAATTATGATCACTCTACTTGAATAAATATAAAGATTGAGAGATAATGCTGAGAATTCTTCCAGAATATGAGAAAAATTAAGATAGGAAAAAAACAACCAAGATGAATAGTCCCTTAATAAAGATAATCACATAATGAAGCTCTCAGAAGAGGAACAGTGCACACCTGAGAGGAGTCTGTCAGCGTGGAAACAAGGCGAACACACCAGAGTTGAAAGGAATTGTCATACTTGGAATTAAGTGCTAAGCAGAACATATTTGAAAACTATATACATTATATATATGTAGTTTTGTCAACTATATACATTATTTATCTAAAAAAACTTAAATAAAAATTCCCAGTGATTTTGAGAGGAAAAACAAGCATAACCATATAAAAATAGGGCACTTATGAAAGTGGAGCATTCAGTTCTGTCATAGAAGCAGTGGAATTTTATACCCAACTGAGCTACTGGTAAAATATGTGGGCATTAGTTGGGGCCAAAGCTCAGTGGTAGTGCTTGTATAGCATGTTCAAGGTTCTGGGTTTGATACTCAGCACAAAGAAAAGAAGTCCAAAACAAAAGCAAACAAAGATAAAACCTATCAAAAACTTGCCCTCGTTGGCAGACGGGAGTTTTCAAAGCATACAAACAAAAATAACGTGTGGGCATACTGAAGGTATTTTTAGATAATCACAGTTCCATGATTTCTAAATAGGTTAATGGATCCTGTTTCACAGTAATAAAAAGGGATTAGAGCCAGAAGGAAAAATCATGGGTTTTTATAGGAGAACAAATACAACCCAGAACAGCTAAAGAAAATCAGACGTTTTAAACAACCATTCCAAGCTGAGGATCTTTTACGAATTCGGAAGATATTCGGAAGAGAAAGCAGGGTGTGGTAGATTAGAAATACAAACCCGGAAGATGAAAGTATTCAATGACATGAAAACCAAGAAAGCAAGAAGAAAGAAAAACACTGTTTTGGGGGTTGGCACACAAAGTCACAATCAAAATATAAATCAAGTTGAATGGTAATATGATTTTCATTGAATTTTGAAGCATAATCTTTGAAAACAAGAATATCATCACTGGTGAGACCCACAAGCCATGACATTGGACCCATGGATATGTTAATCCAATCTAGAACACTACTTGACCAAAGTGTGTAATATTTACTTGGTCAAAATCAAGCTCATTGTTGTTTTTGTTCACATTTTGATACAAAGCATGGGCAACAAACTTAAAGGCATGCTAAAGCAGAATGAAAGTATTAAGAGAACTTTCAAATAGAAAACCAGGATGACCTTTCTGACCCTGACCAAGGGCATTAGGTTTTGAGTGTGGGAAGAGTTGTGCTTGGGAAGAAAGGAAGAGGAGATCCAGTATGTGGTACTGCAGCAGATGTAGATGACCAATGGAAAGTGGACATGGGGTGCTTTTGAGTTTGTGCACCTGGGGACAAGACAGGGCAGGTGAGAGGGGTTTGGTGAAGCTGAGTCAAGTTCATGCCTTCACCAGGGAAAACATAAACTACTGTTTAAGAGTGATAAAGCAAAACCTCACAACACTAAAGATAAGATAGTAGCAGAAAACAAACCGGTCTGTACCTACACAACAGCGCTACAGGGCTGTGGCGCCTACCTCCAGAGGACCCGAAGACAGAAACCAAAGTGATGTCACCTTGAGAGAAAATGGAATGGGGCTGGAAACATGGCTTTGAAGCATACATCCTGAGGTGTGCTGTTGACTCTTTAAATAGGTTCTTAGTATAAGGACTAAAAGTGGATGTAGTGCGATGCTAATTTCAGTTAGGTTTGTTTACAATAAGATGAACAGAATTGTTTTCTAATCACACAATCCTATTATTGCTATATAATCACACAATTCTATTGCTACACAATCACACAATTCTATTATTGCTAAAAAACACCAACCACAACACTGAATGATAGCTGTCTTTTCTAAAAATGTAAATCTAAGTATTTTTTGTTCACAGAATTTGTGCTATGATTGAAAAGATTACAATAGGACAGCTTGGCTGAAAGAAACTAAAGAACATACCTACCACCCTAAAATATATCCTTGTGCCCATAATCTACATATTAACTGCAGTCAAGTTGTATGTCTAGTGAGAAGCTCGCTGTCATAAACTCCCTTTGGTGTCATGAATACACTTGGGCAGGTGTTTGGGGTCCTGCTGCATGGCAAAGGAACTGCTCTACCCATCTGAGCTGGGAAAATTTCTTCCCATTCTACAATTATTCAGACTTATCTGCTGTCTTGCTTACTTATTATATTTAGTATCACAATGTGCTTTTCTCACTAAACATATTAAAGAAATTAGAAAATGCAACCCATTGAGGGACTTTCCAGATCCAGATTCTAGCCAATGTGATCACATTGTGGCCAGGTCTCCATGACTACAAAACACAGGTTTTGAAGAAGGAGTCTGTGGCACTCTGCTGAGTGTCAGAGTTCACTGAGGGCTGATTGAATTCAGAGCTCAGTTGCCACAACCTTTGGAAACAGTCCACAGAGAAGCAAACATTGGGATGTGGCCAGATCCCTTTAGAAGCAATCCCGGGTGTCGAGGACCACAAAAGGCTACTAGGGACCTTCCATCCACATCTAGAAGACCAGTTTAAAGTACATGATACAAATTCTCCTTTTAAATGTGCTACAGATTCATTTTTAAGATCATTAGCACTCCTTCTAAATATTATTTTTAAAAATATTTTATTTATTATTTTTATTTTATGTATATGAGTGTTATGCTTGCATATAAGTAAGTGCACATGTGTCCCGCAATGCCCACGGAGGACAGAAGAAGCTATTGGATCTGCTGGAACTGGAGTTACAGACAGGCGTTAGCTGCCATGTGGGTGCCTGGATTCAAACCCAGGTCTTCTGCAAGAACAGTCAGTGTTCTTAACCACTGAGACATCTTTCCAGCCCCTTTCTAAATATTCTTCACCTTGAAAGAATTATTTTTGTTTCATTTCTTCCCCCTTCTTTGCCTTACATATGCTAAGACACTATGCTGAGGTACTAAATTTGACTGGCTGGGTACTTTAAATATTGTTTTAATGCATTTTACTCAGCTGAAGAATAAAACTCAGTGGAAGGCTTGAGAAAAGTTCATAGATAAAATTGAAACAAGCCAGGAAGTGCCTACATTTGCATAACTTGATCTGTATTTGGAAAAAAGATTCCACTGAAGACAACAATGGAAGCTTATCAAATCAGAATTACACATAGATTTTCCATAGCTCTGCTAATGAATACTGACTCATTGGTGAGCTATGGTGAAAACTTAATGGAGCTCTAGCTGGGAACTGCACGCATGTCAGTCGTAAACTGCATTAGCACCAGCTTCCAGGCTGTTCTCAGACTCTTCTAGAGGGTGCTGCAGATGTTTATTTGCTTTTCAAGTTTTGACTTTAGTAAGATACTGTTGTTGAATTAAGATGTCTTTCATTTTGTCAAATCACAAAAATGTAAGCTTCATGTAATGTTGGAATTGTTTGGGCTGCTAATTTATTTTCATATCTTTTAAGAAGGCAGGTAACCTGCAGTTGAATCTTTCTATAAAAACAATAATCATCTATAAGATGAACTCTAAGGTAGAACTGAAGGCTGATCAATGAAGTTGACTTGACAGAGTACTACTGAATGCTTCTCAAGGTATGATTATGCCCATTTAATAGATGGGAAAGCTGAGGCTGAGGAAGCTCATGATTTCTTCAGTGTCAATGGGCATGATTGGTAGAATCAAGACCTGAATTCTGATTATGGTAACACCAGGATCCGTGTCTTTTCAGCCCTAGTGGCTGAAGGCTATAGGATTTTCTCCCCCTCTACCTGAGATACATTTGCAGAGGTATCTCCTCATTTCATTTTAGAGAGAACTGTCAATGTCTTGTGCCTCCATATTTCTTCCTAGCACTCTCTCAGACTGACTCAGGGGATCAGGAAACATCATCCAAATCAGGACACATCTGACAGTGATAAAACAACTGCTATTATGTACGCTGGGACAACTTCTGTGAATGGGTGCAGGCCTGTGGGAACATGCTGCCATTCTGACAGGCCATCCCCCAGGACATCCCTTTTCTGCTTCCGCTGCAGAGCCCAGGTCCTCTGCTGCCAACACTAGCGATTCCTTCTTCCTGTGATCTACCACCAACTTTATCTAGTCAAGGATCATTTTCTGGACAACTATTTTTCCTCTGTTACACAGCAGAAAATTTAACAAATAACCTCAGAAGATGAAACTTTCTTGTACCTTTAATAAGCCCCTTTTCTTGCATGGTTTTCAGAGAAGGTCTTCGGGTAATAAACTTCTTCAATCTGCTTTTAACTCGGTTTTTGTCACTTGTATCAGAAGCACTATGATGCAGTCGGAACACTGGAGATTAAAAACAAAATCAGTCTTTCAGTAAATTTCTATATATGATTATTACAAATGGAAGTGTAAATACAAGTGGAAGACAGCAGCTACTGAATGATTGCCTTTATTAATGACTCAGGCCCTTCTGTCTAGGTAAGGATTGGAGCAAAATTTCTCTATATAAAAGGCACTGTCCTAATGTAAGCCTAATGTATAACGAGAAAGGCCTTAGCCTCAATTCATTTTCACTTCCAGTCCCCGATATTGAACACGGCAACCTTTCTCTAGATAATTTCACCTCTTTGTATCTAAACATAAAATTACAGTCAAAGAAAATGTCGTCTAAATCGAAGGAGTGCTTTATACTCTGTTAATTTCAATTAATGCTGATTACATACTATTGCTAGGTAAGGCATATTTGAAAGTTCTCTTTGTACAAATAGTTTTGTTAGTCTTCCTTTTTACATTGACTCCCATGACTTCTTCTCTGAAGCAGATACTTCTTAACCTTCTTATTGATGTATAGATTCCAAAATATGTGAAATTTGGAAATATAGATTTGCCTTGGAATTTTTATACCTTCATAATTCCTCTACCCTGGTTTCTATTCTTGATTTTATTTTCAGAGTAAAATGTGTGTCAAATTCATTCCTGAACAAAAACTTGCTGAATGTCTACTGATCATCACACTCCATAATAAAATCTACGAATTAAAACGGGCTAAAGCTCACAAGGTTGGGCTTTCATTGAGCGTACACATCCACCACACTCAAGGGCTGTCGTTAGTAATTGCTGATGGCAATTTGTTTTGTCTGTAAGATAAGAAATTTGCCTTAGTTCAGTCTCCACTGTTTCAGCCAAATTATCAACAAAAACATAGTCTATTTCTAAACATCTGCCCGATTCAGAGTGTGAGAAATCATATAAGTAAGTGGTCACATGGGTTATATATGCATCCTCCTTCCTCCAGCTTGGACCACAGGCAGAATGGAGCTTCACTTCCAAAGCTGGAAGCTAAGATGAAGCATCAGGCTGAGAGGGCAGGAGGAAAAGATTGCATTATAGATAAATACATATAGATCTACCGTCTACCTATTACCAGCCATCTATTTATCAAGTGAAGCGAGAATAAAAAGTACAGCCACTACTGTGAGAATCTGCAGCTTGCAAAAGTTGAGAATCACTGTTACAGATCAGCTACTGTGCTTAAAGGAATAGGCTATGGAGGTACTTGGTACTAGGGAATTAGGGCGATAAAGCAGAACCAGAGCAGTCTGATCACCTGTGGTCCTTGTGTGTGTTTTAACAGTGAGCAATCTTATCTATGCCTTCCATTGAGCTATGCGAATGCCATCATCTTACATGAAATTTTCAGTAATAATTGAAGAGGTGCTGCTTAGAACTGTACTAGCCAGTACAGAAGCCACCAGCAGCTTCGGGCCATTGAGCATTTAGAAATACATGTTGTATAATGATATTTTGAATATTTTCAGCTAATTATTAAAAATACTTATATGCTTATTTTACTTTTATTTACATGCTTTTTTCTATCTGCATGTGTATATATGCATGTGCATGTAGGTCACCATGGATGCCAGAAGAGGGCAGGTTCCCTGGACTTGGAGGCCCCTGGACTGGTGGTTATGAGCTGCCATATATGGATGCTGGGAACTGAACTCAAGTCCTTTGGAAAAGCACCAAGCATTCATTTTTAACTGCTTAACCAAACTCATTTCGTTTTATATTTTTGAAACCTGGCTACTAGAAATTTTTTATATTACATATATGGTTCACATTGTATTTCTGGACAACATTGCTTCATGATATAAAACTATACAAATTGGCCACCTATTTCATGCATGGAAGTATTGGGTTTAGTGATTTTGACTAGCACACAGGCTTGTGTATTGATAATGCAACCTGGTGATGGACATAGAAGTAGACCAGACTAAGAGATCCTAGAGGAGAGCTTGGCCTCAGGACAATGAGGAAAACAACAAATGCTCTTAGAACTTAAGCAAAAATTGATTTTACAAGAACAGGACTATTCAGACATTAATGGTGTCAACATTGTTTGATAAGAAGAATTATTTGAAGTGACATGCTTATATGACAGCATACTATCAGCTTTCATTCTGGCCAGCCAACACAATGACCACCGGTAAGTAGTATGTGACTAATGCTGTGGTCCAAGTTCTCAGGTGTGGGTTCTAATGTGAGAGTCTAAAGTACACTTAACATCCTTCCGAGTTCAGGCCTCGAGGAAATTTTATTCTCAAGTCCATCTTTGGAATTTTATGGGCTATCATTCTAAGTTTCTACAGGTTACCAAAGGTACTGCTTTCCATTTCTTTCTTTCTTTTTTTAAAATTTTTAAATTATTTTTTTTTTAGACTGTGTCTCCAGAAACCCCAGCAGGCCTGGAACTCACTATATAGAGCGGGCTGGTCTCCATCTCACAGAGATCAGCCTGCCTCTGCTTCCTGCGTGCTGGGATTAAAGCATGCACCACCACACCGGCATCATTTCTTTTTTTCCCAAAGATTAATTAACTAATATTTATTTTGTGTATATGAGTTTTTTGCCTGCTTATATGCTTATATGCTTATATGCACCATGTGCAGCTATCTAATGATCTGGAGGCCAGTAGAAGGCATTGGAACTGGAGTTGAGGATGGTTGTTAGCTGCCACATGAGTGCTGGGAACAGAATCCAGTGCCTTTAACTGCTGAGACACCTCTCTAGCTCCCTGTTTTCCATTTCATATCTTACCTCAAAATCTCTATGACAGAGTGTCAAGAAATGCAGGACCAGGCAAGGTACTTTTTTCTGCCATTATGGAACTCATAAACATGATGTGATTAGAAAGTACTTTGCAAATTAACACCCCCCCCACACACACATACACACATTACAAATGCTACATTATGAAAATAATTATGTAGTGAGTTATATCTTTTTGGAACCCCCTAGGTATTCTAGTGATAGTATTCTTAATTAGAGAGCTATATATGTATATTATATTGTTTTCAATACTACCATCTGGCTCCACATGTGAGAAATGTCTGTAAGGTGCATTGGATTGAAAATATGTTTCTAAATGCTTTATCTTCCTTTCTTCTTACACTCCCTGAGAAGCTCAGAGAATCTTGGGTAGATTACAGTTTTTAACACAGTCAAACTCTCCAAGGGTGCCAGTAATGATCACTTTCCGGAGCGTCAGTTTCCATTTCCTGAAGCCATAAATAATCATCCTCAGACGACAAGTCAGATTACAAGGCCTTTGCTATCATTGTTTTGCTCATTTTGTTTTAAGAAGAGTTATGAAGAAGTTAAAGTCAACAGATGACTGACTGTAATACATGGCATACTTTTATTAACCAAATATCTTGAAAATGCTGTAAATATAAAATAAAAATGTAAGAAATGCCTGGCTATAAAGACAGGTCTATCATAGGGTCCATGCAAACAGCAGTAAAAGCCTTTGAATATTGTGCCTTACAAATCCGATTTTAACAGCCAAACTTATAAAACAGTTTACGCTTTTCTGTTGTCAAGGGAGAAAATCTTGCCAAATTGTTCATTTTAAGTAAATACAACATAACCAATTAAGGAAAGCAAAGTTTAAACACATGCCTATGATAATCAGGACATAGCTTGCTTCTGATTTCACTACTGATTTTCACAGAACTGTGTTCCTTCCATTTTCCCACAGCACCCAAGTGACCCCACACATACTTTTAGAAACTTGTAATCACACAGTGCAAATAAAAGGACAGTTTACTGGAAAATACACAGTGTGGTACAATAATCCATCATTTATGAAAAATGGAATTCAGCCTTTTCTTTTTCCTCAGAGATTCAACTACTTTTTGAGGGTGAAACTTCCTGCTGTTTAAAAGATTTATGTTAAGCCAATGAGCAGTTTTTTTCCATTCCCATTTAAACATTTATTTGAAAATGAAAAAAGCTGATAGAGATACAGTTTAAATTCTAAAGCATTTAATCTGATTTTCATAGGAGACCAGAGAATTCATTCTTGACTCTACATATTTTTACCTCAATGTGAGTTAACTTAATTGTACTAGCTTTCTGGGTTTTCTAGAACTGACTTACATTTCCTTTATGCTTTCTTTCCATTTTTTCACTGATGATGATCTTTTCTTTCAAGACCAAATGAATAGGATATTTTTCAAAGACTATAAATCTCAAATAACAGTATGCAATTTAAATCTCAGCACACAGAGGCAAAAAGCATTAGCTTTAAGCAGCATTCTTAACTACTTGAGAGATTTAATTGCTGCTAAGGCAGAGGGGAGACAAGATCCAGGGCTTCTGAAGGTGTTAGTATGGTGAGCTTTCTAAGATGATCTTCAGTTAATAGCATTACATGGGACAATAGGCATTAGTCCAACACAAGTTTTATACCTGAGTTGGCCACTAGGGCATTAAAACCACCCCTGGAGATAGGAGTGCCTGGTGCCACTGGGACCCTTTGTATACATCTATTTTTTCTCACAGTAGTAAGGGAGGAGGAGGCCACACATGTGGTCTCTACTACAGTTCTATTAAGGGTATGGGAACCACAAAAGAAAACCCCAAATCTTCCAGAATCTAACAGTTTGGATAATGTGATTCAGAATTGTGCATCTGCCAGAACTTTTCTTACTTGGGACTTTATTTTGAAATATTCCTTTGCCTGCCAAACTGCGGTTCCCCCGGTATTCCCATGTTACAGTTACATGTTTTTATTGTTATTTTTTTTAAGTTTGGAAAATCTAGGCCAGCTAAGCCTTCAGAAATGTCACTAAAAGAGAACAGAGTCTTCATCCTTCAGAAGCATAGCTTTGAGCAGCTTTCGGGACTACTTGCTTTTATTTTACTAAAGAAGTTTTATGTAGACCAGCTTCAGGTTTAGCTAGAGCATTCTGTTAACAGCCAAGAGTGCCTAGCCCTTCAGTTTCCATTCAGCGGGACATCAGGACAGAGCTGGCAGGAATGGCCAGCCCCATCAGCTGTGGTGTCCACAGGGGGAGATCCAGGAAGAATTCTCAAAACAAGGCTAAGTCAGGCTTTTATCCTTAGGGATTCCAAAACGCTTTCCAAACCATCCCAAGGACTGGGTAAAAGTGTAGAGTTGTTTCTGGTCATATCTCCCAGTACAACTTCCTTTTAGTTGGAATTACTCTGCTTGGGTTCTTTCTAAATTACTTAAATAAGAGCACCTTGCTCAAAATTGATTGGAAAGAAAATAAAGTTCATTAAATTTCTTTCCAGCCTCTTGTCTGATTCTTCTGGGGCATGCACACTCAGGCTAATAATGGGGGTGCCACAGGTGCCGCTTTCCTCTCTCCAGCACGCAGCTTTAGACCATGCAGAATTTCCCACATACTCCCTACATCAGAGTGGGCAAAAGGTGAGGTTTGGGCTTAATGTACTATTGGTCATATGATATTCCCCCAACATGCTCATTGTGAATAGAAGTCATAATTTCAATTCTTAATATGCAGCCTGAGAAAATAAGTTATTGAAACTTTAAGTAACTTACTCAAAACACAAATCATTATTAAATCTGGAAATAATTAGAAGAGTTAATGTAGGGATTTTAACAGCAGTACTTCGTTTTAACCACCTAATTCCCACAAAACATTACAGAAATACAAAACAGACTATTAAACTCATAGCAGAATTGTTTGTACACATTATATAGTCAATGACTCATATTTATGCTATATACCCTTTAATGGAAAAATGAGAATTTATATAAAGAAAATGTTTATTTTTAGAATAAATTATCTACTTAAATAGTCAAGTCTAACCTCATTTTTACATTCTCAGTATTAATAAAAAAGCTGGAAACTACTATCATTCAATCATATAGAAATTTCATGGGTACTTTCCCATATCTTCCATCTCTAAGGGGCTCATCATCTATGACACAAATTATTCTTTACCTTTTATGTATAGGCCTACTATTTTTGCTTTGCTGCTAATATACAATAGGTGTGTCCATGTTGATAATGTATTTTTTAGCTCTTTGTTACAACTTTCACAAAGTTTTAAGTTGCATAATGAGTACTTTCAATGATGGTGATAATGATGGCTACAATATTGAAGTTAAGAGCAGTACAATATCCATCCTTCCTTTCACTGAAGATTGATAAGTTTCTTTTGTGATCCAGGTTTTAAAAAGACCTTTGTACCTCTGGTTAAAGTTCTACTTCACTTCCAGAAAAACAAAAGTAAAATATAGACAATATATCTAAATAGCAATAATCTCTAGTGTCTAGAGAAACTCAGTGCTGTTGTTTCTCGAAACAGAATCAGCTGCAAAGTAAGATGTAGGGTCAGATCACTGGAACATTCTTCTACTGACTAGTTATTTTAACTTGCCTCCTTATGACTTGACACAGTGTCGGCAAAACTGTTTTGAGAGGCACTCAAAACTTTGATAAATTTGCTAATAAAGTAAGTGGTTCCTGAGCTAAAGCAGTAGCTGACTTTGAAATTTAAATTACCAAAGAACAGAGAAAAGAATAACACAGGGCATCAATCCAGACAAAGGGGACTGTGTAGTAGAAATATGTTTTCTATGAGGAAAGATGGAATATTCAATACAGGAATGGATACTTTCCCAGTGATAGAAAACAGGCACAGTCAAATCAAATGAAAAGAGCCTTACAGAGAACATGGATATCAGTCTCTAAACAGGGATCATCCTGAACAAGTGAGCTGTATGCATGGCAATTAACTGCATAGTAAGGCTCTAGAAAATTAACACTTAGTTCTTTGTGAAAAAAGCGAATAGTGTTGAAGAAGGAAATCAAATGTACATTGAAAGATATTACACATTTTAAGGTGGCTCTGGCTCAGACTCTAGAACCCTCTTAGCACTGTTGAACTTGGAAATATTGAAATCCTCTCTCAATATACAAATTTATAGTGAGAGCTACCAGAACAGACTGTGTGTGTACATTAGTTTGTACATTCCTGAAACTGTGCAAAGATGTATTCTTAACAGGCATAGAGCACGGTAAACTGTGACAACTTTGAAGCTTTTCTTTAACTCTTACAATTCCTGGGCCTACAACGCATCTTTGGAAAAGAATATACTATATCTTGTTAGAAAGAGAATGGCACAATGTATCCAATGTATCCAGAGAAATCTGAGGTACAACAGAAATATGCATACGTATGTATATATATATATATACATATATTTGAGAAATATATATGTATGAGTTTAAGAAATTTGTATTAAAATCAAATAATTATTAGTTTAGAAGAGTTTGTGTTTATTTGAATTAGAATAAGGTATGGGGCTGGAGAGATGGCTCTGTAGGTACAGAGCTTACCATATAAACACAAGAAACTGGGTTTGGATCCCAGTACCCACATAAAAAGCTGGGCCTGGTGCACATGTCTGTAACCCCAGCTCTGAGTAGCAAGGGAGAGAGGTAGATTCCTGAAGCTCACTTGTCAGCTAGTCTCAGCCAATTAATGACAACCCAGTGACACTCTGTCTCAAAATATAAGGTGGAGAGTGATAGAGGAAGACACCTGATGTCTACCTCTGGCCTTCACATACATTTGCACACATATATGCATACATACACACACATATATATATATCCCTCACACAAAAAGAAAAGAAACATTATAATATATGCATTTAAACACATGTATATAGCACTATATATA
>NW_008360320.1:9505260-9524369 GCF_000622305.1 Nannospalax galili
CATGCATATATGTGTATTGAGGCATCTAAAACAGTCTTATAGCCAATATGGTTATTCTAATATTATATTTATTTATAATAATGACCAATATTTTTGGAGGGCTTGCTATATGCCAAGGAACTTTCTGAACAAGCTGCCTTTCATTTAATTCTTATAGCTTTCCAATGTGGTAGGTTTTATCCTGATAACTGCCAAATCTTCATGTTAAGGTTCTGAAAGGTTACACTGTGTAACAGATGAGTGACAGAACCAGAATGCAAGGCAATTTGAGTCATATACCAATGTCCTGCTTTTCTGTATATCTGGTATGATATTAAATGTGTAAGGACACAGAATTGGCAGTATCTCTGCCCTACTTCGGCATTCCAGTGTGTAAGCTCTTAAATCATCCACTTTACATGAACTGTTTACAGAAACTATAATTTGGTGATGTGTATCACTGCAGGCCTGAAGGAGAAGGAGGTTTCCTTAAATGAGCTGAGTGAATCGTGGGACAGCAATGGAGGTGTTGTCTGAATAATCTCAGAGCTGTCAGTTGGAACCATTGAGTAGGGCATCTGGTGATGCAATTACTTTGACAATGGAAGTTACATGCTGTTTCAAGACTGCACACTCATAGAAGGCGAATCACTGCCCACACTCCAGGTGGCTGAATGGACAAGACTGATTGTAGAAGGGGAAATAGAGATGAAGATTAGGACTCCCTTTTAGACAAAAATAGCTATCAAACAAGTCCAGTCTATAGGTCATACACTGTTTTCCCAAGACTGATAAATATGTGTACTCACATACAACATTGTCAGGGAACACATCCATATCTACAACCACTTCACTATTCTCTTACCCACACCAGAAAATTTCATTTTACTCTATGTCGAAATCCAGAGCACAACGACTTGTTTCATTCAAGGTTGCTTCACAAAAAAGCATAAAGTGTAAGACTTTAGGTTCAGAACTTAATTGCAAAGCAAATATAGAGTGCCCTCCCAATTGTTAATGTCTTTCCTTTAAACAACAATAAAGCAGACAAAATAACAAAACAAGCGTGCCGCCTTTTCCCATTCTTTCCCTCACTTTTGAATACTATAAGACTTGGATTTTGAATTTCAACTCACCACTTAACTTTACATCTTAGTTAAACTATGTCTTTATCTGTTAAATGAGGCTAATAATATCCAGGCCAAAGCACCCAGCACAGTGATAGGTGTGTATTAAGTATTAAATTAGTACTGGTGATTATTGCTAGTCTTAAGGCAAGTGTCCTGTATCACTACCATTGCAGCAATAATCAACAAATAAGCAGAAAGGTGTAAAAAGTATCCTCCTCACCCAGCATCCCAGTGCTTCGTATTTTTCAACATTTACTATCAATTTGATATTATTAGAGCACACCCTTGGCTTCTGTATACACACCATCTATTTATATATATATATATATGCCACATATATACACATATACATCATCTTTATGTTTACTTTTAAATGAAATCTTCTTCAATTCCAAGAGTTACCTGTGATTAATTTCTGCCAGGTAGTGAGTATTTCAAGACCTCGAGCATGTGTTAGAACGATTGGGCATTGAAGAGCTATCCGTTAAAGACTTTCTGAGCTGTGACAGTGGATATTGACGGTGCTTGTCAGACTAAACCACTATTGATTGTCTCACATCATGTGTATAGCAAAACCAATTTCTTTCAAGTGCTTCTTCCTAACTGAAATACATTATTGCAGCCTTCCTCTCTGTTTATTATAACACCCAAGCTCAACGTATGTAACACATCCTGCAAAGGGTTTCACAATGAGTGCGACAGCAAACGTCAGCACAGAGAAGTGAAGGCACTTAGCAATCCAAATATTCTTGTACTGTACATTGCTATTTGTTTTGAAAATATTGATTCTTTCTTTGCAGGCTTTGTTTTTATTTTACAGCCCTCATGAAGAGAAAAGATCACAAACTAACAAAGCTTTGCTGTTATTTATTGCCCCTGTGATTTTCATGGTTTCTACTCCTAAAAGAAACTATTCTAAGTATTGTGTATATGTTAAAGTTGTGGGAAAGAAAGTGTTTATGTTTGGGTCAGTGCTCTCCCACTGATAAACACATACAACCCTAAATATGAGTGTGCACACACTTACAGAAGAATGTCTGTTTTTCCAAACCTTAGGATATTTTCTTCACTGAATGTCTTGGGCCAACTGGGGGCATGTGCCACATATTGTACAGTTTTGCTGTAAATTTGAATTTGCATTGTGCCTCTCTTCCCAAGAGGGCATGTTTCTTGTGGAAACAATATTGTTTCGTAACAAAAAGCAGTTCTCACAATACCCCTGTGAGTGGGAAGAATTCCTTTTTTGTTTTTTTTTACTAGAAAAATGTATCACTAAACAAAATCCAAAGTCCCATTTACAATCAGGGACTGATAACACCACATGCTCCCTGAGGTATGCCAAGAGTGACCCAGAGCCCAAAGTCCCTGCATTCCTAGTTTTACTAGTTAAGAAGTCCACAGTTTACAGCATGTACATGCCGGTGAAAGCAGGCCAGTCTTTAAGTCTTAGAGTAGTTCTCACAGTCTTCCTGAAACTGCCATGCCTCTATGTCTCACTCTGATGATGAAACAGGGTAGACTTTTGACTAACTCTGCAAACACTTTAATTAAACCTGAGATGCCTCTGCCAGCTTTCTCCTATTCTAAACAAGCCTAAAACGTTAAAGAAAAATAAGTCTCTGAGAAGCCTGACAAATTCTAGTTGAGCAAAATGCATCAGCCTTCAAAGCCTCTTTCTAAGCCACAAGTTCCAAGTTTACTTGAACGTTCTAGAAGAGGATTTTGCCGAGATAAGGACTTCTCTGAGTCTTGCCTGGGACTCCACACCAGGACTCCAGTGATGCACTCCCCCAACCCCCAACCCGCCTGGACACAGCGGGTGGTGCCCTTGTTTGGGCTCCATCCTTGGTGGTGGCCTCCTCACTCTCACGTTCCCGGCTCTGAGGGCAACTGGCTTGGTGCCTGCGATCTTGGCAGGCTTGATCCTATCAAGAATGGTCGGCGGTCAGTGTGGGAGCCTCCCTTGTGCTCTGGACATCAGAGATCTGAAAACGTCAGGCCAGAATCAGTCTTTCAGGAAGTAGCTTTGCTGGGACAGAACCTCCGTTTGAAACATTATTTTGACATAAGCTTCAAGCTATTTGCTCCAAAATGTGCGTGCGAAGCACTGATGCCCACCCCCACAGGAAGTGTATTGAAAATGCAAAGGGTGCGCAGAGCATATCTGAGGACACAGTATGTAGTCTACGGCTAAGTGATCAGGGAGAGTGGGATGGTTTGTCCTCACAAATGCTGACAGACAGCTGCAGTTTGCAGCTGGCAGGGAGCTTATGCTCGCTAAACAAAGATCTAGCTGGAGCCCGGTGAATACTTGGCTGTAGCGTAGTGATCATAATTCATAACATACATTTCTAAAGGAAGAGACAAAGCTTACGAACAAGCCCAGAAAGACTCCCATCAGTTTGACGCTTGATGTGGTCTGGATGTAGGCTGTTTGTTGCCTATTTTGAAAGCTTGCAGGGTCCTGTAGAGAGACCTGGGTGACCAGGCCTGTGACCAGAGAAATTGCTTTCTGCATCCTTGTCGCACTTTCAGATTTTGCCTTCCTTCCATTAAAAATCGTGATGGGAGAGTACTTTCTGCTGAAAACAAAGTGTTATCCCAAATATTCTATTTATTTTCCAAAATGAATTAATTGCAATACATTGCCAAACTTTTTTTTTTTTCTTCTCTTTTTGATCTTCAGACAACCCCATTCTTGGGCACAGCTCAGGTTGGCGGCTCAGAATCATGAGATATTAAATCTGGAAAGAGCTTAATAGAACATAGTGTAAATGCTCCAGTTTTTGAGATGAGGAAAGATACTCAAATTGTTAAGTCACTTGCCCAAGGCCACATTGTAAGAAAGAGCAAACCGCGACCCAAACGTCATAACCACCATTGCTGGTCTCTTTGGCAACACCTCCTTCTGCCTCTCTAATATTGACTCTATTAGAAAAACTGCTCTTCAGTCCAGAGGAGCCTGTTTCTGTTGCTTGAGGCGCCCACTACTGGCCCAATTCTTCCAGTGACCGGGATTTGAATCTAAATGCAATAATTGCTATCAAATAATTGTTTTATTCTATGTATTCACAATTGGCAAGTTTTAAATATAATATGGAAATATATTTAAATTTATATGCATAATTATGATAATAATATGAAAAATAGATGCCCAAGGGGGAATTACAGTAGCCTTCCATTTGACGTGCAGTGATGCTAAGTGTTCCATTCTGATCCTTTTCTGCAACTTTTGGTAACCTGAAATCTGCAATAGATTATTCTTATTATTTGGAGTTTTCAGCCTCCCCTTTCCCTGGAGGACATAGAGCTCCGTTGCTGAATGCCAGGACACCCCTCCAGATGCAGATGTCACAGACAAGCGCATTCTGCTGCATATCCTTTCCATGTGTTTCTGCCTAAGTTGGGAGCGAACAGAGAGGATTGAGCTATGGGTGGGAAAATGAATTTTGCCAAGTTCCACCTCCTCTGAAATTCCAACTTTTGGACTGTTGAACAGGCTGTGATCTTGGTCCACTGCAAGCTTGTTTACTCTTGACAAAATTAAACTTCTGGTCTTGGGGAAGAAAAAGTCTTTGGGTTTTTAGGCCTCCACAATCTTCTGGAGACATTAAGTACCTCTTATGTAAAATACCACAGTGATGATTTAAGGCCAAAGGAATTGGAAATGCATGGATCCGATGACCTTTAAAATATACATAGGTTTAAAACTGAAAAGAAAAGTGCACTTAGCAAAAAAGCATTTGGGATTTATTTCTAAAATATGGTTGGAAACAGTAAGCAAACTCAAAATGAGATAGCATATACACATCCTCACTTTGACTTAAAGATCTACTTTAAATAACACAACAGATGTAGTCATCAGCATTGATTCCAACAGGGACGTTGTGAATCTTGAGAAAGATACAGTGAGACATGGATAATAATATGAACTACTCTTATTGTTAGCCTTTAATCCTTCAAACTATCAAAGCAGAATCAAGAGTGCAAGAGATTTTCTGACAGGATCTGACTCCCCAGTTTGGTGAAGCAGTTTTGCTAGAAAATGTCCACCAATAAATGACCCCATGTTGGCAAATCCTTTGGTCTTTGATTTCTTATTCCCACCCCCCATAAACTTCATTGTATATATATATTTTTTTATGCAACCTGCTTCAAGTTATTTCTGGAAAATGTGTTAAAATAGCCTCTCTTTCTAAAAAAAAATAACTAAAAAGAAAGAAATGCGTTTCTAAACCAGCCACCATAAAACAAGTTTAGATCTTTGCCTTCTGTGACACAGAAGCGAAAGCAAAAAGCCACCTGAGTGAAAAGCACTTCCCAACAACAAGAATGGGTGCTGGCCCACGGGCAGCTAAGGAAAGCAGGGGGGCAGAGGGTCAGGAATCAAGGGTGGGCCCTTGCAACAGAAAATTGCAGTCAATTGCTGTGTTGTAAAGAAACAGTTGAGAATTGCTGTAGGTCACCTGAGAGTTTGGAAGAATTGTTTTTTTGGCCCGTTTTGTGGATATGTAAAATAAACTGTTGCTGGGATATTTATTGCAGTTGAGGCAGAAGGTGGAAAGCGGGTTCTCACGCTGTGGTTTAAAGTGTAATGGTACTCCCTGCACGCTCATCAACCTGGAACATAGTCAGTTAATAATCGACTGGTGACTGAGCTTGATATGCACTGGAAAGCACACAGCCCTTTGAGAACTGATGCTGAATCTCAGTTTTGCTGCCAGGACAGTGCATGACTTAACATGCCTGGATCCCAGTTTCTTCATGGGCATAATATTGAGAAGATCTCGGTGTCGTGTTGCAAGGACTGAACACTCTGCTACATGAAATCACAGTGCTTTATATGGTGTATATGAGTAGATTACTGCTTTAGTCTTCTTTTTCTACTTTTTCTCTTCATCCTCTTCACCATCATCATCATCATATTCCAGACTCTATATGACTTAAGTAGAATTTTGGAGTTGATAATTAAACATCATCATATGAAAGTATCTAAGTCAAAAGATGGTACGGATAATTTAAGAAACTCAGAATTAAATTAAGCATATCACTAATAGCTATCAGTAAATACTGATGTTCACAGTAGGTGAGGAGGGTTCTAGAAATTGTTTGTTGAGGCACAGCATATATTTTCCTGCATTCAATATATTCATACCTAACTCTCCAAATGCCAAGTGTGTATATATTGCAGCTTGGTGGCAATAAATGTACTGGTAAGTATCCCAGGTTGGTGTGTATGTGTGTGAGCATGCGTATGCACGTGTGTATGTGCTTGTACCTGTGCATGTGTGTGCATGTGTATGTGTGCACATGAGTGTGTATGACTACTACTATCACTTCTGCAAATAATAATTTAAAAATATATACAAACCCTTCTCTTCAAACTTTGAACGTCTAGAAGCAGCTGTGGCATCTCCCGTATTTACCTGTTCACAGCTAGGAATGCAAAATTATGTTGTTATCTCTTATTTACAGAAATAGTAAATTCAAATTTCAAAAATTCCCGTTAGACATCTTTTAAGGATACTTAACACCTGTAAGGACATCTTAAAATCATTCCAGAAAATTTTCTTGTTAGGAAGTTGAATGGGAGATGGAGGCAGAAATTGTAAAGGTGGTGCTCCTGAGTGACTAATGACTATACGGACAAAGATGGTGATGGAATTCTCTATATAGATAAGAAGTTACAGGAAGAAAGGAAAGAGAGGAGGAGAGAGACAGAAACAGTTCTTGGAGAGCCTGGCTCAGCTTGTGGCTGAGGTTACAGGATCCCAAGATCAAAAGTATCCTAGGAAAGCTGATGTGAACCACATATATATTTAAATATGTTCTAATAGCCACATTAAAAAGAAAAATAAACACTGGGGATTAATTGTATTTCATTTACCTTCAACTGTTCAAAGCATCATCATTTCTCTGAAAAACCAATTACAATGATTTAAGCATTTCATATTCTTTTCCTTTTCTTAGTTTTTGAGGATAGTGAGTTTGTTACACCTAATGTACATTTCAGTTCAGATTGAGCCATATTGCAAATGCTCAGCAGGCACATGAGAGTGGTCACATCTTGTTGGACAGTGCAGTCTAAAGCAAGTCTGTGATGGTTAATCTTCACTCCAGTTTGGCTGAATTTGGAATCATCAAGTGACATACTTCCGGGCTTGTGTGAGGGCTTCCAGAGAGGTTGTTGAAGTTGCATTTGTAAGGCATCTTGTCATAGCAATGAGAAAAACAAACAGCCCCTGGGATGACGTCATGTCACATAAAGAACTGGCTTATGGAAGTCATGAGGGGGCACTGCTGCTTGATATAGTAGCTTTAACTCAGCTCAGAGATAGGATAAGTGGAGCATGAAACCTCAGGAGAAGATACTGTTTTCCAACTCTATTCATATGTCCAATTAGTACAACAAATTGTACAAGTGTACTTAATTTTTATGTGCAATTATTAGGCTTTTGAGTTTAGTATACTTATTCCCAGACATTGCTCTCCTGCAGCATGGTGCTTCTACATGTTCACACTTTCTATGATGGTCAGCTCTAATTGTTAACTTGACACAATGTAGAATCACCTGGGGAGACAGCCTCAAGGGGGGGATTGCCTAGATCAGGTTGGCCTGTAGGCACAGCTATGGGAGACTGTCTTGATGTTAACTGATGTGGGAAGACCCATGCTAAAAGAAGATAACACCACAGCCTGGTTTGAGTCCTGGACTTCATTTTTTTTAAAAAAAGGAAAAATGGGCTGAGTACTGGCATGCATGTGTTCATCCTCTCTCCACTCTTGACTGAGGATGTGATTAGCTGCTACAAGTTCCTACAACCTTGACCTCCACACACTGATGGATTCTGACATGGAAATGTGAGCCAACTAAACCCTTTCTCCCCTAAGTTGCTTATGTTAAAGCATTTTATCACAGAAACAGAAATGAAACTGGGACACTCTCTAGAACTGCATTTATCTCCAAATCTAAAATACATCTGAGAAAGTGAAGGGGCTGATGCCATGTTCCTAGGGATTCTGGGTATTTGCAATTTGTTATCTGAGCCCTCTGTTATGAAGAGTTTCGTATTTTAAGTTGATAGTACTTTGTGAGATCCTCTTTCCTATTAATTGTATTTCATTTGCAACAATTTACAGAAAAATGAGAACATTGCAGGCTGCTGAAGTATGAGTTCCATACTGTTGGTTGTGGATACAGGAGAGTTTTCATGGGCACTGTCTAGTTTACTGTGCATTCCCTGAATCATGACTTTGTTCTGGAGAAAGAAGCCAGGGAGTCACATGCTCATGCAGCTGTAGTAAATATATGCTGCTTTGGTTCAATTTGAGCTTTGAGTTCACTTTTCATTGCTATATATTTAGCTGACTTGACTATAAAATGAGTTGGATAGACTACTGATTTTATTTGCTTGCTGTTTCCCAGGATGAAATTAATTATTTCACCCAAAATTTATCGAAACTCCGAAGCATGAACATCACCAGGTTACACACACACACACACACACACACACACACACACACACACACTTTATGAGTGTAAAGTAACCCATAACAGGTAAACTATATTGTACTCCAAACTCTAAGATTTAATTATAAAGAAAACAATCCATATGATACTGAATATAAGCAAGACAGAGTCTAAGAATGTCATTTGGTTAGTTGAATGATAACAACAATATCAATTTCTCAAATGATATGGACACCATGGAACTAGCTCTCAAAACCAAAGCCATGTTTTTTATCCACAAAGGATTTTCAGTTGAAGCATTAAATTTCAGCTTTGTTTCCCTAGGTGATTTGGTTTTATTGAAAGTAATAACAAGAGACCACTTAAAAGTTTTTTATGTTTAAAAGTTTCTAAAAGAAAAGGATTGAGCACAGAGTACTGCTTTAATTTCAATAAAAAATCTTAATAGAATGAATAAAATAAAAATATACTAGATAAAGAAAAAAGCTTGTCCCCATTCTCCTTGAAAATTTTGGTGTATATACAAGTAATTAAAATGTAAATACTGCAAAATTGGCATTATGAAACATTACATGATCAGCCAAGATACCATGAGGCAGACTTTGCCTTGTTCTGTCAAGCCTCCTACCTTTGGAAGCAAAGGTCTAATAAATATGAACTTAAACCATAATGAACATACCCAAATCATACTTAAAAAGTAGATATTTACAACAATGAAATGGGTGCTTTAATGGGGAAGAGAGATGAACTGAGCTTAGAGCTATGCAATACAAACAGGAAATGATTATGCAGTACAATTTTGCCATAATATGATAGCATAGTGTCCAAAGTGCCGAATAGCATCATTATGGTTGTGAATCTAGCATTCACTAGCAATACAGACCCAGTGAAATGACTGTATAACTCATATTTGTGCATGAAAATTTTGCCCTTCTTTAAAAATAGCTACATCTATAGGATTTGTACCTCTAAAACAGTTGCATTTGTAAGATCTGTAATGTAATCACTTTAATTACGTATTATGATTGTGCTATCTTTGAGTTAAGTAAAGGTGTCTCCAAGGAAGCTTCTCATCTATACTTTGTCGGAGGAGAACAAAGTTTTGAATATCTAGGTTTATTTTGGTATTTTTTTTTTAAATATTTTTTTATTATTTTTATTTTATGTGTATGTGTGTATTGCCTGCATGTAAATTAGTGCACCCGTGTCGTGCAATGCCCACGGAGGACAGATGAGGCCGTTGGATCCCCTGGAACTGGAGTTATGGACAATTGTTAGCTGCCATGTGGGTGCTGTGATTTGAACCCAGGTCTTCTGCAAGAACAGTGTCCTTAACCACTGAGCCATCTCTCCAGTCCCTATTTCAGTATTTTTTAATCTGGTAAGAATAACTAGTTTGTGATAGGGACACTATTTATTGTGAACCTAATTCCTCAGTGGTTATATGAACTTACATACATAATCACATTTTTTTGTGATCTGATGCATTTTAATTTTCTGAAAAAAAAATAATTGAAACTAACAAATATTGAAAATATTTGTCAAGTACACAGTTACAAGTTTAACATTTTCTTTTAGATAAAGTAAATGGGTGGTCTGCTCATGCATGTTAGAGACTTCACAGAGGGATCAAGCTCAGAACCTCCACAAACAAGCAAATAGCTTGGAAGAACTGAACAATTTGACTTGACTGGGCCTTGTTTCAAGTTTTCAGATTCTTTTCTAAAGTTTGTACTTTTGTTAGAAATCTTCCCTGTCTCTTATTATGCTATGAAGGAAAATGGTGCTGACAGGTGCAGCAAATGTAGGGATTGTTAGGCCATTGAACCCTATAATAAGCCATTTTTAAAGAGATTCTGAGAA
This sequence comes from Nannospalax galili, assembly GCF_000622305.1. Classification (NCBI taxonomy): domain Eukaryota; kingdom Metazoa; phylum Chordata; class Mammalia; order Rodentia; family Spalacidae; genus Nannospalax; species Nannospalax galili. The sequence continues at coordinate 9,515,704 of NW_008360320.1, forward strand.
ACAAAAAAATTGGAAATATTACTATCCCTTTTTCTACTTGTAAGGGGGCAGTTGTGCCCAGATCTTACAGTAAAAGCAAAACTCAACCAATTTTACTTATTTTTGTGTTTGAACATGTGATGAGAAGCACATTTTGCCATTACTGACTCAGGAGATGCAACAATTTTAGCAGTGTTGTCTCATCTACCTGCTAAACTGGTTCTCCTTACTCAAAATATGGTCGTGTAGGGCACCATCTACCATCTGCCATCACAGAATGAGAGCCTACAAAGAAACTTCTTGGATATCTAAAAGTGATAGGACAGAAAAGCCCCTCTAGGTTATTTGCATAGATGAAAATCACTTACATTCGCAAATGTGTACACGGGAAGAGAAGATGCCATTACCCCACGAATAGCTCCCCTCAATTACCTGCTTTGCTCCTGAAAATGCGTGATTTATGGGTATTGGACCAGAATTTGGGGACTTGAAGGACTAAGCCAGAAGACAAAGCCCATCATATAAATACTCCAAATGTACTGTATAAATGCTTGCCCAAATATATATGCCGGATTTATACAACTGGTTCTTTTTCCTTATAAGCAGGAATTGAAAAAAAAAAAACATAAACACAAAACCCAAGCTGTCTTTTCCATGAGTCTTGGGAAATTGCTTAGTTTTGAAAAAAAAAAAAACAATTTGGCTTGGTTTTCACATTAAAAAAAAAAAAGGATATGGAAAGAATAAGATTGTGCCCATAAAAGCCAATTGTTTCCAAACCACACTGTATTGTTTGGCCCAAATAATTTACCCTCCTATATGGAAGTAGGGAACTGTAACAGACTGAAAATACAATAGCCAATCAAAATAAAAGTTCTCTGCTAGCATAACTTTCACAATTGTGAGGATATTGTTCAGATCCAGTCTTACCCCCAACCCATGCTCCCACTAGTGAGACAAAGGTAACTAGAGAGAAAACAAATAGGGGAATTAAATTAAGGACTCAGTTTCCATATTAAATCATCACTGTTCACAGACCTGGATTATTGATTCGCAAACTTTGGGGAATCTGATAAATTAATTCCTCAAGACAGACCTGGAGTTCCTAAGCGATGGAAGGGAGTTTCTGTCTTCTTCGGAGCGGGTCTGCAGAAATGATGGGAATTTGAGATCGCAAGAATGTCAGACCTATATACAGATGGAGGATGTAAAGCAAATTCTAAACATTCCTCTTGCTAGTATAATGAAAGATGATCAGCTCATTTTTATAGGCTTGTCATATCAAAAAGAAGCAAAATTCAAAGAAACAATTTATAATTTTATCCCTTGATCAAAATTTAAAAGAGAATTCTAATTTTAAACAATGTATGAGACAGAGAGATATCTCAATAGGTAAAGGCACTTGCCTCCAAGCTTAATGTCCTAAGTTCATTCAATTCCAGAGCCTCTAAGGTAGAAGGAGAGAACCAACTCTCTCTCAAGTTGTCTTCTGGCTTCCACACTGGCATCATGGTAGAAGTACACACACACACACACACACACACACACACACACACACACACACACACACACACACCATACCCCACAGATTCTCTAATGCAAGGAGACACATATAAAATTAAAAATAAAGTTTTATAATAGTCTATATACAACAACTAATCACCATTTTTATTTTTAAACTGGGAAAATATGAGGCCTCACCTAAAGTAAGTGCAAATAGCTATTTGAAAACGTTGTATCAGTACTTTCACTGGTTTAGATTTATACCATTTAACAAACATGATCCCTGCAGAGCAGAATACTTATTGCTCTATTGCTCAGATCTTTGCTTTGGCATTATTGATGATCTTAATAAGTGTGGCAGAACCTAGTCCTCACAGGTGAGAGCTACCTGCAGAGAAGAATGTATTGCTGACAGCAAGCCTGCCCAGTTCTACTGACCTTCCCTACCCCTTCGACTTGAATCTTTTGTTTAGTGCTCATTAAGGTATACTTTTAAATACTTGTTGGAAATTAGAAAAAAGGAACAAAAGCCAGCTGAGGATATTAAGAAGGGAGAAAATAAGGGAAATGAAAGGAAAATAGTGATATGTAGCAGGAAGGGACAGAAGGAACATCTCAAGAAAGAATGGAGGAAAGGTGTTGGACTCGAGTTGGAATGGGACAATTATTTGATATAACTAAGGAATAACTTCAATAGAAGCTTTTTAAAGTTTAAAATAAAAATCTGTTACAGCAAATATTTGATAATGAAAATTTATGAGATGAAAAAGATTATCTTATAATGTACAGTAATTATTTCCAGTAAAAGTCATGAAGTTGATATGGGAATCTAAGGAAACAGCAGATTTGGTACCATGACTATGAGGAAGGAAAAAGAGGGAACATTGTGAAGGTGCAGCCTATCACAGCAATCTGTGGAGATGCCATCGTTCTCCAACACAAACGTTTTGAGATGTTTTGACTATCAGCAAGCAACGAGGCAAAACTAGGCTTAATTTTATCATTTCTACTGGAACAGAAGTTGTCTTGACTAGAAATTGTCATAGAAATTTGTCATTTATATTTAGAAATATAAATAACTTGTCTGGCAAGACTAAGCATAGTTTTTCCAAACTGACACGATATACAGAGGGTTGTTTTAATTATTTATTTATGCTTTTTGAAGTACTGTTTGACAGCTTAATAAAAATTTCCTTTAGATTATGTTGTTGGATGTCTTCAATCACTAATGCAATTTGTTCTGCTTACTTGTTAAGACACTCATTTTCTACAAAACTATTAGATTTTAATCTATTCTTTATTTCTCTCAGATTATATCTCCTTTACTAAATTACTACCAAAGTAAATAATATTGAATAAATACTCATTGGCCTTGATTCTCCTAAATATCAACTTAACAAATTAAATAGATTGATTTATTCTTTTCTAGGAAAATGGCCCTTTTTTTCCAAGACTCTAGAAGTCCTAGCCAGGCTGACCTTCACTGTCATCATTCCTACCAAATAAAAGCTAAATACATAGTCTTATTAAAGTATAATTGAGGTTATAGGCATTCCATTACTTGCAGGTCACTTTTTAGTCTTTTATTTTGGAAAGAGGGTAAGATATGGTGGAAAAGAAATTCACTGTTAGAGATGTCTGCAAGAAGAGGCAAATGAAGCCTATAGGTTTGGTGGGCAGGAGAAACTATCTCACTTGCAGCTCAGCCACTTGGCAGCTGTAAGGCCCTGGACCAGTGCTGTGCTGTGATGGCTTTCTAATATATCAACCTGCGTAGGCTCTCCTCCAGCCACTGGTCATTAATCAGGCACTAAGTTAGGTGATGCTATGAAAGGACTTTTGGTGAAATAAAATTCTCAGTTCTGCTGACTTTAAATTGATCAGTATGTATTGTGTTGTGGTCAGCCAGATGAGCTCTTTTAGAAGGGCTTCAATCCTCTGTGGGTTCAGATTGTCTAAGTAGGTCGACGGCGTTCAAGCTGCTCTGACCTTCCTCTTCCTGCTCTTTTGACAAGGAACTTCGGCATTGGTCTGTGGGGTTCCAGTCTTCCTGTAGTCTTCCTTTTCTAATTGTCTGTTCTGTGAGCTATATGCATACTCATTGAGCCCCAATATTCATGTAAATCAATCCTTATTTATAATATCTACTTATCCATCCATCCATCTTCCATTCCTCTATCATCTCTCAATCCATCCCTTTGTCCAGCCTCCTGCTAGGGGTGGAACTTCTTTTATTGAGCCCTACATACTATAGTATTAGTACTATTTTAGCTTAGCTTCTCTTTTTAAAAAATTAGATTAGATGCAGACTCAATTATCTTTTAGCCCTCAGTGCGTATGACTCTGGTTTAGGGCCAACATTCTTTACAAGGAGGACATTTTTGGAGGAAGAAGCTCATAAGGTTTGTTTGTGTCTATATTGTAGTACACAGAATGCCAAAACACATTGAACAGATGAATAGACGAACTCTGGAAATGTGCTAGGAATAAGTGATAGATTATACCTTTGCCTTGGCAGAAGAGATAATGTGTAAGAACTATTTCTTCTTTGTAGCCCCCATCCAAGAGTTAAAAACAGAATGCTAAAATTTTTGTAATGACAAACTTCCATCACAAACCAAGCAAATAATTTTTTTTAAATGGCAAACAAAGCAACATTTTCTTGGAACAATGGAGATGATAAGACAATTCCAGTTTATGGTACTTAATTAACTTTAACCAGCTTTATATGTCAAACCAACCTGCTGCCAATTCCATTTTAGTGGTGGACCTCTACTGGAGTTCATGTCAGTGCTGAAGTGTTTAATATACCGTGTAGAGAGGACTCTCCAGAAAGGAGTTGCACATACAGACAATTTCAGAAGTACAATTAAACAGCACTTTCAATTTGGCAAAGAGGAACCCTTGCTGAAGAAAACAACAAAGGTGAAAAGTATTTTTATCCATTTAATTTTTTGAACAAATTTACTGTTTTTCTTATCAAGTCTATTCCTTTCATTTACTTTAAAAAAAAGCGGGAATAAAAGCCACTTTTCTCTAGTTGTACCAAAACTAAAATCACCTAGCCTTCACATGGATCTTATCACATCCAGACAAAATGAAGAAATGGTACATATCTCAGTTCCCTGTGGTGATCTATAAGTTCAGTGTGATGATCCACAACTTATCTTCTCCACCCTATGGTGTCTCTCCCAGTTGAAAGACAGTACTATAGCATAAGCCACAGCTGAAGAAAATTTATACTTCAAAGAAGAGTGGAGGGATTGCTGGCCACAGGGCTGAGGCTGAGTGTTTTCTGTCACCTCCCCGCCCCCCTGCAGACCGTCTTCTCTACATCGTGATACAGCACGGGATCAGTGAGTTGAGGCCATTCCTGCTCTGCTTTTCCTAAGTTTCTTCTAAAATGATTTCAGTTCTTCTACCCTATTCTTATCAAGAGAGAATGAATTACACATATAAGTTTAAAAGAATCAAAGTTTAGGTAAAATCTTCCTAACAAATTATGCCATTTCTTGGATAAAAGCTGAGAGAAACAATATTAAAGAAAACGATAACACTACTGAAATGAACATATCAAGGTAAAGTACAATTTGTGCTTCATGTATGAGGTCTGGCTAGTTAAAACACAGATTCTAATTTAACAGTATTCAAATAGTTTGTCTATTAACCCTTTACATTCCAGCTCCTTGATAAGAAATTATGCTTTCAATCTCTGAAGATTTATTTTTCTGAACATGTCTTTCATGCTTTCAAAATGCAGGGAATCTATAAAATGAAATGAATAAAATTATTAACAAATATCTATATTGTTTTCTTTGCATGGCCTGGGGAAGATTTTGAAGGAAAATTTGCATGAATTGGCTTGAGTTTTGACTTTGAGGACAGAGTAGGCAAACTCTAGGAAGCATGGTGCAGCACTGCTTTCCCCTGACAATGTGTCCCATCTTTGGCAATAATGCTAAGTTTTATATTCTTTTGATTTTTGAAGGCAAACATTTTAATGGAAAAAAGAGAAGACATAGAAACAATAGGAAGTAATGATGCTTGTATTAGAATTGGCACTTGTTGTAGTTGGTATTTTGGTACATTTATTTTGTATTTTATTTTATGCCATTCATTCATTATTTACTTTTTAGGCATCCAATGACCTTTAACTTTGTGCAGGGATTTATCTGTGACCAGGCATGCCAGGTCCTGCTTTCATAATCCATATGAAACCTATTTCACATTCCATCCTCCCTCCTTCACATGATGCTGTGTGCATGTGTTTCCTTTCATGACTGTATAACATAGAACTCTTTGGATGCATCATGATTTTTTTTAAACAAATGGCCATAATTGGCAGTTAGATAACTTCATTTTTTCTTTTCAGATAGAAATAAAAATTTTATTCAAATATAAAAAGCTCAACATTATCAAGTCCTAGAGCACAAATAAAAATTTAAAGAGTAAAGATATTTACTAAAAGTATCAAGAAAATTATATAATTCATTGGCATTTCAGTAATAATAATTAGCAAAGTATTTTGCAAGCACTCTTATTAAAATATAAGTACCAAAAAGATAGGTGAACCAGTTTTTCCACTGTAAGTTAAGTATATTGTGTCTACATTAAAATATGTAAAATGTGCTGAATCACTTTTGAAAAGAAATAGAATCTCTTTGAGATGGGCTATCAGAATAGATGTACTCACATCATTTTGATTAGTAGGCTCAAAAGTATAAAAAAAGGCAAAATGTAAACCTAATACAGTTAAAAGCAGTAATAAAGTATAGCTATCACTATGTTCCATTTGAAATTTTCTTTTTTTTTCCATTCAAAATTTTCACTGTGTTCAAGACACTTTAAGCTAGATTCCACTGAATGATTTCTAAAACTGAAATAAAATAGGTTTTCAGGGAAACAAATCTTTTAAAAGCTTTCAGTGCACATTTCTAAACAGCTTTATAGAAAGGTGATATCTGCAATGGGCAAATATTTGTATATCATATATATACCTGTACTCATGTACTTTCATATCAATGTGATTATGATTCAATGAATTACAAGCATTGATCAGATGTGGGGAGAACATAATAATTTACAACCTTTAAAATTTACTCTTAAGTCATAGCTCTGAAATGCCATGACTTATTTTATCTCCATGATTAGAGATGTTACTGGAGAGATAAAGAAGGTAAAGTATTCTTTTGTTTAACCAGAAGCTTTGTCATTTTTCTCATATGTAGGTATCTTGACTCTTAAATGTGGGTTGGAACCTGATGGAAGCATGTCTCCGAACTTGGAATCTTCTCTCACAGGTTGTGATCACAGAACACAACCTTCTTTCTGTATCTCGGCATAGGCTTTCAGGCTTTTCACTGGGACTTTCTTAAGTTTTCAAGTCTTAATCAGATACATTAACACAGGAAGAAATCTTTTAAAACAGTTTCGGTCTTGGCTAAACCAGGCTAGCAACAATCTGAAAAACGATGACATTGCTATATAAAAATATAAACAATTTATCAAAGTACTAAATAAAATATAGTTCTAGTTCTAGCCAATTGCTTCCACAATAAAACAAACAACTAATGAGATTTACCTAACAGATAAGTTTCTAAGAGGTCGTGTGCCCCTGAACATTTGATGGTTTATTGCTTCATACCTTATCTCAAACTGTTCACAGACCGGCATTAAGCATTAGTATAAAAATTGTTCTGTTTCGCCATACTTTAGTTGGAGATACTAAAGGAACTGAGTCACAACTTCAAAGCACAAAGGGTTCATCAGAAAGCAGCGGAAGTCATTAAGAAGAAAGGGATACATTTCCTCCCTCTTAAACTATTCATCCAGTTGATGTCTATCTTGGTGACCTTAATTGACAAAACCCAGAACGTCCGACTTCCTGATCGGAGAAATGTATTTTCAACTGTCAAGGGCATACAAATTTCAGAGTTTTCTTTCCTATGACTTATGATCACCAACTCTTCCTTAGGAGCCTGCCCACATCCTATTGTTCTCTGAACACATATGGTAGTGTTGGAAGGGTTTTCCAGCCATGTGGTGGCGGGGGGCTCTCTTCTGCTTCGTCTTCTGGTTTCTTGTCCGTTTGAAGATTTTTCTCACGGATTGTGTGTCTTGGAATGGTATAAAAACAAATGCTCTTTGGAAGACTGACATCATTCTCTAGTAAATCTTTATACATGGAAAAATTTTGAGGCAGATTTTTGAATACATTCAGGTAGTCTATACTTAACTTTTACATTGGCTATTTTCTACAAATCCATTTTACAAGTCTTTCAGACTATCAGAACAAATTTTCATCCCTTTTGGTGAAATTTGATCTTATCTGTATCCGATTCATGTGTTAAATTATAGCTAATTTAGCTTTATGTTCTCTTAAGTTAGATTTTCAGGGTTCCTTTAATTTCATTCTTAATGAAGTTATTTTCAAAGGAATTATCTCTAAATTCAATAATCACTTTCTGTTTCATTGGTTTTTCTTAATTTTATCATTCTAACCAGATATTTTTATTTCTTTAGTTCTATGTGGCTTTAAAAAAAATTATGAGTTAAGTAGAGCATTGTTTCACTTTCTTTTATTAATACTAAAAAATGAATGCTATGCATTTGCCTCTGAATATTTTTTTGGTTGCAAGGAATTGAAAGGAATGTTATTTCAATGGGTAAGTTAACTGAATTGTTTGGCTTAATTTTTGTCATTTTAAAGTTTTACTAGATTCTATTCATATCATATTTCTAAGTAATTTATGGATTTAGGACTGGCAAGTTTTTGTATATTTTATTATGATTGCTAATGATTTATTTTGAATTTTATGGGATATTTAAAAATAAAATGTAGTTTTTTAGGGTGCAATATTAAATAATGAATATTTATCAACAACACAAAATACATGAACTATATTTTTTAAATCTTAGAATGTTAATCTGGGAGTAAATTTTATATTCTGGGAAAATATATCTACATATGCAAATTTTAAAAGATTTGTTAAGTGAAAAAATTAAATTATTTCTGAACTGAAAGGTGAGAGTTTTCTTAAATTAGAAATAGCAAGTAGCAAACTTCTAATCAAGTTCACAAAACAGTCTCACTAATTTCAAAACTCAAATTACATTTTAATTTTTTGTTTTTACTTTTTACTCACCATCTGTTAAATCAATAAATGGTAGAGTTTAATTTTGTT
>NW_008360320.1:9524489-9529690 GCF_000622305.1 Nannospalax galili
TCATAATCAACTTTTCTTGACATTTGTGCTTTTTCCATCTGCCAATATGGCCTTTAAAATTTATTTTTATGTGCTATATATACACACATGCATTTATATTTATATATGTATATATACAGATCTTTTTAATCTTTCAAAACACATACAAAAATCATTCAACTATATGATTATTTATATAATAATGAATAACACTTAAAGACAAAAGAAAGGAATAAAACCTTAATTGCATAAAGCCTAACAGCATTTTCTGCATTAAACTCCTTAGTCTACACTTTGAAAATAGTAATGTGATTTCCTTTTTCTAAAAATGAATATAAAATTATTCTTAATATATGGAGTATCTGAAGAAGAGAATGGGGAATATGTACTAGTTATTTAACTGTAGTGCATATGATATTTATATCTCAGCTTACATTTCTAATATATAAAACTTGATAAAAATTGTTTATCTTGCAGGCATAGAATTATTTAATTTCATGGAAATTAAGTGAGCCCTATCACTTTGCTTCTTTGTTTTATTTGTTGTTTCCAGGCTTCTTTTAATGTAAAAGACAATGGAAAAATTCAAAACTATTTCTTTCATAATAATCTTAAACATGTTCTGCTACCTCCAAGTAATTTGTCACTCTGCTGTTCATTTTCCCTCCATTTTGTCTTTAAAATTATACAAGTTATATGAACTACTATTTTATTTGGTCTTATAGAACCTTGTAAATACTAACTGGGAGCACTAAAGATGAGTATTTCTGTTTTCAGGCACTGTGCTAAGCACTTACAGGGCAGTTACTTAGCTCTCATACAAGTCTTTGAGGAAATGTTACTCAAGTCAGACAGATGGTACTGGAGGGTCAGGCTTTACTGCTGTACTGTAGTGGCACAGTCATGTAAGCTGTCTGACTATGGATGTAAACAGTGTATAGTGTTTGGTACCTAAGACTGGGTTCAAGGTCATTTAGCACTGAAACTCGACACGTCCTTATTCCTGGGACCAGCCAGGTAATCATCCCTGCCTCTTGAGGACTAAGATTAGAAAGGTCACCAGATTTTCAGATTGTGATGTTCTCAGTTATTACACTTGGTAGACTATTGTCACATGATGTGACTTAACAATCCATAGATGAGAATTTGTCCATAAGGTAAATGAAAAATTTATGCTTAATTCCATGTGATAAATCTATCATGCCATTGATAAGATCAAGTAGGTATATCTCAAAAATCCATGCACAAATTCAGCTTAAAACAAATCACTTGGATACAATGTCAAGAATATCAATGAACAGTTACTTAAAACTACAACTAAAACAACTTTTTTATTGCAGAATTGGGAATATTTGGAATTTTTCATTACTATATTTTATGTAGCTCTTTCTTCCCTGTTGAAATATTCCCTCCTTAAGATGATGAACCCTATAATTCAGGAAGCTTTGGAGTCAAGGTTCAGAAGGTCCCACCCCAAGGTTACGTAAGCAGTAGCATGCTGAGTTGAAGAGGCTCCCACCAACCAAACTACCTGCAAGATAGGCGGGGAGCTACAGGAATACAGTTATCTGAGTGATCATCCATGCTCCAGAGCACTTTAAGTAATTCAGGTGCCTTTGAGTCATCCATACTTCTGTAGGAAAACCCAATTAACTCACTGGTGGACTAAGCTGGACTGGGATGGACTTGGCTTTTTTGGTCATTGATTTTGGTTTCCTATTTGGGCGTGAACAGGTGCTTGTTCCTGTATCTCCCTAAGAGCTACACGAACAGCGCTTGAAACTGTGTATAAATATCCCAGTGTAGATGGAATATAAACAGAGTCCTTGCCCAACTGCTCAAAGTTTTTAGGGTTTACATCATTACTTTTCATTCCAAAACACAGGTCGTAGCCTTTCAGAGTTTATTTTGTCTTCCCTCAGTCCATAGGTATAGATCATTTTGATTTGTGTTAATTCACTTATATTAGGCACATGTTAGAGAAGAGAAGAATTATCAACCCCACTACCTAATATGAAGAACATAACAACACCTTGGGAGGAGAACCACTGGCAGTTTGTTGCTCATGGTTGATGGAACTGTTTGAGCTCAGTGCCCATCCCATGTAATCATTCCTTCTATGTCTCTTCCTTTCCATCTGTTTAGTGGAAGATCAGCTTTCAGGAGAGATGAGAGTCTAACTCTACTGTTAGGATGTCAATCTAGCAAGCAAACTGTCAACTCTAGAGTGAATCCCGGACAGGCTTCCCTCCTGGCCAAATAACGCACATTGCTGGCTAATTTAGATATTAGATTCAGGTATTATCTGAGTAGCTTTCCAAACCAATTGAGACTAATGATATCTGTGTGTGATTCTGCCCTGATTTATAATACACTTGGCCCAATTGTGAAAAAATGAAGACTAGTTTCTAACTTTCTTGACAATCCCTTAAAATACCGGTTGTCTTCAACCCTTCAGACTGAAGAGTAGGTATCAATTACCAGCAAATAAGAGTCCTTAGGCCTCTCAATGACAGTGATTACATAGGAAGCCTACTGAGACATTCTTTCCACCTAACTTTGAAAAGATCAATTTGCTTCCTTTTATTTATGTACTTCCCGTCAAAATGCTAATAACAAATCATTTCTTTTCACTTAAATTCCTGTACCTTTATTGAATTTTTAACCTTGTATTTTATTACTAAAGTTGAGTAGCCTAAATATGACAACCCAGATACTGTCATTATACTAGTAAGGTGGGGTTTCTGTTCAGTGCTGCAGAAAGGCGTGTACAATGAGGAGTCTGGTCTCTCAGATGTGGCACGCAGGTTTTTCTCTAGAAACAAATGAATTGACCCCTATCTTCATCAGCTCTTTTATGACTGGGTAGATTTGTTTTTACTCTGTATGTTAATATGACATATTTACATTGATTGTTAACTGAAAATCAAGGCTCTGAAAATGGAAAATGAATGAAGGTTGACACAATATACACCAGGTGCCTTTAGTGAGACACCTGATAAACTTTTGCCCCCAAAAGCTCAAAGACATTTCTGAAAGTACGTTAATTTATAGAGATTTCAATCAATTATTTATCTTTAAGGTTGCCATTTGGTAACCAAATTAGGAGTATTTGTCAAAATACTATAGGAAAAGAAAGAAACTGGAAGGGGAATAGTAGGGAACATATGTTACCAGGGGGGAGGTGGTGAAAGTGGGAGTGTTCAGCAGGGAGGGGAGGAAAGAGGGATATGCAAGGTGCCATCCTTTGTGGGGAAGGGAAGTCAGAAGAGGGGGATGGTGGAAGGCCAGTGTTACTGGGAGGAAGCTGGGGATAATGGAGGTGCTGGGACTGGAGAGGAACAGAATGGGAAGAAGGAGGGAGGAGATGGGTGGGTCTTGGGGGGCTGGGAAACCCAGAGGGGGGTGTGGTGCCCTTGGAACCCCATGGGAGGTGCACATATAGAATCTGAACATTGGTGCATGTACATACTTGGGAGCTTCTCGGCAGAGGGCACAGTGCCAGACGAAGGAGACTTCCATTTGAGTGGTTGTAGTATCGAGACTCCTAGGATTCATAGGCTATTTCCAAACCTCTTGGTTGTCCCCAAGGACTAGTAGATGGGATTCTACTGCTGAGTATATGACATACTTTGGATACAGGACTTGAAACAATGGAGCAGGAACTGACCTGGATGCCTTCTAGCCAAAATTTGGCTATCATAATGCTAGATGATAATATGCAAACTGCCAAGGGAGAAAAACAATCAATGGTCCAACCCAGCCCTAAAGCCTAATAACCATAAGGATTAGCAGGGCAAACTACCTCTATTGGTGCAGTAGTGGCACTGTTATCTTGGGGGGCAATCAACAGCTATCTAATCAGACTTGAAGCCCCCTAAGTGGGAGTGAACTCATGGGTGGCACTGTAAACTCAGTCAAGTACACATGGCAGAAGAGAACGTAGATCCTAGAGAAAGCCCTATCACTTTTATATCTCTAGACAAATGAAATTTCTTACTATATGCTAAATATCAGAACTTATATTTACAGACAAGCATACCATACACCACTCATCAAAGAAGCTTCTTTTTGCAACAGATGGAGGCTACTGCAGAATTGTACAACTGGTCAGACACAGAGAACATACATCTGAGAGATGCCCAGTACTAGGTGACACATCTACAGTTGAACCCTTACAACTAAGGCTCGTGGAACATAGGGGAAGAAAGGATAAAAGAAAACTAATACCTCCCTCAACTCTCACCAGCAAAGCTTCCTTATACAACTTGGCCAGTTGTGACCTTTCTGTGATGCACACAGAAAGGTCACAACTGGCCAAGTTTTAAAGAATAAGAGACTACAGAGTGTGTATCCCTGGACAGGACTCCTATATTAAACCTCTTCTACCCACTGCTCAGGGACCATTGAGGAAGACGGGACAGAAAGATTGTAAGAGCCAGGGCTGGTCCATGGACATAGGGAAGCAGAGGCTTTCAGGCCACTGGAAGCTTGAACATGTAAACTTGTGGCAATGGTGGCATTGAGTACGGGACCCATGCCAACTCAACTGAACAAGGGCCCAGAGGGGAGGAGAGAGATGGGTGGCCAGACAGCCCTAGACTGAAAGCTGTTGGAGGCTGGTTGCTGCTGGGTCGGGGAGAGTATGCCTTGCACGTGATCACTGGATGGACTGACTGGACTCCAGAGCACAGTTTTACACTGAAGGGCATCTGGGTGCAAATGCTTGACTGGATATGACTTACCATGTGTGGTGGAGTGCATGGGGTCCAGTGAGGGAGATGGGGAGGCATGGATGGGGGAGGGGATCTGGGTCTGATTGAGAATTGTTGTATGAGAATACAGAAGCTCAATAAAAAATTTAAAAATAGTATAGGAGACTATAACATACTTGTGTTAATGCTATCATTGACATTTATTGTGCCAAACAAACCAATAAATATCCCATTATTTAATCTATACTTCTAGATACCTCTGTGAAATAAGCACGGTTATTATTTACATTTTTTTTTATTAAAAAAAATTTTTTTTTACAATTAAAGTTACAGTTTTAACAATATACAAAATGTTACAGTAATTCAGATTTTTTGGCATAATGATTACAGATTTGATAAATACATTTTATATCTCATAATAGTGATGAGGATTATACAAAAGCTATTAAAACAATTATGAGAATAAATTCTATTGTCACTTAAGTATCTAAAGCTATTTTCCTTTGC
>NW_008360320.1:9531404-9547138 GCF_000622305.1 Nannospalax galili
TGAAAAGAGCAGCAACAAACATGGATGTGCAAGTGTCTCTGCAATAGGACGAGTTCTTTGGGTATATGCCAAGGAGTGGTATAACTGGGTCAAATGGTAGGTTCATTTGTAGTTTTTTAAGAGTTCTCCACACTGCTTTCCATAGGGGCTGAACCAGTTTGCAGCCCCACCAGCAGTGGATGAGTGTTCCCCTTTCCCCACATCCCCTCCAACATTTGGTATCATTTGTTTTCTTGATCTTAGCCTATTTACATTTTTGAAAACTGAAAAACAGAACCTAAGTAAAATAAGTGAGTTTAAGCCACTCTCAAAGTTGGGACAAGTGGTAAACTGGAACTCCTCGGTCTCACTCCTGAAGTCAGGAGAGTCACAGAACAAGGTAATAGCTCTAGACTATAGAGTGAGAAAGCATGGTTTCAAATTCAAACTTGTTTTTTCCTAATTGTGTGACTTTGGGCACATTAATGGCACTTTCAATTTCTCAGTTATACCTGTTAAGTAAAAGGGAGTATGTCATAATAAGATCACCACACCTCACATAATTATTGGTAGTAACAAAAGAGAGAGGACTTCAGTGCCTGAATCAGTGCCTGGCACTGGTGAGCACTTCGAACATTAGCTATTTCTATACCACACTTCTCTGCTCTGGGAGACTTGGCATGTATATTCGTACAATACTGATATAGTAATGGTCCATGAGTGAGAGTCAAATGATTTCACTCATTCCACATGTTTACACATGAAAAAGCTTAGACTTATATGAAATTCTAATATATTGTTCCAGAATTTTCTGGTAATGAATATACCTTATTTGTTAAGATGAGTTATAGGAAGAAATGATAAAAGATTAGACACACACAGAGCCTCTGTGTGGGATCTATCTTACTTGTATGTTCCCTCCCCATTCTCCTATGATCAAATCAGTCTACTCATTTAAAGCTGCTGGGGCACTGAGAAAAGAAAATCGGAAGGGGCCACAGTTGGAGACTGTGCATGTAAGGGCTCACCTCAGCACACAGTGTGTTGCACATGCATCTTTCCCATACTTATCTTTAAACTGTTTATCTGGCACATCGACAAGCAGCTGGTGGAACAAATAGGAAATCCTGGGAAGCACATTCATTTTTAAAGTGCTTAATGCCCCCAATCCAAGAGATAGTAATGTGCTTCCATCCGTTAAGATCTCCTTGAAGGTTTTGGATTGGAGGACCATAACTTAAATGAAATGCATTATACAACCTGGAATTGGAACTACATACTCTATATCCTAAATATTTAATTGATTTCTCCATCAGTAGAAGACAATCCTACAAAGCAGGCAGATCCTATCTTAAGTGTTCGATTAATAGTGTCTCTAATTTAGGGTAATTTAGGAGTTTACAACTTTCAAAATGGCCATTTCTTCCACATTTCTTCCAAAGTACCAAGAGGATTGTGTCTGGATTAATTGTGAACAGCAGACAGTCCTCTGTGTATAATGAAAACTCAGCATCATCAGCCATGCACCTATAATTTGAGACCTCATCTGAATATTTCTTCACCGGGGGCTTCACATCCATTGGAAATTGAAATGGCAAAGAAGGAAAGTTGTAATTGTTGCATCTCCTATTTAAAAAGTTTAACAAGTCAAGTTCATTCCTGCTGATTTTTACATAGTTGGGTCTTAGCTAACGGAGTGCGGAAGATAAATCAAACTACTTGCAGATTTTCCTAATGGTGCAAAGTTTGGCACCCTGAGGACTGGGGAAATGTCTATTACTACACTTGTAAAGAAGAGAAGTGGAACAAGACTGTGGGTGGCTAGATCCGTATGAGTGATTTATTACCCCTGAATCCACTTAGTCCTTTCCGGATAAGTACGTAAGTGCCAAAAGTTTATGGTCATTTTCAGTTGAAGAAAAGATCAGGGAACATCTTAACATTCTGACAGATGTGTTAACTGGAGAAAGCAGTATTGTTTTACTGAGTTGACTAGAAAATGGTAAAATTTGAGTTTCTAAAAGTAAAAGTAACATTGAACTGTACCAAGATGTGTCTATTTCTGATTTTTTAGGCCCTTTCAATTTCACCTTTTGCTAGGAAAACTGAAACAAATGATTTACTGCTGAACTTTATTTTAGGATCTGAAAGCTGATAGCAAATAAATTTAAAAGTTTGGCAGCATATCAGGTATAGAACTTTTAGTGTTAAACTTATCTTTCCTGTTGCTCTTCTTGAAGAACTACTTTGTAGACAGCTTAATTTTTGTTCAAATATAAATCGGAATCAATTTTCTGGGGAGAAATAATCAGTATAGCGCCTGTTCTCTACAACAAAGAAATTACATTTGTAGACATATTCTGGAAATTTAAATCCCTCAATATTCCTTGAGCAAGTCCAAGGAGATTCGAAGACTGACGTTTTGTACTTTGCTGTTCCCGAGAGGCAAATGCGTGATCATCTTTACTGAGATTTACTCCCGTCCCTGCTGAATTAATATGCATTTTCGTTAACTAATCTTGAAACAACAGGAATAAAGTTTATCCAGGTCTTTTATACCTCAGAGAACAAAACAAATACTACAAATCTTTAGAGAGAAAGGATATACAAAAGGGCTTGAGGTGAATATTTCAAAGCAAATACTCTTTAAATGATGTGCAAATTATTTCAGCTCTCGAGCATGATTTATGAAAGGGGCTTAGTCACTGAAATAAGAAGCAAGTTTAAACTGATGGGTTTCAAAGTCAAAGATGAGAAGTGGTTACAAGACAAGGAAAGAGAAAAGAAACAGAAATTCAGAGAACAGATTTTAGTTTTGCCCCTGAACTGATTCACCTTATTTTGTCACAAATTACTGTTCCTAGATGCAGTATAAGTATTACATTTATGTTTTCATTTTCTATAAAGTTAAAATATAAAAAACAATGTTACTAGAATTTATATTTCAACAAGTAAGTCTCTACTTGTCGTAGAAAAAACATAACCACAAACTTGATGAAAATTAATTGGGGCCTGAAGAGATTGCTCAATGCGTAAGTGCACTGGTTGCTCTTGCAGAGGACCTGGGTTCAATTCTCAGCACCCATGTGGCAGCTAATAGCTGCCTGTAACTACAGTTCCAGGGGAATTTGATGCCCTCTTCTGACTTCTGCAGGCATTGTACAGTACAAGTGCACTTACATACATGCAGGCAATACGTTCATTCAGACAAATAAAAAATAAATATTTTTTAAAAGAAAACTAATCATATTTGAAAGGACAACTTCTAAAAGTTTTACATGAACATTTGTTTAACAACTCACCAGTCACATTTATAATGTAACATATCCTCTAACGTTCCAGCATGATCTTCAAGTGATAGTTGAAACCTTCTTGTATGACTTATGAAAATAACGGCTTTTATGTCATTGCAAAGATTATTATATGACCTCACTCTTTGATTCCATAATGGCCTGCCTTTCTGGAAGATAAAGCAAATTTAATGTTTTTACTGTCTTACGATTAACATCTAAAACTTCTTAACTAAAAATCTGGATTTTGTTCAATAAAAATGAGTTAAGCAAAATTCTCTGGGTTCTCAGCCAACCTTTCTGTGGAAATCAGCTATGCCAATTTAAAAATAAGGCACGGGATATCAATACCAAACTCAGGTACTGACTAGAAAAAAGCAAGATTAATTATTCCTATATGAACTGTCTTGAAGTAATAATGCTAAATAAGTGAAGTGATTCTAGACAGTGATAACAATTTAAAGAAATTTGATCTGTCTCATGACTGACAAATTTTTTAAAGAGTAGGTATTTAGGAACATATTTACAGGAAAGATTCTTATTGATGAAAGATTTATCATTTTGCCACTTCAGTCTTTAGATCTTAGATTTACAAAAGATGAACCTGAGAAAGTAATGCTTTATTTCAGAATCGTTATCTGTTTTTTCCTAGGGATAAAATCATATGCTATTAGAAGGATTAAACAGACCTTATTTTAAATTTTCCTGGTATGTTTATGAAAACTCAGGTATTTTTGTTTTCTTTGCAACTTTTCTGAACAACTTGACTAAAGTATATCTTGGTGGGTCTTGATTGTTTTCGCAGGCACCATAGGGAGGCTATCTCTGTGAATGAGAACAACAGCTGAGTTGTGGGCCACAAGAATTAGGATATTTAGCCTGGAAGTTTTATGGAAAGTGAATTCCAGTACTCAGGAACAACATAGAAATAAATTAAATTAAGGCCACATTCTATTATTCTTGCCCTTTCAGATGTAAATAAGCAAAGGTTTTATGTGAAATTCCATGTTCCCAGAAAAGGAGTTACATGCAAGGTGGATGATAGCAGAATTTCATTCAACTCTGCTGGATATATTCAGGGAATTAGTGGACTATTTCCATGGATTTGCAAATAGCCTTTGTTTCTTTTCTGTTTGTTTTTATGGGTTTAAGTTTATTTTTAGAATCTTTCTGTGTTATTGTTGTTGCCCATTGTTTAGACCTATGGAATTTTGACCTGGTTGAATCAGGATATGGTTGTGGCATTGGCAAAAATTGCACAAGAAGTGTAAGTCTGAGTCTGTTCCAATTTATCTGAAAATAATAAAGTGGAAGGGACTGAGGAGTTTAAATAAATATCTACCATCCTAAACAATGCACTATCATGACATGGCCAACCCAATAACCATACTTAAGACAGTGCTTCAAAGTGGCTCTGGCTCTACATAAATTTGCAAATCTATATAGTTATTTTTGTGTACTGTGTCAATATATTTTCCAAACTCAATATGATTATGATTATCTATCGAAATGCGGTATCAGAGCACTGGTAAGATGACTCAGCCATTAAGGGTGTTTTCTGTTCTTCTAGAGGACTGGAGCACCCACGTCAAGTGGCTCAGAGCTCCTTGTAACTCCAGCTCCTCCAAGGGTTTTAATACATCTTCTGGCCTCTGAAAGTTCCCACATGCACATACACAAACAGATGTACACACATACACATAATAATAAAACAAAACTTTAAAAGAATATAGTATCTGTTTAGTGGGTTTGGGATGGGACTTGAGAGGCTGTACTTTCCTAACAAGCTCCCAAGTGATAGGAGACCACACTTTGGAAGTGAGAATTCAGTAAGTTTCTGAAAACAAGAACAATCAGATGTAACCTCAGCTGGTAATAGGAGCGTAATAAAAAACTACTACACTGTAGCAGGCTGTGGTGGTCCCTGCCATTAATCCCAGCAGTCAGGAGGCAGAGACAGGCAGATCTTGAGTTTGAGGTCAGCCTGGTCTACATAGAGAGTTCCAGCCCACCTAGTGATACATAGTGAGACACTGTCTCTAAAACAAAAATCCAAAACAACAACAACAAGAACTACAATGTAGGCAAAACAATCAAGAATTCTCATTTTTTGAAAGTAAGCATTTCTACAGGTAGGAGCAAACAATGAAAGCTCAGAGGCAAGACAATAAGTTGAGAAAATATACAGTAGACCAAGTCACAGAATGCTGCAGTTCCAAGCTAACAAAGGGGAATGGGAGAAGGATTCCAAAGGTTTCTAACCAGAGATTTCTAAGATGGTATTGGTAGGTTTTCCTGAAATAAATTGGAAGGATTCTTGACAATTTCCAAAACCCTAAACTTCTGTTTGGAAAAAACAGTGTAACTTTCAGATGTTTGTTATCTGAATTCAAACCTTTGTCCTAGGGACTATTGCTAGAGAGTCTCAAAGTACTTCACTTTTGAAGAGCTAAGGGTGTGCACTTCACCCCTGCCTTTACTCTGCTGACATGAGCGTGCTGCTTCTTCAGGCCTCTCCTCTCCTCAGCAGGTTATGTATCTCTTCACTCCTAAATTTACATGGACCACCACAGTGCTTCACTGTGTTCTAAGCAATGAGGATAGAGGTTAACTTCAGAAGGCCATGGTTTGTATCTTCTTCCAGACCCTCACAATCTAAAGGATCAGAGTGAGTTTGGGTTAAGTGAATGAGTAAAGTTTTGGTCAGCTGGGAGTCAGATGGCTCCCAGATAGCCATCTCTAACACAGAGAGCATGTGGGCATCCAGGTCTACTTGCCAGTTTGTCAACAGAATGGATTTTGGGGGGACAGGTCTTTTGCTTTACTCTTTATAAGAGGATCTGTGCCCATGTATTTGAATTTTTATGTTAATCAATAAAATCCAGCTTATCATTACCAGATACTTAATGAAGTTGGCTTGATTTCAATGTCACATTGTTTCCTATAGGAAACAACTAAGTACACAAATGCCACTCAATATATCCACGTATATATGGAATATTTGGATATATATATCATGAACATTTAAATCTTTCATTAGTTTTCAGTGAAATTACTCAACCCTATGTCAAAATCCTACCCTTGCATTATTTTATGCAGGACTGGAAAGACAAATGACTTTTGGTGCAGTTTTGTCTGTAGAGATTGCCAGCATATCAGGCTCCCACCAGGAATGATGCTATTCTCACTGTCCCTGAATCTCCTAAGGAAATGGAGAATGAAAGTGTATATGATGTCACGAGTTAACTGAACAATGAAAATGTTTTTAAAATTAAACCTTTGATAGATGATGCATTTGTTTATTCTGTGTTTTATTTATTCTATACCAAAAGTACGTTTTTGCTCTAGTTCTAAATATAGAAACTGGTAGATTTATAGTAGACAAACTAGGAATACTTAGTCAAAATTCACTCATTCAAGTCATGATATCATTATATTTATATCAGAAATGTCTTTTAGATATATTTTAAACCTAATTATACAATACCTTTGGATTTAATACATATATTTTCAATCATATCCAAATTTATATTTATGTTATTTTATAATTACATAAAATATATATTATATTTATTTGGTAACTTAATTTCAGGATATTTAGGAAATGTGTCTAAATCGTACAACTGCATAACCTAAGGATTAAGATGGTATTGCAGGGGGCTGGAGAGATGGCTCAGCAGTTAAGAGCACTGGCTGCTCTTGCAGAAGTCCTGAATTTGATTCCCAGCACCCACATGATAGGTAACAACCATTTCTAACTCCAGTTCCAGGGGATTCTACACCATCATCTGACCTCTGCTAGCATTATATGACATGAGTACACTTACAGACATGAAGGCAATACATTCATACACTTAAAATAAAAATAATAAATAAAATATTTTAAAAAGCGTGGCTCTCAAAATTTCTGATTCTTTTCCCACATTTCTTCAATAATTCTATTTTTAAAGAGACTATTGAGGGCCAACACTGTTATAATTCTAAATTAAATTTGGGCTTATATACATAAGTTGACTAGAGAAAATTATTCCTAGAGTCTTTAAAAATGACCAAAACTATTGCCTTTTCATACATTATAAATTATCCTTTTTATTTTGTTGACTGTAACAGAACTTTGAAAATCTGAAATAGGTTAAAATAGTGGCGTTTCAAGAATGAGTATGAGTCTTACCAATTCTTCAAAGCAGGATATATTGGAAGATGAGGCCTCAACTGAGAGTTGAAGGGTATAATTTTAGTGAAAAAACACTTGGCTTAAGTGGTCAGCATGCTAAGCTGCCCATCAGGGTCATAAGCTCTACTTTTCTGGTAAACAAGTTATTACAAACCTGTGGAGGGGGGGAGATTGAGAAGAAGGCATAAGCAGGGAAGAGCTATCTATAGAGGAACTTGGAATGATGCTTTCTAGTATACTAATTTGATTAGAAACTGTCAAAAAGCAGAACAAGAAGTAGGTGGAGGAGGAGAAAGAGAAGGAGAACTTGTTCTTAATCTGCTCTTAATCTGACATCAGTTTTGGATTTTGGACGCTCCTATATCTGTTAGATTCCTTGATTTCATTGTTTGTTTGTATGTGGCAGAGGCTTATATAGCTTGGTCTAGTCTTGAACTGAGAATGCAACCTAGGATGACCTTGAATTCCAGATCTTCTTGCCTCTACCTCCTGAGTGTTGGGATTATAGACTATCATAAGTGCTGTCCAAGTAAGATCTTAGTCCTAAAAACTTCCTTTTTGGTCATGGTATCTCCCATTTTGTCTTCATTTTTAAGTTATTTAAGTTTATACACAAATAAGATATATCTATTTTCACTAAAAGAATTACTTGCATTTAGATACTATTTAAATAATCAAAGAAAAATGAATTGGCAGACTAATTTACTTTTCCCTAGTCACTCATAAACATTTCACTGAAAAAGTTGAGTATTAATGTTACAGATTGTGATGGCTAATCCTGGGTGTCAACTTGACTGGATCTGGGATTAACTGAAATGAGAGAGATCTTCTTGATTGGATCATCTGAAGCTGGAAGACAGACCCTAAATGTGGGTGTTACCTTCTGATGGCAGCCGGTATAAAAGACCACAGCAGAGGAGAACACAAGGCTTCTTGCTGCTTGCTTTCTCTCTCGCTGGTGAGTTTGTCTTGCTGCTGTAGACTGAAGACTAGCCAATCTTTTGGAATTCATCAGACCTTCAGCACTAGATTGGGACTACTGAGACACCCAGCCTCGTGGACTGAGCGACTACAGAGTCTCAGCCTCTCCAGTGTGGTGCAGCCACTTTGGACTCCCCTAACTCATCCTGGGGTTATTTCTCCAGTATCAGAATGTATAATTGGAATAGATATACTTAGGAATTGCCAGAATCTCCACATTGATTCCCTGACCTGTGGAGTGAGGGTTATTATGGTTGAAAAGGCCAAATAGAAACCACTGGAATTGCCTCTGCTCGGGAAAATAGTGAACCAAAAACAGTATCACATCCCTGAAGAGACTGCAGAAATTAGTGTTCCCATGAAGGATTTGAAAGATGCAGGGGTGGCGATTCCCACCACATCTCTCTTTAACTCTCCTATTTGGCCTGTGCAGAAGACAGATGGGTCATGGAGAATGACAGTTGACTATCAAAAACTCAATCAAGTAGTGACTCCAATTGCAGCTGCTGTACCAGATGTGGTTTCCTTACTTGGGCAGAATAATACATCTCCTAGTACCTGGTATGCAGCTATTGATTTGGCAAATTCTTTCTTCTCAATACCAGTTCATAAGAACCATCAGAAGCAATTTGCTTTCAGCTGACAAGACCAACAGCATACCTTTACTGTCCTGCCTCGAGGGTATATTAACTCTCCAGGATTGTGCTATAACTTGGTTCAAAGGGATCTTGATCACCTGACTCTTCCACAAAATATCAAACTGATCCATTATATTGATGACGTCACGCTGATTGGATCCAATGAGTAGGATATAGCAAACAGTCCGGACTTTTGGTTGAGCATATGGGCATGAGAGGACAGGAAATCCAACCGAAATTCAAGGGCCTTCCACCTCAGTGAAATTTCTAGGAGTTTAGTGATGTGGAGCATGCAGAGACATTCTTTCTAAGGTAAAGGATAAGTTGTTGCCCTTGGCCCCTTCCTCCACCAAGAAAGAAGCACAGTGCTAAGTGGGTCTCTTTGGATTCTGAAGGCAGCACATTCCTCATCTGGGTGTGTTACTACAACCCATATATCAAGTGACTCGAAAGGCAGCTACCTTTGAGTGGGGCCCGGAACAGGAAAGGGCCCTTCAATAGGTCCAGGCTGCTGTACAAGCTGCTTTGCCACTTGGGCCATATGATCCAGCAGACCTGATGGTGCTTGAGGTATCAGTGGTAGAGAGAGATGCTGTTTGGAGTCTCTGGCAGGCTCCCATAGGGGAATTACAGTGGAGGCCATTGGAATTTTGGAGTAAGGCTTTGCCTTCATCTATAGACCACTATTCTCCCTTTGAGAGACAGCTCTTAGCTTGCTATTGGGCCTTAGTGGAAACGGAACATTTGACAACCAAGTCACCATGTGGCTGGAGCTGCCCATCATGAGCTGGGTGCTATCTGACCCCCAAGCCGTGGGACATGCACAGTCACAACCCATTATCAAATGGAAGTGGTATATACGTGATCTGGTCCAAGAAGGCCTGGAGGGCACAGGCAAGTTACATGAAGAAGTTGCCCAAATGCCTATGGTTCCTACTCCTGTTACAATGCCTCCTGTTCTCAAGCATGCACTTATGACTTCATGGGGTGTGCCCTAGGATCAGTTGACTGAAGAAGAGAAGACTGGGTCTTGGTTTACAGATGGTTCTGCACACTATGCAGGCACCACTCAGAAGTGGACAGCTGCGGCATTACAGCCAATTTCTGGAACAATCCTGAAGGACACTGGGGAAGGAAAATCTTCACAGGGGGCAGAACTTCGGGCAGTGCACATGGTTGTGCATTTTGCCTAGAAGGAGAAATGGCCAGAAGTGCGATTATATACTGATTCATGGCCTGTAGCCAATGGTTTGGCTGGATGGTCAGGGACTTGGAAGGAGCGTGACTGGAAAATTGGTGAGAAAGACATTTGGGGAAGAAGTATGTGGCTAGATCTCTCCAAATGCGCAAAGGATGTAAAGATACTTGTGTCTCATGTAAATGCTCATCGAAAGGTGGCTTCAGCAGAAGATGAGTTCAATAACAAGTATACTGGATAACCCATTTTGTCGATAGTCAGCCTCTTTCTTCAGCTATCCTTGTCATTGCTCAATAGGCCCAAGAACAAAGTGGCCATGGTGGCAGAGAAGGAGAGATTATGTGTGGACTCGACAACGTGGACTCCCACTCACGGAAGCTGACCTGGCTAAAGCTGCTGCTGAGTGCCAGATCTGCCAACAGCAGAGACCAACACTGAGCCCCCAATATGGCACTATTCCCCATGGTGACCAGCTGACAACGGGGTGGCAGGTTGACTACATTGGACCACTTCCATCTTGGAGGGGGCAGTGCTTTGTCCTTACAGGAGTAGATACTTATTCCGGTTATGGATTTGAATTTCCTGCATGTAATGCTTCTGCCAAAACTACCATCCAGGGGCTGACAGAATGCCTTATCTACCATCATGGTATTCTGCACAACATCGCTTCTGGCCAGAGAACTCACTTCACTGCCAAAGAAGTGTGACAGTGGGCCCATGGTCATGGAATCCACTGGTCTTACCATATTCTCCACCATTCTGAAGCAGCTGGCTTGATAGAATGATGGCATAGCCTCTTAAAGACACAGTTACAGTGTCAACTAGATGACAATGGCCTAGAGGGCTGGGGCAGGGTCCTCCAGAAGGCAGTATATGCTTTGAATATATGGTACTGTTTCTCCTATAGCCAGGATTCACGGGTCCAGGAATCAAGGGGTGGAAGTGGGAATGATTCCATTCACTATCACCCCTAGTGACCCACTAGGAAAATTTTGCTTCCTGTACCCGAGACTTTGCACTCAGCTGGTCTAGAAGTTTTGGTTCCAGAGGAGGGAGTGCTTCTGCCAGGAGAGACAACAAACATTCCATTGAACTGGAAGCTAAGACTTCCCCCTGGCCACTTTGAGCTTCTGATGCCTTTAAGTTACCAGGCTAAGAAAGGAATAACGGTATTAGGAGGGGTGATTGACCCAGACTACCAAGGGGGAAATTGGACTAGTTCTCCACAATGGAGGTAATGAAGATTATCTCTGGAAGGCAGGAGATTCTTTAGGGCAACTT
This sequence comes from Nannospalax galili, assembly GCF_000622305.1. NCBI lineage: Eukaryota > Metazoa > Chordata > Mammalia > Rodentia > Spalacidae > Nannospalax > Nannospalax galili. Next base: position 9,542,946 of record NW_008360320.1, read on the forward strand.
TTGGTGTTACCATGTCCTACGATTAAGGTCAATGGGAAACTGCAACAACCCAATGGCCCAGACCCCTCAGGGATGAAAGTATGGGTCACTCCTCCAGGGAAAGAGCCAAGACCTGCAGAGGTGCTTGCTGATGGTGGAGGAAATACAGAATGGGTAGTAGAGGAAGGTAGTTACAAATACCAACTTAGGCCATGTGACCAGTTGCAGAGATGTGGATTGTAATTGACATGAGTGTTTTTGTCCTATTTGGTTAAGAATAGGCTTGTGCATATATACAAATATGTTAAGCAGATACTTGTGTTGTTCTTTTTTGAGTGTGTAATTGAGGTAAGTGTTAAGTGGTTAAGTGTTGTGAATCTTTACGATCATAGTGGATTATGAGATACTAAAGGACCAAGTATTCCTTGAAGACCTTATCACCTACTCTAAGATATATAATGCATTGGTCATTGTATGATGGGATAGCCATATCATGTTAGATGAAGTTAAGACCTCATCATTGTTTGCTTTTGAAAATTCAGCATGACATACAGAGATATTATTGGGTGTCAAGCTGACAAGGGTGGACTTGTGATGGCTAATCCTGGGTGTCAATTTGACTGGATCTGGGATTAACTGAAATGAGAGACCTTCTTGATTGGATCATCTGAAGCTGGAAGACCCACCCTAAATGTGGGTGTTACCTTCTGATGGCAGCCTGTATAAAAGGCCAGGGCAGGGGAGGGAACTTGACTTTTGGTCGCTTGGCCTCTCTCTCACTGGTGAGCTCATCTCTGGTGAGTTCGTCTTACTGCTGTAGACTGAACATTAGCCAATGATCTGGAATTTGTCAGACCTTCAGTGCCAGATTGGGACTATTGAGACATCCAGGCTTTGGAATTCATGAGACCTTCAGCGCTAGATTGGGACTATTGAGACATCCAGCCTCGTGGACTGAGTGACTAGCAGATTCTCAGCCTCTCCAGTGTGGTGCAGCCATTGTTGGACTACTCAGCCTCTATCCTGTGAGCTAATATGATAAATACACACACACACAATATATATATATAAATATATATTACATATATATTCATTGTACCAGTTCAGTTTCTTTAGAGAACCTTTACTAATACGCAGATCATATGTTTTATCAATTATGATGGGCCCATCTTTTATATTGGGGTTTATGTTACATTGTTGGGTAAAAGTAGACCCCGATTTTCCTTAAAGCTTATGGAAACCATAAAAAATTCTGCTTGTTTATAATTAATATTCTTTCTAAGCATACCAGTGAAACCATTTGTGATAGTCAAACAAATGCCTTAAAAAGCAAATTGCATCCTTTTAGGATTTTGAGCAAATACAGTATTAGTATAAGTTCTTATATTCTAGAAACAAAATGAGTGAATGGGTTAAATAATCTTGGATATGGAAAGAATAAGCAATCATTTGCATTCAAAATAATGTTTTCTTGACACAGAAAGCTCAGAATGTAAGAAAGCCTCAAATATCACCTTTAGAGGACGTACTTTAAACTTAAATGACAATAATGAGTGACTTTCATATACTTAACTTTCTAAGGAATATGTGCCAATTCCAAAATCACAGAACAGAAATGATAAAACTTTTTGAAATCAAAGAGCGTTATTTCCTTTTGTTTACAGACTTAATAGTGTGCTAATGCTTTGGAAATATGGCTGGAGAGTTAGAGCAAAGAGCTCTCTGAATTTGGCCTATTATTGAAAGAAAGTTGCCACTTGACCTAATGAAATCAGAAATTGATTAACTGCAGTTCATCTAAGGGGAAGTATGGTCATAGTGTTACTGCTGGGGTCAGGAAAAAGATGGGGTGATCTAGTGCTGAAGCGCTGATAGGGTTACACAGGGTTTGAGAGTAGCTCATGCTACAAGATGCATGGCCCTGGATGCCTGCAGAACAGAGGCAAGATCAGCCCTTTATCAGTAAAGAAGAGATTAATCAGAACATTCTTTGCTCAGCTCATAACTAAGCCCTCTTATCAAATGATTCATAGAGAACTGAATGTTTTGAAGAAATTATAACCTATGGGTACCAGAGAAGTTGAGATTGCTGCTTGCTATCTTAGGAACACACATCAAAACAATAGCTAAGGTAGCACAGGAAACCAGTATAATTCTAGAACCTTCATGAATACCAATGTTTTGCCAAATTAATGTAGATGCCTGATAATCAAGTAGGTATCTGATTTTTAATATTCTTATCTTCTGGATTTAGTTCACTTGCCTTAGCAACATATAAAATGCCCATGCTTTTCTTTACCAACTAAACTAACTTTGAATAATGAACTCCCTTAACCCTCTGGGAAGTTATCAAATGGGAAACAGATAGTCTTTAGATAACTGAAGTTATTACTTTATAAAATTTTGATTCAATAGTTTTTCTCAAGTTGTACTGAATAAAATTAGTGTCAGAAGTGACATTCTTTATTTTGGAAAAAAAAAAAAAGAAGAAAAAGTAGTAAGGTGAATGACCATTCTACTGAACTAGGTGCCTTTACCCTCATGACAACATAACCCATCATGCTCTAAGAAAATATGATAAGGTTTTGTTTCCAGGTAAGAGATTTTCTTTTTCATCTTAACTAGATATGATTTGTCTGTGCAATTTTAATATTGTTTTCTTTTTCCTGGCAGATGGCTTATTCATCTTATTATTTTCAAGTATTGGCAGGATTAGGCTGTTTTATATGAAATTCATAATAAGAAAACCTTTAAAATATGTATTTATTTGAGTCTCCAGGACAGGCTTCTCAGTATGTGTTTTAAACAATTGCTAATTACATATTTACCCAGGAAACTAGTATGACTTTTCACTTTTGGGTAATAATAAACATATTACAACTTTTGTTAATTAAATTGTTACCAGAAAGGTCACAAGGGTCATAAGGAAAAAAATATTGATTTTGAGGGAAGAATAGGAAAACCAAGGAATATCAAGGTTTTATTTTTTAAAGCTAAATATAAGTTATATTTACAATATTAGATTTTTCTTTAAAAGTTTTCAAGGTTTAGTTGGAAAAATGTATATTATTTTATTGAGTTACACACATGCCCAATGTCCAACTTTGTGTGTGTGTTAGTTTCTAACTAAGAAATTTAAAGTATACAGAAAAAATGAAACAATAACATCACGATTACTTGTAAATGTACCACTTACATCCCTCAATTGTTCATAATTGGGACAATGGCAGACTTAATCTATCCTTATGCCCATTTCTTACAAAGAACATCTGCCTTGCTGAAGCTCCCTATGTGTGTGGTAAAACTTTCCAGCCCCCCCTTTTCTCCTCTCCATACTATTTATCCTGGCTTCAAGGTTTCACATTCCTTCCCTGCCACTTCTGGGGATGCCCAATGTTCAGGAACCATCTAGTCAAAGCCATTCCAAGATCCTCACGGCTTTGGTAGAGTTGGTGCAGGAGTGAATGAGGAGGAAATATCAAGCTGCATAGAAAGCAATGCTACTGGGAAGTCCTAAGTCTCAGGAGCAGAGACATAGCAGACTCAGAATGAGTTGTTCTCTAGAAACAATATTGTAAGTGGCTATGGAAGGTTGCATATGATATGTGCCTGGTATGTGATTTTCTAGTGAAAATGTGCCAAGGTCTAAGCAACCAGTTTATAATTAGATCCTACTTTTAGTGTGGCTGGTAAGACCAAGATTATCTGATTACAAAGAAGTATTACTGCCTTGTCTATCAAACTGGGTTTTACTTGGCATACTATGATCAATCTACAGCAAGTTCTCAAACAAATATAATATTAAAGGTTTAATGCATTTCATTTTCAGCATTGTATAAATATCTTAATTCAAGTTCTCTCTTCCTATCTGTATTCTTGTAACCTTGTTACATTCATAATTAAGGTATATGAATTGAGAAACTGTCAGGATTTTACCCCAAACATATTTTTATGATAACAATATAAAAAAATCTAAAAGGAAATTCATTTACTTTTAGTTCTTTACCATTTGACTTTTTCAAAAACTCATGCTGATTTTGAGGGTGCATATTTATAAAGTTGAAAGTGTCAGTTTTACATGAAATTTATCCTTCACACTTGTAGATTTTACAGCTTAGCAATTTTATATTCATGAGGTAGAATACACAGAAGGATTACATTAGCTATCCATAATCTATCTATCTATCTATCTATCTATCTATCTATCTATCTAT
>NW_008360320.1:9547320-9584043 GCF_000622305.1 Nannospalax galili
GTATCTTCTGTCTATGTAAAGAATTAAAGTGAATAAAGCACAGACAAGTGAAGTCAAGAATTTTATTTGTGTACAATTTAAATGGTGTTTGTGAAGAAACAACAATGAACGTGTGAATAAGTGAATAAACTAGGGTGTTTTCTAAAGCACTTGTTGGAAGTGAAAATGCTCTGTCAACCAGGACCTCTTAATGACATGCTCTTCTGGGCACTAAGGAATTGTGGACATCTCTTGGCTCCTTCTACTGGGTCCTGATGTGCTGCTCCTAAGAATGCCCTGGCTGCCATTTTCACCTGGTAAGGTGCCAGGGGAAAGACCAGCTGCTCATATTTAGACTTTTGCAGCTATGACTCCCATATCCAATTCTGGCTCCTTTCCCCTATTTCCTGTACCCTCGGAAAGAAGGATGTTGGGTATACATGCCCTGCTCCAGCCTTCCATCAGACGCCACCCTTGGCTCATACCCCTTTTGCTGCCATCTGCTTGGAGACATAGAGTATAATAAAAGAGCTCCTATTTATTGAGTGCCTGCTGTGAGCTAAGTATTTACATGTCTAATTTCAAATTTTCACATGATCCTAGAAGGATGCTATCAGACCCATTTTTATAGCTCTGGAAAGGAACACTCAGAAAAGTTAAAAAAGCTCTCCAAAGTAATTTGATGCGGTGATTATATTTGGGCCTTTCCTCTTTTCCATCAGTGGGAGACACTTTCTCCTTCCTTGGAGAAATCTGTGAGCAGTCTTTGATTGACTCTTCGCTTTCCATAGCAGCCCTCCCTGGAGAGCTGCTCTTCCCTTCATCCCAGGCTGCTGTCCTGAATTTCCCACAGTGATTTGGCCCTGACGTTGAATTTTCTGGCTTCTTGTCTGTTAGACTCAATTGATATCTTAAAATATCTGATTAGTGCTTGGTAGTGTTGGCAGGTTAGCATCATATTTTTACAAAAGGGAAGTATATTTTAACACAAGTTTCTGAATCCACTCATTGGGAGAGCATATTTTTCCCATGTTAAACAGAAAAACTGGACAAAGAAATGACCACCTGTTAGCTGCTAATGATGTTCACATGCTTTTAAAAAAAGTAATTCTGGCTTTATCTGCTTACAATCTTGGCGACAAAACTCGTGGGAACATCAAGGGCACAGGAAGCCAAAGGCAGCAAACAGACAATACAGTTTGTGCTTGGGCTACTAATAAGAAAGAAGTTACTGTGAATCTCTGCGTCCACATAATCATTTAATCTCCAGAAAGTGACTTAAAGCTGAATATATTCTTTTCAAAACCTAAGTGTGCGGGTACGTGTTCAAACCTAAAACATAGATCAGAAGAGTTTCACACATGGTATTTCCTACCAGAAAAAAAATATTTTAAAAAGCATCAAATATAAAATATGCTAAGCACTATTTCAAACCCATGGTCTAATTTGATATTGTGTGGGTGGGTCAATCATTATGTCTTGCAAGTGAAAATGAATACATACATACTGATTGAACTTAACTTTGCATAATACAAAGATATTAACTGTGTCCTACCTTGTAAAAAGTACTACAGTTTGATGTCAGTTTCCTGATGAGGATTAAATTTTTATTTTTTAGCATACATCAATTCAATTTCAGGTTTGAAATAGGCTATCTTTTACCTGTTCACTTAAGTATTATGTAATGATTAAAAGAAGAGTTTACAAAAGCAGATTGCTTGAGTGTGATGTGCCTCATTGCATATTCCCATCGTCTTGTATATCTTGGTTTCTGTGTCTAAAATAGGGCTAAAAATGTTCGAAATGTCAGTGGATTGGTGAGAGTGTTCAGAGTCGGTATAAGTACTTAGAAAAACATCTGGAATGCAGTAGGTACACACTAGTTTTTGAGGAGTTATCATTAGTTTTAACTTAAAAGTCATTGTACAATTGCATAGATTTTGATTTGAATACAATAAATACAAGTCTCTTCCCTTATCTTTAGGCAGAATTGAAATTGGTCTCAAAGTAAATAAATGATTGTCTTTCTCAATGAAAAAAAATAGTAAAGAGAAGGAATGGGTATTCCACGCATAAAATTTTTTCCAGGGATCATTCTAAAACTTTTAGTGTGTAACTAGTCCTCAGTAGAGGACCTAATAGCCTCAGTTTCTCAAACACGCATTTGCAAACCTTAGTTTTTTCCACCACTTCAGGCTTTAGAAGCATGCCAAGGTCTCTTCTGCAATTGCTTGGCCTTCAGATCTGTAATCACTGCAGTATAAAACTTGTGTATTTACTACAAAATATTTATATACTTAACATTAAACATATATCAAGAGCTGAATTCCACTCCTGTAATCTTACTTTATTTTTGATACCATGTGAAACAACGGGGAAAACAATCGGGAATTGAAGGAAAACTATACTGAAATGAAATAGGTCCAAATAAAATGTTTTAAAAGGCATTGCTAAGTCTCCACCAATGCGCTGTGTACTTTATCAGCATAAGCAGTGACAATCTTAAACTTCAGCATTGCACAACTGGTTAAATTAATCAGTGTATGGAAGTTGTAAGACACTGTGGCCTGGGCCCTCAAATAATGTCTTCCTTTCATAAACAAGGTCTACTCTAAGTTCTTGTGTGATTTTTAGATTATGGGTCTAATAATCCAGTTTTGGAAGATATATTATCATATAATCACAACTTCCTTCTTCCTTGCTACATATGTAAGCTTGTATGTGTACATCTTTCCTAATGACACGTGTGTTAAAATAAATATAATCATCTAGCATACATTTTATCTGCAAGTGCATATGTTTATATTCACTTAGCATCCATTCTTAACTTACTGACTTGTCTTTACATTTCAAAAGCTAGGTAACTGCGTTCAGTTTTAAGCAGAGGAAAATGGCTGAAAACAGCTAGGTCCAAGAAAGAGACTATAATTCTTAAGACTGAAAAATTGGTTTCTCTGATTTCAAGGCTATCCATTTATTCTTTCTGAAGTCTAGGACTCAATTCAATTATATGAGATACATGTAACATGTTTTAATAGTCCCCTTTTGTTGAAGAAGAAGTAGGCCAGGAAAATAGCTTTTGAAATGTTCATGATCACTATGTAAGCAGAATAAGGTCTTTTTACTCCAAATTCAATTGTTTTAGTGCAGAACTCAGTGTAACCTTGGAAAACACCTAATTCATATCTGACTTCCTCTTTAGAAATGCACAGTTCTGGAATGTGCATTTCTAAATCTTTCTGGTGGTCTAAAAGTCTGCAAAGTTGCATAGGATGTTGACTTAGTTGGGCCAACTGTGGTGGTCACTCATGTCTTTAATGTGTGGAAATCAAATGGTCAGCATACCAAGGACTGGAGATGTTTGACATTTCCCACTCTCAAAATCAATCACCAATCTGAACTCCATGGCTATTACTCAGAGAGTCCAAGGTTTGCTGTAAGCAGAGACCATGACCTTGAAACAATTATTTTCTCAAAAGACATTAGCAACAATGATGTGAGCAGAGTGCCCAGACTGCCCTCCAGTGCATGAATCCCTGGTCAGGAAATGGCTACGAATCTTCCGGAGTAGTATGACTTTGGCTTATATCTCACTTCATGCATTTATATTTCATAAGCACTGCATTTAGACAGAGATAAAACGAGTAAGTCAAAGAAATACTTACTTAAAGATTTTCGGTGCTCCGGTTTCTGTTCTTTTAGATCAATGTTGTAGTGACTTAGCAGTTCAGTACTGGAGGATCTCTGGAGTTTGAATAATTCCAGGTTTCTTGATGGGCAACTTGTATCTTTTGGCTAGAAATAAACGTTGGCTTGAATGATTTTACTAAGAAAGGATTCACCAAATAATTTTGTGTTTTATTTTGCTGTTAAATTTAAGTGGGTTTTTTGAAATAAGATGATTGGAATAAGAGTTTATACTAAGCAGTGCTTACTAAGTAATGAATTACTCTAAGATTGCATGTGTATCAACTCAGTTAATCCTCATAGGGACTCTGCAGGGTCAACAGGTAGGCAACATTATTATTACTGAAGAAACCGAGACCGAAAAACAAACATGTACTTTGCCCAAGTTTATGTAGCTGGTAAATAATAGGGCCTCTATTTGAACTCCAGTGTTCTGGTTCCACAGTCCGTATTTAAAGGTAATAATCTATGTGTTTGTCATGTTATATATAGGGATTGTATTGATGATATGAAAAGATTAACTTATTTTAATTTTTAGAGTTACCTCCTAAAATATATAATGAAAGACTGATCTTATACTATTCTAAAAACTCCCAAGAATATTTTCCTGGAGTTGGAGAGGTCGCTCAGCAGTTGAGAGTACTGGTTGCTCTTACAGAGGACCCAGGTTTGATTCCCAGCACCCACATGGTAGCTAACAAGAGTCTATAACTCCAGTTCTAGGGGAAATCAACACCCTCTTCTAACCTCTGCAGACATTGCATGACATGGATGCAACTAATTACATGCAGGTAACACATTCATACACATAAAATAAAAATAATAAAATATTTAAAAAATTTTCTTTAAGATTTTATAATTGTTAATGAATTGAAATTAGAGTCAATAAGAAACTGTTTTAAATAATTTGAATTTTAATCACATATTCTGGATATGTGATTAAGTTAATTTCCTGAAGTTCTAGATATGTAATTTTCATGAGAGGAACATTCTGGCTTAGCTGGAAAATAATAAAATCAGTACAAATGATTTTTGTTTGCTGGTATTATAACAACAAGTATGTTCATAAATACATTGATATTTGCTTTAAAGAATATGTATTAGAGGTCTCATAAACTGAAAATGAAAAAAGGCAGTAGTTATTAAGTGCTTGCATGCTTTTTACAACCTCTAGTAAATGAATGTCCATGTTATTCCAGAATAAGAGCACTGAATTTTTGAAAGAGAGAAATAAATGGCAATTAGTTCTACAAATCGTATCTGAGGAAAAGGTTCTTTGTGGACTGTATTTCAACTTAAAATAAGTAATATCTTGCATCCTATCTGATCCATTTAAATACTTGTGTATCATAGACTGGAGCAGTAAAATTTAAACAACTCCCTTTTAATTAATAAATGTAATATCCCAAACAAATACATACCAATCTGTCAATTGTATTTTTGATAGCTTGGAACCAATCCAATATGATGAAATCAATATCTGACTGTAGAAGGAACTCATTTCCTGATACGGTTGTGATCTGGGGGAGAAATTGACAGGTCAGAAAACCATGTGTGATAGATTTCTAACATTAAAAAAATTCCATTCAAAAAACAAGCTTATTACACGGATGTATTTCCTTGTATTCTAGTAATTGTCTTTCTGGGAACTGAGAAGACTTTGGTTATTTTGAACTTCTCTCTATAAACTGTTCTTCATGTCATAACAAATACATGATTGTTTTTTAATAATAGAACGATTAATTCAGAGCAGATCTGAAGCTAAATTGCTCCAGCTTCAAAAGAAATAAGACAGGAAGTTGAGAAAGGTACAGACAGCACACTATGAAGTTAGTAGTCAGAAAAAAATGCACTCCAGTGTGTCAAAGTCATACTGTGCTTTTGGCTCTTTCCTGTTGGTCTTTTTCAAATGTGATAGTATCTCTATATTTGATTTCCTTTTATGTAGGGCTCCAAAATTGATTGCTTACCATAGAGACTAATGTGGACTTTTGCAAAAGGTCATTCAGATTAATAACTTTGCCTGTTTCTATCTTCCTATGGTAAAGCTCTATAAGAAAGCAATACAAGACCAATATCCTCAGAAAGGAAGTATACTAGAATCAAAGTTCATTTACACATTTGAACCTCTGCTAGAAAGTATTTATCAGATGAAACATTCAGTTTCTTGACTTTCAGTTCTGTTAAGTAATTGGTAGTGCTTAACAGGTAGCTATCTAGTTTTCATTAGAGGGAATCTTTTTCTCCTCAGAACTGTGAGAGGATAGGACCATCTAGAAATGGAGGAATGCTCTTGATTTTACGCATAAAGGGATCCCTAGAAGAAAATTTGAGAACAGTGGGTGTGGACATGCTTTTCGTATGAGGCCATCAATCTGGACTGAAGATTTCCCTTTGTGTTATTGACTCTTTGTTGCAACAAGAAGATGAACATTTTTTTCAATTACACATTAAGACAGAGGATAGAACGTTAGAGGACTGGTGTTTCCAGATCCTCAGTCAGGAGTCAGCCACCTCTTCTCAGCTCTATGTGCTCTAATGTGGGGCAAATGCTGAAATGTGGTGCGGGTTTGGATAAGCACAAATCAAGTGACAGGCTTTCTTTATAATTCTAGCCCTAACATGACAGTGTTAACCCAAATTAGCTTATGCTGGGGATTTGAGTAATTTTTATGGTAACACTTAACAACAATGATCTTAAGATTTGTAAGAAATGTTCATTACACATGTATGTATGTATGTGTGCATATATATGTATATGAATTTGTTACTTACTGTCAAAAGCCCTTTAGAGAGATACAGTACTACTCAGGCCTGCACAGAAAGCATTCTTGAGTGTCCAGTGTCAAATTAGGTCCCTTCTCCAGTAAAGAGAGGTCACAGTGTATGCAATTATAATAAAGCAAATACTGGAAGATAAATGATTTAATTACCTACCCTGGAATCTGACAAAATCCTGGAGCCAATCACTTTTTCTCCCTCTTTTTGAATAAAACTACAAGTAAAATTTGAGATGGCTCAAAATAGCCCTGTTTCATGTGTCCGTGAAAAGAAAGCTAAGCTGATATTTGCCTAATTATCTGAATACCATTGCAATATTCTTTACTTACATAAAATCTCAAATATTTACTTTTTAAAATATTGCCTCAGAAGTTGAAATCTAAAAATATAAGGTCACTTGGAGCTAGCACAAGGAAATTAGCAAAGCCCTTAACTTCTACCTTCATCCTAAATTTAAATATTTTGATTATGAATGTATTATAAACATCACAATTTGTTATTATACATAAAGGAAAATGTATTAGCCTGAGCACAAAGCACGACCTACTATGATATTTTTCTGCCAGTATAAATAAAACACTATTAAAATTATAAAAGGACAACAGTTTAAAAGTACAAGAAACAAACATAATTAGATTTACTATATTCTGAGGGTTTACAAAAGAGTCAGCATAGTTCAGTGTGGAGCCTAGTAAATTCAAACAGTGGTAAACACAAGGACGTCAGTGTATTTGCATTTTTGGTGTACATTATGCAAGGAAAGAGATCTTTTACTGCTAAGACAACCAAGCATAAACTGTAACTTTAAAATGTCTTTGTCCAAATATATTTCTGTATTAATCATACATAATCAGTAATTTATAAATTTATTTTGGGTGCTGGAAGAAGGACCTATATGAATGTGATTTGTTTGAATCCTCCATCAGAGACATCCTGTTCACATCCTCCCCTCGGTCTTCTCACAAATCTTTGCGTTCTTAGGCAGTCTGGAGAAGACTGCTGCTGCTCTCTACAGTTTAAATGCATCCATTTCTTAATTACAGTCAGTAATTGACTTTGTTCTGCTCCATCCCAGACACTCACAGGAAAGTAGTTTCCAAATGTCTAACTGGTAAAGTCCATTTAATTCAGCTTTCCAAATCCACTTTTTTTACATTATTACCTCTTAAGGATTTCTGATAAGTGGTTTGCTGAATCATATTTGCACTTTGAGCAATTGAATTTTCAACACTCTTGGGGGAAAAAAGGACATCAGTAAAGAAGGTTAGCTTTGACTAAACCTTTTGATTGAACAACATGTGATGCCAATCTAAAGAGGTGTACAACTAATAATGGGCAGAAGTAGTCTTCTCTTAAGCTACGCTAATGTACCCCTGCTACATCACGGTCTGCCTGTTTGACAGATGCTGACATTAAACAATAAAGGCAGAACTTACAAAAAACATGCTCAGCCTAGATAAAAGCTTCTTGTTACCATTTTGTTTAGATGCCCACTTTAGCCAAAGTCTAAGGAAATTCTCCATCTCCACCAGGCTGTGTTCTGGGGGATGTTGGAAAACAACAAAATAGACTTAGCTATCTATTAAAAATATATCTTTAAAAATATTTTATTTATTATTTTTGCTTTATGTGTATCAGTGTATTGCCTGCATATATGAAAGCACACTCATGTCACGCAACACCTGTTGAAGTCAGAAGAGGGCATTGGATCCTCTGTAACTGGAGTTATAAATTGTTGTTAAACACCATGTGGGTGCTGGGAACGGAACCCCAGTCCTCTGCAAGGGCAGCCAGTGCTCTTGAGTGCTCAGCCATCTTTCCAACCCCCAAAATGAATATCTAGGTAGCTTTTCACTCTGAGTATAGGTCTATCTCAATTTTTGGTAGTAAAAAAAAAATTATGTCACAAAATTATATAAGCATTCCCACCAACCTACATGCAGAGTAGATGACTTCTGAGGGCTTTTGGCATTTATGCAATGGCAGTTTCTCATTGGCTTGGAACTTTGGTCTGTGTCCTTAAGGTTCCTCCAAAGATGGAGGCAAGTGTATCCAAATTCTAAACTAGGAGATGTAGAAAGAAGATAACTGTTTTTTCCTCTTCTAATTAAATTGAATATTGTTATGTTAATTGAAAACATCTTAAAAGAATGGTGCTGTAATTTAAGGAATAATATGTGTATCTCAAGTATTATCCTTTCCAATGTTTTCAAGTATCACTCTTGCCAGAAATCATTGTGGCAGGCCTTTAAAAAGAGAAAAAGAACAACACAGAACGTGAAATGGGGGATAGTACGATGGGAGTGGACTCAGTGGAGGGAGTCTAAATATGATCAAAGTACTTTGGATTAAATTCTTGGAGAATAAATAATTTTTTAGAAGAACAAAAAACAAAAAATATAAAAAAGAATAACAAATGTTTGAGACAATAGGCTTACTTTGATTTAACTACGACACAATATGGACATATGTCAAAACGTTACATGATACCCCTGAAACAAATAAAAGTTTTATATATTAGTTAAGATATAAAATCAATTTTTATGTCAAAATTGTACTTTAATCTGAATAAGAAACTAATATTTAGGATGTCATATATCTTGTACATAACATTTTTCTATAGTTTTATTTATTAGGATAGAAATGAAATGTTTTTAAACCTTCACTTTTTTCTCACTGTCAAAATAATATAGATTTATTGTGGTGTATAGGAAAAATAAAAATAATAAAGAATCAAGTTCAAACTGTTCATTGCTATACAGATACAACATTGAAGACATTTGAATTTAGCCATTGCCAGTCTTCCATATATAATAATTATACTAATAGGATAATGATGAATGGATAAGTTGATGTATGGATAGATGCCCCATCAGTAAACTATATTTAATGGATAAATACTTCTGACGTCTGCTTTTCCAATTGAACCCAAATAACTCATGGGAAGATTAGCAAAGACACAAGAGAATCATTTTGCTACCGTCTCTCTGACGTACCACCTTTGTAGTTACAGAACAAATGCCACAAATGATTCTGTAATCAGGACTGAGAGGGTGTGTTCATGATCCATCACATGTCATTCATTAAAGGACTGATAAAGCATTCATTAAGTACACAGTGGAGTGCGTGAAGTTAGGGATATGCATACCGCCCTCAGAACCTGCCATCTGTTTGGCTAGATGGGACGTACGTGTATATGGATAAATAACAATAGAAAATGGTTTGTCTGAGTCTCAGTGTGAGCTGCAACAATGCACATGTCAAGGAGGGAGTGATTACTGCAGGCACATTTACACCATGGAATTATATGTAACTTTTGGCTGTGATATTTATAATAGGTTGATAGTATCAGAACTTTAGAATATTAAGGATACAAATAGTACCACTTGGTATGCAAAGTGCTATCAGCTCTAATGATCTCAAAGCACATATAATAAACATTCTACAAATGCAGTTTCCTTCCACTATCATAAAGCAGTTTTGCAAATGAAGAAAATGAAGCAAGTGAAGAAAATGACAATACCATTCTATCAAATTGGCATCATTAAAATAATAGAATTAAGAGATTACAAAGATCTTGATTTCTAGGTTGCTAGTTCTAAGCACGCAGTACAGTTGCATCCCAACAAGGGCTCTGTGAGCATACTGCACAGAACCATGATGATTTCCCTTCAGTTATGAAATTTAGAATAGCAACCTTTACCAAGTTGTTTGCTTACTGTTATGGTAAAGATGGAGCATTAAAAAAGAATCTCAACACTGATATTATCTTTTCTGCCTCCCTTCCCCACAAGCAAACATCCTCTTGGCTATGAAAAACAAGATATTTAAGGTAGATTAGAGGCATTCAGAAATATAAAGTAGAAATTTCTAAATTTCTAGACATGACTCAAACAATCCTGCATGTGAACAAATTAGTATTTCACAAGGAACCAAAGAAGATATCCCACCTTAAGGAGACTGAAGCTGTGCATAGGAAAAGTATAATAAAATCTGCCTAATAACCAAGGGGTCCTAACACACATTAAATGTCATGGCCACAGTGCTTTTAGGAATAGCTAGATGAGAGGAAGGGAATTTGATCACTGTTACATTTGGAGATACTTTAGACTTCATGATGACATCATTATACTTGAATTAAATAAAGTAGAAAATAGTTATGTCACAATTTACTAAATTTGTTTGATGTGAACATGTATTATTTAATAATCTTCATAGCATGAAATATAGATGCACATTTTGGCTATGTCATAATGAGATAACAACACCTAAAATGGAAGCAATATGCTTAAAAAGCATAATAATCCAGAGTTGCATTTCTTTTGTCTTGTCTCACACTCATTGATTCAGATGACCACATAAAGCTTGTTGTGGTTATGCTAATAGTTAAATTACATGGTCTCAAAAGTGTTTATGACCATTGAAGGAATTATGTTATCAGTCTGTATGTCACCCTCAAATCACAGTCTCCTCGAGTAACTCCTAACATTTTTTTTTAACATGTCAGAGCAAAGTTAACATAAAACTAAGGGTAAAATATCAGCTTGAAGTGAAAGGTCTTCAATTTGTCTTTCCAAAAATGTCCCTTGTTGAAGTGTTTTGTGGGAAAGTGCCTGTCTCATGTTCTCAATGTTGCTAGATGTTAAGTAAATATATGCTGATTACAAAAAGTTGCTTTGGTAACTCTCTTATTAAAATGCATTTGTAACCCCCATCTGTCATGAAAGTTTTGAAAAGTTTGTTTACTTTGGATAGCAGCCTCATCCAGGGTTACCGTAGCAAACAATGATAACAGTCTTCAGAAGTTGTGTGAGGAACAAGCCACCAGGGACCCATTTTTGTTTTAATTGGCACACACAAACACTTTTCTGGTCTGTCAAGAAGATCACGCTAATATGCATAGAGGGTGTTATATTCTCGCTTTGGGGAGCAGTAAAGCTCCCTTTATTTAAGTAATTTAAATGATAGACTGCAAAAACTTTGTAAGTCAGAAAAATGTTTTATACTTTCTAAGGGAATATTTGTTTTAAGCAACGGAAAATGTTCAACAAAGCTAAAAGATGTTGAACTTCGTGTTGTAATTACCCTGCTTCTTCTGACTGTGAACTTCTCCTAAATCTGCATTTCCTAAGCCAGCCTGGCCACCAAAGGACCCGTGTTTCCACAGCTCCCCCTGTGTTTACAAATGTGCTGCATTTGTTTCCAGATGTCTTTTTGGATGTGTTCTCAGTGTGTTTGGGGTGATTGATTTGCATGTACATTTATTAGAAATCTCAGTGGTGTCATCATATCAACATAACCTGCCCATGTAAGCAATTTTGTATTTAATGAAAAGTAAACAAATGTTGAGTTACATACACGACAGATCTCAAGAGCATTCTGAAATATAAGGTTAAGGCCGGCCTTTCAAGAAACAATGCTTTTTAATTGAAATTGAGCTGTACTTTTGACACTCAAATAATTTGGTCCATGAATTCTTATATCAGAGGTTTGTTCCACAAAATGAAACTGACCGTGCAGTACATATTCACACACATGTCACATGCCCACTGTTTATTAACGTATTTAAACTCCACACTTAAGTCACACAAACAAGCAAACAAAAACTCACGTTCATTCTTTGATCTGTGTTAAAATGTTTTAAGTACTGAGAAACAGACCTCTCAATATTCATGAAAGAATACTATCCAAGTAATTAGTAGATAGTTTAGCAGTTTCCACAGATTTGCAGTCAGCTACACCCAAACTTTTGCCTGTGGTGCTTGTATGAAAAACGACAGGAGAAGTGACTAATCAAAGCAGTTGGTGTATAAAGGTATCAGCACAGAGTTTTATGACTCTTCATCCTTACTTTTAAATTTGGGGGGAGTTGTCTTAACATAAACTCTACATCATCCTTAGATTTGTTTTCCCTGAATCCCAGGGATTCATTTACACCCTGAGCTGTGTTCACTGTGGCCAGTTTGTTCATCTAGTCACATGACCTTTGGACATTCGTTGCCCTTATCATTGTCAAAGTGAAATGACTTTATTACTGTTGTCATTATTTAATTAAGACTCAATTTAAGGATTTGTTTAAATTGAAAATTTCTTTTAAAAGTACAAAGTTTCCCCTCCCATAGGATATGCTAAATGTGTGCTTTTCTTTCTATATCTTTTGGACCTATGTATAAAAACTATGTATCTATTGCCTATATCTTTTTTATTTTTTATTTCTTTGGTCCTTTTGAGACAGGGTCTCCCTGTAGCCTCAGCTGGAACTCACTATGTAGATCAGGCTGGCCTCAAACTGACAGAGATCTGCCTGCCTCTGCCTCCTGAGTGGTGGGACTAAAGGTGTGTGTCACCACGCCCGGCGTGTGTCTATATCTTAAAGGTGACATCATACACACTATTATGAAAATTTGTGTTTGCTGTCATTCTGAGGTCTCCCACAGCTGTTACAGTGCAGTGTAAACCCTTTCATTGCCCCATCTCACCCTGTGTGCTTTGGCTCCCATCAGTGCTGCAGTCTCATAGCCCATGCTTCCCTTTCCACTTCCAGGATCTACACATACAGAAATAATTTTGTTCCCTAGCTGTCTTACGCTAGTGTTCATTCTTCCCTTAGACCAGGTTGCTCCTGCTGCCAGAACCCTCTGACTTCCTCTGTCATCTCATTCGAATCAATTTAGATGTTGCTTTTTCAGTAAAGTCTTCTCTAAAATAGACATCACCCCTACAAGTGTTCCCATGATGCATACTACTCTGTCACAGCACAAAATGATCTACAGTACTATTCCCGTGGATTTTTCCATTCTCCTTACACTATAATTACTCTGAACCAATGGCTGTGTCCATGTCTGACTGAACAGCTCACACACAGGGATACTACGGATAGTAAAAGAATGAAAATGGTCACCTTATTCACGTCAGTAAATGGATACTATCTTGTTTGATATGGCATGATATCTTTAATCCATCTTCCATTATAATAACATCTTGAAAGATGCAATAAGGTTTCATGCATTCAGATAGTACAGGTAAGATAATTTTGGTACCTGTTGATAACACTTAAGCAGGGTAGGCTAAGAAAACTATTCTGAACATTGAGAATAACAGTCTGAAGGATATATTTTTTTCATCAGTCAACAAGTTTTAGTCTTCAGAAAATAAAATGACAAGTTTAGAGGGACCAAGAAACACCAAGAATTGTGTGGACTTCAGTGCTTGTGACTGCATTTCAAAGCCACCCGTGGTTGTATGGGAGGATCTATGCTCCGTGTATGGAACTTTCTAATCATGAGTTACCAGTTCAGGAATCTGGACACAAGTCCAAGGTTTTTGAGAGTTAATTCTGAAGTTAACAGGTCAGTTCCTTAGAGGACCACAGTGATGCAAAATGTACTTTGCCAATCCATCACTACTGCAGACACTGACCTCCCTAAAACATGAATGAACATGAATAAACAAGGACACTCTGGTGGGAGATGGTACTATTTATGCCACTAATACTTTTATGTAGCTGCATTAGCTAATTTTCAGATTTGGTGACTTAAGAAAATACAAGTATTATCACTTACATATTACTCGTACAAGTCTCCTACTAATAAGTGCTGAGGTTGCACAATAAGAATAAAAGATGCTCCCGTATGTAAGTGTATCTGTGCTATTGTAACATATTTGGCAATGATTTTGAGTGTTTATAAAACATTCAGGAATTGTTCCATGTCTACTTACATTAATGAGAACACCTGTTTGCTTTACTGCCATACAGACTTATTTGCATCAGATTCAGGTTTTCACATACTGTACATCACTTTTTGCAACAATTAGATGCTTATAGAGAAATATAGCTAAGGGAAAAATAGCAGCTTGAATGCCTCCCGGCTCCAGGCAATTCAACTCCAGGTTGCAGTGAAAAACAGAAGCCTGCTGAATTATAATACTGCCACGTAGAAGTGGATGTAGGTGTGCTTTATATTTTCCACGTTTAGAGAACAGCAGGTACACATAAAAACCTGGGCTTTAATCTTTGAGAGAAATTACAGCCAACTACAGTAGTTTCCAGACAAAGATGGCAACAAGTAAGGAATGAAGAAACCACCAGAAGGAAGATTCTTTGTGGTCCGAGGGGACTCTTACCAAGGCTGGTCCCTGCCAGTCTTGCAAAACTAAGGAACTCCAGCATATCTTTGGACTGTGGAGGAAATGTACAGCTGCTGGCGTACCTCATCTTGCGTCCATCATTTGTCATGGAGCCTCTGGTGAGGACAGGGCTGAAAGGAGCTAAGATGCTAATCAGTCACTTCCAGGCTTCCGGCCACTCTGAGTACACCAAGGGCCGGAGAGAAGGCTCAGAGGTTAAGAGCACTAGCAGTTCCCGCAACCACATGGTGGCTAACAACCATCTGTAACTACAGTTCCAGGGCATCCCATACCCTACTCTGTTCTCCACAGACATTGCATGCATAGGTGCATTTATGTACATGCAGGCAAAGTATTTATACATGTAAAATGAAAAAATAAATAAAAATTTAAAAAAAAGATACACCATTGTTTCCAGAAGCCAGTGAGTCTGTTTTATTCACATCCCATAGTAAATAGTCACAACTTCTGAAGGTCTCACTCTATGATACGCCTGTCTGCCACTCCCCATAGGATGCTAAAGAGCCTGTGATTTAAATATTTTCAGTTATTGAAGAGAGCACTTGTGCAATTCTGTCGATTCACAGCCTCTATTATCATCATTACATTTGAGAGGTGCAATATTTACATCAAAATGACTCAGTCGGTGATATATTCTAAAGATAAATGTGTATTTATGTTATGAAGAAGTGTGATCTATAACTATTTTCTCTGACATAAACAGAGCACCTCTGTGCTATCTAGTAAACACAGACTAGCCTAGGCACACATGAACGATTCCCAGTAACTAATGCCACTTTGTCCTGGGGAATGAGGAGATTGGGACCATAGGAAATACTAGTGGATGTTTTTCTCTACTGACTATGTGGTTTGGGCAGAGGAAGCAATATTAAATAGGGACTTGGGGATCAATGGTGGAATTTTTGTCTGGAATACAAGCTACATAATTTAAGAAGTAAAGGTGAAATCTTTTAATTTCTGATCATTTTGAAATTGTATTTAATCACGAGCTTAATGATCTAATTTTTTTTACTCTTTATTAAATAGCATCATTATTCATTAAGGGTGATAGATTAAGTATCTGTTTAATTAGGAAACTCATGAACAAGGAGACATTTCCCTTTTTACATTAATTATAATCTTAAATAAATTGAAGATATTGAAATTTATGCTGAAAATACACAAAAATTTGTAATTTGGCCTATTGGGAAAATTCTTATTCATTAAAAATGATTATCTTTTTATTTTATTTATTGTTTTTATTTTATGTGTATGAGTGTATTGCCTGCATGTGGGTAGGTTCACCTGTGTCATGCACTGCCCATGAAGTTGAAAAGAGGGTGTCAGATCCCCCAGAACTGGAGTTACAGATGGTTGTTAGCTACCGAATGGGTGCTAGGAATCAAAACTGGATTCCCTGCAAAAGCATCCAGTACTCTCAACCCTCAAATTCTTTGTATTTGTATTGTTTACAAACTAGTTTTGCTAGTTTGCTAATAGCGGATTTTCTTACATTGTCATGCATGTTCAGTTTTGACTGAACTTGCCCCACATGCTCTGCTTTTCCCATCACACTGCCCACTTGCTACTTAAACCCTTCCCCCCAGGAGTCCTCTTTCCACTTTCAGGCTGCATGTATTCTCTTACCCTCCTTTTGGCCTCCCTTAAAGCCTCTTTCCCCTCTCCTAATATGAGGCTCTTTATAGCTTCCTCGCCTCTGTACACACTAACTTACACATAGTACAAATACATAAAAACTGGAAGCTAGGATCCACATATAAGAGAGAATGTGTAGTGTTTGTCTTACTGGTAAACCTCACTCAGTATTTTCCAGTTCTTTCCAGTTTCTTACAGATTTCATAATCTCACTTCTCTTTATGGCTGGATAAAATTTCGTTGTGTATATGCACCACATTTTCATTATCCATTCATCAGTTGATTGACATCTAGCCTGATTCCATTTCCTCGCCACTGTGAATGGAACAGCAATAAACATGGATGTGCATTATTTTTGTGTTAGGAATTATAGTTTTGCTAAAAATGGAGTTTTAAACTAACAAATCTTTTTTAGTCCTATTAGTTTACAGCTATCCCAACCCAGGTGCCTTCCCTTGCTTTTGATCTGCTGTTCGTTCTGCTGGTTGGCATGTTACAATCCATTTTCTGCATCCACTCACTTCTTTACTCCTAATTGAAACTTCACAATTTGCCTTTTGTCTCTATAATATTTTGCCTTTCCTCCTCCTATGAACTATATATAACAATGACCAAGTTATTTAGAATCTGTGTTTTTATGTTTCAACTGCAATTGAGAAAAATCATTAATACCTACTTCATAAGACTTAAAATCTCTAGGGGTCATAATAGGGCTGTCCTGTCAGTCTGTACTCACTCCATCATACCGTGTACCTATTATACCTGTCTAGTCTCTCATTCAGCACTTTAGAGAGATAATGTTCCTGGATGACAATGACCACATGTCCTTTTGTTTGGCTGAGCACTTGGGGTAACACAGCTCTCAGTTAAGGACTGTGGAATGAATGATAACTCAGCTAGTTTGGGTTAATACAGTAAAGTCGTACCAGATTACAAGAAGCCATGCAATTTAGAAAGCATTTGAAATGTTAGATAAGAAGAAAGCAGTGGGGGCTGGAAGAGATGGCTCAGCAGTTAAAAGATCTGCCTGCTCTTGCAGAGGATCAGATTTGGTTCTTAGCACCCACATGGCAGCTAACAACCATCTGCAGTTCCAGGGCATCCAAAGCCCTCTTCTGATCTCTACAGGTATTGCACACATGGGTATGCTTGTGTGCAGGCAAAACATTATAGACATAAAAATAATAAATAAATAAATAAATAAATAAATAAATAATAAGAGGAAAGCAATTGGTCCTTGGGCACACATTTCTTATCACAGTGTACTACTACTTCCCTTACTGTAAATATGACCCTCTTCTAAGGGGTGTGCCAAAGTATTTCTCTGAAAAGATGATATACCACCTCTGTATGATTACCAACGCCCTTCCATTGTCTCCTGGGTTTTCTAAGGCCTTTTCTGCTTGTTGGTCTTTGTGTTCTTTTCTACAAAGCTGAGGCAGCTTGTTTCTCTGCCTCTGACTTTTGATGTAGACCTTTGATATGCTTGGCATTTGAATTAAAATTGTTCACTCACCCCACAGGGAGGTTACATAAATCTGTGACCCGGAATGTTAAGAATGCACCTGGTCATTAATGCTTTGATTTCTCCAAAGCTCTGTTTGTTACTGTATTAGGGTTCTGGTACCAACTTCTGTATTAATTACTTTTCTGTTGCTGTGATAAAACACCATGACCAAGGCAACTCATGTAAGAGTTTATTTTGGCTTACATTTCCAGAGGAATAAGAGTCCATCATGGTGGGAGACAAGGCAGCAAGCAGAGACATGGTGGCAGAAGCTGAAAGTCAAGAGTTCACATCTCCAAAGGAAACCAGGAAGCACAGAGCAAACTGGTAGTGGGTCATGGATATATACACTCAAATCCCCTAGTGTTATACTTCCTCCAGCAAGGCCACTCTTCCTAAACCTCCCAAAACAGCACTACCAGCTGGGGACCAAGTGTTTAAACATGAATTGAAAGCTAAGACTTCCCCCTGGACATTTTGGGCTTCTGATGCCCTTAAGTCACCAGGCTAAGAAAGGAATAACAGTATTAGGAGGAGTGATTGACCCGGGCTTGGACTTGTTCTCTACAATGGAGGTAATGAAGATTATATTTGGAAGGCAGGAGATTCCTTAGGGTGGCTTTTGGTGTTACCATGTCCTGTGATTAAGGTCAGTGGGAAACTGCAACAACCCAATCCAGACAGGACAACAAATGGCCCAGACCCTTTAGGGATGATAGTATGGGTCCCTCCTCCAGGGAAATATCCAAGACCTGCAGGGGTGCTTGCTGATGGTGGAGGAAATGCAGAATGGGTCATAGAGGATGGTAGTTACAAATACCAACTTAGGCCACGTGACCAGTTGCAGAAATGTGGATTGTAATTGACATGAGTATTTTTGTCCTATTTGGTTAAGAATAGGCTTGTACATGTATGCACATATGTTAAGCAGACACTTGAGTTATTCTTTCTTGAATGTGTAATTGAGATGTGTTAAGTGGTTAAGTGTTGTGAACCTATATGATTATATTGGGTCATGAGATACTAAAAGACTAAGCATTCCTCGAAGACCTTATCATGTACTCTAAGATATATAATGCATTGGTCATTGTATGATGGGATAGTCATATCATGTTAGGTGAAATTATGACCTCAACATTTTGACAAGGGGTGGACTTGTGATGGCTAATCTTGGGTGTCAACTTGACTGGATCTGAGATTAACTGAAATGAGAGAGATCTTCTTGATTGTATCATCTGAAGCTGGACGACACACCCTAAATGTGGGTGTTACTGTCTGATGGCAGCCATATAAAAGGCCAAGGCAGAGGAGAACTCCTGCCTTCTTGGGGCTTGCCTTCTCTCTCGATGGTGAGTTCATCTTGCTGCTGTAGACTGAAGACTAGTTGATCTTTTGGAATTCATCAGACCTTCAGTGCCAGATTGGGACTACTGAGACATCCAGCCTTGTGGACTGAGTGACTACAGATTCTCAGCCTCTCAAGTGTGGTGCAGCCATTGTTGGACTACTCGGACTCTATCCTGTGAGCTAAGCTGATAAATCTCTACATATATATATTCATTCTACTGGTTGTTTCTTTGGAGAGCCCTGACTAACACAGAGCCTATTAGGGACATTCCTTATTCAAACCACCACAGTCATTGCAGCCTCTTTTAGCTTCATGGGTTTGTAATTCCCTTTTCTGGTGGCTTATGTAGTAAGTTTGACCCTCTCAGCTGCCATAGGACTTTGCCAGTCCCACTTTATGAACTGGGTCTGATGTTTTGCTGATTCCTTGATCCTCATTGACCATTTTCCGTACCCCAGTACTTTAAGTCCACCTTCCATCTGCCTCACTAATCTGAACTATGACATATGTGATTAAAGAACAACCCATGCAGGGATTAGAGACATAGTTCAGTTGGTAGAGTATTTTTCTAACATACAAAAGGTCTTGGGTTTGATCTCCAGCCTGGCAGAACATGGATATTGTGGTGCACACATGTAATCCCATAGTACTTGGGAGGCAGAGTCAAAGGGATCAAAAGTTCAAGGTCATCTTCAGTTACATAGTGAGTTCAAAGCCAGTCTAAGATATATGAGACCCTGTCTCAATTTTTTTTTAAAGAAGAAACCTGAATAATCAATACTGAGGCAGCTGGTTACCAGAGCATCTGAAAATAAGCCATGCTAATATGTTCAGTGCTTGTTCAACCAAGTCTATTAAAAAGTTCCTGTGGGCCCAGCTAGATAGTTTAGTGGAGTATAAAGGCACTTGACAACCTAAGTTTGAATTTCAGAACCCATATAGTGGAGGGAGAAAACCAACTCCCACAAGTTGTTGTCTGATTATATGTGTGTACCCACACACATACGCAAATAAATAAATAAATAAATAAATTACATAATAAATAAATAAATGAAAAGAAAAAAAAGGGCCTGTTATTTTTGGTTAAAATGAAAATCCTTAAACAGCCTAAATTGTTTTTCTGGTCTCACTTTCAGGGTTCTGTGTTCTGTCCAGCAGACACAGTGCTTCACAATGTCACCAACTCAAACTTTCCACTATACCTCATTAAACTATAGTGTTCTCCCAGCTAGATCAAGAGAGTTCCATTGTTATCAACTGGTCAGTTCCCAATGCCAAGCAGTAATCTTAACTGACTGAACAATATCTAAAGATCACTAGTGCAGAGATGCTCCCCTAATTTCTGAGGCTTATTCTAAACTAGTGTGCTATTCTGTTCAGCATTCTTTAGAGTCCTGAGGATTAAGACTTTAAAGAGAACATTTTTCTCATGAGAACATTTTTCTATTCTGAGAATCATCTTTGAGTTTGTAGTCTGCTACCCTTGATGAATGGTGTATAGCACTGGGTCTACATTTTACTGAGTTTCCTACACAATTTTCTTTAAAAGTTTGAGATTTAATTAGATTAGGTTTATATGCAGCTTGTGAATTTGCCTAAAAGCAGATGGAGGAGGCACTAAAGGAAGAATTTATTCCAAAGTTAAAGGAGCCACTGGCCTGGAGGCATAATCTGGCTTTCAGATGGTTTTGGCCATAATCCATGGGAAGAAATAGATTTACATTGCCAACTAATACCCATATCCTTGTTCCTCTGTCTTGCTCCTATCCTTTCCTTCTCTCAGATACGCACACAGTCTAATCTATCTATCCATTCACCTATACATTCCCTATCTCTTCATTTTCCCATCTGCTCATAATTTTGTAGTATTCAATATTTATACTGTGTATATATACATGCATTCATATACATGTACATTATATAATTTAAGCAAAGATTGTATTTAAAAATAAATGTATTTTAAATTTTTTATAATGAATATTTTTATTGAATTTTTGTGAATTTAATACAATAAATCTTAATCATATTTAGACCCCCTCCCCTATCTGCATCCCCTATAGCCCCCCCCACCACCAAATTTCATGCATTTTCTCATATGTGTCAAGGCCTATCTGGTCAAGCTTAACAAAAACTTTATTAAAATAATACTTCCTTTTACTAAATTGAAATATGTCCAATATTTTCTATTCTGCTCTATTTTTTCCTTATTTGATATCATTGAAAAATGTTTGCCTTGGCTGGGCGTGGTTGCATACACCTTTAATCCCAGCACTTGGGAGGCAGAGGCAGTCAGATCTCTGTGAGTTTTCGGCTAGCCTGGTCTACATAGGGAGTTTCAGGCCATCTGGGACTACAGGGAGACCCTGTCTCAAAAACACCAAAAAAAAAAAAAAAAAGTGCTGGCCTTAACTCATCAAACTGATTCCATGGCTGACTGAAAAGTCATAATGCAGTTTGATCAACACTGGCCTAGGGAATGAAGAGAGATGCAGTCTTTAAACCCTGTTTCTGACACTGTCTGTTCTTTGACTTTTTGGATTTACAAGATTCTTCCAAATGTTTCCTGTGTTAAAAGTTGGATATCTGAACCAACAGAAAGTTTCCTGTAACCTTCTTATTAGGGAAGGGTGATCAATAACCCTGCCAGGGAGATTCTTTGCATTGCAATACTGTCAATTGTCATGTAGTGTGATTCTAGTAACAGGAAGTGGCCTCTTTGGTGACAAACTCCTTCCTTAAACCTTCTGTTTGGGATCTAGAATTTTAATTGTTATGCTATTACTTTGGATGAAGCCTTCTAAACAGTTAACACTATGCTAATAATTTTCTGTATTTATTAGTTCCGATATTAGTGTAATATTGATTTTTCTGAGAAAATAGATAAAAAAATTTCTGATTACATATATACACACAAACAAGAAAAATAATAAATGTAAAATAAAAATAAGTTTAAGTTTATATCTAATCATGCCACTGAAATATACCCTTATTTCTTCCAGATAATTTGTGCACACGCTGTATATGCTTATATATTATACTATATATATTTGCTTATACATTCTGTGTTCACATACATTTCTTTGTACTCATTTCCATGTCATAGGCAGGTCAAACTAAATATATACCATTGTACCTTTGGAAGGACCTTCATGGTGTTCTGTGAACATCGGATGAATGGTCACTTGCTTTGGCACGTTTGTCCTTCAGTTTTTCACAACTTATTTGTTTCTACTGTTTTGTCATAATAAATGGGGGCACTGAATAAACATGATCATTTTCTGCTAATATTTCTGATTTGTTTATCTTATAAGAAATTCTTAGAGAATTATGTCCAGTTAACATTTGGAAAAGCTGATGAAATATGGCAGTAATTACTTTCAATGGAAGGTGTTCAAAGCTGTATTATGTCACCAAATTTAAAAGTGAACCGTTTCACTCCATATCCTCCTCTCAATGTAATAGTATTGAATAATTCATGAATTGTACAGGAAATATTTTTGTTAGCTTTGCATTTATTTTACAATTAGCTTCTTATAATTTTTTCTTGTTGGATATTGTTGCTAGCACTCCTTAAAAATTTTTAAATTTTACTGTTATTGATCTTTATTAGAATGAGGAACTTAGTAAGCTTGTTAAATCTTGGGAAAAATTTCTATATGTGCTATCTCTATTTTGAATGATACTTATTGAAACTATGTATAGTATTTTTTTATTTTGTAACATTTACTCTTTTGTAATTTATATTTAATTTCTAGATAGTGTTATACATACAAATATCAGACTTTTATTCATTTCTCCAACATTTTAAAATGTTTTAAAATTTAATTATTTAAATTTAATTTCTTCTTGTTTTGTGAGATTAGATAGTACTGCCTTAAAACTTTTCCCCAGTATTGACTTGCTATGTATCACCATTTGTTGATAAATCTTTCTTCCTACTGGACTGTGACTTCTCCATTATTGTCTAAGTGAATTTTTTGCATTTATTTATTTATTTATTTATTTGTTTGTTTATTTATTACTTATTTATTTAGTATTATTTATTATTTGCCTGTGTATGGTGTGGGTGCACAAGTGCCACAGAGTGTAGATGGAGATCAGAAGACAACTTGCGGAGTCAGTTCTCTCCTTCTACCATAGGGATGTCAGGGCTTGAACTCAGGTTACAAGGCTTGCCGGGGAAACACCTTTACCCATTGAACCGTCTTGCTGACCCAGATGGGATTTTTTTGAGTCCTTTATTTTAGGCCATTGTATGACCTCTCTTTTGCATTACTTTTGTATTTGTGTTATTTCAACCTCACTTGTAGCTCTACTGCCCTTTAATTTTCATTAATCCTCCTTCCTCATCCTCTCAGCTTCCTGATCTGGAAGTACAGAGGCATGTTTCCACAGCATGGAGACTTTTATTCTTCATTTTCCTTCTTTTCCTTAAAGGGCATGTTTCTCCCCTGTTACTTCTTTGCAAGATTTTCGAATGTTCTTAATTATAAATTTTTCCAATAAATTTTAAACATTTCTTCATTGCTTCCAGAATACCTACTGGGGTTTTGAATAGTCTATATTCAAATTAACTTAAGAAGAATGAAATATTTGCAAATAGTAAAACTTTCTTTTTAGAAACAAAGCACATTTCACAATTTTTGATAGTTTAGTCACATCACTTAGTAGGATTTTATAGTTTTATTTCTAGAGACACAATTAGTCTTAGGTATCTGAACTAGAGGCATGAAAGCATGCCCGAAAGCAACGTAAGTCTTAAAGATAAAGAAAAATTGTGACTACAAAGAAAGAAAAGCTCAGGACAAGTAAATGGGGAAGACTTTCCACTGCACCATTTAATGCATCTCGAGCTGTCACCTCGAGATGACTCCAAGTGGCCCATGATTCCTCATCCCCTGCTCCTGTCATTTGGAATGGTAAGTATTTCTCACAGACACAATATCTATACACAGTTGGAACAAGCAAGTGATGCTAGAATCATTTAACCCCAAACTGCACATGCTTTCTGATGATAGGATTATCAGTGCTGAAATGTCCCTTGTGCATTGGTCCCTTGTTATTATAATGATCATAGCAGATAAAGCCTCCTCCCACCAGTCCCTGCAAATATTTTTATCCAATTGTAGGTCCAAGTTGTCACTTTTCTCCAAAATTCCGTTCATCAAGTTTCTATAAATTCTTCATAATTTTCAGTAGTCAAGTAATATTATGTTGCTTGTATATATCATATCCCATTCTCTAGGATTTGGAGTATGGCCTTAATTTCTTTTCTTTCTTGATAATGTCTAACAAAAAAGACTGTAACTTTTAATACATCAGACCAGTAGTACAGTGCAAACTTAAACACAAAGGCTCTGCATACTGATTTGGCTCTGACATTCACAAATGAGTCTTGCACAAGTTACTTCCCTATGTGGTACTTTAATCTGATCAGCCACCAGACAGCCACAGCAGTGTGAATCAGTACTGACTGTAAAGTCCATGAGGAAGGGCCTTTGTCTGTATTCGCTGCTGTGTTCTAAGCACCTCTGAGTGTGTGAGTGTAGCACACAGGAAGAACAGTTGCATACATCTGACAGAGCACATCCTATACACAGTACTGCCTGTGGCTTCTTGTAACATCAACATTTTAGTTTGTATATATAAACTCTATACTTCTCAAAGACAAATTGCTGAAAAATAAATTAATGGATCATATACCCATTGCTAAGTGTACTCAGTATTTACTGAATGAACACATGAAAAACAGAGAAAGTTGAGACCATGAACTTACTGCTCTAATCACGTCTTCAAAAGTAGAAATTTGAGGACAGTTCACAAACATGTTGTAACTAAGAAGACAGAGTTAACAGAAACAGGCAAATGTAACAATTTTGTATTTTTTTCTTCCTACTTTGAAAAAGGGCGATCTAGAGAAAAAGGAGTAATGTAAACATATTCTGAGTGGGAACCTATAATGCCAGTACTCTGGGAAGTGGTGGTCACAGGATCAGATGTTCAAGACCATCCTCAAAGCCAGCTTGTGCTACATAAGACCATGTCAAAACAAAACAAAACTAAAAAAATTTCACTTGTAGTAAATGGTATCTATCCTAGTTTGTTTCTTTATTGCTGTGACAAAATACTCTAACCATTACCAACTTGGGGAGGAAAGGATTTATTTTATCTTACATCTCCCGGGTCACAGTTCATTGGGGAACCAAGGTAAGAGCTCAGGGTAAGAACCTGGGGACAGGAACTGGAGCACAGGCCATGGAGGAACTCTGCTTACCGGCTTGCTCCCCTGGCCCATGCTCAACCTGCTTTCTTATACAACATAGGCCCACCTGGCCAAGGATGGCACCACCCATGTGGGCTGGATCCTCCCATTTCACTCAATAATCAAAAAGATGTCCCATAGACATGGCCACAGGCCAGTCTTATGGAGGCAATTCCCCAGTTGAGGCTCCCTCAACCCAGGTGTGTCAAGTTGACACTAAAGCTATCCAGCACAATTGACCCCTTGTCAACTTGACACACAAACACATCATCACTATTAGACCATAAGCTTTCCATTTCTTGTACCCAAGACACAATGTTAACATTAATACCACAACATAAGACAGTACAACCTTAAAAGCCTCACAGTCCTTAAAAAAAATCCAAACACTTAAAAGTTCACAGTCTCTTAAAAGTCTCTTAACTGTGGGCTTCTGTAAAATCCAAAACAAGTACTGTCTTATTTCAAAGGGAAGAATTGGGGGCACCTAAGCAAAACCTAAGTCCAGCAAAGAAGCTCGTCTGGACATCTGGGATTCACTCACGATCTTCTGGGCTCCAAAGGATTCTGGCAGCTCCATTTCTCTGACTCTGCCATCCACAGCACACGCAGCTCGTCTTGCAGACCCAGGCCAGCTCCATTCCACCTACTGCTGTCCTTGGTGGTTGCCCCATGATGTTGGAATTGCCAAAAAAGCTGGGGTCTCCATTAAAACTGAGGCTACATTTTCACCAATGGCCTCTTCTGGCCTCTTGGGGTGCAATGCCTCAGATTCTCTCCATTGACCCCTTCAATCCTGGTGTCAACATTGCAACTGAGGCTGCACTTTCACCAATGGTTTTTCCTGGCCTCTCAGGGTGCCAAGCCTCAGCTGCTCTCTATGACCCCTTCATGCTTTCAACACCAGAACCATGCAGGAGACTCTTACGAATTACCAAGTCCAGCTCCCAGAGTGAGATGGAGGCTTGGGTCCCCTCTGTACCATAGCTTCTGTGTGCTGACCCTGAGGAAGTACCTCCCAGAAGATTTCACCTCAGTGATGCTGGTCTCTTGTTACTTACTGCTGATTTTTCAGCCCCAGTTAACCAGCATCAATTGTCCCAATAAAGGAATGGTTTTACTTGAGGTTCTTGTCTCTTCTTAATTACAGCTAATTCTTCAGCCCCAGCTGACCAGAACCCACAGATTCTCAATTCAAGATATCACCCAAACACCCCTGATGGTCTCTGCTTCCCCTTGAAGCTTCACAAGCCAAGCCTCCATTGTCTACAACTCTTTCAGCATAACTGTTCCAAACTCCACAGTAACAAATTCTAAGCACTCAATGGCTTTTCCAGTCCAAAGCTCCAAACACTTCCACAGTCCTCCCCAAAACACCAAGGTCAGGTCTGTCACAGCAATACCCCACTCTCAGTAACAATTTTGGTCTTAGTTTGTTTCTTCATTGCTGTGATAGAATACTTTGACCAATACCAACTTGGGGAGGAAAGGGTTTATTTTATTTTACATCTCCTGGATCGTAGTTCATCAGGGAGAAAGGTAGGCACTCAGGGCAAGAACCTGGAGGCAGGAGCTGGAGCACAGGCCATGGAGGAATGCTGCTTACTGGCTTGCTCCCCTGGCCCCTGCTCAGCCTGCTTTCTTATGCAATACAGGCCTACCTGCCCAGGGGTGGCACCACCCACAGTGGGCTGGATCCTCCCATTTCACTCAATAATGAAGATGCCCTATAGACATGGCCACAGGCCTGTCCTATGGAGGCAATTCCTTAATTGAGGCTCCATTAACCCAGGTGTGTCAAGTTGACACTTAAGCTATCAAGCACCCTATTACCTCTAGCAAGTCTGATTTTCCAGAAGCCACAGGCAAGAAACCCTCTATTACTGCCATTTCTTCACTTTGTCTGTTTATTTATTATGTTTTCCCAGTCTCCTCTGTCTCTCTCCTCTCTTTGTCTCTCCTCTTTCTGTGAGGTCTATGTGTGTGTGTGTGTGTGTGTGTGTGTGTGTGTGTGTGTGTGTGTGTAGGTATATGTGTGTCTAACTGGTAAACTCTGGAAGTCCACCTATCTCTAACCCTCAGGGACAAGATTGCTGAAGCTTGCCTCCATGCCATGGGTTTTGGGGATTAGAACTCAGGTTTTCATGCTTACAAGGTAGGAATTTGCTGGCTGAGCCCTTTCCCCAGCTGTACTTTCACAGGTCATTTTTGCAGGTGCTTAAACATTTGGATCCTTCCTTGAGAACAAACTGTGCTTTTACTCTTGTCACTTCCTTGGTATGTAGGAGATGACACGTTCTTTGTATAACAACAATTGTAGTGATTTCCACATTTGCTCATCATTCTTTCTGATTTAATCATTTCTGCAATAACTGCACCTTTATTAATGTATAACTTTCCTATAAAAGATGTTTAATAGATTTAAATTTAATATATATTTTTTGTTCTTACAAACAAATACAACAACCAACATGTTGTACATCTATTTATTAATTCAAGAAAAAACATCTGATAGATTCTTAGTAGATGGATATCGGAGGTAATAGGCTTCAATAAATCCTGTATGATTCAACTCTAAAATTACAACTACACAAAGAACAAGAATGCAATTTTTCAGGATTCTTTTAAAATTGGACATTATTAATTTAAATATTTTTTAGTATTTATTAATATTATGGTTGAAATGTTGCCCTATTGAAGGCTGCAATTTTCTGACTTTTGTGAAGTTAAACTTACTAACTTTTTTTTGCTCTAAGTTTATTAGAAATTTCAATTGTTTGATTTTAGACAAAATTTCCAGTTATGTAATGACAGGGTTTAATTTTCTTATTCTTTAGAGTAATGCCAGTTTTCCTTTTAATAAATGATTTTGTATATATGCAGTGTCTTTTGTAGTGACTTCTGCTCTTCTTCACAACGAAGCATTTCATTGAATATTTTTGTGTATCAATATTTTTTTAATCAGAGAAATTTATTTCTGTTGTTTGCATACTACATTCTAAAATTGAATATTTAATTTTTGAAATGTAGCTTTAAATGATTGCATGGTCACACAGCTCCCTACTTCAGTGTGGTACTGTTGATGTATAAGAACAGATTTCCTCGTGCCTCCCTTTGTCAGCTTTTATTGATAATGTTATATTTTAAACTTTGACCATCACTATGTTTGACCTTCAGCTCTTGTACTTTTTGGTGCCATCCTTGTTTAATTTGGTTATACCGGTTTCACTAATAAGTTGGAAACTTTCCATATTTCTATGTGAAGTTTCCATAAATTGAAGATTGCTTGGTCTTTGAAGGTTTGTTGATATGAACTTATAAAGAGCTTGTTCTTGATGCTTTTTAAGTTCTATTTTATTACTTTTCAAAAGTACATCCATAAAATTTTCTATTCCAGTTTTAAGTAACTCTATTCATTTATTTTTGTAGGTAGGAGGGATTGAAAAAGAGATTATGTAGCCCAGTCTGGCCTAAGCCACATATGTACCAGGCTGACCCGGAGCTCTTGTCTCCGTCTCCAGGAGCTGTGTACCACCTGTCTGCCTTTTACTCCAGTTTTTCATTTCCTGAGGTAATTGAACTATTAACAAAGTACTATTCAAATTTCATCTAAGTGTAATTTCTTATGGCCATTTTCTTATTTCTAACCATTTCCTCTCCCTGTCTGATTATAGTGGTCAGATATTTTCAAATATTTTCTTAAGGGGACAGCTTGTAATTTCATTGATAAAACTGTTTCATTTGTGTTTTTCTCCATTGTCAGTTTATACTTTCATCCTTACCAACTTCTTTATTATACTTTATTTGGAGTTATTTTAATTTTTATGTTTAATGTTTTAAACCTTGATTCATTTATTTATGCATATTTTATTTTCTAAATATGGTCATTAAAGTGATACATACTACAGTGTAGATGCTTTGTATTTTTATCATTTTTCATTAAGCAAAAAGTTTCGGGTAATGGTTGCCTACCTCCAGATCAACTTTCTGCCAAAAAGTGCGTACACATAGTCAAATGGGCAAACACACACACACACACACACACACACACACACACACACACACAATAACCACTTCTATTTGAAGATATTGAAAGACAACTGATTTAAGTACATTTAAAATTTCTGAGAGATACGCATTTGGAGCCCCGGAAGGGAAGGCAAAACATTGAAAAAATGCAGAGGCTGGAGGGATGGCTCATTGGTAATGTTTGCCTCATGGGCATGTGAATCTGGTAACTTAGGCTTCACATTCACAGGTTCATGCAGTGGCCTCTCAGCGTTTCTTGCCTGTTAGCCAATCTTGCTACCTGTTGCCTAGCATCAGCAGCTATCTAGAATCTTGGCACAAGACCCCATGACTCACACTCTTACATCATGGATGCCTGCAAAATTAGTACCATGTCAAGCTCTGATGCCAGCTCAAGGTGTATCTTGGCTCACTTTCACAGGCTCAGTGGCCTCTAGGTGCCTTTCCAGTTGAACCTGGCAAATCATTTCTCTGGGCAGCCATTTTTGAGGCAGGCAATCTTGGAGTGGCATTGTCAGTTGAGTCTCTCTCCTTTCCAGTGAATTTGCATTTTCACAAGTTGGAGCCTTTATTGGGTGCCTCATGGTACCTTCCCAGTGTAAAGGAGAAAGTTGTCTTCATAATAGTACCAATCTAACAAGGACAGTTACCATGTTGACACCTGTTCTATCTGTCCTATTCTATATTTTAATCATATATTTTCATGGTTTGAATTCTCATTATAAATTTCAATAATGCAGTGAACAATAACAATGCTGCAGCCTGAATACTATGCTGTCTTGAAGCTTCCTCTACCAAACAATTGAGTCCATGTATTAGAACCCACGATAGGCCAAATCACCACAGAGTCCTCTTTGAATACTTGTGAGCTGGACCTTCACTATCCACTTTTCTATTAGAATTCTGATTTTTGGAGCCCCCCCGAAAATGTTCCATTAAGCTTTGCTTATTGTCCCCTAGGGCTTCTCTAGCCCAGAGCTCCTAATTGCCACATTCCACCTGAAAACAAGATGATCAGGTTTCTCAGCAAGAACCTCACTCCTGGCACTAATGGCCTATATTTGTTACCTTTTTCATCTCTACGATAAAATATTTGGTCAAAGTAACTTAAGAAAGGAAAGATTTATCTGGGCTCATAGTTTAAGGGAATACAGTCATCATGGTGGGGAAGGCAAAGTGGTAATCCCAGCTTCTGCCTGGCATACAAGGCTGCCTGCTCACATCTTGAGATAATAATACAGAGAAAGGACAGTGCCAACCATTATATAGATTTCTGCTTTTTCCTTTCTTTTCTCCTGTCTGGGATCTCCAGCCCAGGGGATAGTAACATCATTCATGTGTAGGGGAGTTCTAATTCTTTCAGTTTTTCTCTTTGAAACAGCTTCACATACACAATCAAGATTGTTCCTAACTAATGTCTTAATCCAACAATCAAGATTGTTCCTAACTAATGTCTTAATCCAATCAAGTCTGCAATTACAATTGCCCCCACCAAACACACAAGATGATCAGGTAAGAAGGTCATCGGGGTTTATGCCACTCTCCTTGGACTTCAGGGTTAAAACTGATACTCAGTTTCATCAAATGGAGAGTCCTTGAAATTTTCACTTGGGACCATGAAGGTTGAGGCCATAAACAAAATACAAACCATAAATTCACAAGTAGGCACAAATGCAGAATACTAGTCCAATATTAGCATAATCTCTCCTTGGATTGAAATTTATTTGCTCTTACCTTAAAGTGTTAGCCAGAAATATAAAATAATGAGAAAAATCATTCTAGAAGAAAATTTCTATGATATTATCTCTGTAAGTTTTCTCTTCATAAAATCTTGTGCTGGATTTTAAAAGTACATACAGATAGAAGGTTGATAGCAAATAGAAAAAATGATGGAACTGATCAAAAGTAAATCTTGATCACATAGCTATTGGACATAATATCATACTTTTAAAAACTAGCTAGGGTTGATAATTTTAAAGAGAACTAGAATTGAATTTAGGTCCTCTGTGGGAGCAGTGGTGGTGCTACTGTCTGAGCTGTCCTAGCCCTCAAAGATAATTGGAAGCAATAAATAAAATGAAATGTGTTGTAGATCTGAAACTGTCATAACTGAAATTAAGACAGATATAACAGCAGATTTAATGTAGAAAATTGAAATTGGGTGAGAACAATATTACGAGAAATTGTCTGAAAGACATCTAATTCTAGAAAGGAGAGTGTGGGAAGAGACTGTCCTAACGCCTTTGAAATTATTTATTTATTGTAAGTTTAAGAATCACTACAAACCTCAAGCAGCATAGATGCGAAGGGAAGCACAGCTGTGATGCTGTAATTAAACATTTTAAAAGTACAGACAGCACAATTCTTAAGAGGATCCAGAAAACTGTGATATGAACCTAAGGGAACACTAATAAATTACCATTTAAAACTAACAAGTAAAATTAATGTCCATGAAGTCCGTGAAAAGAGGACACTCGCTTGCAATAATAGTTCCTTGACATTGGTTCCAATGAACATTTTTATTTGAGATCTGATATTTTTACTAACACTGACACATTTCATTGGTAAAATTCAAATATCATTTTTGTATCAATACAAATTGCTTGTAATTCTGTGATTAAAGTCAAATAAGATGCTTTCAGAGTTTCCCTCTGTGCCATCATATTCAATTAATTTCTAATCATCTTTTATATATTTTACCATTTTATACCAGGACAAGGACAACTTTTCAACTCTATAACAAGGGCTTCCCTAATTGGTCTCCCTGCTTGCTTTCTTAATCCTCTGTTCTTAGTTTCATAACACAGTTGAAAAAGTAATCAGCAAAATAAAGTAACAAGATTATGGGAAATCCCAGTATTGGGTATGTTTGCTGGGTAGCTTTCCTGTCAACTTGACACACCTGGGTTGAAGGAGCCTCAGTTGGGGAATTTCCTCTATTGGACTGGCCTGTGTCCATGTCTGAGGGGCATCTTCTTGATGAGTAATGTGGGAGGGCCCAGCCCACTGTGGGTGGTGCCACCCCTGGGCAGGTGGGCCTGTGTTGCATAAGAAAGCAGGCTGAGCAGGGGCCAGAGAGCAAGCCAGTAAGCAGTGTTCCTCCATGGCCTGTGCTCCAGCTCCTCCTTCCAGGTTCCTGCCCTGAGTTCCTACGTTGGGCTCCCTGATGAACTGTGACCTGGGAGATGTAAGCTGAATCAACCCTTTCCTCCCCAAGTTGGTATTGGTCAGAGTATTTTGTCACAGCAATGAAGAAACAAACTAGGACAGTATATATCTAAATAAATGAAATTAATTTTTTGAAGAGACACATCCCCATGTATATCACATAGCCAAGACACAGCATCGATCTAATAGTCCATCAGTGGGTGGATGGATAAAAAATACCAGTCTTCTAAAAAATACTATTTTGTCATACAAAGGAGATTATGTTCTTTATGATAACATGAATGAACCTGGAAGTTACTAAGTGAAAGAAACCAGGTTCCAGAGGTCAAATACTGTATGATTTAAATATAGAAAGTGAAATTGTTGTTACCAGTGTCTGTGTGGCATTAATGGGACTGTTAGGGACACAAATTACACACTGACATATTAATTATAATACTTTGTATTCTTGAAAACTGAAAAGAGTACATGCTAGTGTCTTATCACAATGATGGTTCAGTATTACTGCATTTACTCAGAACACGTGGGAAATAGAAACTGAATCATGTGAGTATGTGTATGTGTTTGTGTCATTGTGGGTACACTTCTATGGACATATATGTGGAGGCCAGTGGGCCACCTCAAGTACTGTCCCTCAGACTCTGTTCATCTTGTTTTGAAACAAGGTCTCTCACCATCCTGGAACTTGCAAGTAGGCTACGCTGGCTGTCTAGCAAGGTCCAGGAGGTACCTCTCACTGTCTCCCTAGCAATGACAGTATAAGCACTTGTCACCATGTCCATTTTTTTTCTTTTTTTGCATGGCTTTTGGGAATGAAATTTAAGTCCTTATGCTTACCATGTGTGCTGGATAGCTTTAGTGTCAACTTGGGTTGAGGGAACCTCAATTGGGGAATTTCCTCCATAGGACTGGCCTGTGGCCATGTCTGTGGGGCATCTTCTTGATTATCAAGTGATGTGGGAGGGCCCAGCCCACTGTGGGTGGTGCCATCCCTGGGCAGGTGGGCCTGTGTTGCCTAAGAGAGCAGGTTGAGCAGGGGCCAGGAGAGCAAATCAGCAAGCAGTGATCCTCCATGGCCTGTGCTCCAGCTCCTGCCTCCAGGTTCCTGCCCTGAGTTCCTAACCTGGGCTCCCTGATGAAATGTGACCCAGGAGATGTAAGCTGAACAGACCCTTTCCTCCCCAAGTTGGTATTGGTCAGAGTATTTTGTCACCACAATGGAGAAACAAACCAGAACACCATGTAAGCACTTTACTAGCTGAGTTATTTCCCTAGCCCCAGAAATTGAAACTTTTCATCAAAGTTTAGACGGTTTGTAGGACCTGAGCATTATCCCTCATGTGGACTTCTCTCACCTTCCACTGCCCCCCACACTGCTCAACCACATTAACCCACTAGCAGCTGCCCTTGAATCTTTGAGCTTTGAGCTCCCTCTTTCAAGTGCCTGTTGTATTTAAGCTATGCCTTTTATTGGTGACTCTGCCTCAGAGAGGACTTCCTGGATGTTTATCCAGTAGACACACCCTCTTACTCTAAATCAGTCTGGCTCCTTTCTAGGCTTGATTTTTCTCAAGACACCTAATTGACATAATACGTACTTTTTGCTTAGTTGACTCTGACTATTGCCACCCGTTATTTAAAAACCGTTACTTCAGGAAATTATTCTTAGTTATCATTTTATCTCCAGTTCTCAGAATAGTAATATCTCAACAAACATTCATTGATTAAAATGATAAATTTCTTCAACAGTTTTAATGAGTGTCAGGCGTTCTCTTCCTTTTCTACAGAGTGAAAAGACAACTACATAGTCTGCATTGTTAATAAATCTATAAAATAATAGTGGGGAAACATGAACAATTAGTAATCAACATGACTGTAATGAAAGCAGTCTCTATCGCAACGATGGGAAGCTTCTTGTCATTGTTGCTTTGATTGCAAGATATTGATCAACTTAAATTTCTTTACACAGATAGTAATGATTTCCTTAATGCTTTCATCTAAACAAGGATTGCTTTCCCCTCCCCTTCCCTCCCTCCTCCTCCACAAGCATTTTATTTTAAGTGTAAAAAATATGGATTAAAGCCTTTTTTTTTTTTTTTTTTTTTTTTTTTTAAAGGTTAAATATAAGGTCTCCCTGTAGCAACAGCTGGCCTGGAATTTACTATGTAGAAGTCTCATCCTCACAGAGATTTTCCTGCCCCTGCCCCTGCCTCTGCCTCTG
Organism: Nannospalax galili; assembly: GCF_000622305.1. Taxonomy (NCBI): domain Eukaryota; kingdom Metazoa; phylum Chordata; class Mammalia; order Rodentia; family Spalacidae; genus Nannospalax; species Nannospalax galili. The sequence continues at coordinate 9,582,086 of NW_008360320.1, forward strand.
CCTCTGGAGGTGTACACCACCACACCCAGTCCTGAATCCTATCATTCTTAGCATAGGAACTACACAACAGTATTTCAAACAAGTAGTTTTTAAACTCTTCCAAATAAGATATCCTTTCCTACTATATCTTCATCCTCACCATCATTATGATTGAAACCACTGTCCTGGAAAAAGCCCAGTCCTTACATTATTCAACTTGTATTTTCTTTACATTTTGCTCCAGTCTCACCTTTCTGACCCTTCTCCAATCATCCCCTAGTTAAATTATTGTTAAATGTCTATTTAAATTTCTGTTTCTGCTTTAGTTTTCTAGTTACTATGAAAATGTCTAACATGGTTAATATTCTACTTTATTTCATTGTTTGGCCTATGTCTAGTGACTCCAAACTATAATGCAAACTCCACAAGAATATTTTGTGTGATTAACTATTGTATACTAGCATATATTAAAAAAAAACAGTACAAACCTATATCACAGCATGGCACAAAGTAGGTGCTCAGGAAAATGTTGATCAAATAAGTGTTTTTATATTTTCAGACTTTCTTTCCTCTACAATAGAATATTAGCATTCCATCTAAAATATGAGAAAATGTTGACCTACAGGTGGACATATTATAACAGGCCCAGACAGATTACTGTCATCAACAAATGTATTAAGCAGGTATTTTTACAATAGTTCCAAAGCTAAAATTGTGGCTATTTTCATGTTTCTGCATCGATAGCAGATGGAAACATCATTGAACTCCAAACCCACCAAAACAACTAATAAAGTAGATTTTCATGTCATAAAGAATATTTTATTTCTTTAGAGAATTCATTGTGGTACATCAGTAATAAATTTAAGTTAAAATACCATTAATTTAGTGTTCTAAACATTACCTTTGAAAATTATGTGTACTAATACAGTTTCAGTATGATATCTGGTTATATTTCAGTGGTCAACATCATTTTTTTTCTTTTATTAAAATTAAGAGTGAAATAGGGTGAATTTTTTGTTTTATAATAAGGGAAGTAAATGATAAAAGTACTCTCCTTATAATGGAGCTACATAGGTGAGCAATTGCAACTCTTCAGAAAGCTTATTCTACAATATAAGGATGATCTTAAGCCATGAAACATTAGCATAAAGCTCAATACGTTCAATTAAATACATGGTTAAGCCCAGTTAAAGGACCATTGGAGATTTTCCCATATTAGAATTAACACTTCTAATATGACTGTGTCTTTATTTCTGCTTCTGACATAAATTAATAAGACTCTATTTGGTTTAAAAAATTCTCTCATTAATGTCCCATCAAAAATAGCACCATGTGCCTCATTAAATTTAATGAGGTTGTTGTTGTTGTTGTTGTTGCTCTATTGGTAGGTGTGGGTGTGTGATATATGTGTCAATGTGTTAGACTTGTATCTTCAAAGAACATGCTTTCACAGGCAAGCATCTTCCTGAAGCTGAAGTTGCTTTAGAGTAAGCTATTTCTAGCATGTGGTGGGTCCTTTCTGGGCTAGGTAACCAGGTAATGTACCTTTTAGTTTATCTTTAAAAAAAAGTAGGTGTTTGGTCAAATATTCATAACTAAGAAATGACACTGTCAGAATGTTGTATATTTATTTAGTAAATATAAGATGCATACATCAAATCAAAATATAAAGAAAAGGCATATCTTTCTGTCATAGCCATAATCTGTGCCGAACAGAAATTTCAAAGTAATAAACTGGACTCAGGTTAACACTATTACTCCTTAAAACATGATATTTTGCTTTCTGAAGGAATGAAATATTACTGCATTATTGTAATGGTTAAATCATCTGCTTTCAAATGGGAAAATACATGATTAATTTTAGACATTCATAAAGTCTAATCAAATGCTACAAATATATCTACTGAAAAGGATATTTTTCTCTTATGCAACATAATAGAGACATACATTTATCATCCATGTCTTCAAAGGATATATAT
>NW_008360320.1:9584072-9602511 GCF_000622305.1 Nannospalax galili
ATATATATATGTCATAATAGGGAAAAGTTATAAGAAAGTAGATGCTGAACAATTTTAAATTCAGTCTCAATTTGTAGATGGGACTAAATAATTCTTGAAAGATGATAATACATTCTTAAGAACAGACTAGACAAATGTAGCTTATTGTTGTTAGCAATTTTAATAGTCCCACCTGAATTTGTCATTAAAAAGGGAACAAAAGCAGGATGTAGAAATAGAGTGTGTGAATACAGCAGTATGTTCAAATTAGAAGAAAGAAGAGAGGAGGCGGGAGGGGAGGAGAGAGGCGGGAGAGAAGGAGAGAGGGAAACAGGGATAGTGAGAGCTTAGTGAAGAGATTTCTCAAGTTGGAATCTGTAACTTTCTTTAAAATAAGACTGGGTTGAATGCCCTTTTCATGCTGACATGTGTCAGCAGAGAGCATCTGTATGAGACTCATGCAGGGATGCTACAGTTCTGGCTCTTATTCCCTCTGAAAAAAGTAGGAAGAGATAGATTAAAACCAACCAACCAAACAAGCAAACAACAAACTAACAAACACCGTGCCAAGCATGGTGACTGACCTCAGCACTCTGGAGGCAGCGATCAGTAGATCTCTGTGAGACTGAGGACAGCCTGGTCTACATAGCAAAGTCCAGGCCATCTGGAATTCTACAGGGAGACATTGTCTCAAAAGACCAAAACAAATCTAACAAAAAGCCCAGAGCTGAGATAGAAACTCAGCCCTAAAAGAATAATTCTTCTAAGAAGCAGGAGAAAGCATTGCATGTGATGGTCTCTGTCTTCAGGAAAAATACGGAAACTTAGTCCCATTAAAAAACAAAGACACAAAATTTAGACATTGTGAGACACACCTTTAATCCCAGAGCTCTGGAGGCAGAAGCAGGTGGATCCTGTGAGATTGAGGCCAACCTGGTCTACACAGTAAATTCCAGCCAGATGTGGCTACAAGGAGCTCTTGTCTCAAAAGTCAAAAGCGATAATTTAGAAACAAAACAAAACAAAACAAAACTCTATCAATTTGCAGGTCTAAAAGGAATAATTATATGCTTCAGTAATAATTGTTTCAGAATTACAGAACATCAAAGTAGCAAACCGTGGAAGAGTATGATGCCATGATAAAGGAAAACTGAGAGTGAAGCTCTGGAAGAGAATGTTGGAGAGAGTTAACCAGATGACCGACTGCCAGGGGTGGTGGATGACCACAAGGAAACAGATGTCCAGGCTACTGGCTACTGGCTCAAATGAACAATGGTGACAGCATGTTCAAGACCCATGCAAACTCAACCAGACAAAAACCCAGCATAGAACTGGGAAGAAAGCAGCTGGTACCTGCCTCTGCCAGGGAACTATTTGCAGCTGAAATCCTGGGTTAAGGAAATGTTGGTCTTCTTTAAGGGAGTGACCCTAGATAGGCTGACCAGACTTCAGTGAATGAAGCCACACTAAGGGACATCTGGGGACACAAACTGACTTGATAAGCCTTAACAAAGATGACAGAATGTATGAAATCCAAAGTGGGGGGCTGTGGGGCAGTGCAGATAGGGGAGGGAGTCTAAATATGGTCAAGATTACATGAAATGCACAAACATTCAATAAAAAATACTATTGAAAAAAGTACACATACACATATATACAAAATGACAGGCTGAATACAAATGTAATTCCAATTCTGTTATAATCAAGCAACAAAAACAAATATCCATGTCAAGAATCTCCCAGGGGAGGGGGCTAACCACAATCTCAGCTCCTTCAATGAATGGAAATTTCCAAACACCATGCAGTCTCAGTAGATCACAAAGAGTCATATAATTTCCCAAACAGAAGATTACAAAGAAAGACTTAAGACCACCTATAGCCTAAAAGTAAACATAAAATAAAATCATAGAAATATCAAACACATTTGCCTTAAAAATATGAATTGGCTACAGTTTCCTATTAATGAATACAGCTTTCAAGGTTACTTTTTGTTACTTCCTCTGAACAAAAAATATCAATGTACTACTCACTGAGACAAGACTAAAAGAAGAATGAGGCTGAAAATGAAGGATGCAAATTTATGCTAATGAAGTGTTATAAAAATCTAGCTGTTTCCATATCAGGAAAACAAAAGAAGTTCTAGGGATAAGCAGTAAATTGTGAGCCAAATATTTCTATTTTTCACCAAAATAATTTTCCTCCTTCTGGGAATACAGCTAGACCCTTTTCCTTATTTATGGGTGATAGACAGTAAATTCTTAAGTCACCCTTTAATGTTCTGCTGAAAAATCTTCCATGTTTTTCCCCCATCTAGGAGCTGAATGGGTAGAATTCAGATCAACTAGAGGAAAGAGGAGCCTTAAGAGGGAAGGTGCCCAAGCCCCTGACTGTGTCGTCATCTTACTGAGAATATCTGCAATGATCCTTGATACAGAGACATAAACTTACCATTAAGACACTAAGAACTAGGATATGTATATTATTGTATGTACTGCTGTATTAAGAGTTCCTCAGGGCTGGGCATGGTGTCACATGCTTTTGATCTCATTTCTCAGAGGCAGAGGTAAGTGAATCTCTCTGAGAGCCAATCCAACCTGGTCTACAGAGAAAGCTCCAGGTCAGCTGGGGCTACAGCGAGACACTGTCCCCCTACAAGAATAACAAAATATCAAAACAAACAAACATAGAGTTTTTAATATTTTCAAGTGAGACACTAATATGTCTGATTGGATAAAGCAAACATAATGAAAAATTTGAGGATAAAATTTAAAAATCTTTAATATAATAAATTAAATAGGACCCTGAGGTCTAACTGGGCATTAGGCCAGAAAGAATATATCAAGACATCCTCTAAAGCCATACCTCTTAACTAAAATATTCTACAACCAGAAATTTAAAGTAAATAGCCAGTGTTCCACAACAGGGGGACATTTCCTCTACTAGACACCATAGGTTAACAAAGTAAAAGCCCAAAACTAGGGATAGACTCCCTCTTTTGAAACTGTGTTGACCAGAGGTCCCAAAGACTCTCAAACAACACTGTACATTGCCCTAGCTCTTGGTTACCTACTGGAACTTGATGGTACAATTCTATTACTGAAGACATACGTTCATGAGCTACAGAAAAACCAAGGAGAAATCAAACTGGTGCTGACTCCAAAGCCTCACTTTACTAGTTAGTGATTGTAGTGCTGGAAGGTGCTATGTATGCTACCAGAAGAGAAAATTAATCATTAACCTTACTCAGCTGTGTCCTGTGTGTTTCATCAGTAACTAGCCTGTTAAGATATGACCTCTGGTACAATAGTGGCACAAATATTATGGGAATAACTAATCACTTTCTGATCAGATTTATGTCTACTTCATAAGATGGAGCTCATACCTGACAGTGATATCAGGCCTAAGAACATGTGGCTAGACAGGACACAGGTCATAGTGGAGAGACTAATTCTATTATTCTACTAAATACAGTATTAAAGCAAGTCACAATGACTTATTGTTATACCCATACATTAATGTGTCTCTAACTCTCAGCAGAGAAGCTTCCTTATGCAGCAGATTGTGATTAACACAAAAACCCACAACTGATCAATGTGCAGAGAACAAGAGACTACAGAGTGCTTATCCCTGAATTGGACACCTATGTCAAACTTTGTCTCCAATTGCTCATGGAACATTGTGGAAGAGGTTGTGGAAAGATTATAAGAGCCAGAGGTAATGGACACCTACAAGGAAACAGTTTTCCAGACAGCAGGAAAGTATATTAACTCACAGCAATGTGGACAGCATGCACAAGTGCTAAGTAAACTCAAGCCAGACAAAAATCCCAGCATAGATGTGGGGACGTGGGGAAGAAACCCCACCCTACCCGAGGATGATTGAAACCAATGGCTTCTGGGAGGAGCAGAGACAATCTCTTTTAAGAGTGTGACCCTTTGTAGGTTAACCAGGTTCCAGTGAATGGACTTACACTGATGGACATTTAGGGACACAAATTATACCCTACAGACTCTATCATCTATCTATCTATCTATCTATCTATCTATCTATCTATCTATCTATCTATCTCTATCTATCTATCTATCTATCTATCTATCTATCTATCTATCTATCATCTTCTTCTTCATCATCTATCTATCTATTGTCAATCTATCTATCTATATCTATCTATCTATCTATCTATCTATCTATCTATCTTCTATCTAAAAGAGAGTTCATAAAATTTGGAGGGGTTATTAAAAGGGGTATAGATAGGGGAAGGGATCTAAATACAACCAAAATATATTGTATGAAATTTGCAAAAATTCGATAAAAAGTGTGTGTGTGTGTAGGGGTAAAAACAAACAAACAGCCAGTCATGGTGGTGCACATCTTAAATCCCAGCACTGAGAGGAGAAGAAGTCAAATCCTTGTGAGTTTGAGGTCAGCCTAGTCTACATAGCCACTTCCAGGCAGATCCCACTCCAAACAGCAGCAGCACCACCACCAAAAGCCTAATCATTTTGTTTCTAAATGGATGTCCATTCCCTTGGAAGTAGCAACATATACATACATGTACACAAAGAGAAAATAATATACTAAAGACTATTGGTGTTAAAAAGACATTAAATCTAGAATTGAAAATATTAAAACTTGACATTAGATGACAAAATCTGCAGGGGTGCGATCAAAAAAAGAAGTGATGAAAAAAAGTTTTTTATTGAGGTTTGTTCATTTACAAAGCAATAGATATAAGAAAGCCATCTCACACTGAGATTTTCATGAGTACAACTGAAAAATATTGAGTAAAATGGGACATAAAAATATTCAAAGTTCTGACACATGAAAATTTCCCTGAAATAGAGAGGTAACTAAGGTATATTAGATATGTTTTCCAAAGGTAGAGATACATGTAGTTCAATGATAGAACATTTGCCCAACATGCATAAAGACTCAGTACTGTAAGATAAAAAGTATTCCAAGAACACTTGTTACAGAATTTATATCCTAATGCATGTCCTTGTGGGATTTCCAGGTGTTATGGCTAAAGGTATGGACTTCTATGAAGAAATAAAACTCAGAGTTGAAAAATACCATTAAATCAGAAATTGTATGTAATGAGGGATAGTCTTTAGGGAAACTCTTTGAGAGCTATAATAACAGAAGGAAATCTAGCTATGTTGAATCTGATAATATAAGAATATAACTAATAAATAAATACATAGCTTTTGACAAAGTCAAGAAAACACACAAATTCATCTTATTTCATACAGGGAGTCTGCTTATGATGAAGAAGGAAATATTAAATTTTGTAATCATAACTGTAAGAATAATTCATTTTTGTAGGAAAGGAAATAAACACAAATATGACAAATCAAAATTTGATCAATGCCACAAGGTAAAACAAATAACCCCAAATAAAAGATTACTTTCTCACAGGTATTCATTCATGTGTTTTGCTATGGGAATGTAAACTTTATAAGATCACACTTAATAAATGTATTTCCTAAAATCCATTCTCACATTACACATTAAATTGACATAAAACTCATTGAAAGGGTGCACTTTGATTATACATCTCTTGACTAGGGTTGTTTTTATTTATTTGTGCATATGTATATAATATGTCTGGGTGGTACGTCTGCATGGAGTATTGTGTGCACAATTGTGAGTGTGGGATTTATATTTGCACATGGAAGCCAAAAGAGGACGTAGGGTTTCCTGTTCTATCACTCTTCATATTCTACTGACCTGGGTCTGTCACAGAACCTGGAGCTAGCCTGGCGGCCAGCAAGAGCAAGAATCCTCCTGTCTCTCTACCCCACAACACTAAGATTAAAGATCCAGACCCAACCCTTTTAAGATTTGTTTTACTTTCATTGTGTGTTTGTCTGTGTGTGTTTGTGCACATGTGTGCAGGTGCCCATGGAGACCAGATGCAATGGATCCTCTGGAACTGGAGTTATAGGCAGTTGTAAGTCACTTGTTCTGGGGGCTGGGAAATGAACTTGGGTTCTTGGAAGAGCGTTATATGTCCTTAACTGCTGAACCATTTCCCCACACCCCAACTCCAACTTTTATGTGGATGCTGGGGATTTGAATTCAGGTTCTCATGCTTGTGCAAGAAGCACTTTATCAACTGAGCCATCTCCCCAGTCCAAGAGTTAACTTTATCATTAGAAAATTTCACTTTATTCCCACAAATTATATTCATACTTTGTAGTCATTGCAAAGAGAGAAAAATGTTCAGATTTTATAGATGGTGAAGTTGCACATTTCAATATAATGAATTTTGTCTTTATAACCATTGTGAAACTTCATACTGTGTATCCCAAAAGAATCTGTATTATAATGCATAAGATGTTTATCAATATCTAAATAATAATACTCTTTGCTACTTTGAAAGAACAATGGTAAGCCCCTACTTAGTCATTATCTCATAAAGCAAATTTAGCTACCTAACTTTCATCAATGGTCCTATCCACTGAAATATTTGGTTGCTGGGTTCCACAGTTTCTTCAAGAACTCCACTAAGCTTATATATTCCATATGACAGGAACTCATTTTTGCTGATGAACAACTAAGGCAATCATGACTTCATAGTTAATATCACAAGTTATACTAAGTAAAGATGATAAGTGAAATATTAATAAACAGAAGCAAATGTAACAGAAGCCACATATATAGTATCTGACATTTACTAAAACTGGGAGTACACTATAATTTAGGTGATAAATATACTCATGATGAGCAGATAGAATTATCCATTAGTTGAAGTGAGATAACAAAATTATCAGTCGATATTTGGATTACATCTCTTTCTGCCAATATACACATTCCTTTTCAACACCTATCAGGTTATGTGTAACTTTTTCCATCTTGCCTAATATTTTCCCTCTTAAAGATGCCAACTTCCAGATTTCATAATTCTGTCAGAGTCACTATAACCTTCTTCAGCGATGCTTCTTCAACTGTAATCATGCCTTTGGTTCTCTCTGTCTCCTTTGCCATTATGTATGATCACGGAAGCTTCTTGGTACTTGAGTGCTCAGAACCATCAGTGTGTTTCATGCACTGTTGACTCTTGCTAGAATTTGCCACCATGTTGTCTCTAGGCTCCCTCTCCTTTCAAGACCTCGGCTATTTAATGCTTGTACTCTAATGGCTTCATCTTGCTTCTAAACAACTCTGAAGCCATAAGATTACAATTACAAGGATTCTTAATTTAGACTGGAGAAATTTCAATATAATATCACCTGAATAAATCTAATATAGCTCTCTATTTTTTAAAAAAAACATTTATGTCTTTGTGTAGTTTTCTCTATGGAAAAAAAGTTAAGTGCAGTTTATGTTGACTTTATGGACTCAGGATTGAATTTCAACAATAAATGTGAGTGGATGATTTGATAGTATAATTATTTTATGAACTTGATTAACAACTACCTTTGAGTTTATGTACACACACACACACACACACACATACACTCACACTCACATTTCCCTAGACATTTCCTGAAATTCAATTTCTTTTCTGTTTTTTTTTTTTTTTTTTTTTTTTTTTTTTTTTTACTATTTTACTCATAATAAGCTCCTCCATTTCTGAGCATACCTTCACTATAATTATACATGACCTAATTTTTAAATTTATGAAATTTATTATACCTTGAGTGATTTTCATTTTGTTTCTGGTTTGTTAGTCACACACACACACACACACACACACACACACACACACGTTTGAAAGCAATACCTATCATGTATTTCTTTGTAATCCTTGTAATACCTGCTCTGTCACAAAGTTGAGCATACCTTCACTATAATTATACATGACCTAATTTTTAAATTTATGAAATTTATTATACCTTGAGTGATTTTCATTTTGTTTCTGGTTTGTTAGTCACACACACACACACACACACACACACACACACACACGTTTGAAAGCAATACCTATCATGTATTTCTTTGTAATCCTTGTAATACCTGCTCTGTCACAAAGTTAGTGATGAATTAGTAAAATTTGAGTTAACATGTGAAACTTAAAAGTTATGTATTAAGCCTCATGAAAATGAGGCCTGAGAATTAGAACTGGCCAGCAGGATATAGTCCTTAGATCTTTAAGGAGATGAACTTTGTCAAGTGGAATATTCAGAGAAAGAAGTATGCTTAGGTCACCAACTTGACCAAGGACTAGCTATCATCAGTCTTCTTTGGATGGTAAGAACAAAATAATGAAAATTTAGTGACAAAATGTAGCTTTAAAAAGATCAAACCCTATTATTTACTGGCTTCTGAAGATTTTATATATATATGTATATATATGTAAATATATATATATAAATTTACTTTAGTTATCAAAATTTGTCTATTCCAGTCAACCAGGTTAAAATTCACTTAGTGGGTTGCTATTCTTTTGTTTCCACCTAGCTATCTTTGAACAGCTTCACATCTTGCTAGTTATTTTTTAGTGTGTTTTCTTAAGGCTCCTTTTATATGTTTTAGAAATTAGCTTTAATATTTGTAATTTAACAAAATTGGCTAAGTTTAGAAGACATTCTTTTGAAAAAAGAGTGTATCCATGAAGTCTGGCCCCAGAATTCTCTCAGAGAGTTGACAGTCAAAATATAGAACAACAGAATATTTCCACTGAGGTCCCCAAACAGCCTTCAATTAAGGGAAACAATCGGCTGATGTTTCTCGTTTGATGCCAGGAAGCTCTGTACAGTGTTTCTGGGGTTTTTCTTTCCGTCATCCTGACATGAGACTCTGCCTCTGTGATGCTGTAATTGTTCAGTCGCTGTTGGGGGCATGCTGAGAACAGTGGCCCCGTCATGTCTGCATCATGGGGAAATGCACAGAGACCAGAAAGGAATGGACAATTCCACATCCAAATATTCTCACCCATTCCCTTCCAAATTAAAAAATAAAATCAGCTGTGACTTCTTATCCTGGGGAACCACATGTTTTAGAAACAGCAAGTATTCAAGTTCCCGAGAGGGGTAATTCTTTTGTTTTCTCTGTCACTAAGAATCCATTTCTTTCGTGAACGCCAAAGAAGCTAAAATCCTCACCAGTACCTTAGCTGTTTTCTGTGTTTCTTACTCCAGTTAGATCTGTACTAAAACAGCAGAATATCTGTGTATCTGTTTCATCCTACATGGCTAGTCAAATACCTCAGTCCTTTTGTTGAATCCTATTAAACTTATCCTGTATTTTTCATATTATTGTAATAATATTATATGGCAGGCAAAAATATAATGATAAATGATAATTTGCCAAAAAGATGAAAAAAACCCTGAGGTGTTACCTATCAAAAGTTCTCCTTCTGTCTGTGATGCAGCACAGATTGCGATCGTGACAGTAAATCTGGTGCTATTGTTAATGCCATGGCACTTGGGTTTTTGGCTTGCTTTAGTCCAATCTGTGACATGCTTGTGAATATCTTTCTTCTGTTCTGTCTGTATGGCATATGGATTTCTGGGATACAACGTCAGACCTAGCCACATAACAAGTGTTCAGAGCACCTTATCATTTTAAAAAGCCAATTACTCAAAAAGACAAATGTGAAATGTTTCACATTTAATGATGAGCAAATCTGCAAAACAAATGCAATTTTGCTCGTTCTAAAAAGTTTCGTTTAACTGTAAATATTGCAATGGAGTCTTATATGACACACACCACGGATAGGGAAAAGCTTACTTCATACATATTGTATATCATCACTGTCAATTACATCTGCACAGGATTTAAAATGAGGGTGCTGTAAGTAATTAGAAATAAAGAAAATAGAATATTCTAAACTACAAGGCTCTGAAATCACTGTAAAAATGTCACTGCTAACATTGAACACTCTAAAAAAATATTTTGAAAGTCTCACCCAAAAAACTGAAAACTGCATATGTCTACAGAGGTAAAGGTCACTCATGAAACACTCAACAACAAAAATACCAATTCATTTTTTAGAAATATTTGTCAATATGTAAAGAATGTTTTGTACATAAGTTCTCAGTTACTGTTGAATCAGTGGCTGTATGTAATATTCCCACATGGAATGATGTCCTTTCAGATACTTTCAAACAAAGGTTTAGTCAAAGATTTTATGGGGACATCTTGAGTGCTGAGATTTTATGCATGGGAAGTACAACTAACAAAATACAATAACACTGGTTTGGCAACTGATTTTTCTATTTAAACTTTCATATTTATTTATGAAGGGGACAATAGCTAATTCATAGCTGTGTGTTCTACTGTGTATTCAATCTCTATCCATCCTACACCACCTAAGCAAAACAAAGATGAGGCTAAGAAAGAAAAACATAAATCCATCCTACTCTTCTGCATCCCATGTATGTTATGCAAATACTGTTCACATTTAAATATCTCAGCCCTTCTCTGGTGCACACATTCTTTAAGCCTTCTTTGAAACTGTGAATATTGGTAGCAGAATATTATGTGACACGAGAAATGGGACGCACCTGGCACTAGTAGTTTTAGAAGAAACTAATCTTTTTATTAATGGCAGCATTTAGCAAGTGGAATGGATTAATGAGACTTGGAATGTTGGGATATGAGAAAGTTCACTCAGTTCTTGGACCTTTATTGTAAGTTGAAACATAGCAAAAAGTAATAATAAGAAAATCTCCAATTAGCTGTTGCAAAGCACACACAGAGCTTTCTAATCTTAGTACCTTTCTACTAGTAGTTGAAACTCAACAATCTCCCATAATTCTCTGTAGGACACTTCGTGGTAATTATTTGTTATATAGCATAGAATTTAAATAAGAAGAGTGAAACAACCAACCTGCACATTGAAAAGGAAAAGCACACAGTGAAGCCTAATATTACTGTCAGTATTTAATAAAAACAATTTATCTATTTTAGGTTCATATCATATGGCAACATGTACCATGCTTTTTGCAGTGGTGGTCCCTTATCTGTGTGCAAGCTAGGCACTGACAACATTTCCAGTCTTAAAAAAGTTAGTGAGAGACAGGTTGATGCTGGACATACTATGTAACCCAGACTGGCCTTGAACTTGTGATCCTCCTGCCTCAGCTTCTGAGTAGCTTAAGCATACCACCATTCCCAGCTGCATACACACTTGAGTTTGAAGTGAATTGATATGATTAATAATACCTAATAATACACTAGGTAATCTCAAGGTACTTAAGTGCAATTTACAAAGTCATGCTATATAGACTTCCTGAAAACTTTGGTGGAAAGATACTGGTTCCAGATAAGCAGACATGTGAACCACCATTCATTTATGCCTGTTTAAAGAAAACTGATTTTATTTTCTCTATAAATAAAACAGGTATGATCCCAAAGCTCTTCTACCTTCATTTACCATACTTTACCTTCAACGAATGTATTGTAGGTGCTCCTTGCATGGAGCTGAAAAAGGCTTGCAATGTGATGAATTATGTAATTTGCCCAAATATGCATGGCAATATTTGATTTCTAAAGTTGAGGCTTAAAAGACTGTAACACAGAAAGCTGTGCTCTCAGACACTCATCTCAATATTTATGTTAATGGTTTGCACAGAAATATTGACACAGAGGAAAATGATGCTCACAGCACTTTATCAAGATTCAAGGTCACAGAAATACCAAGTGATCTCAAAGACGTGTGAGTGCCTAGCCATGTGACACGGAGGGTCTGAACTGATCAGTTAGTGAAAGTCAAGTTGCAACAGATATTTATTGACTCATCTTTTGTTTGTTTCTGCAGTTCTACTGATTGATAAGCAGATGTCAAGTTCACATTTTGTACTAGGGATGATTGAAATTCATCTCCCCACAAGGGTTCTTAAGTGGCAGTAGAAAAGATTTAGATGCAAAGAACTCCAGAAGAGGGGCTGGAGAGATGGCTCAACAGATAAGAACATCAACTGTTCTTGCAGAAGACCTGGGTTCGAATCCTAGCACCCACATGACAGCTAACAACTGTCCATAACTCCAGTTCCAGGGAGATCTGACAGCCTCTTCTGTCCTCCACAGGCATTGAACAACACGGGTGCACTTACCTACATGCAGGCAATACACACATACACATAAAATAAAAATAATAAATAAAATATTTAAAAATGAACTCCAGAAGGCACATTCTTCAAAATTCCCTGGGCAAACTCAGTCAAATGGTCAGGGTTGATGTTCTGCTCATCTAACTTAATCTGTCTACTGAGTTAGGAAGTCTCGTAACCCCGTAAAGACAATCTTCTCAGCTGTAAAAATCTGGTGACACCTATTTCACAGAGATAGCAAGAAAGTGATAACCCATGGGAAAACCTGTAAACCATGAAGTTCCCTACAAATACTGTACCGGGCCCTCTCTCCAATTCAGCATTATAATTCCTAGTTCCTTTAGTATTAATAGGAGTATTTTACTTTGCTTATCATATATAAACAATTATGGAGTAAGGAAACACCAGGGAACGAAATTCCAGATTTTATAGACAGATGTGAAGCTGCTAAGGAGCGGCTTCCCTCCATCTCAATGTACTTGGAGACTATCTGACATGGTTACTCAGCTTGTACCCATATTCTTTGTAAGAAAATGTCTAAAGGAGAAAAAACTAATGGAGGTGTAAGGAGTAAGGGTGACATGTACAGCTTCCAGAGTCAGCCTCCATGCCACATTATTACTGTGTGAAATGCTAACTGGACAGTACCTGAGTTCATAAAGTGCAAGGTGGCCATTTGGCAAAAGAAAAAGAAAGGAATCAGATCAACACTTTATAAGTGGGTTACATTTTTTTTTGCACCTGTTATTCTACAATTTCTTTCAGTTATATTTCAAAACACTGCAGTTGGGATCTCCTTGCCAACCTGAGATGGCATAAGCCTGGATAACAGAACAAAATGTGAGAAGGTCCTTCTGTCTTTAACGCCTGTTCACCAGTGAATCAGCCTCCAATTAATCTGTTTCTTCAGTAGGAGTTTAATAAAAGTCAAGCACACACATGTTCAGGCTTGTTTAGTACTGATGCTGTGTTAACATTATCTGTCTAGCCAGGTCAAAAATCCTGTGTAATTAGATGCCAGAAATCACTTTAAAATTTTATTCTAAGCAATTGATTATCTGTGATAAGGAAGCAAAATGGAAATACGATGGGGCCTTTCTCATTAAACACTACAAAGGGAAAAAAGTTTGTTTTGAGGCCAAATTGCACATAAAACTCAATATATTAGGTTAGTTATTTTCTATTTGTTTATGAACCAGAAAATTCAGGAGCATTCACATCTCCTATTTTCATTTCACTGTGTGAGTATGGTCAGAGCTGGTCATCTAGATTCAGTCATATACAGTGTTGTGCTTGGAGGGGGCTCTTAAGCCAGTCATCTGTGCCTATGACCTGTTGTGTGCCTCAGTGTTGTCTGGAGGAAATCAATGACATTACAGATGGAAATACAGGTTGGATGTGTTTATAATTAGCCGAGATAGTAACTAAAGCTGAAAGCTGAAAGCTTCCAAGATCCTAGCCAGCCTGTTTAGTTTAAACAATGGTAGGGGTGACAAAATCCTAGGAAAACTCAATTTTCTTGGAGTTTATGGGGACTGGCATCTAGCTTATAATGGAGGTGTACATTAGCTTTGCATAAACCATAAAATAGCATCTCCTTGTCCAGTACCTCTAGAGTCTACCTTGGAGTCTAGTTGCTCAGAATGAAGAATCTGTAGTCTGGCTCTTGCTTTTACAGTTGCAACGTGGGAAGATGATTCATACAAACAGACGATTTCATACAGTTGTGAAACTTTTAAAAAAGCAGGTTATTTAAGAAATAACCACCCAGTGCAGAAAGAACACGTTTGAAGGCAGGAAGGAGTTAATGATTGTCCATATCCAGCCTTCAGATTTCGTCTAGCTGCACAGCAAAACAATTGATTCTTTGCTTTGAAAATTGTTATAATCAGTGAACTTAAAATCTGTCTGTATCTGCACACATTTGAAATAACTGTATAGGGATTCTATACTCCAAATAAAGGTGAAGCATTTCAAGAGAGGGAAATTAACAAGAAATGGTGATGTCTTATGCCATACTAGAGTTCAAGCATCATAGAGCTCGTCTTGCTTAACCTGCTAGGTTCATAGCCTGCAGAATGTTGTCTGAGCTTGCCATCTAGGAAAAAAAATCAAATGACTGTAAGCAAAATGATCTAGGGTTATGTTGTGCTTCTGCTTTTTGTTGCTAATCAGCATAGTTACAAGATCTCTGTATCTTAAACATATTAGTTACTTTCATATCTCCTACTCATTTAAAATATGAATTTGGAGATTTTAATGTTATTTAAAAATTATTTAAAAGTGCCCCAATGAATATTAGTGAGGAGATAACTAAGTAATATTGCACAGTTGTATAAAACTAATATTGAGTATGTTTTTATACATATAATGTCCTATTATTATTCTTAATAATAATACTATCATATGAATCATGTTCTTCACAATACTTCATTCATGGAGATGGATTAAGTGTTGAAACTATTTTTGAAAGTATGTCATAATCCCTTGAAAAGAATCTATTTCTACATCTCTTTCTATATAGAGTCTGGTTGAGGTAGCAAAAGGAGTCTGAATGCCTTCATTGCTACACTGGGAAGTTAGAAAATAACATTGGGGGCCAGAAATCTGTCTTTAAACAAATGACAAAGACATTTCAGGACTTCTCCTACTTCCTCCATCTCCAGCTTCGGTGAGTCACGAAGTCTCACTGCATCTCATCGTTCTGCTGCTATATATGAGAAATCATGAGATAATTCATATATGTTATCTTTGACTACTTCAAAGAGCTGCTTCCACAAACATTATAATTACCATGGCTAATGGTCAGGGCTCTTATGATGCTGACTATTGAGATGCTTCTCAACTGAATATACTGTCAATTGGGCCTTAGTGAATCAAGAGAAAACCAAGTAATACAACAGATGAAGTACAGTATTTTCTCTTAGGTTAAAGTTCTTGAAATTATTCAGGAAACTGGAGATACCAGTATTGATTAAAGAAAGAGAATGACTTAAAAACTTTTATGTTAGAAAATTTACAAGGAGTTTATTGTAAAATCTATTGGCTTCGTTCATTAAATCTAACCTTCTGCTTGGTCTTTCACACCAACATTAAGTAGCTTGTTACTGTGATCCCTGGGGCCCATTTGGGAGGTATACGCATCACCTGTACTATACAAACCCATCAGAAGTGATGCTGTGTTCCCAATCAAGCTGACCTTCACTTACTCTTTCTCATGTATCAGTTAAAAAGCAGTTCTGGCCCAGACAATGGCTTATGGTCTTGTTCTTGAGCTACTGATGAGAGTCTGATAGTGTTTTCAGTTTGTCAAAATGGCCTCTTTTTCTGGAAGCATAGAAACTAATGATGACATAACTGTTTAGGATTTTTCTGTTGCTCTTAAACAGAACTAAGTAAGTATATCAGCACAACAAAAACTAGGCAATATTATCTCATACTGTTTTTGATGAGATCATCAGTGAAGAACCTATGGTTTATGATTAAATTTTAAGGGAATTTAAAAGCTGATCATGGGCCAGGCGTGGTGGCGCACACTTTTAATCCCAGCATTCCGGAGGTAGAGGCTGGCCGATCTTTGAGAGCTCACGGCCAGCCTGGTCTACACAGTGAGTTCCAGGACAGCTGGTGCTACAGGGAGACCCTGTCTCAAAAAGACCAAAAAAAATAAAAAATAAAAAAGCTGATCATGTCTAATATAAGTGGTTAAGACAAATGGCTTTACAATGCCAATAAATGCAATGCAAATGAAGCATGTGGAATTAGATATTATTGTGTTCTGGTACAGATTTTTACTAAACCATCATCATTTGCCGGTACACTCCACTATGCCCTTGAACTCCAGGGCAACTTTACCCCATCTCTGGCTGCTAAAAACCATCAATGGAATCGCACATTCTTAGATAACAGTGACTCATATTAACCATATGTGACATGGTGACATTACTGCTTCCTGTCTTAGTATATTCTATTTTCTTCATCTAATTCCATCCTTTCCAAGTTTTAGTTTCTCAAATAAATTATGTTCTGGCCTGCCACAGAGCCTTTGAATGAGATGTCCTTTGTCTCTGTAATCTCTTAGATAGAATATCTCTTGAGTATTCCCATTCATGTTCTGTTTCTAATCTAATGACGGTATTCCTTAGGAGAGCTTTTCTTGATGTTCCTGACTGGGTACTACTAAAGACAAATATTAGTTCTGATTGAGTACAATTCTTTAAACATAGCCAGAAGATTTCAATTTCAGTTATAAACACCATAAAGTCAGGAACTATGCTTACTTATGGAGCTTTTAGTTCTAGATCAGTGTTGGAAATAAACTAAAAAAAATCTACTGAATGATGAGTCTTGAATCTACTCAATTTTTCATGATTAAAATAAAATATCTCTTTATTGGCATTTCTTTTTGATAGTTTAATTTAATCTCCTTTTTACATTCTTAATGAGCAGTAACTGATTCTCAATTAATATAAATTCCTTTAATGTCAAAATTACACATTTTAAAAATTTATTGAATTTCTCATATATGAGTTCATGGTGCTTTGAGTGTTTGTTACTCATGCTTGGTTTTGTTGCTAAACTATGTGTTAGGTGAAATAGATAGATCATATTTTCCAGGCAAAGTGCAGCAATCTTTATCTTGTTCTCAGGGTCTTATTTTTTTATTCTACCTTTCCCATATGGAAAATTTTGACCACTTTCATGATTTCTTTTTTCTTGAGGATATGCCTAGGCCAGGGTCATGGGATACTTTATCTTTCCCTTGTCACAGTGTATAGATACTGAAAGTGAACTTCACCACATGATCTAGGATTTCTGTCTCCTTAGCTCTTAGCAGAACAAGCATTTGAAATGTGAAGCAAAATCACATTGAAGTGTTTGGATACTTTCTTGCAGTTAGTATGTGTTCAACCAGGACAAAAATGTCTTCTCCTGAGACACACCATCCATCATGGAAAAACCCATTTCATATTTTCCCTTCTGCTGTTTTTAGTAGGTAGAAGACAAAGCATCATTAAGGCTACCATTTCAAATATGGGAGATTCAAATAATTTCTCTTTATCATTTAAAAAAGTACCACCTGAAGTCGGTGAATCACAGAGGGTATAATATATGTGCATATATTACAGAACTGAGGTCCCTCTAGAATCAGGTTTGCAGAACAGACAATTATTCTATACTATACTATACTATACTATACTATACTATATAGTATACTGTACTATATAGTAACAAGTACTATACTATAGTATAGTAACAAGTACACTATATAGTACTATACAATAGTATAGTACTATAGTATAGTACAGTATACTATATAGTACTATACTATAGTATAGTACTATAGTATATATAGTACTATACTATAGTATAGTACAGTATACCATATAGTACTATACTATAATATAGTACCAACTAATATACTATAGTATACTATCCTATAGTATAGTAACAAGTATTAGAGCTTCAGTACTTTTCATGTGACCACAATGTACAGTGCAGGATCAGTATTTTGCAGTTGTTTGATTTTTTTTCAAACTTCTAAATACGGGGGAAGGCTCCTTGACACTTACACTCTTGTCTTAGCTGTCACTAGCTCTTGAATCACCTTAGGTATTTTTCCTGCTTCACAGACTAGCACATTTATGTCTATTTTTTGTGTATGAGTCTATTAGTTTATGCAAAATGGTAATGAAGTTGTAGAAAAGTTGTAGGGAAGTTAAATGTTTGTCACAATAAATGAGCAAAGAAATCTGTTTGAAAGCTCTAAGTTGTCATTGTGCATATTGTGTACTTATTTAGTGATTACTATATATGCATCAATAATTAATAGCCTTGTTTCAGAAAAGAATGGGTTTTAAGAAAAATACCTGATAATTTTTGCTTCCTTCTTAAATCATAAAAGCAGGTTGGACATTAAGTTGTCAGATTCCACCCATTGGTACCTAAGAAGGCTGAAATTGACTAAAGTCAATGGTTGCAATGGGCACATTCCAATGGGTTCTTCTTCCTGTCATCAGCTTGGCTTTCTGCTAATAACAGTTTGATGTGTTCATTTCTGTTTCAATTATATTCCAACTGGAAAGGTAGTCCTGTGAAAGATCCTCTTTACTTCAAATATCACATTTTTTTTCTCTTAAGTATTGATTAAGTAATAACATAAGACTTCTTGTAAATTATCTGGAGATTTTTCCCAAAAGATATGTCAAGGTTACATTGCATTCTTCTTAACAATATTAAAAACAATGCATGTCATATGGATGAATCATTATTGGTGATATAAGTTCTATTTCTTAGAGTATAAAATATAGTTTTGAAATTAAGTAATAACTTCTTGTAAATTATCTGGAGATTTTTCCCAAAAGATATGTCAAGGTTACATTGCATTCTTCTTAACAATATTAAAAACAATGCATGTCATATGGATGAATCATTATTGGTGATATAAGATATAAGTT
>NW_008360320.1:9603964-9650579 GCF_000622305.1 Nannospalax galili
TAAAATATAAAATTTGTCATAACCTAATTACAAAACTTATGTAAAAAAGAGAGAAAGCCGATTTTAACTCTTTAGATATTTTGTGATAGTGAGGACCACTTATTTTCTTTGTCAATTTCATAAATGGTAAGCTAAAAGCAAGTCTGGAGACATATAGAATGAAACATCCTTTAAATCAATTCTTTTGAAGAAAATAACTTATTCTGTAGAGGTGAAAAGGGTACTATGTGTCTGTAAAGATGCTCATTTCCTTTTTCTTCCTCCTTCTCTTTCACTCCTTCAGTGTATTTTTAAGCATGACTTGAACCTCAAAGAAAATTTCTCTAAGAACATTTTATCTTACACACATACATAATTAGCTAGTTTTGAAGAGAAGGTATCTTCTTACTGATTACTGAGCAATTCTCCAATGATAATGACTTTTTTGAAAACTAGCCTGATCACCTATGGGGTCAAAACTATATTAAGGAGTCAAGCCTTCTGTAAATGATTTTTTCCTATGCTCTCCCCAAACCAAAACAATAAGAATCTCTCAGCACATCCATCATTCACTATTGATACGTCTTTAATACTGCATTCATCCCTACTTCACTTGATGACTTCCTAGCATTACATAGCTGCTGACAAACCACACTCATCCAAAGCTATCCAAAATCAATCTTGTTTGTCCTTATGAATGGAGTATGCATGTAAATGCCATAAGAGCTACAAGGTTTGCAACCGGGAAAACTTGTCCTTTACATAAACATTCCTAATAGAATTCACTGACAATAAGACAGCATTTGGCACTCCAGTGGCATCTATACTGTCTTAAACTACCTACCAAAAATAAAATCTGTTGAAAAATATATATCATAAAATAATTCCTCTACAAAACTAAGTTCGGTATTTAGTTCATAACAGGTTGGCAATTTCTATATATAATATACTTATTATGTATTTAAAAAATATTTTATTTATCATTTTTATTTTATGTGCATGAGTGTATCACCTGCATGTAAGTAAGTGTACCTGTGTTGTGCAATGCCCATGGAGGACAGAAGAGGCCATTGGATCTCCTGGAACTGGAGTTATAGACAGTTGTTAGCTGCCATGTGGGTGCTGGGATTCAAATTTGGGTCTTCTATAAGAACAACCAGTGTTCTTAACCACTGAGCCTTTTCTCCAGCCCCAATATACTTATTATACTTAAACCTTCTTTACAATTATAGGAAAATGGCAGTCTCATAAAATTCCATGTGATCTGAGAGAATAAAACTCCATTCTGAAAAAGTAAAATCATGACTGGAAGCACTTTCAGCACATGTTCTCACGAGAGCCACACTGCTTAAGGCATAAGAGTTCAGTTGGAAATGGAACACTCAGAGCCTGTGGGCCCAGGTCTCCTTATTCATTTCTGTCAACTATGTTTGAATCCAGTGGACCTCTGCTTGCCCCCTGGAATCTC
The DNA here is from genome assembly GCF_000622305.1 of Nannospalax galili. Classification (NCBI taxonomy): domain Eukaryota; kingdom Metazoa; phylum Chordata; class Mammalia; order Rodentia; family Spalacidae; genus Nannospalax; species Nannospalax galili. Next base: position 9,605,412 of record NW_008360320.1, read on the forward strand.
TTGGAGAGCCCATGTGTTGGCTTCAAATAATACATTCTTGGCTGTGACCTGAAGTATCAGAAGAATAACTTTTCCCAGGTTCCAGTGAAAACGTGATGAATGTCTTGAATCGGTAGTAATTATCTTTGAAATGTGAATTAAAGCAATGTTTGCTCATGATTTCCCTTAAAAAGAAAATAGAAATATACAGTTGCAGTTTAGTACTGTTCTAGAAAAGCCCTTGGGTCTTTTTTGGCTGTTGGAAATCTTCCTTCTCAGGGAAGGGGTATCCTGCTCTGCAAGCCATGGTATGAAGGGACTTTTGTAACCAATGATAGTCACATCATCAGCAGCTGAGGGCCTGGCTGTTGTGGCAGCAAAGGGGACTGGTTGTAGGGTATGATTTTCTTTTGTAACTTTATAATTAGGAGTCAATTGAGTTAAGTGCTTGCTTAATAATTGGCCTCTAGACTTAAGGCAGGCTCCTGAAAACTAAGGAAATAAAACCCGGTATTGTGTTGCATAGCATGTTTCAGAACAGGGTAGAAATCAGATCTTGCCTCACATAATGGCATAAATGTTTCTCTGTGGTTGCATCTAACAAAGGTACCACATGGGCCTGAATCAACGAGGTACTATATTTCACTACAGCTAATTATCCTGAGTTATCCCAAGAAACTAGGTTTTATTCTGTAATCTGTGAGGAAATCTGCTGTTTCAACCCCAAATCCTTTTCTCAGCCAGGTGATTATCAACTACATTTTTGTACAGGAGAGAATTAATGCCACATACAGTCTAAGCGGCTTTGAAGGCAAAAAGGCCTGGGCCTGTAATAACTTTTGTATAGGGTATTGATTCAGAGAGCGCGATAGAGCGCACAGTCGCTGGGGTTTCTGGGCCTCTCTAAGCCCCTCTCTACCTTTTATATTCTATGCCACTTCCACCTCCGCTGCGAACTCGTGCATTAACTCTCCACAGGAAAGTCCAGGTAACTCTGCAGTCTGCTGCCACAGACCGAGTAAAACCCTAGGCCAAAGGGGGCCCCACAATGAAATCTGATTTTCAAGCCAGCAACAATCAATACAGCTTTAAAATTTGATAACAAGGAACTTTGGCAGAAAATAACCAGGGCTGCAGTGGAAAAGCAGAGGCAAATTTTCTCCCAAGTACAGAGCTTGTTCTTTCTCTTTAAGCTGATGCTTTCGTGGGCATATTCAAATGTGTGCATGCCCATTCGCGCGCGCGCGCGCCCGCGTGTGTGTGTGTGTGTGTGTGTTCCTGGCTTGGTCATGGGTGTACTTGTGGGGGATCTGTAAGCTTTTGTTGAAACTAGTAGGTACACTTGGCTGAAGGTGGGTGTAAACAGGGGGACAGGAATGGAGCGGGTGGCAGAGACAGAAGAGAGAATAGCCTGCTCCATGAATTTATTCTAAAGCGTTTCAATCTGCATGCACATCTTCATCACTTGAGTGATAATTAAATCTCAGCATCACAGGTGATGTCCTCATGCAGTCTCTTTCTCTGGTTCCCACTGGGCCAATGAAGCAGGCCTCCCCGTGAGGCCTGTTAGCACAGATCAGGTGGTAATGTGGAGGGACAGATGAGCTTTCACTGACAGATGGCAGGATGACCTGGAAAACCTGCCCCCTTTTCTAGGATCAGGCAGCAGCTGACAGGTATTATTTCATAAAATAACGTCTAAAAGGAATCGCCAGGGTCTTCGCATTAATCTGAGGCTGCAACCAGCCATGTAACGTTTATGTCAGAACAAATCTGTCTCTATGCAGGAGAGGGAAAGTGGTTTTTGATGAAGTTGTTCATAAATTTTAATATAATATGCCTGATGGTGTCAGATATAGTCTCATATCTCTTTTATATTTAAAGGCTCTAGTGAAACATAGAAATATTCAATCTTCAACAAGCTACTTTTAAATATCTAAAAAGTTAACCAAGGGTACCTTACTGCCTCTCTCTCTTCTGTATTTTCAATAACGAACGACTTCATCTGAGCTCCTTGTTTTTAAATGAAAATGATTTCAATCCCATGAAAACCAAACAAAAGGAGAGGAGCTGGTACAAAGTTGTTATGGAAAACTTGTTTTCTGGAAAGGAGGAAACTTGCCCAAATCCACAAGGAAACAATGACAGGAAGCCCCTGTCTTCTACATACATAAATATTATTTCACAACTACTGACTGCTTGGCAGAGATAACCCTTTCATTAAATGAGCTCTCCAGGCACCTGACATTTGAAGGTTTTAGTCCAAATGAATATGTAGGGAATTCTACCACCTGGATGGATTTTGGCTTTGTGTGCCTCATGTGTATTTCACCAAAGAATGATACCACAACCCAAGCCTCAGTGCACAATTATATAGTAAATAACAAAGTCACTTTAGTCTTGCTCTAGATAAACTAATATTTCAGCAACAAATTTCTAAACCTGACAGGAAAAGATACTGATGTCTTTCTGTTTGTCACGAAACAGGGAGAGACATTTACTGTGATTGCATTAAAAGAGGGAACATTTCTCTCTTCTGTAGACCTTTTTATGGTACAAGATCATGTCTTCAAGTGCCCTGAGGATAATCTTAAAGTGAATTCATGAACATAACAGACGTACAAGAACCTGGAGAGCATGTATTACCGAGACAGAAGCATCTCCACACACCTCATAATCACATTTTCACCTGCCCATCTGGTACAGACCTGTGCTTATTAGTAAATGCACCAGACATTGAACCTGACACTTTGTGTTTCAAAAACATGTACTGAATAAAATCTGTAAAGAAGAATAATGCCTTAGGAAAATAAACAGAAAAATATACCAAGATATTCCTTAAACAGTGAAATTATTGAGACATGCAAAACAGATTCAGGATTTACTCTGATAATTCTTAAGGACTGTCAAGATTGAAGCCTCCTAAATCACTAGTTTATCAAATTTTGTTCCTTCAAGTAAATTTTCCAATTGGCATATCATAAAGTGTACTGAAGACCCAAATATATTTTTACAGATGTGTATATTTCATTATAGTATAATCAAATTAAACATTTAAAAACTCCACAATGCCATCACTCTTTGTGAAAATTCTGATTGTTTTACTCTACATTAAATGTAATTAAATTATAAATATGTGGAAAAGTATATAATTTAAATCTAATCATCACAGAAATATTCTTAACTTAATCAGTTAGGACCAATACTTGATGACTAATTTTAAATGTTTCATGAGGCATTACTACAGACATATAACTACATAATATCTACTTAAAAACATTAATTAAATTTAGAATAGGTACTTTACTTGCCAAAGTTTTTAGGTAAAGTTAAAATCTTTCTTAGTGGGGCTGGAGAGATGGCTCAACAGTTAAGAGCACAGGCTGTTCTTATAGAAGACCCAGGTTCTATTCTCAGCACCCACATGGCTGTTAACAACCTTCTGAAACTCTAGTTCCAGGGAATCTGATACCCTCCTCTGTCCTCCATGGGCACTACATGACACAGGTGCACTTGCATATATACAGACATAACATTCATTCACATGAATGAATGAAAAATGAATACGTCAAAAAAATTTAAAATCTTTGTTAGTATGAAATTCAAAGTTGGGGTTTGTGTTACCTTTCTTACACAAATCCATCTGTAATGCATGTAGAATTTTTATTTTTGGTATCTTTAGAGTGCAGATTTAATAGTACATGCAGAGTAAACTAAGTGAAGAAAAAAATCCTGAATTTTCTTCATCTTTTGCAGCTCTCTTGCTTATAACTAGTTTGGAACAATTTCAGCAAATCTTATCAAATCTTCCAAAATTGCACCTTTGGTTTTCATGCAAATTATGGTTTTGTTTCTTTAAGCATTCTCATTGCATTATTTCACATAGCGATAAATTAAATTACGTTTTATATACAAATAATGTGGAAAATTTGAGGATTAATTAAGGAGGTTCTTTTGTAAGTGTTCTGCTTGACTGTTAAGTACGAAACAATATAGGCATGCAAGAAAGTAGAATATTAGCTGTGAGCAGATACTGTGGTGTTGACATTCAATATTTCAGAAAGATAGGTATTAGATAAGCTTTGAAGCATTTAAGAGACACAACTAAAAAGCTCTTCTGAATAATTGCTATTGTGCATATGTATGTCTTTTCTTATGTTCACAATAAGGGTTGAGACAGAAGAATGGCACAGGGGCCAGAGAGATGGTTCAGTAGCTAAGAGGACTGGCCCCTCCTGCAGAGGACCCAGGTTTGGTTCCCAGCACCCACATTGTGGCTAACAACAGTCCTTAACTCCAGTTCCAGGGTATCTGATGCCCTCTTCTGGCATCTGTGGGCATTGCACACAGGGATGTACCTACACACATGCAGACAAAACACTTGTACAAATAAAATTAAAGTAAATAATTTTTTTAAAGAGAATGAATTAGAAGTTAAGAACTCAGTACACAGTCTATTCTTTGTTTATTCTTATGGCCTCTCTCAATGTCTGATAATTAATAACATTATCTAATTCTATATCTCTATATATTATCTATATCTATAAAATTGATCATGATAAAATGTCAACTTATTCCATGAATTCTGTGGATTAAAAATGCAAAGGGTATAGAGTGGAGCCCAGTTATGTTGCTGCCATCTAGTATTTAGTTTTTCTAGATGTCCATTCATCAACGATGATGTCCATGACAAACATGAAGGAAGTTCCTGAATTTGCACCATTTTTTAATGCATATTAATCATTAATATTCTTAAATTCCTTAATTGATCATGAAAATGTTTAATTATGTTGCCTCTTTTTGTTCCTCTCTCTGAAATCAATATTTTCTAACTATTCCCAATACAAACATATATGTGGCAAAGTTATAAAGTGTTTTTGCATGGTTGGGTCCTATTATGTATTGTGAGTGCTCTGTTCTGTCTGGTTGTTGTAAGATAGGTGTCCTCTGTACAATGGTGTACATCCATCTGGCCATTTTGAACTCAAGCAGAATCTCTTGCATGCATGTATATTTTGTGTTTTCGTGCATCTATGGACTTTTTATTTTTTAGTATACTGGAGTTTTTCAGTATTATAAGAACTTCAACCTATTCCTTGCAGGCACTTGTGAATTTTGCTTTACCTGAAGATAAGCCTAGTGTTTCTTTATAGTTTCTGTTCTTAAATATGGGTCTTGAGGTCAATAACTTTTCTCCCTCTTAATCCAAAATGAAGTATACTTTTTCTTTTCATTTTTGAACAACCATTGCAAGAATTCAACTCCTTTGCTACAAAATAAACTTTAAAATCTAAAACTTTTTGATATATGGCTTATTTAACTAGATCAAATTATAAAAATGAAACATATTTAGACAAATCTGCTTCGTTATTTAATGATTTATTTCCATTTCACATGCTCTTTGGAAAAATCCATAGCCATGTTTGCCCACTTATAATATCGCATCTAATAACATGCAGATGATCTATCAGCTCTGTGTCGGTGGCTGAATGGTTTCAGGCTGAAGTGCAGCCTAAGTGGAATTCACAAGCATTTTCTCTCTTCATAAATGATGTGAATTACATCATGTATGTTTTAAGGAAACCATTTCATTTTTATGCTTGGACATAAACTGGACTATGTCAATGATTACAATTGGATATGAACATTAAGGAGCCTCAAGAAACAGTAGGGAGGAAGTATTCATAGGTAATCCTGAACTGTAGCACTGTGATCCACTGTCAAATTGACCAGTAGAGGGTGTGATGCCTCTAACTGTGCCAAGAATCCCATCATCTCTGATCATCCTAATACCACAATTAAGAACTGGAAAACCCAGGAAGGTTATCCACATCTACCTAAAACAGCCACATATTCTCAGTCAAAATAAGGATTTTCCTTCTTGGTTAATGCTTATCATTGGGAGCAGATAAACTCTCTTCTACAAAAGCATACAGGGGGCAAAAGCTATGCTTTAAGTATTTTGTGTGAGAGTTGGGAAATTATTGCTTCTAGGGAATGCCTTATGATTTGGGAACGGGAGCTGTAACTCCATCTCCCAGAACAGGAAAAGTATGGAGACACATCTTGAATACACTAATATAATTTTAGTAATTGGTGTGTACTTTGAAGAACAGTTTTGTTTGCAAGCAGCAATGTCCAGAAATACATTCCAATGTTTATAGAAAACTTCTCAAAATATGTGTCTTCACTTATATCTTCGGTCATTACTTCGATGAAATAAGCTAATTTTAATCACAGAAACCTAAAAATTGAGTGTTCATATGCTGGAAGTTATAGTCAGGCTGACAAAAAACACTTCCATTAACTTTATCTTAGTTGAAACTTCTCCACCAACACATTTATCTTGTCTCCATGGGTTGTATACATAACAGATACTCTCATCCATTGTAAATCACAGCACATGCCAACTTGAAGTGGTCCTGCATCAAGCAGCCTCTCCTCTACTCATTGTGTGGTAAGAAAACATGTGCTTGACCTCTGTGAGCTCTATTCTCTCCCTGTGGTTGATATGAAAACATAAGATTGGTAGATTTCTGAAGCAGTCATCAATTTTACATGGTGAATTTATGAGACACTTCTCTTCAGGTAAAATGAAGCAGTATCCCAGGGTTTCTATCAAATGCTCCACACTATTGACATTTGGAGAAATGAAGTAAAGTCTCTTTGTACAAAGGATGTCTTATTCAATTTCCCAAAGAATTGATATTAGGGGGAAAGTTTTCTTTTGTGAAATGTGTTGAAGCATCTTTTTTCATAATGGGATATAGTCTATCCAGAGATGGTTTGGTTTACTTTTTTCAGAAGCAGAGACAGGAATAGTTGGCCTTTCAGTAGTTTTTTGTCTTTGTGCGCTTACTTACAAATACATTCAGATGACAGCTTACAACAGAAGGTACTCAAACATGGGAGATTCCGGAATGATGTTAAGAAAAGACATTATTTGGGAATATCCAAATCGCCTCAAATTTTACTCATGCAGGTGGGTTATAGTCCCTTTCTATGTACTTAGTAACATTTTTAAAGCTCTAAAACACATAGGCCTTTTTGCCTGAGTTAAATTTGTTTCCTTAGCTGGTAAAGCTTTTCCTTTCCATATGGTCAGGATAGCTAATTTAGTTTGTCTCTGAGGTGGCCAACATTACAATGTGGTATCATAGAATGTAAAAATAAAAGAAGGTATGAAAACCTTATTCTAAAAATGAAATAAAAACAGATGGGACATACGTTTCTAACGTATTTAATTTGCATCGTCTTTTTCTCCTTTGAAAGTTCTTGTGGACCAATCTTGCAAAAAGGCAAAACAAACCCTAAACACTCCAATTCTATGCCAGCAAGCTGACAAGCTGATCTTTTTATCTCCATCAACTCCATGAAAAATCATTGAAAAGAAAAAAAATCAACAGGCGTGCACTTAAATATCCTGAGTGATTTTTTTTCTTTTAATAAAAATCCAAAGCAAAATTTCTACAGTCTTTTTCTTTTTTAAAAAATATTTCATTATTTTGTGTGTGTGTGTGTGTGTGTGTGTGTGTGTGTGTGTGTATGAGTGCATTGCCTGCATGTATGCAAGTGCACCCGTGTCATGCAAATGCCTATGGCGATTAGAAGAGGGCATCAGAATCCCCTGGAACTGAAGTTACAGATAGTTGTTAGCTGCCATGTGGGTGCTGGGAATCATACCCTGGTCCTCCACAAAAGAAGCTAGTGCTCTTAACTGCTGAGCTATCTCTCCAGCCCCCTTACGTAGTTTTTCATTGACACACAATAGAGGGATAGACATCCTCAAAGTAAATCTTATAGTGAACATAAAGAGGATTTCTCACTTGCCCTAGCAGATTAGCAGGGACCCTCCAGTGTGATCCCTCAAAAGCATGCAAGAAATTGTCAATTGTACGTTTCTATCCATTACTTGCCCTTAATCTTAGTAGTTGTAAAATCTGATTATTCATTCCAAGATATTCTCTAATTCCTGCTTTCAGAATCCTTATTTCATTAGGTTTGCCCACTATAATTTATTGAATAACCCAACATGTGATAACGTTGCATCACCAGCTGTGTATGTGAGTTGGAATAGGTCTGTGTAATGTCAACGGAAAAGAATTAGCAAGCAGAATGACTTGGTTGCTTTTCTACTGGCTCTACAAATGTTTTCTCCAAAGTTTCCAGAATCAACTTTTTGTTCTTGTTTGTTTTTAAGACAGAGTCTTGCTCTAGCTCCCTGATCTGGAACTTGCTACCTAGACCAGGCTGGCTCTATCTCAGAGAGATCTGTCTGCCTCTGCCTCCTGAATGCAAGGAAAAAAAAGGCATGTACCACCAAGCTCGGACTCCGAATCAACTTTCATTATTATATGACATCAACTAATTGTAGAAGTCCTTTAGAACTGTACTGTAAGGATATGACTCAATACAGACCATGTGACATAAATTTATTTGTTGTACTTTCGACCTTTAAGAGAGTGTGTCCAAAGAAGACAGGCTGATTTGTTTTATGGTCATAGTAGCATAATAATTGTTTTCTTCATGAGGTGGAATGAAGAAAAAGACAACCCATTTTGTGGAAGGTGGAGATGCTGGCAATAGGGAAGACCAGATCAACAGGCTCATTAGAAGAATGAACTAAGGTATTTTTTATGGTATTTTTGTAATCTGGTCACTTAATAAAACAGCAACTGCTTATCAAAAAAATAATAATGCATATTTTCAAATATAATTCTTTTTATATTAAAACATTTTAATTGTATTAATAGTGTGAAAATTATTTATTGGTAGCTGCCTCTAATTTTTAATAACTATATATTTAAATAAAAGTATTACTAAGCTGCTCTTATTTAAATGATCCAAGATACCTGCCTGAATAAAATAATTTACTGTTCTCAAATTTCCAGAAGAAAATAAAAATGTTAATAACAATGAGATTGACAAGCATAAAGTATTTGTCACTGGAAGAAAACTTTGGAGACTTCCAAGGCAAATATTCCAGTACTTAGGACTTAACTGTCTTTATTTCAAATGTGTTTTCTCAACAGGATGGATGCAGTGGCATACACTTTTAATCCTAGCACTCTGTGAGATCAAGGACAGCTTGGTCAAGTTCCAGACCAGCTAGAGCTATAGGGAGACCCTGTCTCAAAAAAAGTGTATTCTCTCTTTTTCCTATCAGCTTAATTCAAAATTTTAATGATCATTGATTATTGGAACAGAGTATTAAGGTTGTAGGTTGATAAATTTCCTTAAAAGCTAGGGAGATGGCTCAATGTGTAAAGCACTTGCTGAGACAGCATGAAGACTGGAGTTTAGCACGGATGAAAAAGCAAGGCTTGGAAACAATCCAGTGCTAGGAGGCAGAGACTGATCTTTGGGACTTGCTGGTCGTACAGTCTAGCCAATCTGTGAGCTCCAGGTTCATTGAGAGACCATCTCAAGAAATAGAGTGACAGAGGAAGACGTCTAACTTCAAACACTGGCCTTCACATGTGCAGGCAAGGGCATGTGCACACACACGTATATTACACGCACACACACACACACACACCACCACCACCACCACCACCACCACCACCACCACCATCACCACCACCACCACCACCAGCAGTAACAACAACAACAACAACAAAGATAAGCTTTGTTAATATCTTCTGATGCATGTCTACATAACAAAACTTTAGGGGGAAAATGTGGCTGGTGCTACTGATATTTGATGTTCTTTCTCATAGTGTTTGACAGCTTAGGTTAATTTTCTTTTATCAGGTCAGGAGATTTTCCAAACAAATTCTTTATAATACATTAAAGAACTACTTGTGAAAGTTTTTGTTTGAATTAGCAGCTTAAGCAAGTTGAGTTTTTAGAATTCTATTCATTTTCATTGTTAATTTATTTGTATGAATGTTTTGCCACTATGTACATAAGCATAGCACTTGTGTGCAATGCCCAGGGGGGTTAGAGGAGGATGTTGGATCCCCTGGAACTGGAATTGCAGATGATTGCTAGCTGCCCGTGGGTTCTGGGTATTGAACATGGGTCCTCTGCAAAAACAGCCACTCTAACTGCTCTTAACTGCTAAGCCATCTCTCTAGCCCAGCAAGTGTTTTTTGATTAGTGTTTTGCACCTGACTGTACCTTTGTACAAGTGGATGATACAGAAAAAGCATACATAGAATAGCAGTCACCAGTGGCACCTTTAGCCTTGCAGTAACTTCCCTGTTGGTATAAGTTGTCAATCTTCCTTTTGGAAAGAAGTATTGGAAAAATTCTGTTCTTAATTGGTATAATGGGTTGGATTATATTTCCTCCCTAAAAAGGTATCCTAACCTCAGAATATGACCTTATTTGGAAGTAGAGTCTTTAAGGTGATCAAGTTAAAATAAGGCAGTACAGGGAGCCTTAATAAAACTAGAATCTTTAACAAAAAGGGGAATTTAGCCAGGTGTGGTGGCACACACCTTTAATCCCATCAGAGGCAGGTGGATCTCTGAGATGGATTCCAGCCTGTAGTGAGTTCCAGGTCAGTTGAGGCTACAGAAAGACTATCTCAGAAAAGGGGGGGGTGGACAGAGATACACATAGGGAAAATGACACGAAGACGCACACAGCACTGAATGTGACACTGGTGGCTGAAGTTTGAGTTTTGCAGCTACACATCAAATCATACAACAGATTGCTAGCAATCCATCAGGACTGAGAAGAAGCAAGGACTCAGGGATCAGAAGGAGCAAAGCTCTGAAGACACTGTGATTTGGGACATCTAGATTCTAAAAGAGGCTGTTATATATTAAGCCACTTATTTGGGGTACTTTGTCACAGTGATCCTAAGAAACTAGTAGAGTAAATGAAACAGGCCTCCGAGTCTGTTATTTGGAAAGAAAGTGGAGAAAGAAAAAAGTATGAGTCGTCCAAATGCAAATTGTGGCGAACATTTGAAAAAATAGGAAAAAAGACTCTACCAATGGTGAAACCAATAAAACAGATCTGATTTGCTGACTGAAAATGACCTATTAGTGTCTCTCTCTATTAGTAGTAGTATTGGTGATGGTGGTGGTGGTGGTAGTAGTAGTAGTAGTAGTAGTAGTAGTAGTAGTAGTAGTAGCAGCAGCAGCAGCAGTAGTAGTAAATCCTAACTCTTCAGGTTACACATGGAGGAAAGAAAGAATCTATTGCTAGGAAAGTTCAGGTCAGAATAACGTGATGAAGGATTGCACTGACAGTGATTTCAATTATGTTCAGGGAAAACTAAAAGAAAACAAGAGAGTGGTCACAGCCTACAGTGAGAGGGTGTCTGTAAATCACTGTGTAAACACCCAGGAACTGCTCACCCAAAGTCAAGAACCAGTCAAGCAGTACCAGCTGTAAAAATGGAAGTATACAGGAAGTAGAGGATTCCTCCAACATCTGTTGGGGCCATTAAAAATGAAAAGTAAATCCAAACTGGCAATATAAGAGATTTATTTTTCTACATTAACCCTGACAGAAACTGCCAATTTTTTTTCAATCTTTGCCACACAAGTACCTTTCAAGGGGCATAAGAATCCACGCCAACTGCAAAAGCAGCAATAGGTGGAAAAAAATCAGGATTAAAACAATTTAATATTGATGGCAGGCATCCAATAAGATAGGGTATTGAAGGGAATAGGAGAAATCAAAGCTAGTGGGAACACATCAACATTCCCCAGGAAAATATAATCATCTTGGGAGAGTATAAATCTGAAGTGCACCTTAAAATTGCAGCAGAGCCAAGCTACTCTTTGTAGTCAATATCACATTCTGAAAATACACAGTTTGAATGAAAATATCCTTATATTATGGACAAGACTAATTTTAAATAAATGCAAGCTATCCTAAATAATGTTTAAGTGTTTTCAAAATATAAGGAACATAATGATGACACATCATCTCATGCTGTTAACACATCATTCACGCATGAAAATACAGTTCCCCTTAAAAGAATCAGGAGTCACACATCTGTAACAGAGGCTGGATTCCTGAAGTATTGAGAGCCACATCCGTAATATGTATGCATTAGACAATGTATTAAATTTCTATTCTGTCTCCTCTTCATTCCTTCACTATTTTTCCAATTTGTTGCTAAACTTGGTGTAAAGTTCATATTTAAGCATTATGTGCCCACCTATTTGTATTCATAATTGGAATCTTAGCATTTATAGAGGGAAAGAGACAATTTTTTTTAAAGAATTCATTTTATTTATATAAGAAGCAGAACTATTTAATCAGAAGGAGCACAGAGTTAGGAATATGGGCTTTGGCCATCAATAATCTTGGACCAAATCTTCCACCACTTACTTTTTTATGACTACCTAATTTTTCATCACTTCAAAATGATTTAATGCATCACCCAAACTGGAACATTCAAGGCTAAACAGGGAAAGGTAATTATAAGTACAATATAATAAAGCTACAATAAGCCTGTCTGTGACCAACTATCCCTATGGCCATCTGTATTGTCAAAATTATAACATCAGAGGATAGAAGTAAGGATTAGACAAAGGTATCTATGTAAATCATCAGGCAGCTAAACCAGTGGTAGCTATTACTCTCCTTACTAAATAATTTGTGTCAGACAGGTGGCTCATCCTTGTAATTCTAGGATTTAGGAGACTGAGGCAGGAGGATTTCTGTGAGTTAGAGGCTAGGATACACAACAACAAATGACGTATAAATGAATGAATGAATAAATAAATAAATAAATGTCATGGTTAACCCAATTATTCATAACACAGAGCCAGGAATGAAAAAATAAAAATAATAAAAGAACATTGTTTCCACCATACCTAATCAGAGTATATTAAGCAAGAGATTAATAAGAAACAAAGTACTAACATATTATTAGAATGCATTAGTATTCCTTATTAATTGACCTAATCTATTTTGTTTATACTACAAGATATATAGTCAATTCTTCAGCTACCTTAGATCTGTTTAAGAGTTATAACCATAGTTCTGAAATATTGATCTTCATTTCTTCCTTTATTGTTTATTGGGTAAAGCGCCAGCTATAACACTGTGAAGGAGGTAAGTACTTATCGAAGTGAATATTTCTATTCTTTTTGCTCTGTTTCACTGAATACTTTGAGGATCTCAAATAGGCATCAGTTCCTAGTACAGTAAATATCTGCTTATTAGACGTAGAATAAAATTCTATTTAAATTTTGCCTGGTTATATTGGCTTCCTTCACTTTTTATTTGGAAAAAAAAATACCCATTCTTTTTTTCCTAATTGAGAATTTAAAATGTATTTACTATAAAGGAGCATTTTAATCAGATTCCTTAGTTTTAACTTAATTCTTATTACAATTTGTATTATTTATACTTCTCTGAAATTGAAAATATGTTTTTGTAGAAGGCCAAAACAATAAAGCTTCAAATAAGGTAATTTGTTTTACTTTTTCAGGAAACAAAGAGAGTTCTACAAACTGATTATGTATACAATGTCTGTAAAAGACTGCAGAACCAGTTAATGTGGGTCATTCACTGTGATTTCAACCATAGTGGTGATCAGCACAAGGAGGCAAAATTTGTGCCTGGAGAATGATCTGCTCATGAGTTTGGGCACATGCGGTCTTCTTCTGTCACTCCTACTTGCAATCAGGTATGTGGGAAATCACACATTCATGCTTTTAAACATATATGCAAATTCAAACTTCTGAAATGTCAATAGGTGTGCTTAACTTCAGAAATCTTGAAGTCTCCTTCCTATTCAAAAGCAAATAAAAACCTAACAATTTCCATGTTTCCAAGGTTTATTGCATATATCATCAAATAGTAAATAACATGACTCTTTCCTTCAGTATTTTTGATTTTTTTAAACTTACACATTGCAATATTTATCTACAGTATTTTTCCCATACAGTCAACTTTCAGTGCTTCACAGATGGATTAGTCAGTCTCTGGATATAATTCAAGCCCTTGATTTCTCCATTTCCCTCAAGCAACCTGACTTTGGGGAACTTCTTTTCTCTCTAGAATCTTTGCTACAGGGTCACAGAAGAAGGGGAAGAAGATAAAAAGCATCCATCACTGTTCCTGCTCTTAGCAGAACTAGAAGAGAATGGTATATAGGAAGATGTTGAAATGCTAGCTGAAATGCTACTCTTCAGCGATTTGTTTTCATTGATTTTTGTTTTGAGACTATATCTCCCTTTTTCCTTAAGGCAGTAAGCAAGAGTTTATGAACTCTCTGTGTTCAGAAAGAGAATTCAGAGCATGAGAGATAATGGGCTTGGTCCTGTGCATTACTATTTTGGATACGTAAATGGGAATTGACCCCAGTATGCCAAGGGGTAACATGGATACATAATTAACCTTAGTACCAGAAGAGACTTACAGAAAAGGCTTTCATATCTTAAAGTTTTAAGAATACTTTAGTGTTTGTCTAACAAACTATTTTATTATCTCCAGATTCAAGAATAGCTTTGAACTTCCAATCACCTGCAAGTTATTTCTAAAGTATCCTGGAATTTTTGTCTTGGGGTCTTATTTTCACATGTACTAATCACACTAGTCACAATGATTAGCTTGTCTACTTTGTGAAATCGAAGCACACCTCTCCCAAAGTTATACAGGCAAGCCTATGGCCAGGGTTGCCTTTAATGTTCTGACAAGACTCATAAATATAGTGTTTGTTTTTCTTGTATCACCAAAGGTTCTCTCTCTCTCTCTCTCTCTCTCTCTCTCTCTCTCTTCTCTTTCTTTCTCTCTTTCTTTCTCTCTCTTTCTATCTTTCTTTCTCTCTCTCTTTCTCTCTCCCTCCTTCCCTCCCCCTCTCTCTTTCTCTTTCTCCCTTCCTTCCTTCCCTCCCTCCTTCCTTCCTTCCTTCTTTCCTTCCTTCTTTTATTTGGTCTGTTTGAAACAGGGACTCCTGTAGCTCCATCTGGCCTGGAACTCACTATGTAGACCAGGCTGGCCTAGAACTCACAGAGATCCTACTGCCTCTGCCTCTGGAGTGCTGGGATTACAGGTGTGTGCCACCATGCCCAGCTCAAAGGCTATTTCTAAAGTTGAAGTTCTTACTTGTTAAGTATTATAAAATATTGACTATATTAAATTATTAATGTTTAACAGGAGATAATATTTTGGTATGTTTGAGAGGAAACAGAGAAAAGGAGAAATAACTTTTAGTAAAAGGAATTTTATACACATTCATAGAATTAGTCTTTGAGAAATGCATAAGAGGAATGAACCGTCATAAAATACTGGAATGGACTCCAGCCATGAATGGAGAAATTCTGGGGCAATGCCTATTGTATATATCATTTTTTACCACTAACTTAATTTTTGCACTGAACTAACATTAAAACTCCAATTCAATCATCTTCAGCAGTTTATTTATTATGCTAAACTCATCATGAAGCTCTGCAACTATTATGTTTAAAAACTATGGGTAACTTGGAACTTTCATATTCTAAAGTTAGTGAAAAAATAGAAAACAAAATTACTGATAAGATCCCAATTTATAAAATAAGACAATACATGTAAAGAAAAGAAATGGAAAGAATATGTGATTAAATTATTGAATATATTTTACAATAAATATTTTGGAACTGTTATTTTTAGTAAATGCCCTTTCTTAATTTTCATGAAACAATCACAAAAGTAATATTTTCCTAATCACAGATTAAAATAAAGTTACTGAAAATATGCCAGCAAATTTTATTTTTTGATCTTCTAGAATGAAAAGGTATGCTTTTAAAATTTATATTAGTTTGGACAAGAATCTAGAGTAAGTGATCTCTAAAGTTTTTTTCTGACTTTAATATTCTACTGTACTGTGTATAATTTTATTAAGTATTAACTGTTAATATTTTAAAAATCATTTGTTCTTTATGGGATTATAAATTGACCCAAATGTTTTAAGATCCATTTATTTAAATGAGTTTGTGTTTGCAAACTGTATTAGACAACAGACAAGTAGTCTATAGATGCTACATGAAAGCAGACTCCAGAACCTGCTCTTTCTCAATAGGGAGCAAAATCTCATTTTAATGCCAGGAAAGTTTCCTGATGCTCTTGTTTGTTACTTCCAGAGCAAAATATTTGAAAGTGATCACAACAAAGTATTTACCATCACCAACAATTCAAATCACAGTGTTAGGATTTGGCAATCTGGCTTTCCTGTACATATGTGTGGTCTAAGATGCAAGAAGAGAATGATCTGAAGAACGGGAGAGTCTTTTATAAAATATTCTGACTGTCCAACTTCTCATAATAATCAGTCAAGCTAAGATCATGTTTTTCTTTCTTAAAAGCTTAAAATAAAATATGAAAATGAAAGATTAATAGAAGAAATTGGAGGTAAATCAAATATTAACTGTAAAATTTAAAACATCATAATGTTAACGTATTTCCTATGGTATATTCTTTGTAAGTAGCATAACCAATGCTAGGCTTTTCTAATTCTTAGTGTCTGCCCTCTCTAGAACATGCTCATTTAAAACTTTTTTCCATGTGTTCTATGTCTCACCATATATACATATGCTACAAACCTGAAGTTAATGAAAACAAATGTCCTTCCTTCATTTACGATCTAGAAAGCCCTCAAGTTCAGGGTCATGATTGAAAGTTTTGTTCATGACAACTTAACAAAATGGAGCACAGTCATTGCATTCTACCCACGATAAGTGACAGACTTGGTCATTGGTCAGAAAATGCCAGCACTCTCAGGCTACACAACACTCCAGTCAAGCATAACCCACCTTACAATAACATAAGTAGTTACATAACATTCTGCCAGTGAGAAATCTAACATTCACTTTCCTTGATTTCTCAGGATAAATAAATTCTTTCATTTTATTTTCTGCCTTGTAATTAGTCTTCTTTTCAAATGTTTCCATTTAGGCTGGGCATTGTGGTAAATGCTTGTATTCCCACTTAGGAAACTGAGGCAGGAGGATCATGTTAGCTTACAAATTAGAGACAAGCCTGGGCAGCACAGCAAGGCCCCATATAAAAAGCACAGCAGCAGAAGTTTTTGTTCATTTTTCCCTCTACTTTGAGCATTCAAAATAGTCACATAATAGGCTACAGTCACAACACTTGGAAAGTTTGCAGTGCCTATTAGACATGATTCTAAACATCAGTTCTGATTACTACTACAGGGAAGCTCGGAGATTGAAGTCGGGTGACAGAATATTCATGTGTGTTTTAAACCATGGTGGATATGTGTGTGGTTTGTTCCTTGTTTTTCTCTTTCATGATAAAATTTAAAATGTGAGTTTGCTCTAATTGTTATTTGCTATTTTTTTCCATAAACAAAGTTTACCGTTCTCCAAACCATGCCCACCTCCAAGCACCCATCACTTAGGAAATGTAAAAGAATATTTGGTGCGGTTTAATTTTCAGTTGGCATTTCCCTGACGCTAGATTTCAGTATGAACTCTTCAGCGCTGTAGTGTTGAGAGAAGTTTTCAATAGGAACATTTACCCAAAGCCGTGCTATCAGTGGGTTTGCTCTTCTTACTGTAAAGCCCATGCCCAACTCATTCTCTCGTTAGGAAACAGCATCTTTCACCTTCCCAGGGCATTCTAAGATTTCACTGTTAAATCACTGGGGCTTTGGGGGAGGCTGTGTCTTCATGTATGCCACCACCAGCTATCTCCCACTGTTGTTTTAACACTTACTGAGCCACAGAGTCCCCCCCTTACATTCCACATGTCCAAGAGTATATTTTTCTTTGTTCATAAGTGCTTGGCAGAACTCTGATTCCCAAGGTACTTGGGCTATGTTCTTAATTTTCACCAGCAATCAGATTACTTATTTTCAGGCTGTAAAAGTTACAGAAAAGAATTTGGGAAATTTATATTTAATAGGACTCTGGGGAGGAATGGCAGGATGAAAGTTGGAGAGAGGAGAGAAGGAGAGAACATTTCTACAAGTCAACAAGTAGAGCAGTCTGATTCTAGAAAGATGCTAATAATACAGTAGTCAGAATTAATATATGTCCACACCAAATATAGATTTTAACATGAAACAAGCACTTGCTTTTTAAGACCATACTATTTCTTATGTCACTGTCTTGTTGGAAATGACTTAGTATATACTTTAAGGTCGGTGCCTAGGAATATCCAGCTAAATTTCCTTCTGTATAACCTACTGTTCAACCATTGCTTTATTTTATAAATTCAGGCACCCCTGGTGAATCCTGTTCACAGTGACGCTGAGGCAGTCTGGAGCTATTCCTTTCTTCCTCATTTTCTAATGAGTTATTTTGGCCCATATCTATCAACATTATTAAATTCTGAGTATCAAATGGAAAAGTCATGATTAACTGTCCTGCAGGAGAAATCTCTGTGATGGAGGCAAGCAACTCTCCCATAGTACCATCATAAAGGGGTGATTTTGTAACAGTGAAAGAGAAGAATTGGAGTAGACCATCATTGCACAGGATCAGAGAGTGGGATGCTGTGGTAAGAAAGGCTGGGAAGTTAGCAAGAAGAAATGTCTGCCTTAGCGATGGCAAACAACAGCAGCTCTAGGGGAAAGTGGCCCATTCCAGTAATAACATCCCATAATTCACCCACAAAACTCTTACATTCCTTTTTTAAAACTGGGAAATGAGCAATATGCTCTGTTTCAGGAAATGCATGCTTCCATAAGCACTGGCATGAATTTTGTCCATTATAATGGCATTCATCCACAGGCTTTGCAGAGCCTTTGGCCAACTGTTCAAAAGGTAAGAGAATTAAAAATCAAGTTGCACGTGAGTAGCAGGAGAACTTTACCTCATACATACAGTAGTTAGCTTTATTGCAATGGATTTATTTTAGCTAGTCATAATTCTAATAATGGTTTAAACTCGGTAAAATGATTTTTCAGCTATCCTAGATCTGAAGACTGAAGTTTAGTGTTCTTATTCATAAACACACACACACACACACACACACACACACACACTCACACACACTCCACAGAAAATATAGAACTTTACTATGTTAATCTAAACATGGTAGATCAGATTCTCACTTAATAAGACACCAGTCTAGGTAGTATATACTCTCCTCTTCTTTAATGCTTCACTCAAATTTGACGTGCCTCTTGAAGTCTTTCCTAGATCAACAAGCATAGTTGATATTTCAACTTGCCATCGCAAGTTTCTATGCACACTTCTGTTACCTTTCATGAGACGTAAAGGATGCAGTTGTTAAGTACACGGACTCTTGAAATGTAGGCTCTGGCTTAAGTCCTGGTTCTACCATTTAGGACACTTAGTATTCTGTAATTGTAGGCAAATTTCTCTGTTCTTTATCGCATTGGCTCTACATTCCCTCATCATTAAAATAGAGATAATAAAAGTACCTGAATAATATGGTCTTGAAGATCAACTGCTAAAGAAATGGGTGTGGTGCTATATGACTGTAACCCCAGTATTCAGATGAATTACTATTCAAATCAAATTAAATCTGGATGTATATACTTGCAATTAATTTATCTTGTATTTGGGAGTCACAGGGAGATAGATGTAGGGTTGGGGAGATAAATAAATAGGTAATCAGGTAGGTACATAGACAGAGACAGACAGACAGATAGATGATAGATGATAGAAAGATAATGCACTGGCTTTGAATCTGACTAGAAACTCCAGATTGTTAAATAATATGCAGAATTTTCTCTCCACTGTTTCATTGTGAAGAAGAGGTTCTCACTAACTGACACCTATTGTTATATGTCTAGCAGAAATAGAAATATTTGAATCACTTTTCTCATCTAATAATACCATTTGCCAAAAGGAGATCTAAAAATATTTTTATAGTATAGAACAACAATGACAAAACAACGATAAATGAAATCAAAACATGTTCCAACAACCTCTTTGCTCAAATTTAGCAGGGAATACCAAGCACCTATCTGGATATGTACATTGTACCAAGATATCCAAAAGAGCAAAAAAGGGAACCATTAAGGAAACAGGACTCTAGTATTGCATAATCAATTGAAATAAAAAAAAAAACATTGTACTTTCCATGTGGAAGAAATGAATAAAGAAAGAAAGAAATACAAAATGGGGCTGGTGGTATAGGACTATAATCCAAGATACGCAGGAGGTTAAGAATTAGTAGTTAAAGTCCACCTGGACAACTTAGTGGGACCCTGTCTCAAAATAAATAGTAATAAAGCACTGGGGCTATAGCATAATGGTAGAGAGCTTGCCTGGCATGGGGGAGCCTAGTTTAACATCCCAATAGCGCCTTACAATATGAAGAAGTAGATACTTTAAAAATATGAACAGAAATGTTATGCTAACCTAAAACACCATGTGATACCATCCAGAAAAGGAACTTTAAATTGCTGTGGGTACCTGTTACATGTGTTTGATTTGAACCCTATCTGGTAAATGCTTGTCCAAGTTAAGAATTCTCACTAGAGTGGAACGGACATAAAACATATTTAGAAAATATATACTAGATGTTATTTTATAAAAGATGCCACATTTAGGTCAAGTAATTAGAAGAGTTCTAAGTATAATTATGATCAACATGGAGTTTTGACATAGTGCTATTGAAATGGACTGGAGTAATGAAAATCAAAATATGCAGGCATTTTAAGTGATTAAGTAAGGGAATAATTTATAAATTGAATTTTTGAATTTTAGTATTAATGAAAAAACATGAATAAGATAGCAGTAATAGCATGGCATCTTTGGTATCTTTACAGGAGTCTGTTGTTCAGGGTTTGTGTTATTATTACTTAGGATCTATATATAGCTTACCATTTGGTGGATAAAATGATGCAGTTCTTTAAACCAAATAAGAACTACTTTGTTTTAAACTTACTTGGTATTTGACTGTTATTGCCTCTCCAGTGATGGTGATGCCTCAGTGGAATGAGAACTAGCTTTAGAACAAGATCAGTCATTTGGATTCTAATCCAAGATCAACATTTATCAGTTGAAAACAATGGGGAAAATTATAAAACTTCTTTGAAATTCAATTTCTAGGAAACAAATGATAAAAACAGAGTAAGAATAATATTAAGAAGCTTACTTCCTTTGAAAGGTTGTGATATTGCATGAAGATCCTAGTAGCAAACCTTGATCTGGCATTCTCTCAATATATCACAACAGATCAACATAGTTGAATAATATTTCAGTAGTTTAGCATAGGTTGAGTGTACTGTATCTATGAACCAGGAACTTGCAAGGCTAAATTGTGACCTATACTTGATATAATATTGGAAATGTAATAATTTGGTTTGAAAACATTGGCCAAACTGAACTCTGTTTAAAAGCTACATTATATGGTTACCTTGTCAAAGTGACTACATTTTTAATAAACTGATGAATTTTTAAATGTTACGTGTTTTATAATTAAAAAGTATACAACTACATTTAAACTCCAAGGATTGTCTGCTTCTGGGTTTTGTTAGAAAATGAAGAAATACATTTTACATAAATTTCCATTTTAAAGGAAAATTGGCATAATATTTACGATATTTACAATCTTTCCCTGAGATAGTCTATAGTTCACAAAACCACAATTTAGGATAAAGAAGAGATAAAATATGATCAGTGAATACTATTTGAAGAGCATAAGTATCACTGAATTAGATTATGCAAATGAGCTGAACAATATACTATGAACATAGTTATGCTTTCTTATACATGCAAATGTGGAAGTTGCATTTGATTTAGAACCAAATTCTGGCATTTTTAGAATTTACTACCATCAGTGTTCATTTTGTATGAATGTGTGGGCATTTTTTTCATTGTTTTGGGGTGGCTCCCTTGCTGCCTGTTAAGAAGCCTGGCTATGTTTCTACCCATTTATGCAATTAAAAGAGTATTAATTCAATAGTCAGCTCTTTGTATTTCACTCATTGACTACACGTTTTGTTTATTTTACTATTAATCACAACTCATTAATTGTCATGAGGATCCCGTTATCTAAACAGTTCCTGAAAACTGGAATTCTATCAGAATGATATGAGACTAGACAGATATTTTAAAAGGGGGTTTCTAATTTAAATAGGCAGTGGTCTTGATTCTGTGGAAGAATTAAGTCCCACTTCTCAGTTGCCTTCTTCCACCTTCAATCAGAGTCTCCATTTTTCTTGATACAAAACTTTCTCTAGAAATGACTCTCATTCTTTTTCTATCTAATCATCATTCATAATATACAACCCTCAAAGACTATGATAAATCTCATACAAAGTTCTGTCATATCTGCAAGAGATGCCCTTCCAAAATTAAATCTGATCTTGTTAATTCTTTGCTTTAAATGTCCTACGAGTCCTACTAATCATCAGAACATTCCAAGTGTCTTAGTAAAATAAACATAGATTTTAAATGTAAGTCTTTTCAACATCTTTAGTCATCAGGGAAATGCAAATTAAAACTACTTTGAGATTTCATCTTACTCCGATTAGAATGGCTAAGATACAAAAAAACAATAAACAACAAATGCTGGTGAGGCTGTGGGGAAAAGGGACCATGCTGGTGGGAGTGCAAACTGGTGCAGCCACCATGGAAATCAGTGTGGGTATTCCTCAAAAAGTTTAAAATAAGTTAGTGCATATTTCAAATCCTGTTGAGGTTGTCTTTTATTTATTTGTAGGGTGGAACAATGGTATTGAGCATCCCTTCCCTTGGTCTCCACTGAGTCATGACTGCAGAATTCTTGATACTACCTAATTGTTTGCTATAGGAAATCTTATCTTTTTGTAAAAACCTGTAAGCATACCTTCATGTAATTTGTATTGTTTTTTGTATTAAACAATAATTTGTTTGGTACATATTTATTTGATTTAATTTTAGTATTTTTCAAGGGTTTTCTCAAACAAGGCATATTTGGTTTAAATGCATAAACATAGGGAAAGCATGAAGATGAATGGTGTTGGCATCCGCATATTCATGTGTTTCACATTCTTATGAATTAAATACTTTAAAAAGTTCTAAATATGTCTTTTATCTAAAAGTCCTAAATGTATCTTTTATCTAAAAGTCCTAAATGTATCTTTCATCTAAAAGTTCTAAATATGTACTTTACATTTAGGCTATTCGCCTTTCTCTAGCATTCCACTTTTTGATGATTAGTCTATAAATTATCTGGAGTCTTTTTAATTTGCAAAATTATTTTCTAATAATTTTTTATTTAGTTAAGTCCTATAATCTGGCCATAAAGAAGGTAGCTGGTAAATTGCAGTGTAGTGAATCCAAACCTATTTTTAGATGATCCAAATTAATGCTGTTTGTGACATACAGTGGTTTATTTTATAAAGCGTGCTAATAATACATGAAGCATGAATTACAGATATGAAGGCACATTAAAAAAGCAACAGCAAAATAATGCACCAACATATATGAGAAGAGTGAAGTGAAATGGAGGTTGCAAAAAGAAATCTATAAAGAAAAGACACATAGAGAAAATGAAAAATCCTGAAAGATAAATTAATGTATGCCCAAAGGCAAGGAATGTCATTTAGCAATAAATATACTGGAAATAAAAATGGAGCCAATTAGTATGAACAAGAAAATGCAAAAATAATCAAGAATAAGGAAGAGTAATACACAGGGCCAGTTGCATAAAATTCAGAACAGGATGTAGAAGATTATAAAACCAAGTTGAGAGGACAAACAGAATGATAAGAAAGAACCCACGGCAAATTAAAGGGAAATTATGACAAAAGTAAGGATAAATAAGACAACATTTCTCTACTGTAAGAAGGCAAGAGGTCAGACTCTCCAAGAGATGGAAGAGATAATTTATTGACAGCCAATGTAGAGGAACTGATAAAACAAAATTAATTTTTTTGGCCTCAGTGTCCACAAATAGTGGGAGGCTAATGTTGTAAACACAGCCGTTTATTTCCCAGGGGATAGACAAGAAATGCCGAAGGAAATTAAAATTGCTATGCAATGTCTAATCAATTGAAGCGCCTGTTTTCTTCTACATGTTTCATTCTATTTAAAACAAAAGGTAAAAATAAACAGGATTGCCGCTGCAACAATAGGCATGTTTAGAACTGATTGCATGTGTCGTGAACCTGCCAATTATTTAAAGAACACAAACGGCCCTTAAAAATTATCTTTTAGAAAAATCCAGTAATCAGTAGGTCAGCAGAGTTGAGCAGAATACCTTGTCAAAGAAATAAACATTTAGGCTACCTTTTATGTACTGCATTTTGCATTTTAGAAGGAAAAATTATGACACATCTGGGAATTTGTCAACTGGAATTTTTAAAATAATTTTTAAAGCTGGATTCTAAGTACGAAAGAACTGCTAGGATGGTTTTTGTCTTATCTGATTTCACTTGAAAATAATTTCTGCAAACGTCGTAAATGAACCTTCATTTAATAAACTGAAAAGTAAGGATTTCAATTTTTAGCACTGGTGAGGAAGATCAGTTCTCTAAAGAAAATACACATAAAATTCAACAAGATACTAAAATAGATAATTTTGATTTTATAATATTTTATGTATTATTTTTATTTTATGTGTATGAGTGTATTGTCTGCATGTTTGTAAGTGCACCTGAGTCATGCAATGCCTGTGGAGTTAGAAGAGGACATTGGATTCACCCGGAGCTGGAGTTATGGATGGTTGTTGGCCACCATGTGGGTACTGGGAATTGAACCCAGGTCCTCTGCAAGAGCAGACAATACTCTTAACCACTGAGCCATCTCTCCAGCCCCAATTTTGTTATTTTTATTGCTGATAATACATCTTCGACATTAGAATAAAACTGTATTTGTTTTCTTATGAAGCTTTTAACAAAATAAACATTATAGCTCCTGTAGATTTGTGATCTTATTTTACATTATACAAATATAATAGTAACTGAATTGAGACCAAGTTCACCTCATGTGTATCCTTAACTAGTTGTAAAAAATAGACTTCAGACAGTTTGAATGATGTGGATATGTTAGCAAAAAATGGAAAAGATTCATATCTTATCACTCTACTATTTGGTTATCCATATGAAAGCTTATACCTTATTAGGTAAATTTCTAGACATAATTTCATAGACTTGATCTTAATCTAAATTATTTTTCAATAGCTTAATATAAAGAAGAACCATTCAGAAAAAATAAATTAATACATATATATAAAAGATCTGTAGTAGATGGCTGCTGGGAGGGGCAGAGACAGTCTCTTCCAAGCATGGGACTCTTGTTAGGTTAACCAGGCTCCAGTGGATGGACCCATACTGAACAACATTTGGAGACACAAATTAGACTCTACAGCTCTCTCTCTCTCTCTCTCTCTCTACATTAAATTGAGTGGGGGGCAATAAGGGGAGGTATAGATAGGGGAAGGGATCTAAATTTTATCAGATTATATCATATAAAAATCAGAAAAATTCAATTAAAAAAGAAAAAAGTAGAGGACTATTGGGCATGGTGGCACATGCCTTTAATTCCAGTGCTTTCTCTATGAGATGGAGACCAGCCTGGCCTACATAACAAGTTCCAGGCCAGCTGGAACTGGGCTACAGGGAGGATCTGTTATCTATTGTTTGGAAAAAATATCATTTTTAGACAGTGCAAGGATACAAATTGAAGCTCATGACAGTAAATTTTCTGTTTTTGTAACAAGTATGTCAGATAATCAACTTACAAAGGAAAAGGTGTGTTTTCACTCACAGTTTTGAAGTTCCTGGCCATCATTAATTGGCAGATACTTTTAGAGCTATGTAGTATACAATGTCTGGGGAACATGATAGAGCATGCTTCTCACATTATGGTGGCTAGTAAATGAAGAGAGGGAAAGAGGCTAGGTTTCCAGTATTCCCTTTACAGCATGGCCCAATGACCTAACTGCCTCCCTTAAGCCCTATCTCTTTAAGGTTCTGTCACTTCCCAGTACACATGGGAGTATAAACACATGGGCTTTGGAGAACATCTAAGATGTACATACAGAAAATTACAATACATAATATGTAAGATAATACGTATGTTTGCTATAATAAATAAGGCACATAAGAAGACACTACCGTTAAAAAGTTTCAGAAAATTTGGGGGAGAGCATTTGGCAAATACCTGAGAATACCTCAAATTGCATTTTAAAGGATGAGTGAATATTACACAGATGGAAATGCAGAATAAAGACCTGTCCAGCTAAAGGAATTGTGAAATCTAAAATGAGGAGGTGACAGCATCTATTAAGTTCCTGGTGCATACACAGAATTTTACACA
Organism: Nannospalax galili; assembly: GCF_000622305.1. Taxonomy (NCBI): domain Eukaryota; kingdom Metazoa; phylum Chordata; class Mammalia; order Rodentia; family Spalacidae; genus Nannospalax; species Nannospalax galili. The sequence goes on from NW_008360320.1 coordinate 9,631,535, forward strand.
ACTTCCATTAATGATCCTTAGAAAATTTGTTCATTAAAGCAAAAATTCTTGTGGTTGAGACTCTACTGAATAACTCATTCAAAGGAAGGTATGATTTTTACATATCAGGTGACTTAGAGAGATGTCTTGGATACTGTTTGAACTCCGTGCTTCATGTGTTTAAGGCTTGTATTATGGTTAATCTTAATTGGCTTGAAATGTGTCTAGGAGATTAGTAAAGCACATTTCTTTATGTAACTGATAGGGTGCTTCCAAAGATGGCTAACTATGGGGAAAATACCCAATCCGAATGTGGGCAGCACCATCCATCCACACGGAATAAAAGGAAAAAAATGGAGAAAGCTAGCCAGGAGAGGTATTCTCTTTCTTGCTTCCTGGCTACCATGATGTGAGCTGCTCTCCTCTACCAGACCCTACCAGTCATGACAGAATAAACTCTGAGGCCAGCTGGGTGTGGTAGCACATGCCTTTAATCCCAGCACTTGGGAAGCAGAGGCAGGTGAATCTCTGTGAGTTCAAGGCCACCGTGGTCTACATAGTGATTTCCAGGACATCTGGGGCTACAGGGAGACCCTGTCTTAAAAAGACCAAAAACAAACAAACAAACAGAAAAACAAACAAAATTTCTGAAGCCATTAGCAAAATAAATCTTTCCGCTCTTAAGTTGTTTTCCTCAAGTATTTGTCACAATGACAAAACTCTAACAAAGTTTGATTCCCAGTGTGATGGGTCCTTTAAGGGGTAGGGACATGTGGGTGGTCCTTTAGCTGTAGGGAGTGTGCACTCCATGGGATTTTGGAGCCAATCTCCTTAGCTTCCAGTTGAAAGATGGAACTGCTTGGTCTCACATTTCCTCCATTGCCATTTGTCTAAGATACAGCTGAGAGGGATCTCACTGCAACTGAGATGATGAAGTTGCCCTTGAACCTCTAGTCCTCTGAGCTAAATAAACCACTTTTCTAAGTGCTGTCTTCTAGTACTTCATTATGGCAGCGAAAACCTGAATAATTCAAGATATTTTTAAGAAAAAAAAAATAACCTAAGACCTCTGCAGTGCTCTGAAGATTCAATTCCACAGAGTTTTTTTTAACTAAAAAAAATTATTGAGAATCTCATACATGCATATAATTGTTTTGAGCAAATCCACGCCCACTCCTCCCCTCCAACACCTCCCATATCTCCCCATTGCTTTTTTCTGACAACTTCATGTACTCTCTCCTTCCTTCCTTCCTTCCTTCCTTCCTTCCTTCCTTCCTTCCTTCCTTTCCCTTCCTTTCCCCCTCCCTCCCTCCCTCCTTCCTTCCTTCCTTCCCTCCTTCCTTCCTTCCTTTCTCTCTCTTTCTTCCTTTCCCTCCCTCCCTCTCACTTTCTCTTTCTTTCTTTCTTTCTTTCTTTCTTTCTTTCTTTCTTTCTTTCTTTCTTTCTTTCCTTCTTTTTATGGGTGTTTTTGTTACTCTAACAATTATCTCCATAATCCAGTCACCTTTTTTTTTGTTCATGGGCCTTGGGCATGTGCATGCTTGGCAAATGCTCTGTGACAGGGTCACACTCCCAGTCCCTCTGTCGGTTTCCTATTCGTGATTTGACTGGTATATACATCAACATAAGAGTGAGAGATGAAGGTGAATAGGTGTCCAATCCTAATACAACAACCATGAATGCTTTAACTGTACAATTTGCCCAATATTTCTGTCAACTTCAGATCAAGAAATCTATACTTCTCATGTGGAAAGCACCTACCAGGAAGTTAACACCACAGAGATGTTTTAGGAAGCTCAAAATTGTAATGTGAAGTAATGGTTATGAATTTTTCCGAGAAACAAAAGCAGCAGAATATCGTGCCAAATATATCCTAGTAGATTCTCACACCATCATTTTATCCCTATTCACCCCTTAAGAATGGGATGATGAAGTCCAGAGTGGAAACAGATGTGGGTACAAGACAGGACAAACACAGGAGCTCAACACACAGGATGTTAACTGCGGGATATTAACACAAATTGGGTTATCTTTTGATTTGCAGAGAATGTTAGAACAATGCTTCACATTCAGAGCTAGCAGCAGATCAACTGTGACAGGACATCCAAAGTCAGCCATCGCATTCAGGGCCAGGGCCACACTGGCATGAAACTACTTCACTACTACTTGTGCTCCTGAATGTCTCATTTTCATATTTTGTTCAAATTCCTTCCTTCCTTCCTTCCTTCCTTCCTTCCTTCCTTCCTTCCTTCCTTCCTTCCTTCCTTCCTTCCTTCCTTCCTTCCTTCCTTCCTTCCTTCCCTCTTTCCTTCCATTCTCTCTCTCTCCCTCCCTCTCTTTCTCTTTCTCCCTCTCTATGCACATGGCAAAATTAGATTCTGATTTTAAAACTAAGCTTTCTTGATATTGTATTACATGGACCACTAATCCTTCACTAGCTTCTCTCCTCTGAAGTACCCAGGCATCTACTCAGCACTATAGTACCTTACATATAATTGTCTAGCACACATGACAAATTTTATGCCCACAGTCTCTATTTACTATTACATTTTAAGCTTCCTATTTAGTAATTCTTCAATAAATAAATGGAGAAATGTTTCCTAATGGTTCCTCTTCTTTTTTTTTCCAAAATAAACACTAAACCACTTCTATGAAAGGAAAAAATAACTTCTAAGTAAAATTATAATGAATGAAAATAATGAAATTCTCTACCATACAGTACTATCAGAGTGGGTATCATGTTTATCGGGTGTTGAATGACTTGCTACAAGTTGGGGTCTAGTGTGGGTGTTAAAAGTACAGCAGTAGTCAGACAAACCAGATCCATGTGCTGATGAAGGTAAAGTTTTATGAGTTTGAAGATGGTAAGACAAAAGCACTGTCTTGTGAATAAACAGACGTTACACCAAGTGAAAAGGCTGTTAGGAAAGCTTGGGCAGGTAGGTAAAAGTGGAGTGGCAAGAAGAAGAAACGATACAGATCAGAAGCAGAAGGGTACTTAGAAGCAGACGAACACAGTAAGTTAAGTTGCTCAAGAAAATGACAGAAGACCCATGTCGCTGGAGCAAAGTGAAAAGAACAGGATAAGAATGGGGTCAAGAAGGGACTGCATTGTGTAGCCTGGTAAACCAAAAGATATTAGAATTTTATTCTAAATAGAATTAAAATTCGCATATAGCTTTGGATAAGCAAATGGCTTCATTCCTTTCACACATTTAAGTGACCACTCTGGCTGTTATTGAAGAAAGTATAAGAGGTGACAACAGGGGCTGGAGAGATGGCTTAGTGGTTAAGAGGACTGGCAGCTCTTGCAGAGGACCAAGGTTCGATTCCCAACACCCACATGGTGACTAACAACCATCCTAATTCCATTTCCAGGGGATCCGATGCCTTTTCCTGACTTCCACAGGCATTACATGGCATGGACACACTTACATACATGCAAGCAATGAACTCATACAATAAAATAAAAACAATAAAAAAGTTTAAAAAAAGAGATGACAACAGAAGCAAAGGGAAGATTATTGAAATCCTCCAGAAGCAAGACGTGAAAACGTGGGCCAATATAATAACTCGAAAGAGACAAAAACTGAGGCATTCAAGTTGCTTTGTTGCAGGGCTAAGACATCATAAAGGCTGAAGTAGGTTGTTTGCTTGGGTGGAAAATAATAAATGAGCGACAGAATTACAGTGAGGGAGGTAAATGAGAGTCCTTGTTTGGTTAGGATGCATATAATTAGATACTCAAATAGAAACATGTTAGTGGAAGTTGGTTATACAGGAACGAATCTATGGGTAAGACCAGATGCAGAGAGTTAAATGCATGTGGATAATTTCAAATCATACTCTTGAATAAAAGCATCCAGACTATTCCTTATAAAGGCAAAATAGGGATTAATGGCTAAACCCTAGGAAACTCCTCAGTAAGAGGAGGGACTGGAGAGATGGCTCAATGATTAAGAGCACTGACTGCTCTTGCAGAGGACCCGGATTCGATTCCTAGCACCCACATAGTGGATACAAACCGTTCTTAACTCCAGTTCCAGGGGAATCCGAAGCCCTCTTCTGACCTCCATGGCATTTCACAACACAGGTGCACTCACATACATGCAAGCAATACACTCATACACATAAAATAAAAATAATAAATAAAAATGTATTTAAAAATAGAAGAAGTGAAGAGGAGGCAGAAAATTCAGAGAGGTAGGGCATCCCTTCAGAATATGACAAAAAAAAGGTCAGAAATAAAATAACCAACTCTGTTAACACTGCTTTTTGCCACAAAACGGTATGACTCTTGAGTAACAAAGAGAAATACAATCTGGGCCCTTAACTGAAAGTTCAAATTCCAATGGGAGAGGCAGAGAAACAGACAAATATTTTTACTCTGATATATAATTGGGACAGCTTAGGGGATTTTAAGAGCAGTAAATAAAGACATACATTCCCAAATTTGGGGCCCAAGGAAGGTGATTTGGAATGGAACTAAAAAGGATAAATAAAAGAGAGAATTTGATGGGAGAGAAATTAGAAAATATGGCTTAGATAGGATCACATTTCTGGTAAACAGAAAATTTTGTGGAAAAAAGCAATGTTTGGAAATGTGTAGATAGGCTTCCAAGATGGACAGAGATAAGATTCAGCATGAGATAAAAGGCTAGAGACCCAAGAAGAGACCAGGACTTGGAGAGCTTTGAATGTGATCATAAAGACTTTGAACTTTACTTTCTAAAGTCTATGCAGAGTTATAGAGAAGTTATTAAAAGAAGATGAGAAACAAAATTTGAACTTCAGAATAATCTCCTTGATAAGTAGCCAGTTTCAGGATGACAGTTTATAGTGGATCGAGAATACCTGAATACTATTTAGGAACCTGTGGTGGAAGTCTCAAGAAACAATGAGCACTGTAGGAAAGAAGGTAATTAAAAATGTGTTCTGACTGAAGTCCTTCAAAGTCTATGTGTGATATAATAGGTCTTAGTAAAGACGGACACTATTTATAATTAAGATAGTGGGTAAGTTTGTGCCAGGAAATGGAGCTTCTTAATTTGGAATTTGGTCAGCAAAAACTGGTAAATAATTCCTGACAGATGGCAGCACAGAATCTTCCATGACCATTAGCATCAAGATCTCTGCTTTATGCTTCATCCAAGATTTGTAGCTTTTGACAATGTAGTTATTTCCAATTCCACAATAGGTCATTTGCCATAAGAGCATCATTCCCTTTTTAGGAAATCAGAGGTCTCTCTTAATTAATAATGTTTGTGATAATGTTGATGGCTAAGAGAATACTCATTTGGAAGCTTTAGATATCACAAGATAATTGGCATATGCCACTCTGATGCTTAATAGGTGACACACCAAAGGCAGTAGATTCACTAGAGCTCAGAAGCCACCTCCAAGGATTTTGATAAGCTGGATTTCCAGGTCAGCCTTCAGTTCTTAGTTTATTTGTTTGTTTGCATGCTTTTGTAGTAGACTTCTACTATTCACTGATCCCCAGTGGCTATGGGTATCTCTTCTCTACACTTCAGGGTCTTTAGATTTCCCCCCAAGTGGGGCTCGTGTATGGAGTGTAGCAATAGTGTTTCTTGTTTCATTGTCCTTATATACAAGGAATGTTACAAAATTTTTCCTGGGGCTCTATGTTTGAAAAAATTTCCATTTTAATGTCTCATTAAAATTCTACAAAATCTGCTACAATTTTTGTAATAGAATATGCCATGAAAAAAAATACATATATATGTATACATACATATACATATATGTATACATAAATATATGTATATGTATATATATATGTATATTGCCCATATGGATGTTCATCTTATTAGGTAGTTTTGAGTGTCACTGCAATGAATTGATGGCTCCTGGGGACATCATCTGCTTTGTGTTATACATTGATACTCACCTCTATTTACCTCTGAAGTTTGTCTTTCAAGCTTCATATAGCTGTAGATAATTTTGTTGGTGATCAAAATGCTAGTAATCTTTATAAAAGTGCTGTAATTATACGACTAAGTAACTGAGAACCAGAAATATATAAACATTTTCATGTTTTTAAAATGACAGGACTAAAAAAAATCTTGGGTTTTTCAAGTCCAAAGTCTTTGATTAAAAATATCTCAAAGAGCTGATGTGGTAATAACATGCTTTTAATCCCAGAACTTGTTTGTAGGGGGGGAGGGCAGAGACAGGCAGATCGCTATTAAACTAAGGCCAACCTGGTCTATATAGTGAGTTCCAGGTCAGTTGAGGCTACAGGAAGAAACTGTCTCAAAAACCAAAACAAAAAAACCACCAACCAACTAAACAGACAAAAATCTCAAATGAAGGAGCTATATCTTAAACCAAAGACGATTTATGTCTTTTGTTCTTAATACAATATTTTCAGTTTTTGTTGATTTGTTAGTCTGAAATTATTTACAACGTCATTGTTTTATAAATTTTGTATAATAACAATAGTATGACTTTATAAGAAACTTGCATTGTAAAAAGTGACCTTTAGGGTTTTCTTCCTTTTTCTTATTTGAAATAAAACTTTCAAGACTTTCAGAAAGTCTAGGAATATACTTCACTCAAAGAAAGTAGATGTCTGTACATACTGTAATGTATCTTTTTAGGTTAGGGAGTGAAGCAATAAACTACTTTCTGATGCTACCTTATAGTAATATTTTCCTATTAAAATTATGAAAATACCTGAATTATTATAATTAAGGGTTTATCTTTTGATTATAGGGTAACATAAAAGTTAAAATTAATAGATCCACAATTGTGTGAACACAAACCACATCTAATATTTCCAAAATGCCATGATCAGTTTGCTCTTTTATGTCCTTTACAGTCAGTTCTAACCTGCACATATCTCAGCCCCAGCTGCATATCCTGAATTAAAACCTGAGGCTATGAAAACGCACTTCTTTAATTTTTCTGTAATTCTTTAAATCAATATCCGAAGAAAACTTTTATCAGGAAAGGAAATATTGAGGGTTAGAAATTACTGGTAAGAAATGAATTTGGAAAGAGGTTCATAAAGAAAAGAAATTAAGACAATTTTTTCTAATTGTAAGTAAGTATAAAATAAGTACTTTCTGAAGAAAGACAACAGAACATGAGTCATGTAAGGAGTTGATGAAGGTCACAGAGTGGAAAGCTCAGGTTATCCACACACAAACAAGGAGCTGGAAGGATTGTGCCCACTGGGGAGATGTGAACTCAACACGACTGATGATAGTTAACATGTACTCAAGTCAATAAACTTCAATTGGAGTGTCTAAGAATAATTTGTATAGAAATAAATTTACCTAAGAGAGAGAAGTTATGAAAATTCAGCAGAGAAAACTAAGAAAGTTTTAACATGCACTAGGTATATTAAAAACTTAAGGAAATAAAACCCTGTTGGTATAGCACAAATCATAATTGCTTCTTTCTTATATGAGATTATGATGAAGGCAGTATATGTTTAAGTCAATCCTGCCCAACGGAGTATGTTGACATTTTGCATATATTCTGTTTTATATGAGTTCTCCATGGTTTTATTATGCTAGATATGTGTGCATTTCATCACTTAGGTGGTTTTTTTTTTTTTTTTTCATTAAACAGATGGCACTTAGTGTCCCTTTTATTATAAATGATTAGAATTTGGCTACTCATTCAATATTTTTATTTTGTCTTTCTGATTTTTAATGTCTGTGTTGATGATGAACCCCATTCACACATATAAAAGCATACATATACATACATAAGCATTATATATAGAAAATTAATCATTTAATATCTTAAAATAAAAGAAACATATGCAGGCAGAAATATAATGTTAGAGAGTTCTGCATTTCCTTGTAGAAGGAAAATATTCATATTTATAGGCATTTGTGAAATATTTCCCTTCTATAATGTCCAGGTTCATAAGGAAAATAAGATGTCTTTTCTATAAATACGTCCTCTTTCTTGCCTTTTTTTTTTAGCTCCTCAAAGTATTTCTTTTCAATCACAAAAAATACAGTTCATTTTAAATTCATTTTTTGCATAATGTCACATTAAATGTGGCTTTTAATTATTGGTTTTGATGATTTTTGAAGATTTTTGTATTTAGATGGCATACACATTTTCAATCATGTCTTAATTACTTTTAAAAATGCTGCACTGGCTTAGGGACAAGACAGATAACTTGTTAAGCATTTGAAATTTCTGAGCTGTTTTCTCAGTTCTGGCAGTCACTACCCAAGTCCAGATTGTAACCTCCTTTCTGCCTCCAAAGCCTGCCTTGGCTCCGTGTCCAGTGAGGGATTATGGATTTAGCAAGGAAGGTAAGTGTGACTACAAGCATTGGCTCACCATCTGCTCCCCAGCAGAGCGTGGGCCAACCTGCATCGCCTGCAGCAAGACCAGGGCACTGTTCTCCAGCCAGCCCTTTCCAACCTGGCTCAAGGCACACTGCACATTCAGTCAGATGATTAGGTCTAAGTAGTCCATATGTAACAGAATATTTTTCCTAAATACCAAAATGAAAACAAAATGAATGCCATTTTTTCATTCTCCTTACTCGATACATCAAGTTTTACACAAATAAATACTCTCTTAAGGTTTATGCAAATGATAGAAAAATAAAACTATGCATTATTTAGCAGTTCTTCCTATTTCAAGATCTAACAGACTTTATTCACAGCATGTTTTTCCCTAGTTTATGCTGGCCTTCTTTTCTGATTCGACTTTTTAATTCATCTTTTTAAATTATTCCTTTTTAAATCATTATCTTATGTGTCTTCATAGATTTTCATGGATTAATCTATTATTAATTTTTACTATACTCAACTTAATCTTAAATTGTTTAAAGCTCTTTTCAGAGTAAACACTTGCCTGTGCTTTAAAAATAGCTTGTACTTTAATATTTTGCGGATTTGATCCAGTAACCTTTTTCAAGCCTGTCAAATAATTTATAATTTTATTATGGTACAGAATATTCAAGTATCGAACAAGAAGGTTGTTAACCTTTGGGTTCAAGAATCAAGGCTCCTTTTCAGTTCATAAGAAGTAAGATTTTTAGTCACCAGTATTAATTCATTTATTTCTTTTTGGATTTATTTTGTATCAGGTCAAGTGCTTTTTAAAAAATTTCCATAAGTAGCAGGAAGGCAAGCAGTTGAAAGTAGCTTTCTGCTTCCTTTAGTCCTGTTGCTGATTTGAGCACAGAGTGAACCTGAAAATAGGCTGATAAAACACACCTCACCCTTTTTACTTAAACTGTTGTCTGCCTTGCTGCAGAATGCACACAAAAAAACAATCTAAAGCTGTATAACCCATATACAGTATATTAAATTACAACATTGGTCAGTAATGGAAACTTATTCCCAGATATGAATTATTTACAGCCCATTTAAGTAATCCATATTCAGGTGTGGCAATGAAAAAAAAGTGCAACATAAATCTTTAATGCTGACCGGTTGAGAGAGCAGAGCTGAGGATTACAGACATTTTAAAGAAAAAAAAAAACCTAAACGAATTGATATAGCCTGTTCAGTGGGTTACTGTACCAGCGTGCTAATAAATTGACGGATGGCATGTCAGGGGTAGGAGTTGAAACCCTAGCATTTCTAACTAAGGCGGGTCTAATATCAGACTACCCAAATAAGGAGGTTTTGAACCTGGTTGTTACAGGAAACAGCCTGTGCCTCTTTTGTCTATACAAATGTCCAAAATAACATTTTGTAACCTTGAAAATCCATGAAGAATTTTTAAAAAATGAACTCGGTTAACTACATTAATAATTTCAATGAATCCTGTAGACTGTATTAAAAAAAAACAGAGTGTTTGTTTATTAAGTGTTGCTTTACCTTTTTCACAGAGTTGTGACCAGTGCCTTATTTGACAAAATAAACTTGTCAAAGAAATTCCTTTAACCTTGTGTTACATTTTTGTAGTATGTAAAATAGAATTTACCCACTAACTTAAAGGAGGCAAAGAAGCAAAGCCTTTTGGGGTACACCATGCTAATTTTTATACAAATTGTGCAAGTTGCTAGCTACTTTGAACTGAAGTGTAGAAGATTATGTATGGTGGACGAGGATTTCACAATGCAATTTCTTTTGTTTCCTGGAGCTGTACCTATATTAATTCATCTTACAAAGATCATTGCTCAAGAACTAAATTTTGCATATATTAGAAAGCAGAATTAGCATTGCACTGTGTACAACATTCCACACTAACTTCTCTCCAAGCAACCATTAAAGGTCATGTTTTGACGACTGAATGGCATGTCGGCACCTTGGTTCCCTAGAGAGGCATTCCCCAGGTACATGCAAAAGGTTATTAAATTACCTTCCGAGCAACACTATCTCTTTGGATGAAAATAATTACAGGCTTTTAGAGGCATCAGATTGCGTTCTTTCTTTCTCCTTTTTTAAAATAAGATGAAGATGCAGTACCTAATGACCATTTCTGTGTGTGACTCATAGCCTGTCAGTGGTGACAGGACAAATGAGCATAATGGCATAGCTTAAAGGGGAAAGGTTCATTTAAATAGTGACAAATAATATTTAAATGGCATTGTTGGAGACCCATCATGCTTGTAAAATGTAGTTTGTATCTCTTCTTCATCCTTTAATTTCATCACTGTCAAATGGCATTAGCTGTTAACATGCAACATCAGGTGCAGATATAATTTTTAACTGTTAAATGTGCCCATAACCAAACAAAACATATCTTGATTTTTCTTGGACTTTTTGGCAATATGGATAATTTATTCCATAATTTAAAAAATATGTATCTAAGGGATTTCATTGCAGAAGACAACTTTGCTCGATAAAGAAAATAATACTTTTATGCTATAATGCTAAACGTTGTTTCTAGTTGTCAAGGTTTAAAAACTGGATATGAGTGAGATCTTAAGCTAAATGTACAGAACAACTTGGGAGTGTGTTAGTAAAGATGACTAGCTGCAGTGATTTGGTCAAACCAAATGTAATGGCGTATATGCAGTGAACATCTGGAATAGGATGGTGAGCATAAAACACCCTCCTTTTCAAAGCCAATGCTTGACTTTGAAACATGTAATGAGTACAAATCATAAAACTGACAGGAGAGTGTTTCCTATCTTTGTCTAGATATGGAATTACAAAGTTAACCAAAAGCCAATTCCATTTTTAAAATGTCCTTGTGATATTAGAGTGCACAACAAGAATATATAAAAACAAGTAAGTGCTGAGATATCTTGTGCATAGAATTATACTTTTAACTTCCAACTTTCACATAAAACCTTCTAATTCTTGAATATTTTTACATAGCATCATCACATTTATTACTACTTTATTTTCAGATCACTTAAGCCAAAACTGGAGACAGTTTAGGTACCTTGGAGTTGTTAAAAGTTATAGCCAATTTTCTGAAAAATTATACCAGCTAAAAACACAACATTAAATATTTACCCTGTTGGATGTTAAAAAACGCTTACAATGAAAAATGTTCACATATTGACTATTCAAAATGGCCTGCACTTTGAAATGGTGAAATGGAAGGGATTGCAGATGTACAAGAATAAATATAAAAACAAATGAGTTGACTTGAAGTGTTGCCGGCTTTCATAAACATGCTACTGCAATAACATGTGACATTAATATTTAATTACAAAAGCACTGCTGCAAAATCTTTGAAATTAATGTTTTGCAAAATTAACATTCAGTGCACAGAAGCAAAGTCGTTCCAGGCGCGACTGTGATTAACAATGCCATTCACTTTACATATTATATTAATATATTATTCAAGCTACGAATTAACACCTCCTAATTTAAATAAGGTGCTACATATCATGATGAGCTAAAATGCTTTTCTTAAAATGGCCCGTCTGATTTTAAGCAATCTGTGTTTATCATTTAATATTTTGTTATTGAATACTGTTCTCTGTAAAACTCTTTCCACTTTAATTTCAAGCTGAGGAGACCTCATTAAACTGGTGTGTTCGTTTCTAGGATTGTTAAGCCATTTGAACCATATTTTGTTTGCCTGCTACCAGCAGCACTGAAATGCTACTGTGCAAGTCTGCTTGTAGGCAGCCATGCTTTCACTTTCTCAGGGACCCTTTTCAAGCCATGTGCTTTTCTGCTTTCAGTGCGACACTTGTTTGCACCAATGTGGCTACTGCCATCGTGCCTCGTGTCAGATTTCTACATGGCCACTCACAAGGAGAGATGAAAACAGTTCCGGGAAGGTGGAGCAAATTCTCCCCTCCACTGAACCTCAGAGCTCACCAGTTTCCTACCAAAGTGTGGTGAAGACTCTTGGAATGACTGATTTCTCCTTCTAGTCTATGGATGTAGATTACTGTCATTCTTGTTCTGATCCCATTCAATGGGAAATAGTCCAAGGTACCATTTCTGCTTCATTGAGTCCTGTGCAAATGAGGGTTTCTTGTTTTAAGGAAAATAACAGCTGAGCAAATGAAATCATAACGCAGGAAATGCCATTTTAGAGCCTTAAATGTTTGTTCAATGAATGCAACCTTGGGGCCCCAGATTTCAGGGATAATTTGCTCATTGACAGAGTTGATCTGAAGACAATTACTGGCATCTCAAGTATTACTGAGTAACAAAAATAAATTATTATGACACCTCAGGAGAAATGTCATGTATTCTAAAACAGTTTCTCATTTGTCATAGACTTCCTTAGTTTCCCAATCAATCAACAAATGCATGAAAATGATGGAATTGGAATGTGCTCACTTCTAAATTTAGAACCCCAGAATGGAAAGAGCTTTACTTATTGATTTCAGAGAGAAGTCCAATGGCAATATTTCTAGATATCACTACCATGTTGTATAATTCTAACTCAGGTACATTGATACAACTGATCAAATTTCAGTTTTGAAATCATCAAAAAATTGCTAGTAAGATCTTTAGAAATAATTAGCCTAAATATAGTGTGTGAAGACGATAAGACACTTACCTATGCCCAGTAGCTGTCAACGTGCTCTTACGCTTTTGGAAGAAAAACAATTTGGAAAAAAAAAAAAGCAAAAAACAGCAACAAATTCCAACAATTCTTCCTGTAAGCTTGGCCTCATCTTTGTCTTGCTGTTAATGTCAATCGTTTTAGCTCATGTGCCTTGTAATTAAAAGATTCATTAGCTATCTTTTTCTTTCTTTCTTTCTTTGCTTGTATCCCAGGTAGCCTGGAACTTGCTATGGCAGTCCAGGTGCCTAGACCTCCTGAGTACTAGGACTCTAGGCCTGCACCATGCAGTCTTTCTTTCTTTTTTTTTTTTCTTTCTCTTTTTGATGGTGGTAGTGAAAATGCTAGGCAAGTATCCTACCACTGAGCTATATCTGCAGCAAAACTTTAAAAAAAAAAAAAAACGAATGTTTTATTAAACTATGTTATAAATTTTTGTTTCGGATTCAGTACTATGTACTATTTAATAGTACAAGAAATCTTAAATTAGAAAATGAGTATTTTATTAAATAAAATCTGAAATGATGATTTTCGTAATCAGAATGATGTAATGGTACTTTCAAAGATTGTTTTCTGACAATTTCAAAACATATTTCCAACTGAGTAACTTATTTTGGATAATTAATTATCAGATTCAAAGAATACAGAGAAGTTAGAATTCTCAAAATGGCTTGTTTTGGTGTAAGCAATCATCCTCTTCAGCTCACACAAAGGAAGACCCTGAAGAAACATCTTCAGTATCAGATGGCTTCAACTGACAGTTCAGTAGTTCAGTACTTAGTATGCACCCCAAAGAGAAAAGGAATTTCTGTATTTATATGTGTCTTTTAAACTTTGAGTTTAGCAAATAATACTTTTATTCAGGAATCTTTACTATTTTTGATTCACAGTCTTCATGTGGATTATAACACTGAAACATTTCTCAAATTAATAAAATATGGGTAAGTTTTTCATAGAACATCATGGATGACATAAGTCACACTTTATAAAATACTATTGTAAACAAAGTCAAAAATAAGCAAAGAACAAAGTAATGCTAACGGTGGATAACTGAAATTAAACTCCCAGCACTTGATGTTTTGAAGACAGCCACATTATACTGATCATTATTTTATTCCAATGATACTAGAAGGAAGAGACTGGCAAGTCTACTACAAATATCTGCTAAATAAATCTTAAAAATATAATTTTCTAGGGAGCTGGAGAGCTGGCTCAGCAGTTAAAGCATATGCTGCTCTTCCAGAGGACCTGGGTTCAGTTCCCAGCACCTGTGTAAAGCAGCTCACAACTGCCTGTAACTCCAGCTCCAGGGAATCTGTCTCCCTCTTCTGGTCTCAGTGAGTACTGCACCCATATGAACATACCTATACACAGACACACACACATACACACACACACACACAAATAGAAAATAAATCTTTAAAAAATATAATTTTCTAGTAATAATTCATACTGACTTATTTAGATAGTACTAGTTGCAAAGAAAACTCATTTTAGATGTTTCACAGACTATAATTTGTCTAATAGACATAAAATCTGAAAGTGCATCTAAGTGTATTAAGATAGTCTATGTCAAAGTAATAGAGAAAAACATTTTAAATACTATACAATACAATATGATTAAAGATCATCAAGAATTTTGGAAGTGGTAGTGGAAAGATGGGGCTAAGTGAAGCTATTCAATGAGAAGCTTTGTATTAATTTTTGATGAGTTAAATCTGCTTCTAACAATTTCATCCAAGGTAATGATTTCTAAGAAATCCATACCTTGTTAATAAATCTGTGCTATAAATAGTGACTAGTACTATAAACCGTATTCTGGTGGCCCATATATTTGTCTACATTTTAGATTAAAATATTATAATGAGACTATATTATTCCCAGAAATAAATAGTACACTCTGTTACACAAGAAAAATATCATATTCCTAATTCTATGCCATAATACAGCAGAGCTCCAGGGTACTAGAATAGTTCATTTTCTAAATGCCAATTAGCAATTAGCTCAATTTTATTGATGTAGACACAAGATTGAAAAATGGGGAATCTTCTGACATTAATCCTCCTACCACAAATCTGCTTAATCACAAGCTAATGTAATTATGGATATCCAATTTGGGGCCACTGTCATAGCTATCCCCTGTCCTGACTCCCCAGGTTAAAACAACATTCCTCCTAGAAGAATGGACTTAAAAAACTGGTGACTGTCATCACTGGGGCAAAATGTGGTCATCAAGGCAAACATATTTTGCTCATCTAAGCATTTTGCTTAATAAAGGTGGAACTTGGTTAATGTTTTATCCAGAAATTCAACAGTCTCACTTTTGTTCTCCCCTTCTCCTTTGCTCCCTACTCCTTTTGCTTGTGAAAAATCACCTTTCTTCAAGGTCCTCAATTAAATGGAGGACATATCCTGATTATTTGAAGTATATAATGGGATGTTTCAAACATCCTTTAAAATACTTTGCTTATTAGTGGAGTACTTTATGGCTCCCTCTAGATGGAAAGATCCCTGAGTATAAGGTAATCATGTCAGCATACTAGTGTAAGGCTAGACCAACAGATTTCCACATGTGAAAAATCTCTTATTAACACACACCATTTATGCAATTTTATGGGCAAAAGTATCTTCTGTAAAGTTTTTCATTCTTTAAATATTAATCTACAGTGATAACATGTCTACTGTTCTGACAGAAACAAATTCCTCTCACAGAGACCTGGATGCACTTCTGAGTACAACACAGACTGCAAACTTTCAGAATAGATTGACATAATTCTATCACGCGACAGATATTTTAAACAAAGTCGAGTAAGATACATAAAGAGAACTGAGGCTGTGAATAAATATTTAATGATTTCTATTTGCGCCTTGAGGCCATCTTACTACCAAATACATAATTTTAATAAAGAAAAATGAATAGTAACATAAAATAGTGAATGAATTAGCATCCCCTAGGTGTTTTTCCAGGGCTTTGATATAAAAACAGTTTAACTCATTTTGAAGATACTAGCTTTCCTTTTTTTTTTTTTTCATCTTTTTGAAACAGGGTCTCCCTGTAGCCCCAGCTGTTCTGGAACTCACTATGTAGACCAGGCTGGCCTTGAACTCATGGAGAGTGCTGGGATTAAAGGTGTGACCCACCATGTCTAGCTAGCTTTCCTTTTAAAAAGGAAACATTGTTCTTATGCTAATTAAAGTGTTAAAAAGTCTGCAGTGAAATTTCTAAATTTTATAGATATTAGAATTTAGAAAAAAGAGTCTAGAAGAAAGATAAAAGTTCCTGATTATTCCATTGCGAAGACACACAGAGTCACTCTATAAAAGACATACTTTGCAGTAAACATGCTGAAATGGAACTAATTCTAGCTATAACACAATGGATTCATCTAAAATGGTTTTCACTGGGTGGGGTGAGGAGATAATCTGACAACGAATAAATCTGTATTATCTGTGACAGGTGCCAGTTAGATGTATTCTCATATACCTACTGTAAATCTCAAATCAGAAAAAAAAAAATAAGGAAAATACCAAAACATATAAAACTAATCACAGTACTGTTATTACTATTATATGAAGATATTCTATAAGTATTTGTCCTAGTTTTCATTGCTGTGACAAAACACTCTGACCACTACCAACTTGGGGAGGAAAGAGTTTATTTGTCTTATATCACCCAGGTCACAGTTCATCAGGGCAGGAACCTGGAGGCAGGAGCTGGAGCACAGGCCATGGAGGAATGCTGCTTACTGGCTTGCTCCTCTGGCCCCTGCTCAATCTGCTCTCTTATTCAACACAGGCCCACCTGCCCAGGGGTGGGCACCACTCACAGTGTGCTGAGCCCTCCCACATCACACAACAATCAAGAAGATGCCTCACAGACATGGCCACAGGCCAGTCCAAGGAAAGAAATTCCCCAATTGAGGCTCCCCTCAACCCAGGTGTGTCAAGTTGACACTAAAGCTATCCAGCGCAGTATTTCTTTTAATGTGTCTGCTTCAAAATGCCCACCATGTTTTGATATAACTCTATTGTCACAAATTTAAGCTGACATGGTTAGGTTTCTACACAGTTGTTCAACAGACGTCCTTGGCATTTGATCTTCTCATGGCTATTGTTCCAAGAAGCAAGACAGCAACAAAGCGTCAATCTACTGCAGCGAGAAATTGAGACCTAGAAATGCAACTCAACAACACAGTAACTTGCTTGTACCAAAGAACATGGATAGGAGGAGGAGGAGAAGATGGAGGAGAGGAGGAGGAAGATAAAATCCACCAGCCAGCCTCTGCAGAGACATTATCACGCTAAAGGACATACTCCTTTGGTTTCAACATAAGTAACAGAATAATTTTGGAAAATTACAAGCTAAATGACAGCAAGCTTTTACATCTTTTGGAATGAAGGGAAGTGAGTCCAGGCCACAGACAAACATGTCTCCTAAGGAACAGGTCAGAATCAGAGCTACTGAAGAGAAGAGAGGATATGAAGACGCTTTAGAGAGAATGGTGGGTTCCCATGCCTCTTGAATTAACTGACAAATTGATCTGATTTCAACAATACTTGATGCTTTCAGCAGTTCCTTTCATCCTCTCACAGTAATCGATCTAAATTTCTGAGGAGTTCAGAATGCACATTTTTATAGGCTGGCTTCCCTAAGTGTTGACTGAATGAACAAATAAAAAGGCAATCCTCAAGTTTCTTCTGAACAGCTTGCAGCAGTGTCAAACAAATCAAAGTGCAATGGCATAGTGGTTGAAGCCCTCCCCAAGCCCACTTTATCCCCCACCTCACTTTAGGGTATCCTTTTAAAAGACATGTTGGAAGGTCTAAGTACCTTGATGAGTCATGAGAGTCCTTGCACACTCCAAGTGTTCTTCAGGATATGTAGAGAGTTATTTCATTCCTCTCAGTCACCTAATTTCTCTTGCATAGATTTGTGGAAATAGCTTTATAGTTTTTTCACCTGATGCTACTGTTTGAAAAACTTATCTTCTAGCTCTTCCAACTTGAGAAGTTTGAATTGTTGAAGTTTGCATGTAAATATCACAGTCAGGAAACAATTCTATCAGAAAATTCTCTGGCTTAATTTACTTTTCCCATTTCCTATTCAGAAGATGGTGAGGAATCTCCATATAAAAAGAATCAGGACTTTCCAGCATTTTTCAGAAGACCAAAATTGAAATGCCAGGTAGGAAAGGAACAGGAAAAACTGTCATCATTAAATGACATAATTCAGATTATACTTAGGAATAATATGAAATAAAAGAAGTTATTTGTAAAAGCTACCCCTCTAATACACTGCTCATTCCTGTAGACCCTGCAACAATCACAGACAACATTTTACCTCCTTTAGTAACATGAATGACTTCGTAAATATTAACTAGGGTGAGAGTGACACTTCAAAAATCACTCTAGCCTATGATTGTAGATATAATAAAGCATCAGCTTAATACAGCTTGATTTTTTGGTTCATTAAAAATTCGAAATAATAGTTTTCTGATCTTGTAAATAATCAAGTACAGATTTTCAGTACTGAAAACTTCTGAAAGAGTTAAAATGTCATATGAAATGACAAAGGCACTTTCAAAAAATAATGTGGTTATCACAGTAAAAGAGTGTTTCAGAGGAATAGTGCACATTTGATGACTGTCAGAATTTACATAACTTGCTCTGCATGAATTAACTAAAGCATAAAATTCGACTTTGACTTGAACACACACGTAATTGTCATGTGACATTTCTAAGCACTGCAATCGTGACATTGAAGTAATTCCTAAATCATCAACAAAAATAGGAAAAACATGGCTACGACATATGACTGAGGTGTCCCAGTCCATGGAGAAAGAACTGTTGTTACTGTCAGGAAAAATGATGGAAGGAAAATAGGTCCACCTCTGACAGCTTGCTTAGGAATCTTTGAAATGGACACTTGTCAGTTTGGTGTCCATGATCAGCACTCTGATACCAGGATGATTAACTGGACTCACACGGGAAAGTCCAGTGATATCAGGGTCTCTAAAATTATTAACTATTAGGAAAATCAAAGTTTGATATTTAACATCTGTCCTACAGATTTTTACCATTAATCTTCTGATCAAAACTTTAAATGGTGCCAAAAAAAAAAAAAATC
>NW_008360320.1:9650755-9748304 GCF_000622305.1 Nannospalax galili
TTTGTTTCTCTCCCAAAGCCTAAAAGTTATACTCAACTGCAGCACAAAGAGTAAAGAGGTTGTTATTCATATTAACTACATTTACATTCCTAACGCAACATCCAGAGAGCTAATAGTGGGGTTATTAACATAACAAACGTAAATGTTCTATATAAATAATACTGTTTCAGGCCAGCAACCGCTCATCTGACAGCATTTAGGCACAGGCTCAACATCTGTTTATGAACACTTTGCCTAATGATATCATCAGATATCATTAAGTGCGGCAGAATACAGCATAGAGGCAGGTGCAGCTGCCTTCACAACCCATCACAGAGAAAGAAAAGAGCTGCATTCCCCATCCGAAAACCCATCATTAGGACAATTTTCTTCGACAAACCAGCCCTGTGATTTCAATCTGTATATCACCTGTAATTGTAGTTTTTAGCAAGAAGCTGATTCTATACATTTAGCGACGAATCACGTTGATGGCCTGAATACTGGAAACACATTTGTGGTACCAGCTGCGGCAGCTTTTTTTAGAGCCTGTGTTAACAAAATACTGCTAACAAGGCAATGCTTGGAGTGCAGCTTTGTTTCTCTTTCTTGTTCATAGTGTTTAGATGTGCATAATTATGGAAATTAGCAATTGATTGCTTCTCAATAATAATTGATTACTGGTCACTGAACTCTCCTGGAGCACTTTCCTGAAGGTGAGGACATGAGATAAGTGAATTCTTTCCAGTTCCAGCCCTATAGGAAGAAAGAGAGCAAAAGAACTCTCGATTTGTACATCAGTTTCCATGATAAACAGACCAAAGGGATAATAGAATATCCCAGAATCTAGTTTGCCCTGAAGCAAATTGTAGAGATCATAGCGAGCCTGCAGAATTCTCCCTGCGGACCATGTAAGAAACATACATCATTTTTATATATGTCAGTTGGTCTTTGATTTGAAAATATTTCTACCCATTTAATTTATCTCTTTCAGTCAGTTTTCTTAAATTGTACAATTTAAGGGTTATATAAAAAAATGAATACCAATTTTCAACACCTCTCAAATTGAAACAAACTGACAAAATAATGTGAAGTCTCTTTTTGCAAAGAAGTACAAATTCAGAAGGCTGTCATCCCAGACAGATACCGAGCACTTCAAATCACTCTCCTGTTTTTGATCTGCTGTATATCCATCAACATTTCGGTCAGAGACGGTGCCACTGCCTTGTTTCAGTATAGTATAACGTGCCTTGTTGCGGCAGCTCACATTTAAAGGAAAACACACTTATTGCTTGGCTTACTACTATCAATTTGGACAACATATCCAATTCAGATTTGCTCCAGTACATGGAAGCCTCACAGACAATAAAGAATCCGCTCTGTTTGTTAAATGGGAAACACTGTGACTCATGGTGTTTCAAAGATGTGAAGATCAGTAAGGAAAAAAAAAGAACTATTTAAGAAAAGTTATGAGCCTCCAAATGTTAAATGATGCCCTCCCTGGTGTGTGTGTGTGTGTGTGTGTGTGTGTGTGTGTGTGTGTGTGAATTTACACAAGACAGAGCTACATTGTGACAATCAACTTTACAACGTGATTCATAAAAAAACGCAGCTTGGTTAAAGTTAGTATGCTCAATTTCAATAGTGTTTTTATCCCAAAATGGGTAGCAGATTGTACAATCATGACTCAAAAAAAAAAAAAAAAAAAAAAAAAAAAAAAAATGGGGGGGCACACCTTTAATCCCGCAACAGTTTCAGAATAAAACTGAATTCTAATCTCTGCCCACAGAGGATTTCTCACATAACAAGCAGGTGCAGTTTCAAGAGATCTCTGTCACGGAGATGGCCAGAGCCACTGTGTATTGCTTCTGCAGCAGTAACAGGAGATGATATGGTGATAAAACTCTGACTAGAGACTAAAAAGTCACATTGCATGTCTGTACAGTGCTGCTCTCTTAGCCCTGCCTTTCAACACAACCTCATAGCCCTACTCCCAGCCCCTTCTTAAGTTAACATTTATTCACTGAACAATACAATTTTGAAATTTGGCACTACTTTATACCCAAAAAGCTTAAAAGAAATAGAATTTAGGCAGTGTGGGTGAGTCCATGCACACATACCATTATGATAGTGCAAAATGCATTAAAAAAATAGAAATCCTCTGTAATATATCTCTGGGTTTATTATTAGCATGGCACTTTAATGTGCTTTATTAAAATTATATTTCAGGGGTTGGGGTGGGGTTCAGGTGGAAGAGTACATTGGAATACTGAAAGAAGATGCACATAAAAATGATTTTGGTAACCTAACAATGTCCTTGACACACATTGGCACCACAGAGTGTATCTGCTTAAAGAGACATATGGCTTAAATGGCAGAAGTCAGAATCTGAAGGGTATTAGGAAAACCGTGTGGGGCAAGCTTCAACTGATATTGGCTCTTTTCTGGCTTCACATGCATAAAACACATATAATAATTTTACCCACCAAAATAGTAGTTTCCAAGTTTGGATATACTTTAAATTGCATTAATAGGAAATAAGGTTGAAAATAAATCTACTAGCTAATAATGTTGATTTTAGAATGTTAACAGTATTTGCAAAAAGGATAAGTTATCCTGGACACAAATCACCTGTTATAATTTGATGCTGTTAAATTCCACCTTGCTGAAATAAGGAAGACTTTCTGGAAAAATTGGGGACACCTCATTCCTTTCTTCTCTTCTGATGGTTCCAACAGCAGCCATGTGACCTTCTTAGCCATGTTCTAGCAGATCTTTATGCACCTTTCCATTTCTTGCACTATTCCTGTTCATTTGCTTGCTGCTATTCTCCTCTTTCTATTTAAGAATGTGCTCCAGTCCTAAAAGCAACCTTGATGATGTTCCCCATTCTTACGCCTGACCCTCATGGAGACAGATGAAGAAATGCGCTATTTATGTACCATGGTCTGTAGGAGATCCTAAGTGTGTCCTTAAGATATCCAGGATGTGCTAACCTGGCACAGATGTGTACGGTCTTTGTCAGAGTTTCCATGAAGGATCATTTGTCAATGGCAAATGAAAGCTCTCACAGAGCACTAATGATGGTTTATTCAACCTGACCAGAGTGAGACTTTATACAATTAAAGAAAAATAGTTTGGCACTTCTTTAATATTTACATTACTGCACTGCTACCTAAACACTCCCTTGAGAAAGTAATTTCATAACTGGAGGCTTAGCTCAAAAGAATTTTTAAAATGAGATCAAGCCACATAACCCCAAACCCTGTTGTCATGTATCTTATAAATATTTATATTTATCTTATAAATAAATATATTAAATACAATATTAAATAATTGTTTTGAAAGAAACAATTACAAATTTTCCATACTATTTTTTGAATCAGGGTTAAAGATGTCAATCACTCTCAAACAACCTTCAGAGAAAATTATTTTCTATTTAAGACATAATTCCCATAGAGCTGGGGAGAGAAAAGGAGAGGTGTGCTATGGGGAAGGAATTCAGTGAGTAATTTTCCGAATGTGTGTACATCAGAGACGCCTCAAAGCCTTCTGGGCAATCTGTCTTTTATGTAAGTTTGTTTTTATCTGTAGTGGGGAGCACTGATATTTAAATTTGCCTGAACTACTTTTTATAATGAATAAGAACTACATAAGTAACCCAATTTGCAGCTAATCAATTTTGGCAGACAACAAAAATTCAAAAAATTGTTTTTGTTTTTCAAGTTGAAAGCTTCTGTTTAAGACAGTTAAAGATTTTCAGAGGAGAGAGATTAACAGAGGTATCCAAGACTGCTATGCTAATAGGAATACTTGAAACACTGAGAGGTGTAATGCAGTGAAAGCTTGTCTAAATTCTTGTCTTCTCCATTAATACTGCTCCATCACTTGGCATTATTTTTTTTCATCTGTTAATATTTGTAATAAGGCTTGAAAAATCATAAATTGTAAGGTCAAGAGTAACATGGAGAAGTCATTCATAACTCAACGAATACTTTGTTTCCATCTGTCCACACTGCCAGCAGAAGTATCTTCCAGGAGCAAATCCTACCTTGCAGCTGGCTTGCAAAAAACCCTCACAAGATTCCTCACTGACGTTCCTCACTAGGCTCAATTTAGATCTCCGACCACCAAAACACTGATTCTTAGAAATCTGGTCTCTATCTGTGTCCTGGTATTATTTACCAATCTCTCTCTGATCCTGCCAACCACTCTCCTCCCTGACAAAGGACCCTCACAAGCAGTTGGTTTCATCTACTCCAGGAATGATGGCCTCTTTTCAGTGTGCTTCCTCCTTCTCTTCTATGTACTGTCCTCCCCTCCCTCCCTTCAGGTCCCCCTGCCTGCATTATGAGCTCTTGCTCAGCCATCAAAGCTCAGATCAAATATCACTTTCCCCATAAAAACTTTAACTAATACTGACTTTTCATTTGTGCTTCCGCACCACTGGAATCTACCACACTGTCAGTCATACTGTCTTTATTCAGCAAATATATATCCAGAGTCCACTGATTTGCTGGAGCCGAACTTAGTGATACAGTATGTATCTCAGATGAGAAAGGCCCTGGGTTTGATCCTCAGCCCTGTAGGAAAGCTTGCATATAATGATCACAGGTTTACACTGGGTCTTATACAGTTGCCTGGAAATTCATTTCTTTTAGGGTTTCCACCTACTTGCCTTATCTAGAACCCAGCATAATTTCTGACACAAGCTGAGAAGCTAATAATAGATGGAGTCTAGGACTCAGGAACGGATACTTCTATGCAAACTTAAGGGTTGTCAGAGTGATGGGTGGAATTTATGATTTATTTCTGCCTCTTAGAAGTTCAGTGCTAGACCTAGAGCTTGTGAGGCGGATAGCCTTTAAAATGCAATTACTTATACAATAACACTGAAGACTCATTATGCGTCTGGAAGAAGACCATCTAAGAAGTCAAATCACTCCATTGCCATACAGGAGAGAATGATCACCACACATTCTCATTAAAAATCCCTTCAGTAAGTCTTTATTAATAGTAAGAAAAATAAATCATCTCTCCTGTTTCAGTCGTTTCTTTTTCTTATGTTAAATGAACATTCTTTCCTCAAAAGACTGCTCTGTCCTGAATTTCTAGGCATATAAATTTCTCTTACAAGTGCATTTCTTTTTACTACAGTTTGGCACTATGATTTCCATGGAAAATCCAGAAAGTGTAGATTGATATCTGGAACATAGTTTTTATTTTTCACAAACTTCTATATATGCACAATTGTCTATGATGCCACTATGGACAGTTAGCAAAATTCTACTCTTAAATGCACATATAGCTCACAGTAAGTCTTGTGGCATTTGGAAGAATAAAAACAGCTGTCCCTAATTCTGTCATATCATATGTGTACTGTGAAGGGCTTTGGAAAAGCCAAATAGGGACTAGGACTTCCACTTGCTTTCAATTAATAAAACTATTTTTTAAAATTCAAGACAATACAACTTTTCCTATCATCATCCTAAAAGCAAAGTATATTTTAATCCCCAATGCTTGTTCAATTTTAAATTCTGCATAATTTTAATAAAGGGTCTTGTAACCTTGTTAATACAATTTGGAGGCATCAATTATATTGAATAAGCAGAAGGCAGAATAAAAATGCAATAGATCTTTGCTTAGAAATCAAGAAAAGACATTCTATATATTTTTAATTTATCATTAATGTAGAATAAGCAAGAAATTTGAGAAAGTTAAGTGCATAAGAAAAACAGAGTGATTTGTTGAGATGGAATTTGATATAGAGCACTGTCGCTTTCAATTGTATTACTTCCAAACAAGTGCAACTAAAACCGAGAAGGGATGAGGAGGATGGGGGATCTGAGACTAGGACAGACAGATCATGTACTGTTTTAAAAACATTTCTAGAGGACATATTAGCTATGTGTTTGAAGGAGTTAGTATGTTAGAAATAATTTCACGTATTGCCTACCCTTGCCAAAAACCTTTTAAAATGATCATAATTTATTTACTTATTCATGTATGGGGGAGGGGTTGAGTGCATGTGTGCCAATGCATGCATGTGGAGGTCAAAGAGCAGCATGTGGAAATCAGTTCTTCCTTCCATCATGTGGTCCTGGGCAATGAGCTCAGATCATCACACTTGGAGGCAAATTACTTTACCAACTGAACCATATTGCTGGCCCACCTAAAATTCTGAAAAGTCATGGCTGGGGAGAAGTTTCAGCAGTTAAGATCACTGGATACTCTTACAGAGAACCCAAATTTAGTTCCCAGTACCAACATGATAGCTAACAACCATCCATACCTTTGTTCCAAGGGATGCCCTCTTCTAGCCTCCATGGGCACTGCGCACATGGCTGCAATGCATGCAGGCAAAATACTCATAGACATAAAAATAAATACATAAAATTAAATTCTAAAAATATATTAGTTTCATTGATAATATCATCATGCCAATGATAGTCTTGTTTGCTTGACCATGGTGAATAATGTAAAAATATTAATTAAATGTAAAAGTGTATGAAAGTTTTCTTTAATAAGTAGTCACTATTCACGGATTTTTTTTTTCAATGACAATACAGATGAAAGAAAATCTTGCTGTTGCTCTTCCAACTTAATGAATTGCAAAATAAAGACTTGATGAGTAAATAAATACAGTATTTAATGGACAGTATTAAAGAACCACAAAGACAGAACCTGCCAGTTCTCTTGTGTTAGGGAGAGAAATGACTTCCCTATGCATTTACATAAAGCAAAACTTCAGTGGGCAAAAATCTGTAAGACACTTAACCCAAGTGACACATGCAACCTCTACATATAGGATGACTGCATTTCTCAACACTCACCAGAGAAGTTTCTTTATACAACAGATGGTGATCAATGTAGAACCCTACAATTGGCCAATGTGCAGAAAACAAGAGGCTGCAGAGTCCTAATCCCTGAACAGGAGACCAATTTCAAACCTCTATCCCCAAGGCCCAGTGATCATTGAAGAAGAGGAGCCAGAATGATTGTAAGAGCCAGAGGTGGTGAAGGATCACAAGGAGTCTTCCAGACAGCTGCTCAGTTGCTCATTTGAACTCACAGCAACAGTAACAGCATGCACAAGTTCCATTCAAACCCAAACCAGAAAAAAATCCCAGCATAGACACGAGGAAGTGTTTAAGAAATTCCAATCCAACCTAAGGAACTTTTGGCAATTGATGGCTGCTGGGAAGGGAACTCTTGTTGTGATCAGTGGATGGACCCACACTGAAAGACATTTGAGGACATAAATCAGACTCTATAGGCCATAGGCCATATCATATGTGTGTGTGTGTGTGTGTGTGTGTGTGTGTACATATAAGTTTGTACATTTAATTGGATGGGTGAGGCAGTAGGGGAAACATACAGATAGGGAGAGGATCCAAATACCATCATACTATATCATAAGAAAATCACAAAAATTCAATAAAAAATAAAATCAAAAGAATAAAAAAACAAAAAATAAAATCACAGAATAAAATCCCCCAAACTGTAAAAAAAAAAGGAAACATATTTGCATTAGCAACCCGACGATGTGAAAACTACAGCTTTCCAACTCCTTACATCAGTCTTTTAAAAATACGGTTTTTCATTTGATGTTTTGGTATTGCCCAGTTAAATGTCTGAAAGTCAGGGACAGAATGATGATTGGTCAAGAAATGTTCTTCCTCACACGTTCCTCACCTTTGCCTCTAGCATGTGAGTTTTGCATGATCAGATGGGCCTCCTTGCCCTCAAAGTCACCTTCATAGTGGGAGCAGTCATGAGAGCAAGCACCGCTGCACCACTGACTCAACCCTACTGAGTTCCCCACACAGAGACTGTCAAATGGCCATTTACAATGTGCTACATGATGATATCCCCATAGAACATAATTTAAAAAATTTTGTTTTTGAGGCAGGGTCTCCCTGTAGCCCCAGCTGGCCTGGAACTTGTTCTCACATAGATCTGCCTGCTTCTGGTTTCTGGGTGCTGGGATTAAAGATGAGCACCACCATGCCTGCTACAATTTTTTAAAATAAGTTTTTAAAAAGGAAATATGCATTAATAAAAATGGGAGAGTTGCAAGCCGTAAAAATGATAAATGAAAATATTACTGAGACACAGAAAACCATCAAAAATCCTTTCCCAATTCTTTACTAATATCTTGCATGTGTGCCACACATCTAGATTACCCTAGCCATTCTCCCCAAATGTCCGATTCTCACTTAAAACTTTGACCTGCCTTTGTGTTTCCTCACCCCCACCCCTTTCCTCCTGCTTTGGCTGATCTGTTTTTGGTCACTCTCCTGAAAGATTTCCAATATGTCTCAATTTCATTTGCTCCTGCATCTTAATACTTTTTTCCAACGAACAGTGTAAAAGTATAGAAATCCCAGTTGACTATTTCCTGCTCCATTGACAAATCACTCTTCCTTCTTTGGAAAGAGAACTTACTCATATTATTTGTTTCTACTATGTGTATCTTGTTTCTGTATGAGATTTTAAACATCATAATTTTGAAAGGGCGGGGACACTAACTTGGCTTTGTGAGTCTCAGACATTTCAAAATCAGCCTGATTTGTTGAGAGATGATCCAAGTTGGGTTATTGTCCATCTAAAAATTGTTTATGAGAACCCCATAATCTTCTCATACAAGTTAGCTGCACTTAAAGTGCATTGTGAGTTTATGAGAATACACAGAAAAGTAAAACCTGAGGATTTTATTCTCAGACCTTCAGTAGACAAAACCGTGGACACCACCATCAAGCAAGATGGATTCTGAGGTAGGATAGAGTGGTAGAAATCTGGCATTCACATCAACGATATAGAAATCTTTGAGGAATGGCTTTGGAGCCCTGTTACTAATAGAATAATTCTAGACTTCTGGTACTCATGACAATCCAGGACATCATATCGTCCGTCTTCAGTCATAACACCTGTTTTCGTAGGACTGTGTGACGTTCCTGCTAAGACGTATCACCTATGCTTTCTGTCACTCATTTTTGCTGTCATTACATCTCTGCGTTGGATCCAGCTATCAAAACCGTGAATGTGACCATAAATTTAGAGGTAAAATCCCTCAATTATGTCATGTAATCTTTCTTTTTAGAGATAAAGACATCAAGTATGCAGGAATAGACTCACTTCAGGGCATTCACCTGTGGTGGGCCTGCTCACCTACCCTAGGGCAGCCAATCTTTTCACTGCTCACACCACTCAGCAGCACAGACAAAAACACAGCCATTCCTGCTCCCTAATGAAATAAGTAGGCATGACATTTAAGGAGCATATCTCTTAGAATCAAGGCTGACATGTAATGGACATTCAATTAATATTTATGAAAAATAAATATTAGCATAATACCTCATATTCCTTGCTTCTGATGTTTATGCTTCTTGTTTATTATGAATTAGAATGACAGTGGAGTGAACGTGTGCTTTGGAACCTGGAGTTTCCATCAGCGACACAGTGAGGGAGGTACTGTTAGTTCTACTCTCATAAACACATTGAGATTGAGAAAGGTAGAAGAGTGTGTGGAAAGGGTCACTCAACTGCCAAGCAACTAAAGAAGAATTTGAAACAAGTAGTCTGATTCTACAGCATCCGTTGGTTCTGCGTACTTCATTTTTTGCAGACACGTGGGTCAAAAGTCAAGTTCTGATTTTACCTTAAAGGGGTCAGTGGGTTGACAAGAAGAACATGCTTAAATAAAATATATGAAATCATTACTCTGAAGGGATCTTTTATTCTTATTGTTGAACACCTTTAACACTAAAGTAGCTATGCAAAGCTTTGGTTGTTTCCTGCTTCCTATTAAGCAACAGAATATAGGGTGCAAATGCCATTTGATGAAGAGTCTGTAGACCTTGCACTCATAGTATTCTAGGTCCAGAGGGGTATGCTGAATGCTTATCTGAGAGAACTCCTATTTTTCTCAGTGACAATTTTCTTTAGAATACAAAACGCCACTAATTTCAGTCCACATTAATGGGCTGAATATACCAGTCCTTGTCTCTACACGTTATAAACGTATTGGATGTCATTAAATGCACACTATGTATTTATTATTATTCACATTTAAGGGAGGATACTGTGGTATATAATACACTATGATCAGGAATGAGCTTTCTGGGTTCAAATTTCCACATTGCCTCCTAATCATTGGGTAAGATAATTCTCAGAATGCCTCTGTGCCCTGTCTGTAAAGAATAGCACTACCTCTTGGGAGGGGAGAATGAGGAACAACATATGAAACTTAGATTAGTGCTCACCACACATTAAGCAATCAGTATGTTCGTTATTTTTAATAGACACATATAGATACATTTGGGAACTAGGAACCAAAGACAGGAGCAATGCCTTGGAGAATTTACATTTTAAGATGTCTAACGATACTATATTAAGGGGAAAACTCTTGGGATTTAAAAGTCAGAGAATTACTAAATAATTTCCAGCTGAGCAATTAATTTAATGTTGTGTTTTTCTCTTCAAGCTAATTATCGTAGGTCAATGGCTTTCTCCTTCCTGTGTTCTGGTAGGATTTTGCTAGCATGTAAGCAGCACACCTTCCATTCCATTTTTTTTCTCTTTTCCTTTTAAATGTTTAATATTTTTCCAGGCCTTGCTAAATTTAGTTGGCCTGGAGTTATTTAGAAAATAAATCCTTTGATCCTGAAAGTATGAAAATCTAAGAACTCCAGAAGGGGTTACCTAAATTAGATTAAATTCCCAAAAATTCCCGAGCCCTTAATGCAATACAAATTTTAGGCAGGCAAAAATCCTTAAATCCTAAAAGTAATACATAAGATTTGACATGAATTTGGTATAATTCCTACATGTAGCATAAAGATGCAGTGCACTTGAAAAAAATAAAAATGCAAACAAATACCCTCCCGGCACTGTGCTGTTACCTCCTGAATCATTTAATGGCCGCTCATTGCATTATCAATAAATATTAAGGCTTGAACTCAGCCTGCTGCACTACATACAATCTGGTCCCCTGTTGCCACTCTCAGTCTCCTATCCTACCCCCTATGCCCACTCCCAGCCTCCTCTCCTCCTCCCCCATGCTCAATCCCAGCCTCCTGTCCTACTCCCTATGCCCAATCCCAGACTCCTATCCCACCCCCTATGCTCAATCCCAGACTCCTATCCTACCCCCTATGCCCAATCCCCCTCCTATCCTACCCCCTATGCCCACCCCTAACCTCCTCTCCTACCTCCTATGCCCAATCCCAACCTCCTGTCCTACCCCCTGTCCCCATGCCCTCAACTGCACTAGACCACTGTTGGCTTCTCACAAGGTTCTGCTCACTTAGAACATCTGCACAGGGGACTTCATTTCCAGTCCATCCCTCAGTCAACTTCAACTTCTGGCCATCTTACATGAACAGATCTGCCCCTCTTCCCTGTTGACCAGATCAACCACTCTCACACTGTGCAAGATGGCTAAAGATTCCTCCTGCCCAACCCCCACTAACACTTGCACACTGTAGACTCAATGCCTCTTTAGGGTATTAGTCCTTCATCCTCTCTATTTATATGTAAACTCCTTAGAAATACTGATGCTTCTCTATTCATTGTTCCTCAGTGTCGACTCAAGGCCGGGGTCAGTTTTTAATAAATTTTATAGAGTGAAAGAAATAAATCTAAAAATTTTAAAGAATTAAAAAAAAGACAAACACAAAATAAGCAGATAGCATATTTTACTGCATGTGTTAATCAGACTTCATAGCTAGGAGAAATCCCCGAGACAAGTTTCAAGGAGGAAAGACTGATAGAGGCTCAGGGTTTCAGTCCCTGGGGGCTGGGCTCCATCATGGGAGGCCTGTGGGGAGACAGATCCTGGTAGAAAATGTAGAGTTCAGTAGACCTCACTGCATGACCGCTCAGAACCCGGGACACACAGGAAGGAGCTAGGGACAAGATCCCTTCAAAGACATCCTCTCCGTGACATACTTCCTTCATCTGGCCTCACCTGCCAACAGTGTCATCACATTAGGAATCCATCAAAGGATGAATGCCTGCATTAAGACAGCTTCTTTACAACTGAGTCACATCTCAGTGTTTGCATCCACCCGGTGCTGACCAAGCCTGTACTATAGCTACATAGGCCAAGATTTTTTTTTTTTCAGTATTTAGAACAGCGATTTAAAAACTCTCTTCATTGTGATACCAAAGTTTTTATTTTAGAAATAAAGGGCACAATTGGGTCCTAGAAAGGAGAGAATTGGAGAGAGGGCCACAGGGTAGTTCTCCAAGGCCTTTCATACCCAATCCCTATTAATCAAACAGAGTTGTGTCCCTCTGGTACTTTCCATGCATCTTCTTCAGCATCCATGAGCAGAAGATTAAGAGGCTAAACCTAGTTTGAAAAGCAGTGACTGAATACAACCTTGTAATCACCTGTGTGCTTTGCCACTGTCAAGGTACCGGCAAATCGACCTGGGTCACCTTTGTTAGAGGATAAAATTATTCTACTCTCCAAACTCCATTCCTAAGCAACATTTATGCTCATACATCTGAGAGCATAAGAAGGCCTGGTGCCATTGGCCTGTGATTCTAGTTCCTAAGGAGGCTGAGGCAGGGGCATCATTAGTTCAAAATTTCTCTGTGCAGGTTTATGGAGACCCCCTTTCTCAAAGTTAGAAAGGGGCTATGAATCATTTCCCTGTATTTATAGGAAGAAGAAGCAAGAAAGGTAGTAGAGGGAGGGACACAAGGGAAGGAAGAGGGGTGGGGAGGCACTGAGGGTGAAGCAGAGGTCTGACCTTTTCAACTGTCTCTCTGTCATCCATCTGTGTCTCTCTTCATAGGCGGAGGGTCTTCAGGAGGGTATCGTCTAGCGCAGATGAAAATATCCAGGTCCTTGGCATTCAGAACCCATGGTTACTTCATTTACCATCCAGTGCTCTTCCCTCTCTTCAGGCTTTATTCATGTTGGGAAGCATACTGGGCTTTTGTTTGTTTGTTTGTTTTGTTTTGTTTTCCATGCCCCTGTCTATGGGCTTGCCATTTATCTGCCTAAATACTTCCTTCAGTTCCTTCATGAACCACCTCAAACGCGACCATCTGCTTTTCCTAGTCTGGATGATTTACAAACCATTACAACCCTTACTGCATAATCCCGTAGGCCTTTATGGTTTCACATCACATAGCAGTACAGAGCTGATCACACTGAGTGGGCCGTTTAAAAGCCCATCTTCTTTGCTTAGGTAGCTATCCCCCAAAACACGGACTCAGCCGTGGCCTTACTTCATGAGTGAGGCCTGTCAGAAGAGATAGACACTGTGGGATGCATAGAAGCACAGAAGTCACTCTCAATAGCTCCTCAGCATTTGAACATTTAATACTTGGGAGTATCCGGGGTATGTGCCATGTAAACACTTTCTGTTTCTCAATCAAAACTCTATGCCAGGAGACCACTACCCACAAGCAACTTTCAGCTGGGGAGTGGCATGAAGCTCTCTGACTCAGTGTCTGAAGCAGGTTCTCTTTATTTAAAATAATGTTTTCCCAATACAAGGATTTTTAAGGGGCTTTACCTCCCCTGAGGAATACATTAGGAATTCTAAGAACTCTTTAAATTTAGAAGCTTGAAGAGCAAAGAAAGAAAGTGATTTTCTCACTGCACTGTTAATCAGGGCTGCAGACACTATAGGTCAAGGTCAGCATTTCTCAAAGTATGCTCCAAGACTCACAGGTCCCTTGAGATGTTGAACAAAAACGCTCATGGTCAGATCAGTTTGGGAACCCTACATTCCAGAACCTACATTCCAAGCCTTGCACGGAGATTTGTAGTACGTTCTGGTATATTAAATGTTCTGAGAAATTTTTCAGGAAAGGAATCTACTTTATTTTTATTTAGCGCAACATTTCCTGAACTTGTTTGATGCTGAGCCCTGTGATCACGATGAGAGCTCTGTGGACAGAGCTGCTCTTGATCACCACACCCTCATGCTCAAGTTTGCTTCCTAATTGCTGTGCTGTGTGCGCCTGTAAGGTTGAGGGTTAAAGCAATTACTTGGGACAATTCTAGTTAGCATCATTTTTCACCTTGAAAGTCTTTAAAAGAAGAACAAATTATTTTAGATGCATCTTTTTAGTCTTTACAATGAAATACATAACTACTTAATTTAATCATTTTCATAGTGACTGGGTATAAAGTAAATAAATAACACCTTTGTAATACACCTCATAACACACACAAAAATGTTGATTCTTTTGAACAGTGCCATTTCTTTTCTATACTATGACTATTTGTACATCCCACCAGAAAGTTACCTTAATTACTTGAATCTTAATTTCAATTTCAAACTTGTATCTAATGCTTTTCAACCTTGAAGTTTATTTTGACACATGCACAAACATATGAACAAGAAGCCTAAATTCTAACTTCATAAATAGCTTGTATGACATACAAATTTTGGTAGAGTGGACATAGACATACAAGACCTGGAATGGTTGGTATCTAATATCAGGCTGCCTTGTGAATGATGCCAGGTTCAATCCAGAAAGAATAAAATATATAAAAACTAT
Organism: Nannospalax galili; assembly: GCF_000622305.1. NCBI lineage: Eukaryota > Metazoa > Chordata > Mammalia > Rodentia > Spalacidae > Nannospalax > Nannospalax galili. The sequence continues at coordinate 9,665,264 of NW_008360320.1, forward strand.
CACTGGAAAACTCTATGTTCAGGATACATAATTTTCTATCAAGATTAATGTTTCTTATACGCAAGACAAATTAGAGTTAAATGAAAAAAGTTTTGCTTTTGCCTGCTTCAGAAAAAATAGAGAGCTCTGTGTTTGTGGATTTTCTAGGTGTATTTGGAGTACAGCACTTCAGTGGGGTCTGTACTGAATGGTCCAGGCTGTGGCTGGGCTCCTGCTTGTTAAGCTCAGTACAATGCAAGTATCTGAACACTTAGGTTGTCACCTTAAAACAAACTGTCGCACATTTTTCTTCACACATTCGAAACCCAACTTATCAACCTTAACAAGTGTTGTTATCAAAAGAATTTTGGTGCCTTTGTTCTTTCCCCTTTGAAAGTAAATTACACTTTTAGGATTTATTAAGACAAGAAACAATTTTTGAATAGCAGGTCAAAACTCTCTGCGGAAAAATTCTCATTACTTCCTAGCCCGAAGCAGTATTTACCACCCAATGTATCCATCTTTTTCCTGTTTCTTCTATATCTATATTTCCTGAATCTTGTTTCTGGGCCTAATGCTATAACAGTGCAGCAGTTTGTTCAAAGCAACACTCTTATTTTTGCTCTTAGCCAGTGCTGTACAAACCCTGATCAATTATTGAAGTAGAAGCCCTAAGGTAACACAGCCATTACTGCAGAAGGCAGATAAAAATGGAACACTTTTTGCTACAATATATTTACTTTTGAGTTTCAGCAAACAAACCAACAAGTTAAACTACCTTGTTTTTACTGTGTTTGATGCTCTTCTATCTTTCAAAGTCTTGTTCTTCATAAAGCCCTCCTGTGAAAATTCCAGGCTCTTTTTGAAATTTTGTTAACCTTAATATTTATTCAAAAGATCTTTGTAGTTTGGACAAGAAGGGAATGAATGAGTTATACAGATATGATATACCTACAAACCTGTGGAATTCTATAAAGTTTTTCTGCATGTCGTCTTCGTGGGTAATAACCCCACAAAGAGTCTGTGATGATATTTAAAACAACAAACAGTATCACTGGGGAAAGTATTCATTAAAGCTTTTCAGAAGAGTCAAATTAGAGGTGGAGAAAATTTCTCCTAAGGAGCAACCGCTAATCACATTTGGTTCTTTCTTTCCTTTTGCTTATTCCAGTAGTCACAAAGGATTGCCAAAGATGTTGTAATTTTATTTTTTAAACTGCTCCTTTATTTAATTATACAGAATATCTCTAATACAGTTGCTGGTGCAGGCAGTGAGCACCCATCTTCTGACAGTGTTAACTGCATCTGTAGCCTCAATAGTATGGTGCAGATTTTTTTTTCTTTATTCATTTTAAGTGTCTGTTCCGAGTTTTAAGGACTAAATGATAGTGAAGATAACTGGAAAATTTCCAAGGTTTATATATGTGCTATGTAGTTGAAATCAAAATTAGTGGTTTTACTGCAGAACTAATAATATTTAACATTTATTCTTATCATTGCCTGAAGTTTGGGGAGAAAGTTCCAGGAAGTTTCCCAAAAGTATCTGAAGAGAATATAAGAAATTGATTTGGGGGGTTTGAAGCCTACAGCATACTCTTAGCCAAGCAAATAAAAGCCGTTTGCATGCCCACTAAGCAGCAAGGGCAGCACACTATGGAAAACAGTTCCAAGAATTCATAAGTATGTCATCAAAACCACTTGAAACATTACAATATTTGAATAGAAAAGCCATGTATAAAGGCCAGATGAGTTTGGAAGCTTTTGTAATTTAGGATGGTGTATCTCAATGTTGTATTATGAAGCGATACTCATCTTTGCCCTCCTGCACTCTTTCATTTGTGAATAGGCCTATTAAATACAATATACAATATAAAATACTTGGACTGAAATATATGACAGGATCTTATCAAACATTTCTAAAAATATGAGGACATTTGTACTCTGAGCTTTATGAAAACCAGCTATATCTCACCATCAGGACAACCGAAGAAGACTCTCTATAATTCCCGGCTGCTGGTAGCAAGTAGACAAAAATATCATGTTATTATATTTCCATTTCCTGTTCCTCATTGCAAAGCAAAGAAATAATGTATTTGCATGCTGAGAACATGTATTTCTTTGTTTGGATTCATATTGTGGTCTAGGAGGGCACAGATGGATGAAGAGGCTATGATTTTTATCTGTGAGATGTATAAGTTGACTGAAAGAGAGATGGACCCTTTATTGATTCAAACATCTGCATTATTATTTGGGGGTTTTCATGGCACACACCTCCTTAAAGGCAGTTAATACAACAAGAAACATGTTTGAAAAAGCGAAGACATATTCTCTAGAAATATGTGAATGAAGATTGAGCATGCTCTGGATGGCATAAAGAGGCCAACTAATTTATGAGGTATGAAGCTTATGTCTTATAACAATGAATCACAATTTAAACCTGAAGTCAGGCTTGATGTGCTGCTCTTCTGCTAAAATGTTCAGTCATATCTTTTTACCTCAAAAGATCTGAACCTTCCTAAAGTATCTATACATTTCATTCTTTTCTTGTGTATTTCTTAAGAGTGCTTTGTTGTAATTTCAGCAATATTCCTTTTAGAAAATTTAGAATGACAGGGGCTAGAATGATGAGTCAGTAGTTACGAGCACTGACTATACTCTTGCGGAGGGCCCATGTTCAATTCCTATCACCCACATGGCAGCTAACAACCATCTATAACTCCAGGATCAAGGGATCTGATGCTCTTTTCTACCTCCGTGGGCTTTGCATAGCACAGGTGCACTTACACACATACATGCAATACACTCATAAAAAATAAAAATGATAAAAAATTTTAAAACAAAGCTTAGATTGGTGACTGAAAGGCAATGCATCTACATAATGCTTACATGAGTTTATGTGGTTTGTCATCGTTCATTGGTTTGTATAGTCTATTTTTAAAGGATAGCTGAAAACTATTTTGAATGACTACTATATATTGTGTGCTCACTTGTACTTTGATACCGCAAACAATACACAAGTCTCTTTTTCTGCTCGGATAATCTACTACAGGAGACAGAAACATTATAGAGATAATTGGTTCATGATGTAGTTCCCAAGGAGGAAAAACGTAAGCTAAGTTGCTGTATGCTATAGTGATGCAGAGGATGGACAACTGAGTTTTTGTATAGGTTGGTAGTGTGCAAGACTCTTCATGTTCATCTAATTCTATCAGAAACTTTTTGCAGCAGGTCAGATTCTTCTCCTTCCTGAGCCAAAGTATATGATATGTGATTGATTGCAAAGGTCTTATTTAGGTAGAAGCAGAATGAGTACATTAACTTTCAACTCTAATCAAGGAAATGACGTTCTTTAGGGAGAATGTAACATCAGCTTATCAATTGTTACGTGAACATCCTTGGAGGACATAAAGAGAACATGCATACAGTGTAGTCTATTTATGTTAATGTGCAATGAACACTTTCCCTACGGACATACAAATTGATCTGGGGACATTGACAGTTACCAAATATATTACTTTAGAAATGGAAAATTACAACTCATCCTGTGTATATTTATTGCCTCCAGGAGTTTTCCAATATATCACTGATGGGGAAATGAAACCTTGAGGACAAACTGAATTAGAAAAAAGTCATAATTCTATTTGGGTAATATGTTGAAATTGCATAAATAGTGTGGCAATATTATACATGTGCTACTTCAAAACTCGGAGGACATGATTCACTAGCTTTCGTTGCCCTTACACAATGTCCTTAGGAGCCTGGAAAAAAAGAGAGAGTTTATTCAACTGTAAAGTGACAGGGACTTAGGAACCACAGTACTTATGTAATACAAATGGAACACAAAAAATTACTGTGGGTATTTCATAGATTTATATTGCACAGTACAACTTGAGGATTTTACCTCTATTATATAATGTTATGTTATTTACAGAAACTTAATATGGAAATGGGGGTAAAGTTATATTATTATAAAATTTATATTTTATCAATCCTGTAGGACAATTTTTTAAATAAATTCATTTCTTTTAGCTTTGACAATTAAACACTAAACTTTGAAGTTTAATATTCATTTCCCTTTTATCTCTGAAATTATTCTTAACTGCCAGTCAAATTTTTTAAAGATATGTTTTCTTATAACTTTATATAGAGTGGTTCTACAACTTCAAAAAAGTTTTGTCATTAAAATTCAGTTAGAGATGGATGCTGCTACTACTACTAAAGTAGACATGTGCTGTGTTTAAGTGTAAACAACTTGTGTATAATTTACAAATACATTGACAAGATGTGTAATATATGAGAGTCTATGTCATGTTATATGCCAGTTGTTTCTGTAGCTATGTAACTGACCCAAACCTGTCAGGACAAAGCCAAACTTATTTTTTATTTCTCATTTCAAAGGGTCTGAGGATTAGGACAGAAAATAGATTCTCAGTTGAGGATCTCACAGGTTGTAATCAAGATACTGAAGATTCTAGGGTCCTGCCTTAATCACAAAAGATTGCTGGGAGCATTCATTTCCCATTGTGGAGAAACTAAGACCCTCAATTATTGGATGCTACTGCCTTTGTACTTAATTTACAGGGTGACCATTTTTGCTGGTTCAAGGTCAAGAAAAAATTTTGTTTCTTATATCTGGGTTCTTCAGAAGAGATTATCTGAGTAAATGAACCCAACCCATGGCAATGTTCTCTGGGAGTAAAGTCCATTTTACTTGTTTTTAATCCATTTACTGTTGCCTTAAAGTGTAGGAGGTAACATAATCATTGCTTATAATGTATGTAGCCACAAGGGTGAGTCTAGAAGGCAGAGAGCAGGGTGGGGGGCACTCTTAGACTTCTCCTATCACATCTTATCCAAGCACACTAAACTTAGTGGCTAAAATTGGAGTGAGCAAGTCACAGACTTGGAAATCTTGGCATACGTGTGTACACACGCAAACATTTATAAGTTGCTTTCATTTAATTCTCACAGGGTAGAAAATTCAGAGGTGTGTGTGTGTGTGTGTGTGTGTGTGTGTGTGTGTGTTCCAATATATGTGCTCAGAACTAATATTGGAAAATAATGTCTGATAAAATGCCAAAAGTAATGATTTATAGTAATTCAGAAAATGAATCATTTGAAATGAGCTTTAATTCTTAGAAAGGGCCACATTAAAAAGAGATTTAAGCCAGATGTGTTGGTGCACATCTTTAATCCCAGTACTCAGAAAAGGCAAGAGTATCCCTGTGAGATCAAGGCCAGCCTGTCTACATGTCAAGTTTTAGGCTACCTAGGGCTACAGAAAGAAAAGTTCTCAAAAAACCGAGAGAGAGAGAGAGAGAGAGAGAGAGAGAGAGAGAGAGAGAGATTAAGCACATAGACTACAACCAGGCAGATGTGAGTTTGAATTCCATCTTTGTTAGTAATCGTATGACTTTGCATAAGTCCTGTAGATCAAGGCCAGCCTGGTTTACATATCAAGTTTTAGGCCACCTAGGGCAACAGAAAGACACTGTCTCAAAAAACTGAGAGAGAGAGAGAGAGAGAGAGAGAGAGAGAGAGAGAGAGAGATTGAGAGTAATCACATAGACTACAGCCAAGCAGATGTGAGTTGGAATTCCATCTCTGTTAGTAATTGTATGACTTCGAATTGTATGTGAACTCCTTGAATTTCCATTTCCTTAGTTCTACAAAAGAACTAAAATCCCTACTTTAAAAGTGTTTATCAAAGACTAGAAATCAATTTTCTGAATTGCCTATACATAGGATCACTAAAAAGAATATAACGAAATATTAAGTGAGGAAATAACTTTTAAAAAAGTGCTTTAAAAAATTCTAGATAATTCATTGCAGAAGTTTCCCAGTGAAATTTTCTCAATGGTTAATTGTCTCTAAGGATTGCCTTTCTGAACTTGATATTTGATATAATAACTATGTAAGGAATTTTAAGACCATTATGAAATAAGAAAGCTTAAATTAAAAACTCAATAATAAAATTAGTATTTGAACCAAGAACAGTGATAATTTAGGTCCACAAATTTGAAGGGGAGGGAAGTGGAAGTTTCAGGAAACATGAAGACTAGTGCAGATAATACTTTAAGATTTTATATTTGTTTTGCTTTTCGGTTGTCATTATTCTGGCTAATGATTATTTCTGACACTTAATGAATAATAGATGAAGCGAAGTTTCACTGAATAGCATTATAGATGAAAACGGATTATTTAATTCATGAAAGTGTACCAGCATAAGGGTCCTGTTCATTATAGATATAGGCCTCCCTTAAAATTAACATCTTGAGGTGATTTTTTTCCTTATGTAAAAAGAAATAAATGACTTCATATCTCTAGATAATTATTTTATCTTGCAAGCAGCCAAAAGTTTCAATTCAAATTTGAATCTTTCTTTAGAAAAAAACAGCAACCAAAATAAACACTAGTTTTCCTCCTAGACCGCAAACCTCTTCCATTTGATAATCATTGTGAGCAAGGTGACAACTGCGGACTCTGAGAATCTTTATTGAATTGTGAAAGGAGATCTGACAAACAATACACTTAATCACTTTCCATTTATCATCATCATTCCAGTGACAGGTTATAAAAACAATTGTACTAAAATGTGTTTCATTGAGGATGAGGCTCTGGAGAATTAAACAACAAAAAAAGGGATTTATATTTGTTTAAATAAAATTCTGCTGGAACCAGAAAATGGAGAGTATTTGAAGAAATGCTCTGAACTGTGGTAACTGATTATTCTTCATTTATAATGTCTTTTTCAAGCTGTCTTGAACATACGGTCTAAGGAATCTTGAGTTAAGAGAGTACATAGCTGGGGAGATAAACCAACTTTTAAATTAGCTCTATAGGCAATGCATTCTCAAAGCATTACTAGGTAAACTGAAGAAGGTATGTATTTAGCTGGCTTTCCTCTTTTGTCGTTATAGCTCTGGAGCATGATTTAAAAAATAGTGATTTCTAAGAAATAATAAAACCTTGAGATTGACTAGTAAGTGTTCCTCTCCAGCCACGGCTTCTGACCCGTGGTGTACATGCTGGAGGATGAATCTAATTTTGAATATTCATTATAATCATGTTTTTAAAAAACATTTTAATGTCACACAGAAACAAAAGCTGTTCACGGGCCACAGCCTAGTCACTTAGGTTTACCACAGAGTGATGAAAATTCATCAGAATGTCAAGAGATCTGTACTTACCAAGTTTGATGAAGAAAATCTGACAAATAGGGTTTAAGATAAGTGGCATTTTTTCCTAATTGTTTTCATATGGATGAATGAAAATCAAGTGCCCTGTTACTTTGATGAAATGCTAAATTGCTTAAAATTCATATTTACACAATGGACCAGCATGCAAACTGAATATGAGATTATGGTCTCAAAACTAATGTACAGATTTTTCCCAGCTAAATGTGTACATTCAGAGATTCACAAAGAAAGTTCCAGTGGGTGCTTGAACCTGAAATAACAAATTTAGTTCTACTCCCCTTGCGTTTCTTCACTGAAACGCAACACCAGTGAGTATTAGCTTACAAAGTAATAGGCATTTTTTTCCTGTGGAGAATAGCTCAGACTTTCTATGCTGGTGGCAGTTCATCAAAGACACATATAAATCATTTTAGAAAGTAATTCACCTCAGGAATTATGTAAACATTGAAAGAAAACTATAGACTATTTTTCCAGTCTAAAAGAATGTGTTACAAGTCAAGGAAGAAGATCTGCTAGGAACAGAAATGAGGAGACAAATATTAACTTTACTAGTTGTTGCACATAAAAAAGAAATTCTGGCAAAGTAAGGGGACTTTTTCCTATAGCTTCACAGGAGTGCAAGTCCGTGTTTGCATGGCCCCCTGAAAATGTTAATTTGCAACAAAAAAATCAATGAACAAAAACTAGCAGGGAGTGGTCAAGATTTGTGTAATGCCATTGAATGCTGTCTTGACCTTGCCTTCATATTTATTTAATTTTGTTTGTTTTTTTTGAGGCAGGGTCTCCTTGTAGCCCTAGCTAGCCTGAAACATAGCAAGGCCTTATGTAGACCTACCACAATGGCCTTGATCTCACAGAGACATGTCTGCCTCTGCCTCCTGAGTACTGGGATTAAAGGTGTATGCCACCATGCCTGGCCTCATACTTATATTTCTTTATATAGTGTTCTCAAAGGCAATTATAAGGCACTTTTAAAAAATCTAAGAGAGGCTAGAGAAATAGCTCAACAGTTAAAAGCAGTAGCTGCTCTTGCAGAGGACCGGGTTAAAGCCATAACTAACATCAATCTTCCTCAAACTGTTACATAAAATAGAAATGGAAGGATCACTGTCTGTTCTAGTTTGTCTCTCCATTGCTGTGAGAAAATACTCTGACCAATACCAACTTGGGGAAGAAAGAGTTTATTTGGTTTATATCTCCCGGGTCACAGTTCAGCACTGAGAGAGTCCAAGGTAGGAACTCAGAGCACAAACCTGGAGTCAGGAGCTGAAGCAGAGGTCATGGAGGAATGCTGCTTACTGACTTGCTCTCCTGGCTCATGCTCAGCCTGCTTTCTTATACAATACAGAATAACCAGCCCTGGGGTGGCACCACCCACAATGGGCTGGGCCCCTTACATCATTCAAAAATCCAGAAAATACACCACAGACATGGCCACAGGCCACCCTTATGGAGGCAGTTCTCCAATTGAAGCTCCCTCTACCCAGTTGTGTCAAGTTGACACTAAAGCTACCCAGCACAATTGACCCCTTGTCAACTTGACACACAAACACATCACTATTAAACCACCCCTTTCTATTTCTTGTCCCCAAGAAATGATGTTAATATCACAACATGAGCAGTACAACCTTAAAAGTCCCACAGTCCTTAAAAAAATGCAAACACTTAAAATCCATAATTTCTTTTAAAAGTCTTTTAACTGTGGGGTCCTGTAAATTCCAAAACCAATCCTGTCTTATTTCAAAGGGGAAGAATCAGGCACACCTAAGCAAAACTTTAGTCCAGCAAAGTAGCTCAAGGCTGGACATCTAGGATTCACTCACGATCTTCAGGGCTCCAAAGGGTTTTGGCAGCTCCACTTCTCCAACTCTGACATCCACAGCACACATAGTTCATCTCCCAGTCCCAGACCGGTTCCATTCCATACCTGCTGCTGCACTTGGTGGTCGTCCCACGGTTCTTGCATCTCCAAAAAGCAGGGGTCGCTACTGAAACTGAGGCTGCACCTTCACCAATGGCGTCTTCTGGCTGCTTTGGGTGTAAAGCCTCATATTCTCTCCATGACCCCTTCAATCCTGGGGTCTTCATTGAAACTGAGCCTGCACTTTTACCTATGGCCTTTCCTGGCCTCTCAGGGTACCATGCCTCAGCTGCTACCTCTGACTCTGTCATGAGTTCAACACCAGAGTCATCAGTAGACTCTTACACATTACCAAGACCTGCTGCTTCCAGCTTGAGATAGAGGCTCAGGTCCCCTTGGACCATAGCTTCTGTGTGCTGGTCCTGAGGAAATACTTTCTAGAAGATTTTACCACAGTAATGCTGGTCCCTTGTTACAGCTGATTTTTTCAACCCCAGCTAACCAGCATCAATTGTCCCAGTAAAGCAAAGCTTTCACTTGAATGGTTCTGGTCTTTTCTTAATTATAGCTGATTCTTTAGCCCCAGTTGACCAGAACCCACAGATCCTCAATTCAAAATATTCCTCAAAGCCCTGATAATCTCTGTTTCCCTTTGAAGCCTCATAAATCAGGCCTCCATTGTCCATAACTATTTCAGCATAACTGTTCCAATCTTCACAACAACAACCTCTAAGCATTCAATGGTTTTTCCAGCCCAAAGTTCCAAACGCTTCCATAATCCTCCCCAAGGCTTGGTCTGTCACAGTAACATCCCGTGATCCTGGGACCAATTTCTGTTTAAGTTTGTTTCTACATTGCTGTGACAAAACACTCTAACCAATGTCAACTTGGGGACAAAAGGGCTTATTTGGCTTATATCTCCCAGGTCACAGTTCATCAGAGAACCCAAGGTAGGAACTCAGGGTAGGAACCTGGAAACCTGGAAGCAGGACCTGGAGCACAGGCCGTGGAGGATAACTGCTTACTGGCTTGCTCCTCTGGCCCATGCTCAGCCTGCTTTCTTATAAATACAGAACAATCAGCCCAGGGGTGGCACCAGCCTACAGTGGGCTAGGCCCTCCCACATCACTAACAAATCAAGAAAATACCCCACAGACATGGCCACACGCCACTCCAGTGGTGGCAATTCTCCAACTGAAGTTCTCTCTATCCAGTTGTTTTAAGTTGACAACTAAAGCTATCCAGCACACTGTCAAATGAGATTTACAAAGTCCTGTTATCTTAATTCCAAATCCATATAAGGAAAAAACAACCTGGAAAGTTATAAATCATACTCTCTGATAAACATGGATGCAACAAATACAAAAAGATTGAAATAATCCCATGCATTCTATCAGACCACAATGCAATAAAGCTTAAAATCAATACCGGATACAAATATTCTCTATAAAATATTTGCCAACTGAGAGGCTAGAGAGATAGCTCAGAGGTTAAGAGAACTGGCTGCTCTTGCAGAGGACCTGGGTTCATTTCCCAGCATCCACATGGCAGCTAACAACCATCTGTAACTCCAGTTCCAGAGTACCTGGTGTTTTCTTCTAACCTCCTTGGTCGTTGCAGAACAAGGAGGCACTTACACACATGCAGGCAATATACTAATATACAAAAATAAAAATAAATAAAATACTTTTTTAAATCTAAGATTTTAAATTTTAAATTCACTCATATTTGGACCATTTCCTGACTATGTATAAATATTTTAATTAGAAAATGAACAGGATAAAATGGAAACTTCTCTGAGGTGAGACTGATTTCCAGTCTTGAAATCTTCCTTTTGTAAGATGGGCATGATTTTGCTTGTGCTAAGGTGACCTGCAAGGTTCATTTATAGCCTCTCCTCAAGCCATCTTAAGAAAATGCACAATCAAACCTTAGTTCCTTAAGCAAAGCTATTTTATGACCCCATTTATTACCTATTTTGTTTAACAGTCCACTCTTTCAAAAATGCATAATTTTCTAGCTTATTTACATTTCCTAAACTAAAACAATTTATATAGTCAAAGAAGCATGAATTTAGAAGCAGGACATGGTGGTTCATGCCTTTTAAACCAGCACTTGGTAGGCAGAGGCAGGAGGCTATCTGTGAGATCAAGGCTAGTCAGGGCTACATAGTGAGCTGCAGGGCAGTTAGAGCTATAGGCAGATCCTTTCTCAAAAAAACAAAAAAAGAAAAAGAGGAAAAAAATTCCATTGGGGAAATGATCTAAGTAGGAGTCCTAGGCAAACTGGAAGGTATAGTTAGGAGAGAAGACCATGGATCCTGCAATTATTCTGCAGTAAACATGATTTCCAAAGTCAACTGGCTGCTAACTAGATTCTAAATAATGAAAAGATGAGGACCAGTTATATCACTGCGAGAGTTATAGTGTGCCTTACTGATGATAACAAAAATCCTCCATCTTAGCCAACTTCCCAATAGCAGGACAGATATGTCACACAGGAATTCTTCCTCTTCCATCCTTTTATATGATGTTTAAGCGCAATGAAACACTGGTAGACTGTAAACAAACAATTGAATATCCTCAGGAATTAGCCTGGGACCTCAGGCCATTCTGACCAGGCTGATGCTACTCTTTGGTTTTTCCCTGTCAGGTGACTTTACAGTTGAAATGGAAAAACTACAACTCTTATTTGAATCTCGAATTTTTAACTAAATGAAAATTTTATGATGCCTAATTTTATGGCTTCTTTCTATTATTATTAGGAATAATCTTCCTATTACATCATTTGATTTTCTACTGTCATATTGTATTGCCACATTTAGTAGGAAGGCTAACATTACATTGTTAGACTGAATAATTATGCTCTTTCTGTCCCATTCATAATTCAGTCTACTTAGGGCAGACTACATCAAGTTATAGAACATGCAACCTAGTTTCTGGTTAATTAATATTTTAAAGTTATGAATAAAAACAATACCTTATATTGTAAACATAATAGGCTCTTTCTGCTCATTTAAGTAATGAGTTTTCTTGGAGAAGAATTAAAGGGTCTCCTATGTGTCTTTAGTTAGTCTGATGGAAACACAAAAGACAGGAGTCAGCAACTGAAAGCCCAACCCCGGTACAGGAAATCAAAAGGAGGGTGGTTTGAGGAAGTAGTGGTCTAATAGGAACTAGATCAAAGTCAACAAAATTAAAAATAGGGACTGGAGATCTGGTTCGGTGGTTAAGAGCACTGGCTGCTCTTGCAGAAAACCTGGGGTCAGTTTCCAGCACCCACATGGCAGTTAACAACCTTCCATAACTCCAGTTCCAGGGAATCTGACACCCTCTTCTGACCTCTGTGGGCACTGCACAACATGAGTGCATTTACATACTCATACATATAAATAAATAAATAGATAAATAAATAAATGTAGATGATATACACATAAAAAAGTAATAAAGAAAAAAATTTTTTTTGATCTTTTTGAGACAGGGTCTCCCTGCAGCCCCAGCTGTCCTGGAACTCACTATGTAGATCAGGCTGGCCTTGAACTCACAGAGCTACATCTGCCTCTGCCTCCCAAGTACTGGGATTAAAGGTGTGTGCCACCACCTCGGGCCATAAAAAAATTTTAAAACAAATAAAAATTAAAAAACAAAAAAACCCCCCAAGAAACAGTAGACACATGTAGAAAAAAGAAAATGTTAAGGCCTGGAGTTGGGTTGGGAGATGAAAATTGAAAAGAATGAAGGAATATCTAGAAAATGTGATTATCATCAAAGCTTTTACCTGGTCTTTCAGGACATCAGGTTTGACCCATGCAAATTCTTTAGGGAAGCCAATATAACTAGTGCCTTTGTCCTGCCTGTACATTGGTTTTTGACACATGAGACGGCTTGAGTATACGTTTTTGTGTACGAGAATATTATTTTTCAAGTTTCTGAAACTGTTACCCTCATCGGTCCATGAGATCTTCCTTCTGACACTTCATCTTTTCCTAAGGAGAGCCCCAGGGCACCATGAACTGGCCATTGGCCCTTGACATCAGAGTCATGCAGTCAGATCTCCAGGGCTGTTCCAGTGGTTCCCTCCACCAAAGCCAAGGCTACTGAGCTCCTGAGCAAAAAGCCTTGTTCTCCCATGTACTGTTACACCTTCATACAGCTGTACGTAAGCACCCTGGCTTCTCCATGGAAATCTGCTGTTAGTGGTGATATGATAACTCTGTTGTTACTGTTGTCTGTGACAATATGAAGCTAGAATTAAATTCTTCTTTAAAGTCTTAACTAGTACACTTTAGGGCTTTTTAAGTCAGATTTTACTACTTCCAACACACAAAGATACTGCAACTTCCCGATACAATGTGCATTTAACATCTTTTCTACTCAGAAAATTTTCCTGTTTTTCTGTTTACTTACTTTGGACACTTCTGTCTTTTCCAGTGTAGCAGTTGATTTACTCTAGTTAAAGTCCGAGGCCATCTTTCTCGCCTTCCCTCCTTCCCTCAATCCCTCTGTCCCTCCCTCCTTCCCTTCCTCCTCTCTTTTCTTTCATTCCCCCTCCCTTTCTTTTTTGAGGCAGGATATCTATACAGGCCAAGTTGGCCTTGAACTTGTAATATAGCTCAGGTTGGCCTTCTCTGCCTGCTACTGCTGTAATCAGAGGCATATGACCCCTTGCATGGTGCTTTGGTTTGAACGAAATGTTCACCATTGGCTCCTGTCCATGGTTGCAGAATCGTTGGCAGGTAGAGGAAAGTTTTGCTGGAGGCAGTACTACAGGGTGTGAATTTGAGTTTTAACTGCCTGGCCCTGGCTCCACTCCCTGTTCATTCTCTATTTCCTGACATCAGATGCTATGTGACCAAGCCAGCCTCCTGCTTCTTTCACCGTGTTGTGTGTTTTGTATCCCCTTGAACTGTGGGTCAAAATAAATCCTTCCTGTCTTAAGCTGCTGCTTGTCAGGTATTTTGTTACAGTAGTGGAAAAAGGAACTAATACACTGGTTAGCTTGATTTCTTATTACTTACTCTCAATTTGCAGCCAAGTGACTTCCTGCATACTTTTGTCCAAACCCACTGGTCTATACTAACCCTAGCCCACTGTTGGGCTAGTATAGTCTGGATTATCTAGAGAAAATATGAATGACTTTTATATTGCAAATCTTCAGCCATGTCTGCATCCAAATCGACAGTGTGCAATGTTCCCCAGTGTGGAAGTAGATGGAAGAGGTAGCCTCATCAGCTTAGCAGCTACTTCAGACCCATCACTGTTCCTCTGCACCCCTTCACCTCATCTTCGTCTGCTAGGAGGCAGGGTATGGGAGGGAGAAAATGACATGACTGGACATTACAAACCGGGCTATACATGTCATGTATACATGTCATCTCCAACTCTCCTTTTGATTATCACTCACAGAGTCTCATTCATCCCACATCAGGTCCACCTGTCTCTCTACCTACCAAGAAGGAGGTAGGGACAAGGACAGAGGAGACGTTTCATGTTTAGTGTTGTAAGAAAGCAGCTATTGTAATACCCATGAAAGTATATTTAAGAGAAATAATGGTAGATAAGTAGCAATGTTCATTTTTTATTTACGAAGTGGCAGGTTTTAGTCGATGAAAGGTAACAGCTGAAGAACAGTTCAGTTTCTGCTGGACTGACTGTGATATATGGGGAGTGTCTTACATAGCCTTTCCTCCTTTTTGAAATGCTTGATTCCCAGTGAGTTTTATATTTAGCTATCCACCTGTTATTTATTATTTTTGTTTACAGAAAACCCTAAGTGCACAGAACACATGAAAGGACCTATAAAGATGAGTTTTTTAATCCAATTATGAATACAATACCTTGGACAATTGACAAAATATGTAATGAGATGGAAATATTTTTATAGCACATATCGAAAGGGGAATTTTTCACAAGAAATATAAAAGGACTATTAATAGAAGGCTATCTGGTTTGAGGAAGACAGAATTTGGGAACATACTACATGATTTAATAGATTAAACTAACAGCACCAAATACAGGAATGTTTTTAAGATATACAGTAAAGGACTGGAAGAATCAAAGAAAGAAAGCAGAGCAAACAATCTAAGAGTGTTATGACATTTTAAAATATAGGCTAATGAGTAATGAACAAATAGTGGCCTAGGCAGATTACTAGGATGAGTGCTGTGGGGAAAAGAAGATAGATATCAAGTCCATCAGGAGGGAAATTAAGGATTATAAGATAGTAAAGAAAAAATTTTAATTTTATACTTGAGGTTAAACACTAGAAAATATTTTGCCTAAGCTTTTGACCTGATACTTGAGAGTTTATTGGTCATGTTATTTATTTGAAGTGACTATTGAGAATCAATGTGGAAACGTTACTATAGTAGGTATGAAGAGAAAAATGGATCACTCCTGTGTGTTGACTTCCCACTCAGCCACAGGAATCGAGATGTAAGAGAGGTTGAAATGTAATAATCCTCATGATGACCTAGCCAGGTTCATTTTAATATCCTCATTATTGGTTAATTTTTTTTTTACTCAGGAAGAGAAAACAATGACAATTAAAAGATTTCTGGCCAGGAGGGGCTTGCTCCCTACTTAACAAAGGCTTTGCAGTTATAGGAAGAAACTCTTGCATTGACTGTTTGAAAACTAGGCCTTCTATCCTGAAGTAAAGCTGCAGCACCACTTGCTGAGGGCATGGGAACAGACTCCTGTGTTTAGTTCCTAGTTGCTGGGACTGCTTAGGCTAAGATGCAGCTGGGTAGTGTGAGCCTTAAATGAACATAAAATGATGCTTTTTCTAGAAGGATGACTTTCCCCACAGTTGTATCAGTACCCTCATGTTTGATTGGAGTATGTTTTGTGGGCGCTCTTATGTGCCAAATTCTGACAAAGATGTTGATAACAATTGCTCATAAAGTATTTTTCTTTGCTGTGTGCTTTTGCGAAATTTCAGACATTAGTTGACTTAATAATTTATAGTCTTGTTCTACACCTGAGCTTAAGCTGTTTCCATATGTTATTCATAGTATCCACACAGTTGTGCTTTCAGTCTTCACTGTTCCCATGTATTATTCAGTGTCCACACAGTCCACAGTCATGCATGCAGTCTTCTTCAGACAGTTCACCCTACACACTGGCTATGTGGATCCTTCTAAACCATCATTCTGAACAAAAGCTTAATTTCTCAAAAATCAGTCTATAAAAAGTACAAATTGCATACTTTTGGAGATAAAGCCATGATAAAATAGTCATCTTTCTTATTGTGGGTTCCACAGGCATGCTTAGTTGGTGAATAATGTTCCATGAACTTCAACACGAAGCATGCTGTTTGTCCTTGTGATCATGCCATCACCATGTTATGGACTTTTCAAAAATGTTCTCATTTCTTACCTCCTTCATGAAAGCCATCCTTTAACTCTGGAAGGAGTTATTTCGTGTATTACAGGCTTCAACATTTTTATACCTTTTTCTGTTGCATTTATCCAGAAGACAGGCTATTTCTTTTATATACCCTTTTTAGATCTCTAGTCTGCTATAGTGACATAATTAGGTGCTTAATGCATTTCTGACCTTGACATAGGCTCACACACAGTGAGTATCTTAGACTAGCTACAACCGTTCCCTTAAAACTACTTACTCACCAGGCTTTGTTTTGTTTTGTTTTCCAGTACTCTGGATTTAACCCAGGTTCTTGTACATGCTGGGCAAGCACTCCGCCACTGTGCTGAATCCCAGACCCTCAGCCCTTGTTTCATTGTGTGTGTCTTATTCGTTCATGTGAACATGGAGGGTAAACTAATGTGATAAACACAGAGGATAAAATAATGTGATTAAGCATTCTTATGAGTGATATAGACCACGTGATCATAAAATAATTGTGGATAAACTTTGAGACACATGGAAGAGGACTCTAAAAGCATCTGTCAGGAGAATTCATTAGAATTTTTACTGTGGAGATATTTGAAGCACACACACTATAATTGTGTGTTTGCCTCCTTATTAGAGTATAGAAACAAGAACTAGCTCAGAAACTATTTACTATAATCTAGGCTGAAAATAATGCAAAGATTCTGCCTGCATACTAAAGGTTGGTGTACTGGATTTTGCAAAATTCTGCATGAGATTACACTTTCCAAGAGAAATGTGCAATTAAAAAACTCATGTCATAGTCATGGTAGAGCAGCCAACATTTGGACTTTGACTTAAATGCATATTTAAGTAAAAGTTTTAAAAAAGCATCAGTTTTCCTTTTCAGTTCCCCCAAGCCCTGGTTTTTAGTTGGATACTGCCAAGCAGCAGGAGTCAGTAAATAGGCATTATTGCACTGTACTCTCTCATGAACACATAGCTGGTGTTCAGGAAGTATCAAACTCTCTTGTACTTTCAAATTAACCGAGAAACTTAAAAGAATATAGGCAGATTCAGTGTGAGGTAGCCTGGAATTCTGCATTCCTAACAGATTCCAGCAGGTGCAAACACTGTTTGTCTGAGGATCACACACCTGGTAGCAAGGCTCTCTGATGATTTCATTGGTTAGTTTGTTGTTTGATTGATGAACTAAACTACAAGGAAAGCATTAGAATTTCCCCTAGATAATATCCTGTTTGGACTATTTCCATGTAAATTATCTTATGTTGACAGGTAAATGCAGTATATATATTCATTCTAAAGAGGTTAAGGTAATTTAAAGATGTACAACATGACTGGGCATTTTCTAGGTAAATTTGTTGGAAAAGAGCAGATTTTAGTGGTGTTCCTATGGTGCTATTATTTGTATAATATAAATAATATTTTACTGAAACTTTTGTTTCTGGATGATGCAAACCACAGCATGCTAACATTTTTTTCTATGCCTGCAGCAGCACCTGGGGAAAATTTTTAATGTATAAGCAGCCGTTTCTGATCCTTGTCAATACAATAAGTGTCTTAGTAGCTCATAATTTTAAAAACGTTACTTCAGCATTCTTAAGCTTAGCTGTGTTTGAGAGCCACATGTATGTCTGTAAGCTGCCATTATGAGAATATTACCATGATTCTAAAATAGGTGGTATATTAGGAGAGTTAGCCTGAGATAAGAAAATTAGACTTTTAAAATGAAGGTTGTCTAACTCTTTCTAGAATGTATTTTATATTAAAAAAAATCCAAAATGCAGGACTATGAGGCTGCATGTCTAGGCAGCTGGTTTAAAATACAAGGATTGAAATAGTGACTATGAATTAATTATATATGCTAGCTATATAAATGTTGTCCCTTTTCTATGCGTCTGTTATATTGAAATTTTACTTGCTTATAAAATTATCAGAAGGAATATAATTGTTTCAACAGTAGTTCATCAGTCTGTTGTAATCTGGAATCCTCTTTCAAAAATCAAGTAGCCTCCTTCAAACATACATAGGTGAGGATGTGTATACACACATATACACTTACATACAAAGATATATACATGACTTATTTTTTCTTGTATTAAATATAAGCATATTAACGTTGTATTGATATATTAGGAATTTTATTAATTACTTGATTTATTTTAACTTAGGACAATTGAGTGAAAAGCACTGTAATGTCACTCATCGTGAACAAGTTCTTAAGAATTTTATATTGTGTAAAATGTATATTAATGTGTATAAATGGCAAACTCACTTTTGAAACTTCATTATCCTTTCACGTTAAACCTTGAATGTTTTGGATTATAATTTTAATATGGTTTGCTCCAGATTTCTTTTTTAAAAATATTTTGCTTATTATTTTTATTTATTTTATGTGTATGAGTGTATTGCCTGCATGTGTGTAAGTGCATCCATGTTGTACAATGCCCACAGAGGTCAGAAGAGAACATAGGATCCCTTGGAACTTGAGTTATTGATAGTTGCTAGCTGTCATGTGGGTGCTGGGAATTGAACCTGGGTCCTCTGCAAGAGCAGTCAGTGCTCTTAGTCACTGAGTCATCACTCCAGGCCCCCAGTTTTCTTAAAGGTAACAAATGATAATCTAAAACTATTTTCTATTTTCAGGGAAATTTAAGAAATTAATAAGCTTCCCAAGAAAATTTCTCCTGTATTAAAGACTATAAGGTTATAATTACTCTTGAGCTCCTTATTAACTAAAATTAAGAGTGTGTCTCACTGCGCTTCTGTACTGGACTCTTTCTTCTGGTCCCTGAACCCTAGGAGGACCCTGTGGTTTAATGTACTTCTACATGGCCAAGGGCCCGGGGCCATCGAACCTAGTGGCCTCTCACTCCCCAGAGTGACAAACACTTTGTGGAGGTACAGTGAAATAAGTGTCTAATTCTGATAAGAGTTCATTGTAAAGGTGAGTTATTTGGAAACTTTTTCTAGCTTTAAATGTCATCTAGCATTTTTGGATGAGAAACACAATTTTTAATTAAAAATAAAATAAAATTCACGTATGTTGAAGTATTATAAAAGATTGGTTTCCTCCTTAGCAGAATGTAGGCTCTGGCAGGAATATGGTTTCAGGTGTGGGTGTAGGAGGGAACCGAACTTGGATGAAGCAGGATTTTATCTTCCTGGGGTGGGCTGCCAGTTAAATTTCTGCAAATAGCGAAGTCATAAGCATGGTTTGAGAGAAAGACCATGTGCGTCTAGTGTAGCAATTGGGAGAAAAACAAAATTACAAGGAAGGTACATGTGAAAAACACACTTGTTCCCCATCCACTTCAAATCTTGCAAAATAAAAATGCATTTCAAATATGCCATGTACAATAACTTTTAAAATCAGAGTAAAACAGCATGAATCTTTAAAGTTCCAAGAGTGCCTGCTTGGTGAACTCTGCTATCTGGTACTAAGACATAAAGGTTAATTAAAGAAACGAAAAGTTCTCTCCTAACGTGGCTAAGAAAGACACATTAGCAAAGCCATATAGAAAGCAGAACAGCAATTAGAGAGAATCAAAAAACAGACACACAAAATGGAACCTTTGGCAAACCTAAAGATAGACTCTACCTCAGCATCTGTCATTATATTACAAACATCTAAAAACCTTACGTTTCTGATTTTTGCTTTCTCGTTGCATCAATTTACCCTCCCCCTTTTCCAAATACACATACTCCCCTGTGAGGTGGGTTTTCTGCCGACACTCAAGCAAAGAGGGGTACATTAAAGGATGTGATCTTAGGGAAAGGGAGGGGAAATGATCGGGTGGGTGTAACTAAGGGCAATAACATGAAGGTTAAAGAAAACCAGAGTTTAGTGGAAAAGAGTTTGTGTGCGGAGGTTGAGGTGTAAGGAAGAGGGCGTAAGATATCTTGTGGGTAACATTACCACCATCATCTCCTGGCTTATCCTGTAGGAAACTAGGAAATACTCTCTTGCTGTTTCTGCTCTGTCCGCTGTCCTTCAGATTCTGTAGTTCAGTGAGTTTCCTGTTTATTGTTCTATCATCCATATTATACTACCAAAGCTGTCTTTCCTTTTTTTTTTTTTAAATATTTCTCTCTCTCTCTCTCATCTTGTCAGTATTTTTTTAAACTCTCCTGAGTCATTTTTAACATATCGTTAGGATTTTTTCCAGCCACTTGAAAATTCTATCCTCTTTTCCTGCCATTTAAAATATAGTATTACTGTAAATTACTGCTGCTGGTAAGAACATTCTGACTTGATCAGTGCAACCGTGGTGTAAAGTGTGACAGACAGAATTCAGAAACTAAGAGGACAGTCTCATTTTCATATATCACTCTTGAAAGAGAAGTAGGAGATTAAGTGCATTTAAATGAAGACATCAGAAATATATTTGTATTTAGCTGATATTACTAATTTGTTAACTATGACAATTTCACACAGACACCCTTTTGTTGGAAACTGAATTTCTCATGTAATAATTAGCTGTGGAATATTACCCCAAACAGGTGTCTGTAGCCTGTCAAAGCCAGAACAGGTGATTTAGAATTAGCGTATTAAAAGAACTGTGAATTAGCGAAGCAAAAACGTGTTAATTTCTTGTTCCATCTGTTAATATGAATTCACTGCCAAATATTTTACTTTGTAGAACTGTGCTGGGATTGGCAAGAATATACACTATAAAAAAAGTTTAAAGGCCTGAATGTTTAAAAATCATGACATACGTTACTGCAAAAATAACTTCTACATTTTTTGAGCATGCTTTTTTTTCATTTTTATCTTTGAAAAAAAATAACTACGGAGATTGCCACATAATATAGAAAGTTAACTAAAGAAAACATACGATCAAATGTTAGACCTTTAAAACAAAAATTGGAAGAGAATGTTATTCAAGAATGTTGATTACAGATGAAGACTAATTCTTCAGAGGCGCTTCTCAGATGTATCCAAGAGCTATTCCGCACTACTGAGAGACAGAGAAATATCTGCTGGGGCATGCAGCTCATATCCAATAATATGTTCTTATACTGAGACGCCATTATTTTTTAAAAAAAGCATCATTTTTTTTAATCTATCCAAATACAGTAATCCTAGGATTATAGTGCAATTCAGGTCACTAAGCCACAATTTCTATATAATTCTTTAATGTACTGTTCATTAGCTGAGTTTGGTTTCTTCTTCTAAGTTTTCCTAGCATTGATAAAATCAAATGCATTATACCCTTCCTTCCATCAGCATGTATGGAACTGTGCTTGCCACTCATGGCCTCACAGAATGAAGAGTCAGAAAATACGAAAGTTAGCAATGAAACCTATCAACTTTCTATGTGTGTCACCATTCAACCTGTGGAGGTTTGTGGTCTTCAGCTAGGCCCACTTTCACTCTGAAAACCTGAAGAACATCTAGGGCTCATGAACTGTTGAACCCATTTGCCATCTTCGTATCTCTTTCCTTTGCAGACAGATCCATGGGAGAAGGCAGGAGTCTGCAGTGATTTGAATCTGGGAGCTTAGGCATATGCTCGGAGTGCAGTTAACTCAAGTTACTTTTTCCACGCTGCTGAGCTGGTCCTGAATGAGGCAGTTTTGTGACTTAAACAGATTTCACTAATTTTCCTGCCTTGCACATTTAAAAAACAAACCCCACTCTCCCATATTGCTGTTTGGGTTTTAACATAGCTAAGGCATGCACACCCAATTACTATAAGCACTTTAAGTAAAGCTTAAAGATGTGCAGCATGTTCTTAACTGCAAATGATATGATAGGTAGTGTCTTTCCTCTCTCTAGTTTTATGTCACATCCAAGAGATTAATCCTCTCATGAATCATCCATAATGACTAGAATAATTTGGGGAACTGAATGAAAAATTTCAAATTATTTATATCGGGAACATATAAGAATATGAATGGTGAGCTATACAAATACAAACCATACTTACAAAAGCTAAGTGCAAAAAAAGTGAGATGAGCAGGAGGGTTATGTTAGTATTTCTGAAACTGGTCATCACTGAATTGACATACTATGTCTTTGATGCTTGACTAGTAAGTGGCCCCTATTATTGCTTACAAAACAGGGAAACTGTTGTTCCCAACATGTAGGAGGAAATAATATTTTTATTAGTGAAAGCAAACATCAAATTCTCTAAGGATGTGCAATACTCAAATGATGTGGCATTGATAATAATTAAAACATATTCATCTTTTTAATAAAAATATATTTTCTTATTTAGAACAAATAGACTGAGCATGAGTTTTATGATTCTTCCTAAATACGATCTTAGATGAAAGACAATATTCTCTTTACACCATATGGAAGGAGCAGGGTGTTGTTGTATAAGAGTCATTGATGAAACAGTCCCCCAATTCTATATCATTAGCCTAAAAATTCATATAAAAACCACATGATACAGAAAACATTTAATGGAGTTTTGGATTATGCAGTGCATCCAAGCTTAGTGGCTTATCTGAAAAGACATTTTTGGTATGGAAGTAAAAATGCAAAGAGAAGAACTTGTCAGAAAGTAAATAAAGAATGTAAATTAAATAAAAGGTAAGGCAGCTATACTTTTATATAAATAACTATGTTAACAGAGCTTTATGCATATCACAGTATATTCAAATGCATAGCTTTTGCAAAAAGAAATTCATTGCTCCCCTCCACAGAATGGATTAAAACAATTTATTTTATAAAATTTGGATAGATAGGATAAGAAATGTAATAGCCATCCATGGAAAATAAATATAAAAATTATTCAAGCTCCATCTACTTTATGTTAGTAATGAGATGCACTTCATTCAAATTCCTTTCAATTGAAACAGTGCTGAGGAAGCAAAAACATGATTCTGTAGGAAATGATTTCTAATCTTCATGATAACATACCGATATAATACAATTATTTACAATTGACTAAGAGTTAATTTCAATAGTATAACATCTTTCTTGCAAAAATGTCAGCTTTTATTGATGAAACAAACTAAGAATAAAACATTTTTACTTGTAGTATTACAGTGCTGTTTTTCATTCTGTTAACCAAAACAACACAGTAATACTGTAAACAAAAATAACATCAGACTGCTTGTGTTTGCATGATTTTATCAAGAACCATAAGCAATGTAATAAGTACATTAGCTGAAATCTTTGGAAAGAGTCTTCTCTGTTAGACTGCAGTCACACTGACCTCAAAAAGTGACCAGTGGAGTAACTGTGTTGTCTATTCTGCCAATCGATAAATTAGAATTAATAGTAAAAAGTATTGATCTTGTATATTCGAGGTCCAATAATATTAAATATTATGCCACAGGTAGGCGTAGCTATTATTTACCAATCTGCTCATTCATCTTATTAGGCATCTATTTCAACATTTATAGAACTATCACACTTCATATACATCAGTGTTTTTCAAACAGGCTGCAAATATTTGCAGGAATTTTATTTGCCATGTCTTGGAAGGCAGTATCATTAACACTTAGAGAGTAGAAGCTGGGGGTGCTGTTGAGTCCCATGCAGTGCCCAGGACATCCTCCCACAACAAAGAACTGTCTGCTCCAAAATATTCTGTGCACCTAGGTTGAGACACACTGATAGTTGTCTAGAGATTTTATTATTATTACTTTCCCAGCTTTAAATGAAAAATACCAAGCATAAAATCAAAAAATACTACTTAGCTGGCAAGCTGAACAAATATCAGTGCCACCACGGAGAACATAGAACAGGGGTTTTCTGTTAGTTTGGTTTGGTTTTGTTGTTATCGATGCTGCTATTTTTTGTTTTTTAGTTGTTTTTATTGTTGTTTGTTTGAGATAGGGTCTCCTGTAATGCAGGCTGGCTTTACACTTGTTATGCAGCTGAGCTTTACCTAGAACTTCTGATCTTCCTGCTTCTGCCCACCTAGCCCTGGGATTACAGGTGTGCATCACCACACCCAGCTTATGTGGTGATAAAGATTGAACCAGCACTTTTGTGCATGCTAGGCAAGCACACTGCCACGCTGTTGCATCCCTTACCTGCCCCCCCCCACGCCCCACGGGATTTTTTTGTAAATTGAGACAAGTTTTCACTATGTAACCCTGACTGGCTTGGGATGTCTTAATGTATTTGTCATAGTGCATTCTCTGTAGGTATGGTCCTAAAAAAGTTTGCACTCAGTCCAATCTCTTTATTTAGAAGGATGGTAAGTAACTGGCCAAGCAAGTGATGTTATTTGCCTATGTTCATCTTGGTGTGACTAAGTTTGAGCTAGGTGTTTTCTTGGTTGGGATTTTAGTCAAATCTTTTCCACCAGAATTTTTATTTACACTCAGGAGAGCCAGAATCAGAAATGGTGTCTGTAGAGGTTGATTTTCATTGTGTGTGTTTTTTGTGTGTTGGCTGAAACTCTAACTTGCTCTGTTTTGTTTTGAATAAGATCTTTATTATTCATATATGGGAAAAAGCACAGGCCATAAAATAAAAAGGTGTATTGCACATGAATTGACCTCATTAGCAGAATAAATCACCTTCATTGATATATAAACATATGAATATTTGCATAAATATATATGCATTTTTCTATTCCCTCAGTGCTGAGAGACCAAACCCAGGGCCTTCTGCATGCCAGATGAGTGCTCTACCACTGAGCTTTATCTCCAAAGTGTCCTAATATTATTTACTTTTATATTAAGTTCTCATCCTTCTGTTTTGAATCCCTGCTAGCAAGTAAAGCAATGGCATGCTCTATAGAAATAAAAGTATTAAATATCAGGACAAAGTTCATACAAAGTTTTCACGTCTTAACAAGTGTTAATTTCTTCTTTTTATCTTATCTTCCAGCAAGGTCAGAGCCAAATACAAATTTCACTCACAGCAAAATAACCAATCCTTACATTTACTTACCACTTGTTTCCATTCTTTTCCCTTAATTTACTATCTTGCCAACATAAGATATGGGTAAGCATAAATAACATATTATTCAACTAAGTAGTACTGGATTCTGTTTTCCAAGAAAGTTCATCAAGTAATGTTGTAGAACATTATACCATCAAGGGTGACTTTAGTACTGTTTAACCAACACTCACCTTTGCTTTTGGGATTTACTCAATGATTTCCCAGTACCACAGTTTCTGCTCTCCCATGGTAACACAGATAGTTGTTTTTAACAATGTTCTTATTTTAAAAATATGCCAATGGAATCATAAAGATTTATAATATATACTATAGCTCTGAGTGCATGTTTTCTTATCACCTCAGTCTTCTACACTGGATACAATTATCCTTGTTTTGTTTTGTTTTTTGTCTTTTAAAGACAGGGTCTCCCTGTAGTCCCAGCTGACCTGAACTCACTATGTAGATGAGGCTGGCCTTGAACTCACAATGATCCATCTGCCTCTGCCTCCTGAGTGCTGGGATTAAAGGTGTGCGCCACCATGCCCGGCTAATTATTCGTTTTACAGATTATTTTTTCTTTGAAGGTGGACACTTACATATGGCCATTCTCTTTAACCACTTGCTGGTAGGTAATCCCATAATTTTGCCAGGTATCTCTCTACCAGAAAAATTCTTGCTTATTTTCATTTGTTTATGTTATTTGTTTTTGTTTTTTGTTTCTGGTTTTTTTTTTTTTTTTTTTTTTTTGGTCTGTAAAATGCATGAAAAAGAAGAATTAGTTCAATAGGGTGTGAAATAAAGTTCTATGGTAGAAGATTAGATATGATTTAATTCTACTTTTCTGGCTATTTTTATTGACTCTAATCAATGATGACTAATTTCATTCCCATTCTGTCTCTGTCTTCAGCTCCCCAATTGTCCTGTATACCTAACAGCACAGTCAGTGGAGAATTAAAAAATTTTTAACAATCACTCACAGTTCAAAGTTTATATGTTGTGTATTCTCCAGCCTTACTTAAGTAGAGCTGCTGGGTGATCAGGCTTGTGAATTACAGTGTTTCCATCAGGGAAATAATATAACTGCATACCTAGTTTCATGTGCAGGAAAGACAAAAACTGGGTCTTGCTTTCTCACAAATAGAAAAATTCATCAATAAATTAATCTTAATAGATAAAAACATAATAATAATATCATAGAGCTATTTGTTGTTCTATTATATAAACATTTGTACTTTGTTAGTTCCCCCATAGAGACCCCATAATGCTTGGCTCTTTTAACCTGAAAGTCATTGGAGGTTAAGCCAGACACACTTAAAACAAATTTTCAGTAGATACCTGAAATATTTCTTGGCTAGCTGATGAACAAAGACCTTCTTTCTCGTTCTTCTTTCATAGCAACAATATATCCCAGCTGCCTCCAGACCAGTCTTCTTTTATTTATTATTTATTTTATCATTTATAAGTATTTCACCTGTATGTAACTGCACTCGTGCATGAAATCCAGCAGAGACCAGATTAATGTAGGTGTTGGGAACCTAACTAGGTCCTCTGCAAGAGTAGCCAGTGCTCTTAACCATTGAGCCATCTCTCCAGCCCCACAATCTCTTTTATTCAATATGTAATATGTAACAGAAGAGCATGATCAGAACATGCTGACTGTTGATACTTGAATGGTATATCATTACCTTTACTAAGCCTTAGCATTTTAATCTTACCCAGAATTGTTGAATAAAATGCCCATTATTTAAGTGAAAATAGTGTAGAGATGTGACAGGTGGAATTCTTACATGGTCTCCTTAGCCCAGATTATCCTCTCTCCTCACTAGGGGCAGGACCTATGATTATGATGTGATGTCACTCTTATGGTCAGGTGAAGAGACCATGAGGATGAAAATTAAATCCTTGCTCCTACTGAGCAAGGTCAAATAGATGAAAACAGGTCCACATTTCAGGACATAGTGTGTCTTACCCAAACACAGTTTTGATTACCTCCTAAATCATAGTAAAATGGATGAATACCTCGAGTGTTGGCCAGGCACTAGTCAGTTGCCAGACACTGACACTGTGAGAGGGAATTTAAGTATATACCTGTTCTGCCTTCCATAGCCATCTGGTACATATTATTAATGAATGTATCCGGTAATGTGATCGATGGCATGTATGGATTAATACATTCATTTTAATGCAGATGTTACCTGGTCTCATATCCATCATTTGATCACTTGGGCTGCACAGTCTCTACTCTAAAAAAAGTCTTTCCATTTCCCAGATAAGATGAGCACTCTCATAATCACCACTCTCTTTAATGACTGCTCATAAAGCTCAGAAACATCCTCCATGTCATCCTTAAACTTTTTGGTAAAGATATTAAGGCAATTTCTTACTAAAATTTAACATTTTCACTTGGACAGGAGCTATGTATCCTTATATAAGAGATTCACAGTGTGCCCAGTAATGTTTCTGAGACTGTTCCAACAGATTTTAATGAAATGATGATGAAACAGGTGTTTAAAAAATTGTTTTTCCAAAAATTTTTTTTAAAACAAGCCTTGGTTAAAAATTCAGTTGAGGCATAGCTTACAAATTGTGTTTTTATAATAAAATAAATGATTTGTAAGATGCAAAGTACACTTATTTGGAGACTATCTTAAAGAAGATACTATCAACCAGTTTTATTTGATTGGCACTCTCTTGGCACTAAATGATATTTATATATTTTAAATTACCCTTAATTTGTTTATAACAGTTGCTCGAATTCCATTTGTATAGAAGGACCGTTTTCCCCTGAAGCACTAACATGCTATTTCCTTCCTATTAGAGGTTTATTTTTTCCAAGTCTATTGACAATTGAACCATTATAAAAAAGAAGACTGGTTGTATTTCAAATTTGCCATGGCTAGGCTTTTTGGGTTTATAATTTTTACCATCAATATATTTAATGTTGATTTGGAAGAAATATGGCTTGTAAAGCCTTAAAAGGGCTGATATTTGCACATTTTCGACCTGCAAAATTAGAAATGTCGTATGATTGACACAAGATTTAAATTATAATTTATAAGTAGCCATAAAACTTAATATGCATTGTTTTAAGTCTGACCATACTTTTAACCCAATCTACTTGAACTGAGTTAACAGAACAGGCTGAGAATAAAAAAACTAAATCTAGCATCCCGTGAATGTCCATATTTACTTCATAATTTTATATGTGTTTGCAAAGTGATGTTATATTTG
Source organism: Nannospalax galili (assembly GCF_000622305.1). NCBI lineage: Eukaryota > Metazoa > Chordata > Mammalia > Rodentia > Spalacidae > Nannospalax > Nannospalax galili. The sequence continues at coordinate 9,693,746 of NW_008360320.1, forward strand.
TCTTTGAGCATAGACATTATTATGTTTTTCTGATTCAATTAAAAAGCAAAGGTTGGGGTATAGAACCACAAGAATTTATTCACTGTCAAACTTATGACTTAGGCAGTTGAGTATTTTTTTCATGAAAGTATCATTTTGTGACAAGGCAGGATTATTGTCTTGAGTTCAAATGAAAAGAACAGATATCCATGCACACAAAAATATTCTTCAGCTATCTACCGAGAAATGTTTGGAATTTCACTGCCTGAGAGAATGTAGAGCCAATCTGCAGACAGGAGAATCCCTGATCATTTTATTCTTCAGGTAAACTTGTCACAAAATGTCATAAAGTAGAATCAATTCCCAACTTCCATGCTCTCTGTGCCACTAAGTTAAATAAGTATTTTCACCAGAAATGCAGATTTTCAGCCCAGAATTTCACACCACATTGGGCTGAAATTTTCCAAAAGAATATAAAGTGTCTGAATTATTTTTAGTCAGAGCAAGAAGTATTATTTATACCTTGGTATGGTTTTTTATGTGAAAGTTTAACAAAAAATTAACTTGGAAGAAAAAAGTAAACTCTGAATGTAAGTTACATTAGAGGTCTGAGGGCTGTGGAGGAGGGTTAATCAGGGTAGAAATGACACCTGAAATGCAGACTTCACTTAGAAGTGAGTAAGAAGCTAATGAATATGAAACACTGAAAACTCAATCTACAAGCCCTAGACATTCGTTATCTTGGGTGATCATCTCAAGCTACTAGTGTAGAAGGTATCATATCTATTTAGCAGGTTCAGAAACTGAGGTTAACGAGAAGAAAAAACCCATTCAAGGTCTTTCTTACAGTACGTATAGAAATCTAAAATTAAACAGTACTATTTTAGTATTTTAAATACCAAGCTCTTAAATTTTTATATATAATTACCCTTGTTGATACTTACTTAGATTAATAAAATGGGATCATATATACCATTTAAAATCTTGAAAAATATATGTATGTATCCATCTACTTAACACAAAGATATCCAAAACAGTCATGTTTGTATAAATCTATGTATATGTGTAGATATACATAATTAGTCCACAAATTTATTGGAGCATTGTAATCTCAGCAACCCAGACTGATGCTAAAATGACATTAAGAAATTTTTATAATGGAATTATTTTGCTCTTGAAAATGTTGTATGTCATATACACTGTAAGGACAGAGATATAATAAAGATTCAACAGTGGTAAAAGGTGCATCTTATCCATTTGATCATTGTATGCTGTGGAGGTTATTTTTATACACATTGTTGCTGTTATGTTACTGCTCTTGTCACTCCTTAGAAAGTGTTAAATATATGAAGCTGGTAAACAAACTCTTTGTTACATCTTGAAAACATAGTATTGTGGAGTCATTTCACAGATGTCTATGATGAAATCAATTGTGAAAATGTATGTAAGAATTAAGTTTCTACTCACAAGTATATTTTCTTGTGGTTACTACATTTGATGTTTTAGGAATGTCTCATTAATATTCACCTCTTATCAAATATACCCATTTAGAATTTTGTCAAATGTACTCCATTCTGTAAACCAGAATTTACAGTACAAACTAAGGACATTGCCATAGAGTTCATATTAGGACTTCACTTTGGGGCCTAGGTGTAGTCAAACACATATATGCATCTTTGTAAGCTAGGCAACAATGTAGTTACTGTATCAGTGCAATAGAGCTGATGCTACGTTAGCTGATTGTCTATAAGAGATGTGTCCCACAATAATTTATATGTAACAAACCTGAAAACACTGCATTTTCATTTTCTAAATTGTACACAACTGGATTCTTTATCCTATGTGTCTGGGTTCTAATCATTGGGATATAGTGGTACCAGATGAGTGTTATTCCTGGGGGAATACTTTTGAACAGTTCTGTGTCCTCTCTCCACTGTCCTCTTGCATCTCTTCCTGATATGAGCAATGGTGAGGCCTCAGGGAACAAGCAGAGCCACAAGTTACAAAGGATTCCCAGTTACTGCGAAGGGAGAGCTACCTATCCAGGAACTTGCAAACCCAATAATGTTTGCAAGTATGTTCTAACTCAAGAGCAAAATATCTGTTTTGGTTGATCCATTATACCAACGTATACATTAAAGATCTTAGACGAAGACCAAAATGAATATTTTAAGATAACTCAAACCCACATATTAAATAATGTATTCAGTTTGCTGAGAAGTAATACATGTGAAAAATTATGGTAACATAAGGTGGACTATTTGTTGTTAATCTTGAATCACTAACACCACACCTGATCCTGTTCTGCTTTATTTTAACCCTTCACTGTGCCAATTCAATGGAATAATCTATAGCCAGGTTCCACCACAACAGAAGAAACCTTTGTACGTCCTGTGGAGATAAAGGGCTAATACTTTCTCTATTTAAAAACTTGATTGTCTGCCCCAAAGCACTTCAAGTCTCTTTCTATAAGGTAGGCTATGTAGTTTATTTACACAGTTCAATAATTTCCCTTTATTATACCATGTGTTTCAGCAACAAATACCATTAAATAAAATTGTATGAGACAGAAATACCTTATTAATACATCTGCAAGGAGTTTATAGATTCTCATTGCTATGGAAAGGAAACTACAGGAGACTTTCTTGATTATTTTTTTTGTCTGTGGGATAATAATCTTTCATCTTATCTTCACTGTTATTTAAATGCCTTTCAGATAGGATTCTTCCATAATTTTACACAAATATTTTCTCAAGGAAAGAAACTATTGGGCCTACCTTGTTACTGTAATAGTTTTAAAAACAATTTTTACTACCCACGAGTTACATATTTATGGAAACTGTATATTTCTTACAGAAGAACTCTTCAGATCTTAATCCAAAGAATATAAGTGCTTATTTTACATATCAGTTTTAGAAAATAGTTTCTTCAACTTAATGGAATATAGAATGAATGAAGAAAGAAAGTGGGCCAGAGTGAAGCACAGTGATTGGAAAGAAATAGCAGACAAAGACTCAAGCTACACAACAAACATTTGGGAAAGTTCAGCGTAGAAGTTAATTACGGCCGATGCCACAATAATCACTGAGGTCACTCAGCAGTGATACATTATGTCATAGGTACTTACAGAAAGATGTTCTCCAAAGTCATTATAATAGATCACCCACATAAAACACACAAGATCATGTGATAAATAGACAGTTTCCATGTAACCGCCTGGATACTAACTCTTGATGTATAGAGAAGAAAATCTCAGCCACTGGAAGACCATAGCCAAACAAAGATCTCAGAGTAAGAAGCTTTTATTTCATCCGTTTCTCTAGGGTTCTAAAAAACATTTCCATGCTGGTTTTAATTATTACAGCGTGCAGTTTTAAAATATTTCTTATAAGAGTAAATTGACTAAAGTTAGTATTTCTTAAACTTTTAATCCAGATCTTAAAACACTTAAGACAAACATCTTTTACTCATTGTATCCACCACATGCACTTATTCTTTCTTTTCGGTCATGTGATAGAAGAGCGGAAGGAATGCTCCAGTGCTGGAAATGTGACTCACATAGCCGTGTGCCAAAGTTAAGAGCAAGCAGGTTGGAGTCTATTTGAAGTGTGTCCCTAAAAGCTTTGTATGATACCTTAAGTGTATGGTCCCAAGTGAGACACAGAACATTCTTTGACATTTAATTATCAATCTGCAAAATGGGGACAAAAATTATTATCAGAAGGTTGTGCATGTTAAATAAGGCAAAGAGTGAGAACAACTAACAGAGCATCTGGCCTACTAGTTTTATCTAAATTATTTTGAAATTTTACCATATTATAAAAATATTTTAATTGGGGAGATGGAGAGTTGGCTCAGACGTTAAGAGCTTTGGCTGCTATTGCAGGGGACCTGGGTTCAATTACTAGCACCCACATGGTGTCTAACAACCATCCTAACTCCAATTCCAGGGTATCTGACACTCTCTTCTTACTTCTGTGGGCATTTCATGACATGGTACTCTTATAAACATGCAGGTAATATACTCATACATTTAAAATAAAAGTAATAAATAACAAATTATAAAAATTTAATTTTTCCACATATGCACATTTATTTATATACACTATTGACACACGAGTGATGAAATTAAAGTCATGCATGTTGATTTTATTAACTCATTTATTTTCTCATTAACTCATTACCTAAAAGTAGTATGAGACTGACATTAAAAAGAACACTCATTTTGCATGGATTTGCTGAAGTGAGATTCAAATCACTATAATGAGCTTAAGTTTGAAAAGTACCACTATGTCTTAGAAAATAACTATTGGGATTTTTCTGATGGCTTTAATTTTTCATTCACATGAATGAGATTCAGTGAAGTTGTCATAATCATCTTGTAATGATACAAGTGGAAATTATAAAAGATGATGTTATAATGATAAGGTAAAATAAAGTGCTATCAATACCATGGTATACTGAGATGATAACAAAGAGGTTCTGTGCTGTAAGAGCTAACTAGGGATTAGAGCCATGTGAGGTGTAATCCTAACTTTACCTTTAACTAATCATTTCCCATAGAAAGTCATAATAGAAACTGAAAGACCAACTGAAGAGCTAGATGGAATTTAAAAAAAAAAGAAAGATTTTTTTTCCCTTTATCACTTGGTAAGCAAATACAGGCCATGGAATAGGAAGATGATTAAGAAACTCCCACTGGAGAGACTGATCCCTGCAAACCCAGAACAATATAACTTAAGAACTAAAGTAATAATCTTTAAAACAATGTAAGAATGTAGAGTACAGGAATGTCCTAAACAACAGGCACAAACAAGATGACAATTATGCATAGTAAAGTTGTGACTAAGATTGAATGCTCTTCTGTAACTTAACTTTTGCAAAGGTTCATGGTTAGAGTTGGCTTCTTAGAGAGTTTAGAACTTATCCTCCAAAGTTTCTTTCCTTGGTTTGAAGAAAGGGTTCTCTCCACATGAGAGAACAGAGACAGGCAGAGGTATCAAGAAGACATCACACTTTGGCTGCTACAAGAAGGTGATGATCTAGAAAGAGCCACCTACTTCACACTGTAGACTCCAGACAGCTCAAGTTCAACGCACTCTGCATAGCATGGCAGCTTCGAGCTCAGTCAGTCATGTCAATCTATCCCAATTCTCTTATCTGTCCACTTAATGTTTAAACTACTCTGGCAATACTTGGATTTAAGTTCTCTCATTTGCTGTTGTTAACTGTCAGAGTTACTGATGTCACAATACTATAATTTGAATTTAGTCAGATTTGCCTATTTACCCTTCTAAAGGCTCCCCAAGAAGAGAATAGGGTGTCATTTTTTTTTCTTTTTCAGTTTGAACTCCAGCTTTTTGAGGTGTAATTATTCAAGCAGAAGAAACACGGGCATGTAATCCAAGAACAAAATGATATTCTATTAAAGTTGATAGCGAGCCCTCCATCACACAGTTCAGAAATTTCTGAGGTTTATATTGAGCTTCCACTGACACATAACGCTTTATCCAAGGGCTTTTAGAAAACTACCTGCCCCAGATTGCTTCTTCTTTGGTTGATATTCGTAGGGTGGAAGTACAGGAATCACTGTGGGTTCAATTGTGTTATTACATTGAAAATCCACTTTTCAGTAATCATTCACCTTCTATACCACCCAGCAATGTGCTTATGAAAGCTGTTTTCTTCCTTGTAAATACAGGTGTCAGATGCCTCAGAAAGCAGAAGTGCCCTTTAAGCTCCTCTGTGCCTCCTTGTCAGTGTTTCCTATAACATGCTTCCTATGGCAACAAAACCCTGCAAACAGCAATGATGTCACTGTGACTGATGAACAAGGGCAGTCAGAGTGAGAGGTGGCTCCTCCGAGAATGCAGAGCTTCCTTGATGTCCTTCAGGGTCTCATTCCTTGCTTTGAAGAAGATGTAAGACATTTGCCATATGAAAGACCAGAGACAAGAAGTGCTATCAGTACTAAAGGTGCTCAGTTACTCTAAAGAGTAAGATGCAATATGAGCTGTGGGAAAGGGCCATGAAGTGTGCTATTTAGTTTTAGGAAAGTGGCATTTGTTTGGAAATCCCTCCTTAGACTTGGTTCCCAGAAGCCAGCATGCATTCCCCTGTGTCTACACGAGTAGCTCCTTAGATAAACACTGGTATTGTAACAAATCCCAGAGTGCCAGGCCCGACCAGATGGTTACATAGAATTAAAAATATATGCAAAAATAAGTTCTAAAGTAAAATGTATGAAGATATAACTCTTTCTAATTCCTAAATTTGCCTGCTATCACAGCCATGCTGTGACAAACACTGTCTTTATGTACTCGAATCCTCATTTCCCCCACCCTTCTCTGAAAGCCTCACTTCTCACGAATCCCTGCACATTTATCAAATCAAGGACCAATAAAGTCTTACAACTGTCATGAACTCTTTGACAGTACATTTGTACTGACTGTGCCTATCTCTTTATTTGACTTTTTTTTTTTTTTTTTTTTTTTTTTTTGAGACAGTGTTTCCCTGTAGCCCCAGCTGTCCTGAAACTCACTATGTAGACAAGGCTGGCCTTGAACTCACAGGGATCCACCTGCCTCTGCCTCCCAGTGTTGGGATTAAAGGTGTGCACCACCACGCCCGGCTCCTTATTTGACTTTTAATCACAACTCTCCTCTCTAACTAGTTTAGATTCTCCTTTCTCCTTAACAGGGTTTACTTATTAGAGATTATAGGTCTCTTTTAAGTTCTTCTGTCTTCTGAGCCTGCAGGATATAGAAAGATAGGAAACATCTTGTAGAGAAAAGAAGGAGCCTTGTGATCATTTGTGTAGGGGTGAATCATACATATTTAGGAACTGTATAAGTAAGCCTAGTAAATTAGAGGAAGTTTCTTTCATTCGGGAAGAAACTGTTCCCCTATTTCTTTTTAAATGAAAATTTTGTGTCTTTCATGAGAAATAAGATAGTGTAATGGAATTGGCCTCTTTTGAGTTGAATCAAGATTCAGTGGATTTTTATTTAATGACATCGGGTATTCATTTATTCTGCGCCTTACTTCCCCGACTGTAAAACAGCTAAACACTGTCTTTAGCATTGCTATGGGTGTTAACTAAGCTAATATATCCGGTATAAAATGCTTAGATATAGTGGCTATTATTCTTTTATGATTAAATTTATTCTCATTAGCTTAGTTTTCAATTAATTTCCCCTTCAAGAAGGTAACTCTTGTTTGAAAGCAGAATATATCTGAAGGCTGAAAAGCAACAATCAAGTGACCAGGGCCTTAGGTGGGATGTAAGGATAGGACCTTTCTAATTCCTAAGCAGTGTAGGAATTTGGGGTTCTCCTGGTTCATCACTAATATTTTGAGGTTTTGGATAGTCTTTAGCAAATGGCTGTTAGGTTGATGTGCTCCATAATCTGAGCCAGAGACTGCACCTCTCAGTCCTCTGCTGTAGCTTCCTAAGAATAAGTTCCTGTCAGTCAAACACAAGCAGAGGTGATGAGCATCACTGTCAGTCCAGCAATGACACAGTTTGTTCTGCTTTCATTGGTTTGATGCAGATGAGCCCAATGATCTTGGGGATACACTGAAGCTTTTGTGTCCATCAGAAGAGAAGTGTCTGGGTTTTGCTTGACAGTCTGCAAGAAAGCAGCCTGCCAATCAACAGTTTCCATACTGTACTTAACATGAGTATAAACTAAAAGTCTATTTTGTTTGATGTATTACCTACCTTTGGGTTGATTTGTTACAGTAACTTGTATTATCCTGACTAATATGTTGTCCATTACCAGACTGGAGATAAGTATACATATCTGACCAAAAGTTAAATATTAATCTATAAGTCTATATTAATCTATAAAAGCTAAAATCTAATAAAAACTCAAAGCACCAGGAAGTACATGTACTAATACATTACCACTTAATTGGGGTTTTTACTCCAAGAAAATTGTGTTAAGCTTTTATAACAACTTCTTCAAATAGTTAATAAATTTAAAAGCTCCTAAGTTCAAGAGGATATAACAAATACAGAAAATTGTATTAGGATCTTTAAGATACTTTACAGAAGACTGTTTCAGGAGCTTGTTAGAGAAGGTTCAGCTATAGGAAAGAAAAACAAGGCAGATGATCATTTATCTTCACATAAAAAGCAAATTTTAGGTGAAGAAGCTAAGCAAGACAGTTGAATTAACTTTTCACAGCTTTAGTGAATGTTTCTTAAACACATTTCTTTTACATATTTTATTATGTATTAAATATTCTTTTGTGTTTTAATCTGAACATATATACATTTCTTTGTCGTTAATACTTTGAGTTTTGTTGTTGTTAAATACCTGCCAAAAATGTTTAAACTTAAATATGAATAAAATCAAATTGTCCTTTCAATACTTAAAATGTTGAACAGAAGTGCTATTTATAGTTTATTTCCAGAACACCCAGCCTTGAGACCCATAGCCGAGAAAAATCCAGTTCTTGAATCAAGTACTTATTAATTAACAAAGTCTGACCACTTTGACACACTGACATGGTTTAAAACTCTGAAATCAGTGTTAATCTACTCTGTACCAAAATGAATACTATATAAACTTTTAGTTGCAGAAAATGAATATGTTTTTGAACACCCTCCATCAAAGCAAGCCTCTACCATCTATGAATCTCAAGACGAATGTGAATGGAGATGCTCATGAATTCATATTTATTAGTTATAAAACCAGCTAGTAAACTTCACAAAACATTTCAAATAATATCTTTGTTATGAGAATGAAATATGTTAATACTTGTAAAGATCTTGGAAGCATGCCAGTGAGAATGCAATGAATGTTAGTTGTCACTATTGTTTGTTGACTGACTACTTCCTATTCCTGACAGCCTTACCTGATGGATAAGTGACTCCACAAAGACCAGGACACGAAACTTCTCTGAACCTAGAGGTGTGCTCTTGAGTAATGAAACAGGGTTCAAGAGGATATCAATTGTACCAGACCTCAAATGTATATGGAAGTAACCAGAAAAAAAGACCTTAGGAAATTGAGCTCCCAAGAGTGTTAATTTTGAAGTAAGTGAAAAATGAGAATTCTAAGATAATTTATTTAAATTGTACATTTATATTTATGTATGATAATCTAAGTAAAATCTAAATGCTAAGCAAAGGATTTGAAGAAAAATGATTAAAACAAGCAATTCTGGTACTGTTGGATTCATACTTTGGCTCAGTACTGTTATCACTTAAAACTAATGGGGTCAATATATATTTCTAGAAACAATCAACAAAATAGCTCCTAAGTTATATTTATGCTTCCTACCACTGCTAAAATTAATAGTCTTTTAAAATTCCTATTATAAGTATATACTTTCAAGTACTGAAAAGTCTGCCATAAATTATTTTGCATAAATAATTATTTTAAAAATCAATGACTATTTTAAAGTTTTAGAACTAAAAAGAAGCCTTTTAAAAAGTATGGAAATGATTTATGAAAAAATTACCCTTCTTTCTACTATAATAATTTTTAAAAAGACTGCCTTTTCTATTAAAATTTTTAATTTAATTTTACAGGCTGTTACTCTATAAATAGAACAATCCATTTTAAATGGACAAGGTGAAGTATATAAATGACATTATTAGTGTTGCTCCTAACAAGTTTTGAACTATGCATATTTACACATAAATAAAACCAAAGCAAAGAGGATACAAATCAAAAATTAAATGAAGATTAGAGAGGCATGCCTATTATTTCCTTAGTTCAAGGTGTAAATGGATCAAAATAACTGAGCAATATTGGCATCTTCCTGCACTAGATATGAAATGATATTTGTAAATAATTAAACTTTAAAAAATCAGCAGCAATACTTACATGAACTCGCTTAGTTTTACCTTAACATTTTTATTTTATAATATAAATTGGGGCCTGAAAGTTAATGCTTGCCCACATATTAGATGAAACTGATCAATCAGTGCAAAGCCCAAGCAACTGTATTCAAAATAAGAATAGGCTATATTTATAAGGCAGAAAAGCCCAATATTGTTTCCACTCATTAATAATTTGGTGGAACTTGGCTGCAGCTCTCAACAAAGAATCAGACATCTCTTTGAGAAGTAGTAATGGCTTTCCAAAAGTCTCTTAGATTTTCTACCTCCTAAACTTTTTGTTTTTGAGAGAATTTAAGATACTTTGCGTCTACCTAACTGAACTTACTGGTCAAATTTGGCTCGTGTTTGGGTGTAAGTTTAGAGGGTAGCAAAGTTCGTTGGCAAGATTTGCTCTTTGCAATAGTCCTGGCCCTAGTCCAAGTGGTGGGAAGGAAGGCAAGCAATAAAGCAAATAATCTCGAAGGCGCAGAGGTGCAAAGCTAGTAAGTTTGAATCCAAACCAATATGCCTCCTTAAAGCCTAGCTCACCTCAGGGCTCATCCGCACCATTTTCAGTACTTAAACAAAATAGGTTAAGGGGGAAGGACAGAGGACCCTTGCTATACTGTCTGATCTTCCAGAACACTTCCTCCAGTGTGCTATTAGGGTTCTCTTCATAGAACCCAGCAGATAATATACTGTATGGCCTCAATGACTAAACGAGGTTGACCTGGAGCTCACTATGTAGCCCAGGGTTGCCTCAAATTTTCAATCATGCTGTTCCAGCCACCTGAGCCCTGGGTTACAAGAATATATATCACGCCTGGTCATAGTACTTCTGAATGATGTATAAAGTTATTATTGAGCTACACACACACACACACACACACACACACACACACATTTTAAAATCAGTCCCAAGATTTGAAATATCAAGCACAATGCTTTGTCTTTCTGTCCTAGCACTTGCAGTTAAAATCAGTGCAATAATTTTATATTTTTATGTATCAATAAAAATAAATTTATAGCTGGATATGGTGGTGCATGCCAGCCTGGTCTATGTAAAAGGTGCAAGTCTAGCCAATCCTAAATAGTGAGATATTGCTTCATTAATAAGAATAGTAACAAAATAATGATATAAATAAATTTAATTACAGCACATAAGGATATAGATATGTATATATGCATATATGCTACATTTTCATAAAGATTTTAAATACCAGGAATGCAGGTAGAGTATCATACATTTTTATATTTATTATTATCCTTAGTCATCCCTCAAAATATTTACTATGCTATCTTATAAACTGTATATTTTTATATATTTTAATGAATAAACTGAGTTCAGTTAACTAATTGATTTAATGTACTTTTGAAAAAAATTTATCAAACCAGGTCAAAGTCAGTAAAACTTTCCTTGCTGTTTGTCTGGAACTTTTTGTTCCAATCCTTGTATTTGTTAATAATTCACTATAGTTTATAACCTAGACTTTGGGTGGTTCACTCAATGTCCCTTTTCAGGTCACAATAAAGCCTGTCAGATAGCCAGCCTCACTGATGACCTCCTTGCCTCTTTCTGACATTCTATCTGCTCCATTGAAGGCCTGTCTGACAAATATTCCATATTCCTTGTGTTTAAAACCAAAGAGCTCATGTAAGAATCCAGATTTCAGGTTTTTCTTGAAAGTCTAAAAGATTTGGCAACACTGCCTCATATCTCTGCCTGCAATAATGGGCTATCTCTGTTGAGATGCTATTTCAGATGGACAAAAAGACTCCACCTCCTATTTTTCCTTCAGTGATTCTACTTTATTCCTTTACAGTACCACCTCTAAGCATTTAAATGCTTTCTATTTTATTATGTTCTGAACCAATTCTGTACCATTTAGCTCTTGTTCCGTAGTGCCTCAGCTTTCTTTCCTAATCTTCGAGGAGCACCCCTTCCCTTCCTAGTGCACCTCATAGAATTAGGGAAATCATGAAGCTATGTTGACTGAGGCAACTAGGACGTTTGCACCTGCTTTAAGTTTGTCTGTCATATTGAAATTGGTTGTAAATTCCTTGAAGAAAAGAACTTCAAATATTCATGTCTTTGCAACTCTAATACCTGCATCTGAGAATGGAGTATAATCCATTTATCTATCTTTTAGAAATATTTTATTTATTATTTTTATTTTATATGTATGAGCATATTTCCTGCACGTATGTAAGTGTACTCATATCATACAAGGCCCAGTAAGGTCAGAAGAAGTCAATTCCCCTGGAACTGGAGTTATAGTCATTGGATACTGTGTAGGTGCTGGCAATCAAACCCAAGTCCTCTGTTAGAGCAGCCAGTGCTCTTAACTGCTGAGCCATCTCTCCAGCCCCTCATCTATCTTTTTGTTCAAAATTTATTAGGAATGATAATTCACGTTATCAGATTGTCTAGTTATTTGATGATGGGTTATATGAAAACTAGCCAAATTTAGTGGCTCTGAAACAGTTTTTACCCCCTCCCCCACTGCCTTTCCTTTTCGTAATTTATCTTTTGGTCTAATATAGGGTATGTGGACCATTGTGTGAGGATTGGCAAGATGGGCAATGAGAAAACTGTATCACGTCTGTGTTAAGAGGATGCTAGATTAAAAGCTTAACTGGTCCTGTGTACAACATCTCAGAATAAGCATGAATGTACAGATGCTGCCTATGGTAATTCCTGGACACAGCTGGGTGGCATAAAAGCGAAGAAGCTTCCACAAGCTAGCTGCAGCCTATGCCCTTTCTGATCAGGGTTTCCAGTCCTGAAAACTGCTTTAGTGTGTACTGCCTTCCACCAAGATTTGAAATTCATCAAACAGACAAAGTGTATATTTAATACTCACATGAGGGAATACAGAATGCCTTTCAATACATCAAACTCCTAAACCTTTTACATCCTTCATTTTTAAGCTACATGGATTTTGATTTGTACAATTTTAAAAATATTCTGAAGCCTAGTCAATCTAACAGTAAAAAGCACTGTTGCACAGTAAGAAATCAAGAAATACAATTCAGCAAACCTGGTATAGTTGCTCCCCAGGGAAGCTTTGTTCCAATTCGGTTTGTCATAGCCCAGATCCATCATGTCATGCTAGCCTAACTTACTACTACTGTCTTTCATTTTTCCCCCTTTTTGGCACACTCCAACTATTTTCTGTTAAACTAGTGCTGTCACAAGAAAACACATAAAAATGCTCTTTTGCAAACACACTGTTTGGCTCTCTCCTGAACCCTCCAGAGCTTCAGATTTCTCTCACTGTCTTCATCTAAGGTGAATGCTGACAGATCACTGAACCTTACTCACCGTCGGTGGTGACAGACTTGATGCTGTTTTGTGCAAGGTGGAAAGAAATAATAATAAAACAGGTTTCTGTACCTTGTATCTGGAAGGTCCCTTACTCAACAACAAAGGCTTATGTTCAAAGATGATTAGCTTAAAGGCATTTCAGAGATTTCTGATTGTAGCAGCAGTTGGGTGTCTTGCTCCTGGGTGAAATACGTATTCCCCTGAGAACAAAGGCAGCAGCAATCCTCTGCTGCTGAGATGGCACCTTTAATAATTCCATGTATTTATCAGTATTTGTGTCAAGATCTTAGGGATTTTGCCCTTTAGGTGAAACTCAAGAGTAGACAGAATAGATAGGGACTTAAACAGTCCTCTAAGGTCTGCAGAGAAAAAAAAAATGTCCCAAGGTATATAAGGGAATAAGAAGAAAATATTCTTTTGGATGAAAATGTACGCAGCACAGAAAAATACCTCCAAGGTTTGTAAAGCAAGGAGTGAATAGCCTTTAGGTAATTCATAAACCCTAAGACAAGATACTGCTCAAAAAATTGTATAGCATTATTTTTTTTCAAGTTTGAGTCAAATAAATCTTAAGAATAGTATCTTTTTAAAAGTTTAACTGAAAAAGGTAAACTTTTCTTTTCATGTAAAATCTCCAAGCACTGCATGTGCGGTTGCCATGGATTTTTCCTGCATAGCCATTCTGCATATCGTGTACGTGATTCCAGAGGAAACACGGCCAGGCTTTATTAGGAGGTGTGGAATGGGCAGAAGATTTAACTGAGTGTGCATACATATGAGTGACACTTTCTCAGTGACCTGCTCCATAGAACGGCACCTTCTGTCACCGTCTGAGAGTGGTGTATCATGGAATTCCGTGGCACTCTTTCCCATGTGGATTGCACTGGGCCTGGTTCTTTGTGCTTCTTCTCACTAAATGTATAGAGCCTTCATGTCGCGTGTGCAAGGGTGTGTGAACCCTGGAAGCAGCAGGGAATGCCCAGAACTTGACTTAAGTTTCCAACTGAAACTTTGATGCAACCTCATAAGGTTTGAAAAATCAGAGAGTTAATCAGACATCATAGAACACTCAGCTTCATCTACCTGACACAGAAGGCACAGACTTTATGGGTGAGTAGAATATAGGTTCCACACTTCCTGGGGAGTCACCTACAGCAAATGTCTCAGGCAGTTCTTTGAGCTCAGAAGCCCATGAAAGTCCATCCCATTTTCTCCTTTGTTTTGAAAATGAACTTTCAATCGTACATCTGGGATATGATTCATGTTCAGGGAGAGAGGCTTGTGTGAAACAATTTCAAGTCTATAAGAAGTTAAACTTAATACAGGCCAAAGGAGGAAAGTACTAGGTATTAGTAACTGTAAAACAGAAATTTAGATCAAATCTAGTCACTTCCATTATCTTTCTCTGGGCATGTTTTACTGGAGTCTAATGATGAACACACTGTCACTAGATAGCTTTTATAAAAACATGCTATATGAAGAATGTACATGGCCAGACAACTGCCGTAAGTACAGGGCAGGCTTATGCTTGTTTATGTAGTAGAATTATGCATAGTATACATTTGTTCAGTTTGTTATTCCACTCTGAGACATTCAGCTCAATGGGGAAGGGGTTCATATGCCCCAGGCCTGGGTTCAACCTCCAACACCCATCAAACGAAAAGGAAAGAAGAAAGTAAAAATGGTAATCGGGCCAAGCCATTTCATTATAACCTTTGATTACAGCATGGCTGTTGGGATTCTGTTTTTTGTTTTGGGGGTTCTTTTGCTTCCTAGTTTCTTCTTAAAAGAAAAACAATCTTTCTGTAGTGGAACATCAAAGGAAGAAATACAATTTATTGCCTATGCTCATATTACATGCACGTACATGTATGTATCAAGTTGTAAATGTATATGTGTATATAGTCACATGCAGACAACAAATATGAGCATATTTCACATTCTGATTCCATTATGCTCAGACTCCACAAAGTTAGAAAAATCTGTTAATTAGTGGGGGCTGAATATATGACTCAGCAATTAGGAGCACTGGCTGCTCTAGCAGAGAACCCAGGTTTGGTTTCCAGCACCCACACGATGGCTAACAACCATCCATAACTCCAGTTCCAGGGGCTCTGATGCCCTCTTTTGGCCTCTTTGAGCACTGTACAACATAGGTGCACTTACATGCAAGCAAACATTTATACATATGAAATAAAAATAAATAAATGCATTTTTAAGTTGTCATATTTTACTGCTCTGTGTACCATTTATGGGTAAATAAAAGGAAAATAGAGCCTGCTCAGAAGTTGACTTAGCATATCAAGGTGTACGCAGAAGGAACCAAGATGGCCTTGAGCACACTGGAGCACCAGCCTTTGTTTGCCATTTTCCTGGTTGTGTGAGATGAAGACATTCATTTTCCATGGGACTCTTCTCATCATTAAAGATACAACATTGCCACTTTCACAAAGGACACACTCTGAGGATTAAATGTTACACTGCATGTGAAAGCACTTTAAATTCAAATACACTAAGCAAGTGTAAATGAGAAAGATTAAATCACAACACTGAAATTTTATTCAAAAAGTTATGGGTTATTTGGAGTAGACATTGTTTTCCTTCATAATTTTGTGCATCATGAATTTTCATTTCAAATTGCAGAGGATTTCTAAGTTTTTGCTAAAGTCAACATTTAACAATATTG
Organism: Nannospalax galili; assembly: GCF_000622305.1. Lineage (NCBI taxonomy): Eukaryota > Metazoa > Chordata > Mammalia > Rodentia > Spalacidae > Nannospalax > Nannospalax galili. The sequence continues at coordinate 9,709,577 of NW_008360320.1, forward strand.
TATGGATGTAAAATTATTTTATCTACACTTAAAGGGTATATAATGGTTGATGTTTCAGTTTTCATATATAAAGTAAATCTTGTTCAAACACACCAAAGATAGAGTTTTATTAGGCCTGGCAGGAATGATACCAACATATATTCATGGACTGATTCCATCTGTGGAGAACATGTAGATCTCACGCTAAATATAGTTCCTAAGTATTCTGAGACGCTTGTGCTGGAATCTGAAGTACAATAAACTGATGCTGTATTAACATGCATTTAGTTTCTAAATGTAAAGAATTATTCATCTTCTCATAAAGTATCAGAAGTTTCTCATTCAAAAACTGAATGCATGAGGTCCCTGGCAACTCAAAGAGTTCAGAGCTCATCATACGCTAGTGTTTCAACAATGTATTTCTCACTTTCAGTCTTAAGCTATTTCTGTTCAAATCAATAAGCTACGTCATTTCCTGAAGGAAAGAGTAAAAGGCGATGACACCTATAGCATATATGCACAAAATAAAGTTCAGTATTATAACTTAAGCTAAAGCTAACCTAGATTTTGAATTGATAATTTGAATATTTATGGACATAATCTTAACCAGGTTTTGTATACTTATACTTTTTTATTTCCTTTGTCTAAAAAATGATTTTAGAGTATATTGAAAGTAATATTGTATTCGTTATATTTTATAGTTCTTTCATTTTCTCAAATAATATTGGGTTAGAAGTCAATTTCAAATGTAGATGAACCTTGTTTTTGCTTTTTTATGAGCAAATTTTGAGTGATTTACATGTACTTAATTTTATTTGTATAGGTCTGTCTGATGTCTCGCAACATTGCTGTATGACACCAGGATAGTACACATCTTTGTCTACAAAGTTTTATACAACAGTTTGAGAACTATATTTATTTCCAAAGGCTTATAACAACCGTATTATAATAAACTCAAATGCATATCTTCTCTTAAAAAAAAAACAGAAGAAAATAAGAATTCAAGATATGCAGATTTCAGATCTGAAATTTATCAATGTCAGAATGAAATTGTCTTTTCATGCTTTAGAAAACTTGAAAGAAAGTAACATGACCCGAGTCTTATTTTATGAGAATAAGATAAATTTTCAATTCCTGTCTGCTTTTCTATGCAGATCTAGAATGTATGGTTTTTAACTTCAGAAATGTAGTTCATTTTTTAATTTTTCTATCTGATGGAATCATGGTAGCTTAGTTTTCTAGACCACTCTGCTAAATGCTCTAAGTTTAAAATATGGTAGAATGACTGTCCTCTGTTATTTGTTTTAACCCTACACCATCATCATAACTAAGAATATCTATCTTTTACTTTTCACTTATATATTTTTTTCCAGTTGCCTTTTAGCTCTGTTACTGCAGAGCAAGCACAATGTAGCAGCCTTGGGTGGGCATTCTCATTACAAATCTTTGTTGCTTCCGGAGAGTTCAATGTTGTTTAACAGTTGACAGCAGTTAAACATATTGATAAATTAGACCACGAAATTACAATTTGTTCTTTTTTGAAAATTACTATCTGACAGAACTGTGCCTGCTTTTCTATATGGTGACCATTAGTAACATGGGTAGAAGACCCCCAGCTCCTGAGGTTTCACCCACCTCACAACATTCCTCCTTTTTAACTCCTGGCTTTTATACAAATTCTTGCACCCTGATCTGAGGTTTAAAGCACTGGGACTATATATATGCTTCTATCTTCAAAAATAAAAAAAGGGAAATCAGGAGGCCATAATTTGGGGATAAAGTGGAGGTTTCAACATATTTATTTTGAAGAGGGGTGAATCATTACTGGGTATGAATGGCCAGCAAACAGCCGGAAAAAAAATAGTTGGTGCTCAAATGAGGGGGAAGGACTGACAACCCAGACTGGGAATCATTCATATTAAAGGCACAGTCAGAGCCATGAAAATGAATGAGCTCTCTGACAGAGAAATCATACAGCAAGAAGAATGAAAGACCAAGAGCTGAACACAAGCACGCTTTCATAACTTTGATTCAGGGAGAGAAGACAGGCCCAAACATTTAAAGAGAGGAAGTGATAGAACATACCTGCATCTGAGCTAATAGTCATTGGGATTTTATTGTGGGAAATGCATGTGTAAATACATGCATAAAGTTAACCCAGCAAAGGCTATTACTCAGGTAGAAACAAACTGTTCCAGGGGCTTGCCATGACAGCAATGCAAAGACCATTTTGGCATTTTGCTTAAATCCTGACTTGTAACAAAGGTTGATAGCATGAGGCTCACACTCAGAAAGCCAAAAATACTATCGGGAGTGCCGGTATGCACAACAGACAGCACCAGCACAGAAAACACTATCAAGAATGCCCGTATGTACAGCCTACAGCGGCAGTGCAGGAACACACAATTTACTTTTTCCGTATCTAATATTGTATGAACTTGTTTTTTTGTTTTTCTTAAAACTTTTATGTACAGATCGATCACCTCTATTTTTTTTAAAATTATTTAATAACCACATGATTAGAAGCATTTCATTACAGCATTAACATATTCAATAACAATTTCCAGAGCAAAGATGCTTCTCTTCTATTTTAAAGATACTAGTTTATTTTTAAAGGTTGGGAGAGAGTTCCTTACTTGCCCCGTAAATCTTAACTTTCTCTTGTTGGCAGTTTGTACACCGAGGAAAGTGGTGAGAACAGAACAGTGTGAAATTATTGATCTCTTGCCTTATGAAGTTTCACGACTCTTTGCAAAAATTTACAAGTTTGCTGCAGGGCAAAATTTGATCATTTTAGATTGGGATTGAATATTTTGCCTTGAAAAATGTTAGCCAAAAACCTCGTAGGGGGCAAAATCACAAATTGTCAAGTCATTTGGGCATAGAACGTCATCAACTTTATGTGGTGAGTGGCAATTTATACTCTACTTCTATTTCATGGAAAACAATGACAAATTTGGAATCAATACTCCTAAATGATCTGCTCCCAGCAAGAACTGATCATTTCCCTGGGATTGTGTTAAAGGTTGATTGCAATGCAATTCCAATGGTGATCAAGAGGGGGCAGCACTGATGATCTGTAAATAGGAGAAAGCAGACTCAGGAAAAGACTGTAGTGTGGAACAGCCTACCAGGTTCAAGGCAGCTTTGAAGACCTGGATCTAAATGCCATCTCTGCCATTTATCACCTATGTGAGATCTGTAAAGGTCTTCAAACTCTCTGAATAATATTTTTTTATGTTTAAATGAGGGAGTTAACATTTACCCCATAATGATATAAAATACACAAGTTCACGTATTGCCCATGAAACGTCTAGCTCACATTATTGAATCAGTATAATAAGAGCAGCAAAGTGCCTTCCAGACATGTGCGGGTGAACATCTATACACCTTTCTGTGGGGCATCAAAATTTACATAAGTCATAAATAATAGAATCCCTATAAATTCATTTCATGAGTGTGAGAACACTAGCAACACAATTTAAAAGCTAACTCTAAGGAAAGTTACTAAAACTAAAACCTTGTAAAGAGTGAACTCTTTTATGTAGTAGATGGTAACCTTATTGGATTTCATGCATAACAAGTTCATTTTGTATGAGAGTGAACAAGACGTTACATAAGCTTATGAATACTGGATTCGTAGAAGACTTTAAAAATATTTTTTGGCTAGGTAACACTTTCACATAGTTCAGCAATCAAAAAGCATAAAAAAGGAATAAAGTGAGAAGTTTTTCTCCTCTCTTTATCTCAATAGTGGGATTTTTAAAAATGGAAAGCAGCATATTTTCAGCCCATCACTGACTGCTGGGGAGTCTGCAGTGTTTGCTGCCGAGTTACAGTTTAGTAAATGATCTTAATGCATGGGTGACCACTGACCACCGTATCACCAGAATCAAACACATCATTCACACTTGGCCATTTGGAGAGAATCTGCATCTTCCTACTAGTGTTTAAGAAGACAGGTTCAAAGACCCATGCCCCACAGGTTCGTATGTCACATGAACTACGGAAGAGCGCAGGCTGTAGCATTTCCTTTCACATGTTGCTTCTGCTTAGCTGCTGCAGTCTACATGAGCGACCGAAAGGCCTTATGCAACATACCTCCCCATTTTAAAATAAATATTCTTAAAACAAAAAAAATCCTAAGAGTAAGTTACATCTTGGCCCACTACTCTGTTGTGCTTGGCTGCTGCTTAGAGCTGTCCTTATGAAGACACTTATGTAAGTTCTAGGTCTTTCCATATCAAAGTAGCCTATGATGTGATTACTGTTCTTATGAGATGGTCTGCCTTCATTTGCAGCCTGACTTTCACCAGCTGCTAATTATATGGCTATTCTAGTTCGCTCTGTGTTGTTGTGATTAAAACAAACAAACAAACAAACAAGCACACAACAATAAAAAACGTCTCTGACCTAAAGCAACTTGGGGAGGAGAGTTTATTTCATCTTATACTACTAGGTCTCAATCCATCATTGAGTTGAGTCAAGGCAGGAACTCAAGTCACAAACCTGGAGCAGAAACCGTGAAGGAGCACTACTTATTGACTCACTCAACTAGCTCATGTTCATCTAACTTTCTTATACAGACCAGACCAAACCCACCTGCCTAGGGATGGTTCTGCTCACAATGGACTCAGGCCCTCCTAAATCAGTCATCATCAAGATAACCCCCTAATGACATGTCCAGAGACCAATCTAGTCTAGAAAATTCATCAGCTGAAGTTTCCTTGTCCCAGATGGTTCTAGGTTGTTTAAGTGTCTAAGTGGCAGTAAGAACTAATTAGGACAATGGCCCTGAGAAAATGATTAGCAATCTCTGAGCGTTCATGTTCTTGAATTGTAAAATGAATGAACAACTATATCAGGGATATTTTAAGGGTTAAATCATAAATGCAAGCAAAATATGTCTAGCTTACGTAAGTGTAACTCTATTATCTCTAATACACTTTAATTTACAAATATACCTGTAAATATCTTTCTTCTAGGAAAAACAAGGATTGCCTTTTGATTTTCCATTATTTATATATAAAATGAAGTGTGATACTTTCTCCTGAACTGCCTAATAGGTACCATTTCACCCTATCTGATTGAAGAACTTGAGGTGGGGCACTACAGTTGTTAAGGATATGCTGCCTTTTCAAAAATAGCGTTTCCTCTCCTCTAAATCCATCAAATTCTTGATCAGAACCTTAAAACTCAGTCTATTTTTCCTTTCAGTTAACACTGGTATCTCTCTTGGCTGTGAGTTACAAAGAGGACACTGTAAACAAACAGTGCTCTGGGGTAAATGAAGCTGCCAGCACTGTGAAAAGGTATGCTACTGCTAAAGCAAAGGAAACATTTCTCCGGTTTCCAGGCTATGTCCATCTCTGTCCACTGCCATGTCTAGCTTCTGCCAAGGGTGGAAATGCTTGTTTGAGAAGCATGGCAGTTCAATGAATGACTTGAATTAGTGGTTGGCAAGTGTTAATAGCATGTGACAAGTAGATCTACAAACCACTGGACCCCAGTTCTTTATTTTCACTGTGCGTTTTTGACAAAGTTTACTTTTCCTCCAGTGACACTACATTCCACATCCTTTTTTGCTTCTTCTACTAAGTTTCCCAGTTCCTAACTACTGGCAGACTAAGCAAGTTTGGTGTTAGCCTCTTAGTAAAACCACATCTTTCCTATTCCCTTCAGTACCAGAAGTATAAGGAAAAGAAATCTTAGCTCTTTTGAAGTGAGGCTATAAATATGAAAAACAGATTCAGATTATTTCTATAGCTATGTTTTAACTTTGAAAGAAGTTTTTGATTTTTGACTTGTGAAGGCTTACAGATTGACTTCATTTCTAGTAAGAGCAGATAGTGGAACGTTATCCAGACTGATCTGAAGTGCTTAAGGAGCACAGGTAATGACATCCCCAGCCATTAACTTCCCATGTTCTCTAGTGGATACAGACTCACTTCTCACTGAGAAAAATATAGACCCATCTCCATCTGTAAGGACTTCCATTTCACTGGACAGAAGGCACAATTGCTGGCATCAAGCTTCAGTTGCAGCTATCAAAACACAAAGACATCTTAACTGAACTTGAAGCTAGAACCCACCCATACAAAAGTTAACAAAAGTGTAGCAAAACAACTAAAAAGCAAAACATAATTAAAGCTCTGTAAAAATGGTACATGAGTTATTAAAATGTGTTTGGTTTAACCAAATACAAAGCAGAATTTTAGGAGAAAATCAGAGAGTTCATGCTCTAAATACGAAAATATATTGCTTGAACTTAAATGTAAATGATTTGATGGGATTTATTCGAGAATTAGTAAAAACCATTCTTATTTTGCCTTATTTCTATTTCTGAATGACCTGACTCAAAATATTTCTATTGTTAGCGAGAGGACAGGTTTCACGTCTCCTGTAAATGATAAGCAACTCTGAGGGATGGGGGCAGGCTCAAAATAGGACTCAACTTGAATGGAGGGAGATGCCCTGTATTTGAGAGTTAATGCTAAAATGACTTAGAACTGCGGTCATTAGCAAATACTTCCTAGAAGAACTTGGATTGGGTCTAATCTCAAAATCTTGCACAGGTCTTAGCCCAATGCATGCATGGTTTGCTTCTTGACAGATGTTACAATCATATTATAGCATGTATACTAGCAGGGGATACTCTGTACCATTCATCAAATTCAGTAACCACATGAAACTCCCATTATCAGAGGCAGTACTTGAAAATCTTTTCTCTAAGTGCAACTACTTCAGAATGAGAGGGGTTTTACACGATGAATTAAAACCCACCAAATTGGCACTTCAGCTGAGTAAGAGGGAAAAAATCCAGAAGGGTAGACTGTCCATAAAAGAGACACCACTTCATTCTCGCCTAGAAATAATAACATCTTTTACATTTCCCCATCTCTGTGAAGAGCTTTAAGTACTTTATCTAATTAAATCCTCCCAGCTTCCCAGAGAGGTAGATAGGGGGCAGATAATATTATCTGAATTCAGCAGTGGTAGAAATTAAAATGTCCCGATTAAGTGACTTAGGTAAGAGATAGCATTTGAACTTAAGTGGGCTCTAAATTCCCTGCTATTTGACTAGCAATAATACCTACGACATATACTGAATCTTTTCTTTGTTCTAATTCATCCTAAGTAAAACGTAGCCCTCCCGAAAAACAATGACAACAACAGACCAACAACAAAAAACCTCTTCCCCATGGCCGGGCACAGAGTGAAAAATATCTGTAACTCAAAGCGGGATTGTGAATTTCATAGTGGTGTCTGGTCCCAAGAAGATGAAGGCTATTTTTATTAATTTATAAGAAAAAAATTTAGACAAGGTCTCCCATAGCCCCAGCTGGCCTGGAACTCATTATGTGATCTGCCTTCCCCTGCCTCCTGACTGCTGGGTTAAAGGCATGTGCCACCATGCCTGGCATAAAAAAATTTCTTGTATTTTAAATTGCTATAATAATCGATTTAGTATTGTTTGAACAATTGAATATGATTTGTTCCAGAATAGAACATGTGAGGGTTTATAAAACTCCACCTGAAAGATCGAGATGCCCAAAGTCAAATTACCAACACAACAGGCCCTCAAGTTATCTTCTCAAAACTCATGGCATTTTTTTCCTTGCTGACAGAACACAATTTGAGAGAATGTCTGTCTCTTCTGCCTTGTGAGTCATAGAACCTCCATATCTCTTTAAGTGTTTCCATGTCAAATGTGGGATGATCATGTGACTAGTTTTGCCCAGTGAGAGATGAGAAAGGCCACCAGAAGACCTTAAGGACTTCAGACTTCCTTTATCTTCAAGGGCTGCAAGAAACAGTCCCTTAATCTGTTTAATCTTGGCAGGTCCCTTTGGACTAACTGGTCTAGTGATTGTCAATATGTAGCATCAAGTGAGACAGTGACCCATAGGATGGCAGCCAGGAAGAAGGCTTGGTGCTCTTGATGTCATTGAGCTATGGAAGTGATCAGCTCTGGAAACTTTATCTTGGCACATTCCTTCTAAATATATATATATATATATATATATATATATATATATATATATATATATATATATATATATATATATATATATATATATATATATATATATATATATATATATATATATATATATATATATATATATATATATATATATATATATATATATATATATATATATATATATATATATGTTTTCAGAAATACTGCTGTTCCATCATTATCATTAGAGATTATACCAAGGGTCTTGCATATGCTAAGCAACCTAAACTACATCTCCAGTCCCAATGCGTTTATTTCTGATAGACTCACAGATCTGTTGCTATCAACCATGAAAAACATTCTGAGATGAATACGAACTTTGTGAGCTGTTAGATATACACAGATTGTACCCTGAAACTGCCTCAGAAAGTAAAAAAGCAGCTAATACTTTACCTTAAATGAGCAATGGGGCACAAACCAAGCAGGGACATGTTCTGACTGAAGTTGGTGGGAAGGCAAGGGCAGGATGAAGAGGATGGGTGCTTGCAGCAGAAGTCACAGTCCATTTTCCTCTGGACCTAGAAAGTAATCCCTGTTTTATATCTAGATTCATATGGCCAACTTCAAGATCTTCCTATAGGCTATCAATGTGGTAAACAAAACAAGGCATACTATTTATAGTTTTAAAGTTCTCTGTAAACAGTTCTCACAAATGAAAGTTTGAGATTTTATAATCCTAATTGTCCAAATACTTGGGCAGACAGCACATCCCTGTGGCAAGATCAGTTGTGATACAAACAACTGGAGGTACCCTTTGGATAGAGGTATTTGGAATGAGTTGTTGAGCCTATCCAATTCATAGTCCTGTTTCGAAAAGTAAATAAGTCATATCTGCCAGTTGCTTTAAGCAAATGATATATAATGAAACTGCATTTTTCCTTATGGAGACCAGCACAAGAAATGAAGAACAAACCACTTCATTTCTTGCTTTTTGAAACCCAAATGGCTAGGAATGAATTAATTTTCACTCTTAGGTTTCCTGGGTGTCCTAGAAAGGAATGGAAAGAAAGTTCAGGAGGTTGTAAGGCAAGACTTCAATAAACTCCAGGATCAAAACAGAAACCACAATAATAACAAACCAAAGACAAAAGAAGAAAACTGCAAAGAACACTAAGAAATATGAAGCATCTGAGCGAGAAGAATGTTAAAATGGCATGGTGGTTGAGCTTCCAATGATGGAATTTTTAAACAGTCTACAAGTTCTTATTCATTTCTATTGTGTGCCTAATGCCGAGCCAATGTTTAGTAAGATCCAAAATTAAATCAAACAAAGAATAAACACAATGCTGAGAATCATCATACAAGACACTGTACCAAGCACTGAAGGAGGTTCAGAAAAAGTAGCCGTGGTCTCTACTTCCAAAGGTACAAAATGTAATTGTAGAACTAATGCATAGGCATATCAAAACAGTGCAGGAAAATGCTAAATGTTAAACAAAAGTCCTAACAAATAGAATTAATAGTTCTAAATGCCTGAAGACAACACTGCTTTCATCCAGACCAGCATGAGGGAACTAACTGTTCTGTCAAAACCTTTTCTCCTTTTCAGCTTGAAAACAGAACAACATAGATTTTGTGAGCTGACTATGAGGTGTTTCAGTGATGATACTGAAGGTGTTGTGGCTCACTGGGGTACATGGTAAAGGATGCTACCATCTGCAATGATGATTTGAATGTGGTGTCTCCATAAGCAGAACTATGCTTACCAAATGCCTTCAGTGTGAAGAACATTCTGCCCAAATTGTCTCAAGCAACTTCCACACCAACCACTCTAAGGTCCTACAGTCTACAGACGGGTAGAGTTGGGAAAAACTCACTCTAGCCATGACAGTAGAGAAAAGAGAAGTTCATGGAAGGGCTTGTAAAGGATGGCTGAGTGGTGTGGTGGCATGCCAGGAAGGGAAATGGCTCAACATTGGGAAGTCAAACTATTGAATGAACAGTGTGGTTAGAGGGCTGATCAGTCATTCCCAAGTCAAGCATCAGCATTTAAAGTGAGTAGCACAAGCTACCTAGCATAGCAGAAGACTCACAGGTCCAAACAACCACATGTGCTAGGAAAGCAGCCTTAGAAAAAACCTGAAGTGAATGATTCAGAGCAGTAACTTTGTCATCTCTCTGTATTTGAACATCTGAAGAGCAAGAGGCTTGCTTTGGGGAAAATGTGCTCATTGGATATTGGGATGTAAATAAGGAAGTAATTAAATCAATAAATCAGTGCAATGATTTCACATTTACACACTCAGCCCAGAAGAGTAATGAATTCAGTGTAACAAAATATTTTGTTAAAATGTTTATTTGAAGAATTTTTAAATTACTTCCTTCAAATTAATTTTCTAACTGCATATCACCATTGCCAAGTTGAACATGTGATGTAAACATCATAATATGTGATCCATTTTTGCCAATTAATAGCATTCCGTATGGCAATAGTTCAGTAATGGAGCGGTCAGCCTGCTGGGGTTCTTCCAGTCTTCTCCCCAGAGAGAAGTCAGAGGCTACTCTCTGCCCAGTGTTTAGCAGTAGCCCCCTCCTGCTCCACAGCTTAGCCTTTTTAGTTGGTGGGTGGTTTCTGCTTTTGTTTATTGTGGTTTTTTTTTTTTTTTTTTTTCACTAAACAGAAGGGTTCATTCTATGTTTTCTTTTTTTATTCAGGAATTTTACCAGGAGTGGTTGCCTGACCCATTGTGACATTTTTTCAGTGTACCCCTTTTTTAAATTCTCAAAGCCTGTTAGGCAAGGTGTCTTGGGGAAATCAAAATTTATTACTGTCATTATGAAATTCTGAAATTAAGACCACCTTGCATAACAACTGAATTATAAACATGGTATGTTGTCTGGTTACCCAATCAATTGGCTAGTAACAGGAGACAGCTATTAGTGTGTGCTGTGTGAATATAACTTCCTCCTCCTGATGTGATGGAATTAATTCACACAACCTGATAACAAGGCTATTACAATGCGAACAATGCTTTAAAAGTGGCTTGTGTGGAATAGCCAGGCACCATTGAACATTGCAGATCAAAGGTCTATTGAACAGAAAGAACAAATAGAATCAATTTCTTGAACTGTTTCTGCATTTCCAAACTTGCAACATTATACCACAGAATGTGACTTAATGAAGTACAGACCAGAAGGCCAGAGCAAAGCTAGTTTTAATGCAACAATGAAAATTAATGGAGGACTTTGGACTTTTTTTCCTCTATGGAAACAAACTAGTTATTAAAGACAGCTTTGTACTCCTAAAACTCTAGACTTTAAAGCCAGCCAGGACACAGATAGCTCACTTAGTCAGAGATAACAAGAGTTAGAGATATACATTTGCTACTTTTTATCTAGGCTCTAATGCTGTGTGCTGTATAATTTATTTATGTTTAAGCCACAGTGTACTTAATGAGGTAAAGTGACCTAATCTGACTGACAGAAGTCAAAGAACATACATGGACATTTTACTTAAAATTTTGAAATGAGAGGTTAAATAGTGATCACAATTAAGTGGGTTTTGACTTAATTAAAAAAAATCACATTTCTCTGCAATGGTCATTTTACAATAAATGTTATTTATCAATAGCAATGGAATTTTAGAGCCTTTTGAATTCATTACAAAAAGTAAAATAATTTATTCATTAAAAAGTGAACCTCTACTCTGATTCAGACTTTGTTCTAGATCTTTGGAATCATTAAGGAATCTGTTAGCAACAAATAGAGAGATAATCACTAACTATAGATATAAAATATTGAAATTAAATTTTTGGAAATAACTATCACTTAAAATAAATCCTTTTTTAAAAGCAAGACTAGATGAAAAGATACATAAAACCTAAATATTACATCAGCAAAGTATTAATTTAGACCTTGAAACAGGCCAGGCATGGTGGCACATCCCTTTAGTCTCAGCACTTGGGAGGCAGAGGCAGGCGGATCTTTGTGAGTTCAAGGCCAGCCTGGTCTACATAGTGAGTTCAGGTCAGCTGGGACTACAGGGAGACCCTGTCTCAAAAAGACAAACAAAACAAAACAAAACAAAAAACCTGTCATATAATGTGTGTTTTAAGAATATGCGTTGTGAATTTTATTTTATTTTTAAATTTTATTTTGATTTCATTATCATAAGACAGGGACATTATATGTGGTCCAGGCAGGCTAGGCTCAGCATTGCAGAACTGACAACCCTCCTAACTCAACCTCCTAAATGCTGGGACCAGAAGTGTAGAGCACCAGGCCTGGCAATGTTTCTCTGTTTGAATTTCTTGGGATGGAACGCAGGCCTTGATCAAAGTAGGCAAGGCCTATACCACCAAGCTACACTTCCAGTTGATTTTAAATTTGTAATATATTTTATTCAATAGAACATATCCTTTTCATACATTTATTAGTAAGAACTGATATTTTGGTAGTTATTTTATTTTAAAAATAGAACAACTATACTAATATTGCTAAACATCAACTTATTTAGAAATATGTATTAGGTTCTATTAAAGTTTGCTACATTATTTTAGGTAAGTATGTCAGCCCAATTACCTTTGCTTTTTGGATGTAAATAACAAAAATCAGGATATCAGTGTAGTAATATTGTAAGTGGGAATGTTTGAAAATAATGCAGGATCTGGGTAAAGTGGTTAAAGGGCTGGTGATGTAGCACAGTAGTACCATGATTGCCTCACATGCGCAAGGCCCTGGGTTCCATCCCTTGCACACCCTTCTCCTCCCCAATCAGAATGATGTAAATAATTTGCTTATACTATTTTTAATTATAAAATCATGTCTCACAATTCATATTTATACTGTCTTTGCATCATCAAACACTGAAATCACAATGCAGGAAAAAAAGGATAAAAAGAATTAGGAGAAGTTTCACTTTATATGGCTACATATAAATTTCAAAAAACACAATCTATTAAAAACAATTTTCTAAACTGACTTGGTGACAAAATACATTTTTAATACTTTTCTTCTGAAATTTTCATGAAAATACAGAGGAGATTAAACCATTACAGGCTGGGATTTTCCGGAGTATTGATGAGAACTATGCCTAACTATGTCACAGGGCATCAGGACTAAGATAAGTAGTACGTGTGTTCCAGGACCTTTTAACAGAATAAGATAGCAGGAGAGAAATGGCTGCCAAAAAAGCCCAGCAGGCTCCTCCTGCCCAATATATTTTGTCCTGCACTTCTCACAAGACCCTTGATACTGAGTGAGATAGTTTAGAGGGGCTACCTATCTCTGGGGTATGAGGACAGGAATCAAGCACTTTTCAAATCATGGTTTAAGCACAAGTAAACGATATCCTTTTACTGTAAGCACCACTTTAATTTTTAGGCTTTTTTTTTTTTTTTTCTTTTTAAATAAGCTAAGACTTTGGAGATGGGGCAGTTTGACTCCCTAATTGACCTTTATTAGACCCTTCTCTGGTGCCTCAGCTGCCTTGAGATAAGCCAGCCAGACTGCTCTCATGCCCGCACCAGCCATTTGAACAGCCACAGGAGCCTCAAGGAAGCTGCAGGACAACCACAGCTGCTTGCTGCTGAAGCAAGTTCGGGAAGGCAAAACCCAAGCCTCGCTTCTTTCAAATCGCTCACATTGGACTTTTTTGGTCGTCCAAGACTCATTCCAATTTAGATGACCCTGGAGCCAACCCAGCCAAGATGGAGAGCGAGGACTTGCCCTGGCCGCCCAGCAAAGGGGCTACTGCAGGCGATACAAGACAGACAACAGCATGCTGGGTATGAACGCAGTATTTAATCTGCTGCATTTGCTGCAACACTCCATTTTTGACTACATGAACAAGCCATTGGCCCGGAGACACCTATCTGTACTGATCCCCTTACCCTAGTGCTGCGCTAAGTCCCCCTGAAAGGCTTCTTTCAAACGGTATTTTCTTGCCTATTTTTGATCATCATTAGCAGAGGGGGCTGAGCTTGTCATAGGAAGAGGGGACACAGTGGCAGCAACTGCAAAGATGATCGATCTTAGCAGTGGTAGCTGCGGGGGCAGCAGCAACACAAGCAGTAGCAGTGGCAGGAGTGTTAGAGGCAAAAGCAAGGGAAGCTACTGCCTTGGAATGACAGCAGTGACAATGGCCATGAGAGGATGCTGGAAGAGTTCCAAAGAGCTCTCAGGCATTCCAGGCTTAGGTGCTGCCCAGGACTGGGTGTCACAGCCTCCTACGCCAAAAGGCCCTACACTGGTCACCAAAAGGCTAAGTGTTCCTATACACGAGGCCTGCAAGAGAGCTGTAACACTGGAAGACGTGACCTGCAGCCACTTGCAGATGTTTGAACAGAGCACTGCTGCAGGAAACAGGATTATAAAAGCCACTAAGTGTCAGAACGGGCAGAGCCTTTCCCAGCCCATTGCACCTCCTTGTGTGCAGAGAGCGAAAGGGCAAGAGGCCCTCAGATAGCTGACTGGTTGCCCCACTTTAGGTAAGATGTTGTCTGGCATCACAGGGCCACTCACTTCTCTGTCCCACTCATCTCCTTCATCACCCACAAAGGAGGCTTCATGTCTTTGTGAGGAAAAACTTTTGCTTGATGAGTAAAATCCAAAAAAAAAAAAAAAAAAACCCGGAAGATTATAAAGAACACAGTGAGTAGCTCATTCTTCAAGAGAATTTCATATTCATGCACTCACTGAAGTGAAAAGGTAAATATAAACTGAAATTCTACAAACTGTAACACACAAGCTAAAACCATCTCCGGAACATAAAATACAAAAAAAGATACTAACACATTTATTTTCCCTCACCTTTAATATGGAAGTGAATTTTTCAGTACCCAAGTGAAAGAAAGCAAATGTGTAAAACCTGTAAAAAAAAAAAAAAATAGATAACAACCTAGACACTATAAAAAGGGTTTTCATAGTTTATAAAGAAAATAATTTTTAAATCATATCTAAGGGAAAATAAGATGATTTATTGCAGGAAATGGAACCTTTAGGAATATACCTATGTTGGTCTTTGAATAATAGCCAGCTTGGAATTTATACGATCGAAAATGGGAATATTGATTTCTGAAGTTCTAAAATATGATGAAATGAAAAAACATGGTTGTAAGGATAAGGAAACAGTGCAGGGAAAATCTATAGCTATTACTAGATTTCAAACTTTACTATGAGCAGAAAAGAGTAGGACTAATGGTGAAAATATTTGTATTGACAATGGAAAAGAAAAACAGAAATTTCTCATATGGAAGAAAGAAGACTTCAGAGATAATAAAATGATATTATGGGAAATATAAAAGGGGGAGCCTTAGGCTCAAGAAAGAGCTCAGAAGAGGCAGGTGGGGAGAAAGCAAATCTGGAGGAAGGGGTAGAGTTTTGTGGAATGCTTTCATTCAGGCATCTCAGGACTATTAAAGCTTGAACTTATAGCAACTGTAGACATCAGCACAAGATCTGCCCAAGACTGGACCCTACAATGTCTGTCACAGACTTGATGGAGGTACTAGGGCCCCACCCCCTGAAGATCTATAGGCAATTGTCTTAGTTTGTTTCTTCATTGCTGTGACAAAACACTCTGACCAGTACCAACTTGGGGAGGAAAGGGTTTATTTGTCTTACAACTCCCAGGTCGCAGTTCATCAGGGAGCCCAAGGTAGGAACTCAGGGCAGGAACCTGGAGGCAGGAGCTGGAGCACAGGCCATGGAGGAACACTGCTTACAGGCTTGCTCCCTCTGCTCCTGCTCAGCCTGCTTTCTTATGCAACACAGGCCCACCTGCCCAGGGGTGGCACCACCCACAGTGAGCTGGGCCCTCCCACATCACTCATCAAGAAGATGCCCTTCAGACATGGCCACAGGCCAGTCCAATAGAGGAAATTCCCCGATTGAGGCTCCCTCAACCCTGGTGTGTCAAGTTGACACTAAAGCTATCCAGCACAGCAATTAAGGGTTGCTGGGGAGGGAGAGCATTTTCTTCCATTGTTTACCCAGTAAAAAGATACCAATGCCCCCGTTATGAACGTAATCCTTCACTCCTGAATCTTTTAGCAACCCTGTAAACTCAGTGGGTAACCAAGAAAAGCAATTAATTAATTTAAAAAGTGAAGCAAAAAAAGAAGAGAAAAACCACAGCAATGCAAGGGAACTAGTAGGGAAGAGGAAAGGAATTAGAGGGAGTAAGGCAGGGACAAGAAAGGGAGGTAGTTATGCTCAAAATCATTACACATATGTATGAAAATATCGCAATGAAATCCATTATGTATGAATACGTGGTAATGAAAAAAACTTAAAAAATCTTCAAAAAACAAAAAGGAGGAATTTTTACAAAAAATTAATTTTCCTAAGGATAAAAATGAAAACTTGAAGTGATTATCAACAGCATGAGCTTTAACGATAATAACTGATTTGAGTTCAAACATTATTGAATATTATTTTAAAAATATATTAAATGTAACTAGTATATTAGTGAGAAACTAAATGTCAGTTTTGAACATTACCAAAATAAAGCTTAAAATACATTATTTACAAAGATTAAAGTCAGATTGTTTTTAGCTACAGTAACATTGTAAATATACAAGCAAAGTTAATATATATTTAAAAAGGAAAATCCACTCAGGAGATTTTTCCAATAATCATAGTAAACTACAGCAGATTAGAACAAAAGAATAATTAAAGTAATATGGGTACTATATCAAAGAAATCAATATCTGTGAAATACATTTACTTAAAAAGCTAAAACAATTAAAAATAAGCATCATAAAACCATGCAGAAACAATGTGTTTGTTGCCAAATGATACTGAGTAATTTATTTCCTACACACCGAATTGAATTAGAAATGATTAAACACCATCAATGGGTCAAATCGCTAAATGTTAAAATATATTGAGGTACTTTTAATAAAGGTGGGAAGCTTATGTTCTCAAGATGGTCTATTTTATGCCAAATCATACTTGTAAAGGAAGTCTTTCCATGGCAAAATGAAAATTGTCTACACAATGTTGGAGAAAACTGTGACAATAATTTGAGGAAAGTTAAAATCAAAGTTTTAAGGAAAAAATGGATTAATTCAACTGTGAAACTAAAAATTTACAGCCACTTTTGAAAGAGATGTATCTTTGCTCTGGGTTGTGTTACTGAATATGTTAAAGCTGTAATGAAATGCTTCTTCTAATTATGTGGTTATTAATTTTTTTAAAAAAATTAAAAAATTCTACCAGTAACTAAGGAAATTATTATTGAATATGTTAAAGCTGTAATGAAATGCTTCTTCTAATCATGTGGTTATTAAATAAATAAATAAAAAATAAAAATATAGTTGGCTAATAATTAAAGATTAATATTTATTGGGGAGTTACTTGTACCTTGTGAAACTTTAATGAAATATTTCCTCCTAATTTTGGAATATTTCTTATAAATGGTTGATATTGCACACTAGGAGACCCATGCATTCGCTGATTAATTATGAAACAACTACCTGCAAAATTGCAAAACTGAACTTGGAATGTTTCATGTCATTCACTGACAATGTTTTTGTTTTGAATAATTTTTCTCTTGATTCCCTCAGTGTGATCAAACAAGTTGTAAAAATGAAATAAACTTTTAAAATAGCTCGACTTTAAAAAAAATTAAACATTTATAATTTATAAGAAGAGACTTAGAAAATCTTCTAGCTGGAAGGCGTATTTTCATAGTTAGGGTTTTAAAATTCAGGGTTATTTGTTATTCCTATTTATGGAAAATAGTTGAAATCTGAAGGATGAAAATTCATTCTACATGGTATGAATAAAGCATGCCTCACAGAAATGATATCACCTTAAGGATCCATAATCTCAATAGTCATCTTCTGAAAAGAAATATTATTTAAAAGTACAACAAATAAATATGATGGTGAAATTTAAGAACTGGAGTGTAAATTGATTACAAAGTTTATACTATGTATAGGATTCATTTTTTTTGAAGTGTGATCAAAATTTCAGCTTCTCCAGGGTATGGATATGTGTCTGGCAACAGGCGAATGGAAAGGAAAATGTGGCACATGTGCCCAATGGAGTGTCAGTCATCCATAAGGAGTAATGTAATTATGCCATTTAGAAGAAAATGAATGGAACTGGAGACGATTATGTTAAGTGAAATAAGCTAGCCGCAGAAAGACAAACCTTTCATGCTGTCTTTCATATGCAGAACCTGGAGTTAAATATTGTGTACATATACTTAAAGATGTGTGCAGGGAGTAAAGGGTCTAAAAGGAAGGGAATGGGAAGAACAGAGAGGGGAATGAGAAAGAGAGGACAATGATTGCACGCTTTCATGTGGAATCTAGCTTTAATTATATATATTCATATACACGCCCTGAATGCCAAGGGACTTGATGAGGAAGGAATGGGATTTGCATGAGAGGAGAGAAAGGATAGAGAGGCTAGTACATAAGTGAACAGGAAGCCCCAGGTAGAGTGATATGCGTGCGCAGTGTCTCTATGAAACACACTGTATTCTGTGCTAACTGAAAAATTAAAAATTTGTTAAATTTTCCAAAAAATAGATATAGCTTTAATGGCAGAAATTCATTCACATGTAGTAAGCACAGTCTAGACCTTGTCTCTCAGCCTTTCTCAGACCATAGAGGTTATTAGACTCCTTTTAGGGATTTATTAATTAAAAGGTTTAAGTATTACTTTTATAAACTTTCCATTCCCATGTGTCAGACAGAGCACCTGAACATGACAAGGACTTAGTAGACTTAAGCAGGACTTAAGAGAGTTTGTCACTCAAGCATCTAAGCCACAGTGTTTTATTTTGCATCAATAAGCTACCAACACAAGATCAAAAGAAGGATTATTTATTTATTTATTTTTTTACAAAATAAGATGTAATTATTTTAATAATTCTTTGCAGTGTGCTTATTTTAAAAGGACAGACACTAAAGTCATTTTTGGAGCACTGTGTTTTTTTAAAAAATCAGTGTTACAATTTGACTTTTAAAAGTGTCAATTTGGAGTCTGGAGAGATGACTCAGCAGTTAGAGCACTGGCTGCTCTTCCAGAGGACCTGGATTCGACTCCCAGCACCCACTTGGCAGCTAACAACTGTCCATAACTCCAGTTCCAGACCATCTGACACCCTCTTCTGATCTGCACGAGCACTGCACGACATAGCGAACCTACCTACATGGAGGCAATACATCATACACATAAAATAAAAATAACAAATTAAAAAGAATGTCAGTGTGTTCTATTTTACTCTTAATCCAAGTATTTGCTTCCTCTTGGTATCCTCCGCCTTCTTTGACAGCATGGTCTTCATATTTCACCTTTCATTTAGTGGCCTGATATCTATTCAAATATTTGTAAATTTAACAATCATGTCATTTACTCCCAAAACATCAACAATAAATATATTATTCTACTGTTTTTTTTGGTCTTTTTGAGTCAGGGTCTCCCTGTAACCCCAGCTGTCCTGGAAATCACTATGTAGACTAACACCTACATCTATACTTTTTATAAAAAATAAAGTCTAAGTGTTCTTAACTGATTTCCATTAAACTTGTCTGAAGAAAAAGAATGGTTAATACAATATGCAAAAAATCTTTTACATTTTCTGTTCCAAGACAAAGTCACATTATGTAACTATTGACTATTCTTTTTTTACATAGGAGTCATTTATTTTTACATTTTGAGAATTTCAGTCAGTTTAACTGTTTGACAACATTTTCCTGCCTTCTCTCTGAAGGAACACAATTTTTAAATGCCAGCAGCATGCACTAGAATATTTTCCAAGAGTGGCAGCTAATTGAAACTTGGTATACTGGGGTTGTTTCAGGGCTTTTTAAATGCTTACTTTAAACTAATATGCTCAACATTAGAAAAATACGGTTTTAAAATTACAAAAAAGAGCAAACAAAAAACCAAAACGAAACTTTGCAATGATAGCCACATATATAGAATTGGATTACAGTTATTTTGCACTGACATTAGTTGGTATTTTGCAAAATCAAAGTTATTTTTTTCTTGTAATAAATCTTTAACACCAAAATATGAGACATATGCTGCATTTTGGAAATTTAGGTGACTTTATTCTCAAAGTGTGTTGCTGTTTTTCCTATGGAAAAACTTAATGCATGGCATCCCTTCTTTGTGACATATAATATTGTCTCTTTAGTATATATCCCAAACAGATATACTTCATTAAAGCATAAGAGAAAAATAATAATCTTCTATATTAGATGTTTGAACTCCAGAAAATATGTATTTTAATAACAAACACACTTTGCAGTTTGCTTTCTCAGCAGAGCATTTCTTGTGAGTTCAACCAAGTTAGTCATTGCATTTATATACTTCGTATTTTTTAAAATTTTTATTTATTGTTTTTATTTTATGTATATGAGTGTTTTATTTGCATGTATGTAAGTGCACCTGTGTCATGATATTCCTACAGAGGTCAGAAGAGGGCATTGGAACCCCTGGAACTGGAGTACAGATGGTTGTTAGCTGCACTGTGGGTGCTGGGAACTGAACCTGGGACTTCTGCAAGAGCAGCTGGTGCTCCTAACTGCTGAGCCATCTCTAGCTTCATACTTTGTAGGTTTTTTTAAATATTTTATTTATTATTTTAATTTATATGTATGAGTGCATTGCCTGCATGTATGTGAGTGCGCTCATGTTGTGCAATGAGGTGGAGATCAGAAGAGGGTTTCAGATTCCCCTGGAACTGGAGTTAAGGACGGTTTGTAGCCACTCTGTGGGTGCTGGGAATCGAACCTGGGTCCTCTACAAAAGCAGTCAGTGCTCTTAACCGCTGAGCCATCTCTCCAGCTCTCATACCTTGTAGTTTTAAAGATAGTTTGCAAATATCTATGAGTTGAGCAAAAATATATTTGAGGATGTACGATATATACTCATTTATCATTAGAAATAGAATAAATCATTAATATTCAAAAACTAAATGGAAATACTTTTTTTCTTGTTAAACTTGTTTTAATAGGAAATACTTATTAAAGCTTGCTTCATTTTTGTTTCCTTCTGAAAGTACTTATTTCATTCTCAATTCTTTGATCTTTAGTTATTATAATTCATGCATTTGCCTTGGACTTAAATAATTATTGATGCAAATTTTCACCACTTCCAACATTTCTGAACAAATTTAACATGGATATGAACTGGTATGCAGGTTGACATGTTTCTAAATAACCTGAACCCTAGTGTCATACTCAACAGTGTTATCAAAGAGGCTGAAGGATTCTTTTAAGAGAGTAATTATGTTTCCAACAATTACAAGTACAGGGTAAATTATGGTAATCATGCTTTTAACTTTGTAAAGGTGTAATGCAATTCACTCTATTTAAATAGAAACCATCACCACAAGGTTCTTTTATTTAGACCAAGCAGATGGTTTGACTATCCAGTTTGTAAAGACTGTGGGAGGTTCTTTGACTCTTCCCTGTGCAAACCCCGGTCTCCTGCAGTGGCTCTGCAAAGGGAGATCATGTATCTGTCCTCTGATGGCTCTGTGATTTCCTTAGTTCCATGAAATAAGGCAGACATGCTACATGCCACTTCATGGTATGAGCCAGCTTATTTTTTGCTACATCTATACTAAAGTCTCTTACAGCAGCCTGGGCACAGGGTGAAGTCAGCAGAGCTAGGCACCTGAAGTGTGTTGCTAGGGCAGAACTGAGATCTATTTTGGTTGATTTAGGGGCCAGACACTGAAATATGATAACAGAAAACCTTAATGATACTTGGTCCTTTGTATTCCTCTCTTCCATCTCTTTCACTTACTTAGAAACAGGAGTGTATCATGAGTAGCTTATGAAAAACAAAGACATATAAGCAGTTTGCCGTCATATAATAGAAGGCCTATGCAAAGTAACTTAAGTAGTTGCCCTGTTAATGGCTCTTGGCCTCTAGAACTGGACTTACTAAAGTAGAGAATATATCATCTCAGAAATATTTCAATTATAATAATCAAATTTAAGAAATTCATTTGCAAAATGAATAAAAGTTAAAAGGAACACACATCAGCAATCATAAATCTCTGTTTTAACGTCAGGCATTTAGTAAAGAACTACTTTTTGCAATTGCCATCTATAATCTGCCCTGTTTATGTTCCTGAAACGTTGGTAGAATGCTTACAAAGTGAGATTGCTCTGTATCATCACAGCGTTAACTGCTTTCTTAGGGGTTGCATTTGAAAGACAGTCTATCTCCTTTCTCCAATAACTGAAATTTTTACCAGAGTTTTATTTGTGTTATACAAGAAAACATTTTATTCAACTGTATTAGATAAAGCAGTAAGTCTTATTAAAAGAATATTTGCAAGGGGTGAGAAAATATTTACAACAAATTGTAGAACACAAATTGCAGAACACAATGGGAAACAATGTGGAATAACTGAATGTTATTTTGTTTCTTAACCAAAACGTTAACATTTCTGAAAACATACTCTTCCAAAGTCCTGGAGCTCCACCAGCACTGTGGGAAAGTGGAAACCAAACACCCAGAGTCTGACCTCACTACAGAAAGAGTGACATTTGACATCTAAAGTTGGATTAACTGAATCGTTTTATTCCTTTGCTACTGAATCTAACCTAGTATATGGTCAGAAATAATAAATGTAATTGTCATTTAAGATTTTAATTTACTGAGGAAATTAAAAATTTCAAATCCCAGACAGACTTCATTATGTTTAAAAATTCCCAGAAGAAGCCAGGTGTGGTGGCGCACTCTTTTAGTCCCAGCACTCAGGAGGCAGAGGCAGGCGGATCTCTGTGAGTTCAAGGCCAGCCTGGTCTACATAGTGAGTTCAGCTGGGACTACAGGGAAACCCTGTCTGAAAAAGACAAAAAAAATTCCAAAAAGAAATAAATGAATTAAACCTCCTTATATGTGTATTTTGGGGGAAAAACTGAAAGTTTCATTGATATAGTCACATCTAGTAAACACACATTCAATAAATATTTAATCTGGAAAATAATGCAACTAAATATCTGATCTGGAAAATTCTGTGAAATTTCTTACAAACAATAGCAATTACAAATGCAGATTTTAAAAAATGAAAGATTATTATAATATTTAATTTCTAAATCCAAAGCAACACGGCCTTCATAGCTTTTCTTAACTAATGATTTTAACATGCAAGTTCATTTTCAAGTTTTAAAAACAAACAGAAAAATATCATTTGCAATGAAAATATAAGAAATAAAAAATTTTCAGGTCATTTCCAAGCTTTCTGAACTGCACAGAAATCAAATATCTTTTCTTTCCCCTAGAAGCTCCTAAAGTGCCAAAACTCTCCGGCTGTGTTTAGATTTTTCCAACTCTAGTCCTATCTGCTCTTGTGTGTTACAACCCAGTTTGTGGGTTAGAACCTCTGCAGTTGTTGGCTTCACAATGATCTGTGACAACCCTTGATTCTGTTGGTCCACATTATTTTTAAAAATAGCACAGATATACAGTTTTCCCAGATTTTTCAAGAGGCCAACAAAGATACTATCTTGAAGATGCTGAACACAGTGTTCCCTGAACATTCTCTGTCATTTTTTCCCTTAGAACTTTCCAAGCCAGAATATATTGCCTCCACCTAATGTTGCAAACACTTTGGGTGAAAGCCCAATGTGATTCCAAGACCCGGGTATGATTTCTTGTAACCTGGCATTTTTCCTGGAAGCTAACTTTGTTAGGCAGTGATTTCTGTAAACATACTGAGTAACAGGAAAGCAACATGGCCAGAAGAAATGCTGCTACCTGCTTTAACTCTACAGCTGTACAGGGAAATGGGCCTTGGTTATTAATTATTACAATCTGACACAACGAACTGTGCTACTACAGTCTCTTAAAAGGCCTTTTATAAAGGTCAAACTTTGTTTTCAAAGATGTCATCCCTTCTTATAAAAATCACATGATTAGATTATATCTAGATACATGACTTGGATCAGTTGGCTATTGCTCTGTAAAGAATGAACCCAAAGTTAAGAGGTTAAAACAGCAATAACTTATTTGCTTTAATTCATAAATCTGGATTGTACTCAGATATTCTTATACAGTTATATGATGATAAGTAGAACTCTCTTATTATATAACTATATTTATTGGCCAATAACAATATTTATGGGGGCTACGGAGATGGTTCAGCCATTAAGAACACTTGCTGTTCTTGTCAAGAACCTAGGTTCAGCTCCCAGCACCCACATAGTGGCTCACAACTGTCTGTAACTCCAGTTACATGGGATTGGATGCCCTTTTCTGGCCTCTGTAGGCACCAGGCAGCACATGGTACATATTCATACATGCAGACAAAATACTCATACACATAATGAGATAAAATAAATAAATCTTTTGGAAAGAAGTATTTCTGGATGCCACTGATAATGTAGAATGGCTATTCTATAATAATCAATGCATTTAGCATGTCCACACTGTGATCTTTTGACACAGAACATTTGATTCAGAAAATTCAAAGAGGAATTAGAGTATAACATTACTGTAAGTTTTGTGGCAGGCTGTACTAAAAGAGTCACACACAAAAAATTCTCAAGGATTCTGAAGAAAGACTTTGTCTCTTGCAGCAAAAAACAACAACCAACAAATCAAAACAGAACAAAACAAAACAAAACACTCAGCATTGAAAAGTAGATGCTGGTCTGTTACTGACAAGAATTAAGAAAAAGTACCTGGTCATAGATTTTCAACTGAATATGTGGTTTTAGATTCCTATTAAGACTTGGCAATGTCAAATATATTGAATCATGGGTTGCATGGCAAACCCTGGATGGAAATGCTATTTTCAGAATTTGGCCCAATAGTTCTGAAAATTCTAAGCTTCATGAACAAGTGGCTTAGATTCCCATCTTATCTGTCACTGTATGCTAGAGTCACTTCTTGGCCTTCTGCCTATCATTCCGTGGAAGTTCTTGACATCAACTGATGAGGAATCAAACTACTGAAACCTGGTTTATACATGAGAGACCTCATAGTTGATGAACAACAAAAAATATGGATACACCTGTCATCAGCCCAATCTAGAATTACCTTGTGGGACAGTGGTAAGCAGGTAGCCTGAAGAAAGAATGCAGACTGATTTCCAAACAGCGAAGATGGCTTGTATGGTGGTCAGAACCCTGAAAGGGACATCCCAGAATACTAGAGACAAAGAAGTCTGGAAAATATTAATGGATACCTGAGAGTCACCGGGAGTGCGCAGATTTTTTTGTCTCCTATATTAATGTCTTAATATTTCCCAGCTATTATACCATTGCACCAGATGACTTAATCTTTTTTCTAACCTTCTCTATTTAATGAGTTAGAACTTGTAAAACTGATTCGGAATAATGAGGTCACGGTATCGGGGATGGAGACTCTGCATTGACCTAACGCCATTATTTCTTCCCACCAAAGTAAGTGTAGATTCCACTGCCGAGCTTCACACAAACACTGGGAACTTTAGAACATCAGCTGGAAGGCACATGGGACCCCTTCTGTTTTTGAGGAAACAGTGACTCATTCTCACTGGGATAGAAATCAACTCAGTATGGTTTTGTGTTTTTTTAACGGTGCCTGTGCTTGTACCACTATCTCTGATCTTTAAGAATGCTGAATATGGGGTTATTCATAGCATTACCTTAAAGCAAAGAAGTAAAGGAATTACAACCTGACACACCTAATTCCAGGAAACACTATTCTTACTGAGTGCCACCCCACTTGGAAGCAATCAACCTGGCAATGGAATGGCATCTTAATGTTTCAAAGAAAGTGATAGCTTAAAGGGAAAACTCTACTAGTGAAGAGTACGTCAATTCAATGTGCAGTATATTCACTGAACCAGTGCACAGCAAGTGATTCCAGGTGAAATGTGACACAATGCCCCTCAAAATAGAATCTATAGTTCTAAGAACTTAAAGTAGAAGGAAAGGTTAGCCACAATAGTAACCCATTTATGCTTTTAAGATGTTTGACTTTAGCTTTGCTGGCTTAGAAATCATTGTTCTTGGGATAGGGAAAGGTTTGTTTCTAAAGGTGTTAGTAATTTTATAACAAACTTAAACTATGGCCACTGTCTGATAATTATGTATACAAAGGAAGCAGACCAATAAGCAAGTGAAATACCCGGTATATTCATGAGGAAATCTGTCTTTTATAACAGGGTGGCATTATTTCTGTTTACTGACAGCAAGAAGAATGCTTCTGGCTTGCAGGTGACTCATGGAGATGTCTCTGTTCCTTCCTTCCCTAGTAAATAGAATGAACTGTGAACTACACCAAACAGAGCCTGGGAATTTCAGGAAAACCAAGCCCCACAATCTTTGGACATAAAATATAATACATACATAAGTCAAAACAGAACAGCCGACGTAGCACTGCCTGAGGATAAGGAAAGTCCAGGATCCCTGGTAGATTAAATAGAAAATGACAATAAAATATGAGCTTATACACTGTTGCAGAAAAAGAGTGAACATGTTCCCCTAAAACTTTTTATTAGCTCTTTTGTAGACACCAAGGCCAGTCACAACTTGGAGATCCAACAAAGGCTTAGATTCAATTTGAGAGGGTTGGACATTTTAGTGTGGGATACATTAGGTGCTTCTTCTTTCCTGTTTCACATTTTCTTATTTTGTGTCTGCAGTTACAGATGGTGTCAATAGTTGCCTGTTGGTTTCCACCGTTTTCAGACAGCCTGTATCTTGCCTCAAGCAGATACCATCTATCTTTTGCTTTCTGATGTGGACATTCTCTGATTCTGTGAGGAGACTACCTGAAAGGGTTTTCATGGGATTCATGTGCAACCCAAAAGACAGGAAGATCTAAAGACACTATCACATCCCAGAGGCAGTCATAAACCAATGGTCAGAAGCTGATGAAAACTATGTTTTCCCTCTTATGGAAAATTCAGGCAAGTATCATGCCGCCCAACGACAAACTCTATAAGGCCTTTGCATTGGCTGTGTTTTTTTTCTGCTGGTACTTAAATCCTGCTTTCTAAATCTGCTCGTCCACAAACTAAGAGTGGTAAAACTCCTAGACTCTCAAACTTGGTGATAGGGGACCCCAGCTGAAGTCAGAGGCATATATGACAGAGCTGTTTTGTTAAAAAGATTGAAAATTAGTTTCTGATTAAAGAAAATGATCATTCCTCCACCTACCAAGATAATGGCTCTTCACTGTCACAAAAGTTAGCATAAATGCTCTACTATAAAGTTAAATGTCCACCAATATACATGCTACAAGATTTAAGGTGACCTCATTCATTACAGCTTATGAATAATCCTCCTGACTAAATGGGAACGTAATATAACATTAAGCTGTAGAAACTGCTAAAAAGTAAATGCTGTTGAGACAAACAGTAACTTATGACTAAGCATGTAGCACCCTGACCGGTTGAAACCACCGTAAAGTTCTGCCCAAGCCTATTAGGCAAAGGATTTACTTGAAAATGTATACTTACAGATGAGTCGGGAATATACATGATCATCGTGGATTTTGCTTTCTTCAGAAGTTCTTGTTTTGTTGCTTACATTCTCTTCCCAAGGACCAGAATGTGGGCAGAGGAGGGAATGGAGGAAGAAGGGGAATGTACCCTTCTTCCAGGAAAGATGGGACACAGTTTTTCCATGACCCAAATTAAACATTTTGAAGAAGGAAATATTTTCAGTGGCAAAAAGATGCTAGTAACAGAGGTACTATCAAGTGTATATACATAGAGTGAAAGCCTTCCCAAGAAGTTTAAAATAAAATCCAAATGTCTTCAAAAATAGTCCCTTGCAAGTTTGCTTGTAAAGAATAAAATTCATTCAATATGACAATTTTCTCAATGTAGTGCAATGTCTCTTTGTTAGCTGACTTTTACTTAATCATAAGGTAGTTCAATGACAAGAAAATATCTACAAGAAACTGGACATTAACTATTAAATATCATCTCTGAGAATCAAGGAATTTCAGTCTTCTTCCTGGGGCAATTTTAACTCATTATACCTTATAATCTTCAAAGACTTCTAAGCTATATAAATATCCATTTTGAGGGTCAGGACTTTACCACATACAATAAACCATTCTGTTTTTAGAAATGAAAGAAAGACTATAATTGCAAAGGTATCCTAACTACCTCCGAATGTGGACTAGTTGCTGCATAAGCATTATCCTGGCTTCTTAAATTACATTTTAACTATTTTATTTTCAATAAAAGTATAATGTAACCTGAATATTTGTCATTTAACTTGTAAATCCTCCAAGTAGTATTACCTAGTAGGCTCCCAAGTCATGAACAATTAATCAGATTTCTTTTGAGATCCCGTGAATGACTGAGATGAAATCTGAGTTTTATGAAGCACTATTCATTTTTCTGTTTTGATATTGTAAATTATATTATTTCCAAAAGCAGACTCAGTGAATGATAACTTAAGAAAATTCATGCTCAGATCCAAGAGAGGGATTACAGCATCTCACATAGACTCTTATTTACACAAAATAATGTATCTTTAGATTCAATAAATTTTCCTAATATTTGAGTACATATTTATTTGCCAAAAGAAATGAATGTCAATAAAAATTCATCAGTCAACAACAGCCAAGAGTAACTTCCTTAGATAAGCCATAGAAAATATACTTTCACATTTAGGGCAAAAGAGATCCAAGAACCTCATTACCTCTCTTCTCAGACTTCCACTCTACAACGGCATGGGGAACAAAGGCTGCTATCAGGTCAAAAACACCTAGTGCTAGATGTTCCTGCTATCATTTTGTCACCTAAAACCCTGTTTTGTGTCAGTCACAAGAGCCCCCAGTCAAATGCAAATGCAGTCATTGCTGAACCACCAACAGGCCACCAGATGGCAGCAATGCTTTTATGAATAATGCAGCATTCTGTGCGACCATCTAAGAGTCCCTGTGTTAATAACAGAACAATCCTTACTTTAGCAAAAGGGTAAATTTGTTTGTGATGAAGCCAACCATTTTTTTTCATGTCATTAGTTATATTTTATGGGACACATTTGTGTTCTAGCATTTGGGTCTCCAAGTCTTCATTTTTATGCCAATTAATCATTAAATTGCTGCTGAATTTCATTCCAACACTATGGTAGAAAATGCCAGTGGCTTGTCCTTTCCTTTAGGTTGGACAAATAACACCTGTGACCATATATGCCCCTATATGTCCCACTGTGGCTAACGGAAGAGAAGGCTTGCATGTGCTTTTCTGCCACCCTAATCAACACGTTCTGCACTTCGAAGGAATATGTTCATAATCTCCCTGCCATGAATCGAATTCAAATCCATCACAGATGTCAGGCATCAGAAGTCTGTCTTTTATTTGATCATGGGTGTGAAACTCTTGAAAATTAAGCAGTGTTTAAATTCCATTTCAGAATAAAGCACTACTACCAAGATTTTGCTAAGATACAGAAGGAAACCCTCTGCTGTATTTCACTCTCTTTTGAAGCCACATCAGAAATTTAATAACTTTACCACTGTAAACACTTTGGCTTGCATATATACCCATATTATGAGAGTTACAGTCCTTCCTTCCAACCCTGGAAACGTTCATTAAGATTGTGAGGCTGGTGTTGAAAATCTAACAGTTTTCTACTAAGAAGTAATACATCCACATGCGCTGTAAGAACTTCCCTCCTCAGAATGATCTGCAGCTGAAGAGAGCTCCGTTCTCTCCCCAGCACCAGTGATTTCCTTTGTCCATAGCTTTCTCAACACCCTGTATTGTGAAAATAAAAGAACAGGATCTCTGTTCTCTTCAAAGCTAAGAAGTATGAACTATCCTGCAGTGGGGTGTGTGTGTGTGTGTGTGTGTGTGTGTGTGTGTACGTGTGGCATGTGCTCTCTGTATGTATGTGTGTCTGAGTAGGTATGTATGTGTCTATGTGTGTGTGTCTGTGTGTGGTAAGTGCTCAGTGTGTGTAGTAAGTGCTGTGTGTGTGTGTGTGTGTGTGTGTGTGTGGCAAGTGCTGTGTCTGTGTGTCTTTGTCTGTGTGTATGTGGCATGTGCTCTCTGTATATGTGTCTGTGTAGGTATGTGTATGTCTGTGTCTGTGTGCGTGCGTGTGTGCGTGTGTGTGTGTGTGTGTGTGCGTGTGTGTGTGTGCCTATACACATGTGCACATGTTTCAGGGGAGCTTGGGGTGGCCATGAGAGTACTTTGGGTGTCCTGCTCTATCTTTCTCCACCTTAATCCCTTCAATCAGAATTTCTCATTGACTCTGGAGCGAGGCTGGCACCAGCAAGCCCTAGCAATCCTCCTGTCTCTGCCTTCCACAGTGTTATGGTTAAAGGCACAAAGGGCCGCACTTGTATGCCTGGAGAGGGGATTGGAACTCTGTTCTCAGAATCACACAGCAAGCACTCTTACCCACTGAGTCATCCTCCTAGCCCCTATATCCTTGATATTGAATCTATTTTTTTCTATTAAATGTTTAGTAACATGCTTGATTCATATACTGAAAGACTCCATAGATTCCAAACATGCCCTCTCTAGTTCTGAATGAGTGCTGGTATTTCAGTTACAACGTAAACCAAGTAGTTCTTTTCTGGTGTACATTTTGAGCCTTTATTTATGATACTTGCTTTGTTATTTTCTTATATCACTTTAAACACTGCTCTGAGGTTTCAGAGTTTTGTTCACAACTGCCCAGATTTTTCTCCTGCTTGTGGCTTGTGGTATATAAACACTGTGTGTGTGTGTGTGTGTGTGTGTTTCTCCTGCCTTCAGATCCAGCCTCATTATCTTATATTTCTAAAAAACTGACTGGCACTGGCTATTTATCTGCCAGTGATTTTGTGCTATCCTAAAGCACTCAATTTTATTTCACCCTGTCATCCTTATGGACAGGCTGTAAAACTTGATACTGTTTATTGACCTCATCTATTATATACCAGCTTTAGGCATTAAAATATTCCTTCTTCTGGAATAGGCCTGTTTGTTATTAAAATGAAAAGAAAAACACACTCAGCATGAAGTAAACATGGCTACTTTGTTTTACAAATATAAAATAAGAATTCTGAAACAGATATGAAAAAGAGAATCCTTAGTTCGAATGTTGTCTTGCCAGAATCAAAGTCATATTTTCTGAACTTTATACAAAATGAAAATCACAAGTAGAAAAATCTTAACACTTGATGATTCCACTTCAAACCATGAAACCAAGGATCTTTTTGACCAGATTGGTGTATATAGTTTGAAGACCCAGTTTTTGTTCCCATGTACCAGGAAGCCTCACCCTGGCTATGTGGACATCGTCAGGAAACCACAGTTAGCCACAGATGTGCATGGATGTCATAGAGACTAGCACAGTTGCTTTACCAGAGCATTGAGAAGTGGAGTGATTCCAGGGGAGGATGGATTCACAGTGGGAAGTAAAGGACAGCTGCTGTGGGTAGCATGGAGTCAGGTTAAGCCTCTGAATGCATTCTCAATGCATTCTGAATGCTCAGGTCCTAGCTCCATCCCATGTCCCAGCTTCCCTGTAAGTCAAAGGAAAGAAGCTCTGGCCTTAACCTATTAGGACATGCCCAGCTATTCTGCTAAAATGGACATGACACCAACTTGATTGTCTTCACTTTGAAATTTTGATCCAGTTTATGTCATTTTGGAAACTTTCCATTTTAGTTCCTTTATTATTTGGCTCTATAATATATCCACATGGTTACTGTAATCTGTACAGATGTCCGGCTGCATTCTTCTTTGACACTACTTCACAGAGATAGAAATAGTGAGATAGCACTAGGCTCTTCAGTAGTATGGAATAGAGAATCTATGTACATGAAAATATTCTCAGAGTCAAGATTTAGACCCCTGAGCTTTATAGGATCACCCAGGTAGCATAAATTTGGTATCGTTTTCTCTAATGACATACTTGATTTTTACATCTTAATTCCAGGCATCCATACCTTTATTATTTTTCCCCAAATTAAATCAGTATAAAACAATGTTTCCAAGTTCCATGATCCTAATGGATGGGCCTGGTTTTCATCTTATGAGTATGCATTGTCCCCTCATTTCCATTCTCCCTTTGTTAGTCAGAGCTAACATGTTTCTTTAGTGCTCATCAAAATTCATATACCTTCTATTTTATTCCCTATTTCCAGGCTCTGTTTTTCACAGCTAATCATAAATATCCCCAGTGTTCATATTCTTAAATCAAAGCCCTAATTCCAAAATGATATTTTGCCCATCACAAGCTCACTGATAAAACTGAAGTCAAAATTCATCAAATAATGATACTCTTTACTTCCAGTCCAGAAAAAGGTGTTGCCTTGATACCTCAGTCAGGGCAGAAAGTGTCAACTTGTCTCTCTTTCATTTGAGGATATAATTGTTGTACTTTTCAAGTTTTTACAAGTTGCAATTCAGAGCTCAGTAGAAAATTCCAGAGGGTAAATCTTTGGTTAACATGATAACATGGATGTGCCATTCATTAGCTAACTTAAACTGACCAGATATTGTACTTTTAAGAGGACTGAATATTAAAAAGTAAACAAAGTTCAAGGACATGTATTCTGTAACACAATGAATGAAAAGACTTCTCACATGACATATTAAATCCTTGGCAATTGATTAGATTCAGAAGGCAGTAAGCAAAATTGAAGTCCTCAGAAATCAGTATCAATTCACTAGAATCTATCTCTCTCATCTAAATTCCCTTAATAGCTGCACTTAGAATTTCCCTCATATATTGTGAGACGATTTGATCCCTCCCGTATTTGTATTAAAATCACTCCTTTGTAGTTGATTTGAAATCACCAAAGGATCTCTTCAGTTTCACAGTAACACAGAGGGGGGCAGGTAAGGGAAGCCCTGTCGTCACACTTTCTCTGTGTGGCATACTGTAAGTTGGAGGAAGAGTCCTGTTCTGGTTTTATATAAATTTCAACTGATAAAGTGCTGGTCCCCAGACTCACAGACTCCTTCCAGATGGATGAGTACATAGTAGGTAGCTAAAATGATTGAGGGAAGCCATAAGGCAAACAACAACTGTGTTAGATACGAACGCTTTTCTTACTCTAGCTTATTCTTAATTCTATGCCTTTTAAGATATTGTGAGCAATTCTCTCAAGTGAAACCAGCCTTGCTTCAAATTAATGCATGTATGAATGTGAAGAATCATCCTTTTGCATTTAATCTAACTATAAGCATTGCAAAATGAAAGAGAAAATTGATAAAAGCTCAGATTTATTCTAGACTACCTCACTTGACACACAAAAAAATGAATAAAAGTAAAATACCAGTAGTTTTCCTTTTGGCTTAAAATGGCATTTTCCAGGATATTATTACATTATCTTTGCATTAATAAACCTAAGTAGTACTTAAACATTTTAAGCTAATATATACTAGGACCAGGAAGAGCAATAAAATTATGCTTAGCTGTAATGCATATCCATGGAAAATATTACATGAATGTATTTAATATACATTATAACTATAGCCAGAGGACTTCACCCAAAGTCAGAAAGTAATATCAGTAATCAAATGATAAACCTATTCCAAAGTTTACTTTGCTTAGAGGGAACAGGCTTAGTCTCTGGAGAATATTTTTATATTAAAGAAAGCATCTCAAAACTCGAAATTTGACCATGATATTTGTTGACGTTCTAAATTGGTGATGGGAAGAGGTGAACATCTTTTGAGCCTGCTAACTTCTTCCTGCCTTTCAGATAAGCAAATGGCATATTCCTATCATTCAGTATTTATTAATTGATAGAATTATCCAGCCTAATACCTGTAATTTATAGAGGAATTAAATGAATGTTCATGAGCAGAATTTTATAAAATTAATTTCAAACTCAAGCAGAGAAGTTGAGACCTAGGCACATATTCTCTGAAAAAAAAAATAGATCTCTAGACAACTGATGACTTAATATTTTAAATTAGTAATTAGATACTGTCTTAATCCATACCATGAAAAGCATCAAGAAAACAAACTCTATCTCCTAATTGTTTTATTCCAACATACTTTGGAAATCTTGTAACAACAAAGTTTATATTGTCGACAAAATTTCCCAATATTTTTAAGTGATTGGTTTCTTTGTTGTTTGTTTTGTTAAATAAATAAATTCAAAACTAGCCTCAGCAGTAACAATCTGATGAGCTAAAACATGCCCTATCTCCTGGCATAGTAAATACAGATCATATGTGAAATAATTTCTGTTTTCATATTTTAATGGGGAGGTAAAACTAATTTGCATGGCAGGAATGAAGACTATTATATAATAAATTAACAGCATGGAATTAATTGTATTGTTTGGCATTCTCATTTTTTTCAGGGATTGAAAGTATGTATTAACATACCTCACTAAATGATTTCCTGTATCCAATGTCTCACTCATATGAGGTGTGTAACATTGAGACTGTGCTGGTTAGTGTTTGTGAACTTAAAATAAACCAGAGTCACCCAGGAAGAGGGAATCTGACTTGAGGAATTTCCTTCAAAGGTTTGGTCTGCTGCCTTGTCTATGAGGCATTTTCTTAATGGCTAATTAATATAGGAGGACCCAGCCATTGTGAGTGACATTATCCCTGGGCACATGTGCCTGGGCTGTATAAGAAAGGTACCTGAGTGGGTATTCTCATTTTTAATCAGTAGTATTCTCTAGGAGGCTGGAGATTATTAGAGTTACATTGTCTGACAGCATGTCATGAACTCTATCCCCTTGACCTTCAAAGATGCCCAACTAAGAGAATCTTACACTCAAAGGAAGGGAGCCCAAGTGAAAATTTCCATTCAATTTTGAATCCAGGAGATATTAAACGCTTCCCATCCCCAAATTCTGTGTTGTTTTAGGCTATTTTGCAGCTGTTTTATCAGCTGAACTTTCAGCTGAAAGATTGTTTGTAAAGACCTACAAGAGCGGAGTGAAGAAATAGGAGGCAGTAGCAGCTCTTGTGCTAGGATGCTGCCTGATGTACTGCCATCCTTCAGTGTGGTTTTATTTAGTTATTACAACTATCTCTCTGTAAATGACATTTAGGATTATTTAAGATTATGCTGTAATCCTTTTAATCTGGAGTGCTTTAAATTTCAGGCTAAATACAAAAGAACAAACTAGCACTTAGCAGGAATGTTTAAAACATGTGATTTGAGCATAAATCTTTTTATTCGGTCTCTCCCTGATGAAGACCTACTGTTGCTCTTAGGTTAGCTAAGAAAACTTGTACCACAGTTCATTACAAATCACTCAGTTGCTAAATGTTTTCTCAAGCTACATCAAACTTGTGATGGGCCTCAACGTTCTGCTCTCTGCTGAATTAAACAAAAGTTAGAGCAATGAACAGTCACTAATTTAGCTTAAAATGTCTATGGTGTTTCACAAACGCAAAGCTTCTTTGTGTGTGTGTGTGTGTGTGTGTGTGTGTGTGTGTGTGTGTGTGTGTAAATGCTCACTGTATTTCTTAAGATCAAGCAGGTATATTATATAAACATACATATATGCACATAGGTCTTGACACATGTGATTACATACCTATATCTACTACATTATAGAAGTAAACAGTGCTTTTAAAAACATTCCTTATTGTTAAATAGTACCAATTAGAACAAAGTAGAGCAAAGATTTCTATTTCAAGGCAGTTCATGTTCTTGAACTCAGGACATAAATATCATTTTGATTTACCGGGAGTTATTACATACTAAAATAATAATAACTTTGTCCCTACAATGTTACCATACACCAATAAAAGAAAATTGAACCCAAAGCAAGTTTGATAGAAATCTGACTATGAAGAAAGCTTGCATTTTAATAAATACAGAATATAAACAATTCAGATGTCCAAAAAACATACACAAATAAAGTGAGTGAAAGGTTTTCCATTTTTCTGTGCCTAAGAAATGCGTGGTTCAAGCATGTGAGAGGCACTCACAATTATTTGTTCTATTTATTTCAAGCTTGACTTCTATGTGGACAGTGTAATTATGTGGTATATAATTGCTAATCCATCAACCTTTTAAAGACAGATTTAAAATTTTAAATTATTTCCAATTTTGCTCTTCTTTGATTTTTCTGGAACTAAAAAAAATCTCAATAGTCATTTGCTATCTGTAATCTATAATTCATGGACTGAGATTGAACACCAAGTCTAATTCAAACTTGGAATTCTAAAGCTATTTTTGATGTGGTATATAAGCTGAAGCTATAAGGGTCTTTTTCATTCAGGAAGAAGTGCTTCACTATTCTGTAGGTAATGAAACCCTTACACACACACTCAAACATTCATCCCTGCCTTAATGCCATGTTTTTGAGATATAATCATGTTTATTCTGATCATTTGAGAGTTAGACCAGCTAATGTATCTAATCAAATATTGATGTAAGTAGTCTAGATTTAGCTGTCTGGCAAATCCTCAGTGCTTTTTTGTTAACAGAACTATAAAAGCTATTTATATTGTTCTCAAAAGGCTTACTTTCCTAGTCCACATTCTAGGGGTGAATATTAGTAAATTTTATGTGAGCTCATCATAAAAAGTCAAGGATTTATCCAAAGCAAATGAGCAGAAAATATCAGAAAATTTTAAAACTTTGTTATTCATCCTTATAATCACATCTTATTTCTATGAATGAAAGAATCCAGGACTCTATCTGTCTATCTATCTATCTATCTATCTATCTATCTATCTATCTATCATCTATCTATCATCATCTTCATCATCTGTCTGTCTATCATCTATCTATCTATCTATCTATCATCTATCACCTATCTATCATCTATGATGGATCAATAGATCAATCGATGGATTGCTCTACCTACCTACCTACTCACCTACCTATCTGTCAGTCATCTATCTGTCTGTGCATTGAGGACCCAAGACCCCATGACTTATTCAATTGTACTATAAGTGAAAATATATGAAAAATATTTTCAGTTCACAAATATACTATAATTGAAAATAGAAATCAATGTCATTCAAAGAACTACATTCTGAAATAGTAAAAAAACAAACAAGTGGATGTTATAAAAGGATGAGAG
This sequence comes from Nannospalax galili, assembly GCF_000622305.1. Lineage (NCBI taxonomy): Eukaryota > Metazoa > Chordata > Mammalia > Rodentia > Spalacidae > Nannospalax > Nannospalax galili. Next base: position 9,746,478 of record NW_008360320.1, read on the forward strand.
AGATAGTCAAAAAATACAGATGATGTACAGCATCATCATAGGCCCTTTACTATGTATCCATGTTCATTATGGTCACCAGCCTCGTTTATGATCTAACTGAAACCTTTACAGAGATACATTTAAAAAGATGAGAAAAATATTTGAAAGGTTCAATTGTCCAAACATCATGTTCTCCTTTTTAATATGAACAGGCCCAAATTATTTTAATACAGCTGAATAAGGTTATGGGAAAAGAGCCTAGAAGGCAGTTAATATTAAGAACTATGTAATAATCTACTCCATTGGCTATTAAATGAAATAAATTCTAAAATATAACATAAAATTATTGGTTTATTTGAAAACGTAAAATTTTAATTTCAACTGAAATGGAAAAATATCAATTCTTAATCATCTAATATTACTAAAGAAAAATCATGTCAAACCCTGATATGCTGAAATATCAAGTTTTCCTATTTCTAGTCTTTCAAGGATTTCTTCTGGTTCTTTCTACTCAATAGAATATGATTGTAATTATTAATCATAGCAATTCCCCCCAATGAAAGTATTCAATATAAAAGGATCCAATCTCAAATTGTTATTAATTTGTTCTTTGACAATTTCATACATGTATATAATGTATTCTGATTACTCTCATGCCCCACCCTCTTTATGCCCCTCCCACACCCATGAAGCTGTTCTGCTCTCTTACCCTCCTTGCTTACATTGGTAAATGTAGTTAATGGCTGAAGTCAGGGCTAGCAATGAATAAAAATTGCTTACAATTACTGGATTTTACTTTGTGTATGTTTAAAGGTATTACATTAAATTTATTAGGTTGGCACCCCAAACACCTACCAAATGCATTGCAAAACTCAATGGCTATTTAATAAAACTAATCAGCATGCAACATGTATTTTGTGTTTGGCTAGCAACCAGTCAGTCACTGTGGAAAAACACAAAATAAACCAAAGATTCAATAGGAAAGAGGATTCAGAGTCAGTCTTTCAAAATGACCTCCAGAAAAGTAGTTCATGCACATGAAAACATCACACGAAGGTGGTCTTATTTTGATTACCCAAGAGAGCTCAAGTTTGGAGGGAACAGTAATAAATTGAGTATATATAACATTCTTACCTGAAAGACATTCTTTCTGCTTGATTTTTCCTTGGCCCATTCAATATGTGCTCCACACAAATCTACACTTTCTGATTTGTGCCCAGCTTTCTGTAAACAAAAAGAAATAAGAATAAAAAGCATACATCATTGGAGATGCATGTCAGAGAAAATAAGTTTATTGAGTTATAGGTTATACATATGTATGACATAAAGCCTCTCTTGTTCATCCCAGGGGAAACCTATTTTGTAGAATGTTTCTATTTTTTTTTTCATTTTAACGCAATGAAAGTAGAAGCCTAGTTTTAAGCACATATTTTGTTAATTAAAGATAATAAGAAAATTTAATATTTAGAATATCAACATTTTGATATAACAATAAGGAGATAGAAATTTATAATCTCTTTTTCTTAATGTGTAGCACTGAGTCAACAGTTGAAGAACATGAACTCATTGTAAGTCAAATGCTCATGAGACCAAAAAGTTTAAAAAATGGGCAAATCATAATGTAATGGACAAATTGTTAGCGTTTAGTTTTGTGATTTTAAGAAAGAGAAAATGGCTACATGATCTTGAATATTCAACAAATGGATTAATTGAATCTCAAAAATTTTGCCTGTTTGTATTTCATTTGTTAAATTCAAAATGTATTCATTGTTAACTATGTTCCTTTTGAAAATTCACATTTTAGATGTTTAGGATTGCACATGCAAATATATATATATATATAATTTT